>NW_022985012.1:624501-1317246 GCF_010015815.1 Dothidotthia symphoricarpi CBS 119687
CCACCCCCCATCATGCCCCCCAAACAGAAACAGCAGCAAAAAGTCTCCCCCTACCAAGAACGCGTCTACACGCTCCTGCAGCAAATCCCCCCAGGTCGCATAACTACCTACGCCGCGCTGTCCAAAGCGCTCGCCAGCTCCCCGCGCGCCGTCGGCGGCGCGCTGAGGAACAATCCGTTTGCACCCGATGTGCCGTGTCATCGGTGTATTGCTAGTACGGGGGTGCGTTGGCTGTTTTTTTTTGGGAGGGGGGTTTATGTGTTGGGGGGTTTGGGGGTTATGTGTTTTGTCTGCTTTGGGGTTATGTTTCTATGGAGAGGGGCTGACGGAAATTTTACAGTTTATAGGCGGTTTCAAGGGCGACTGGGAGAAAGCGCCCACTGGGCCGAATCAGACGTCTAAAGTGCAGTTGCTACGTGAGGAGGGGGTGGTGTTTGATGAGAGGGGGTATTTGGTGGAGAGGGAGAGGCTTTGGGATGGGTTTGTGGTTGGGGGGGGGTTGAGGTGAGGTGAGGTGTGGTGAACGGGTGGGGTTGGAAGTGGGGCTGCATTAGAAAAAGTCTAGAGGTATGAGATCATAACGTCAACACAAATGTGCAAGTGGAGGACTTGCTTGACGTTAACTTACAGTAGTATTGTAGCTAGGGACCTTGTACTTTCATCACGACACTACTGAAATTAACCCCATTCCGAGTCAAAAATCTCCATCGAATATTCTCGTCTCCCACACCTTCATAACTCCCATCAATCGACACAACCATAACCAACAATGCCACCCAAGAAGTCCCTCCTCAAGCCAAAACCAAAATCAAAGACAAAAGCCCCCGACCCCCAATCCGAAAACGACTTCCTCGACACCGCCGACGAGCACGAACAAGCGGCGGGAAAATGGCGCGCCGGTGATGCCGCAAAAGCAGCACGCTTCTTCACGCGAGCACTCGACGTGTACAACGCCGGCCTAGCGCGATATCCGCGGTCTTTTGATTTGGCGTATAACAAGTGTGTTCCATGCCAGCCCACGAACATCTCATCCAAACATCTCCGCTAACCAGTCACGTGTAGAGCTGTTCTAGAATTCAACATCACAGAGGACCCGCGCATAGTAGCGCATCTGGGCAATAACAGAAACGCTTTACTGGAAGCTACGCTAGTTTCTCACCGCAATGCTATATCGCTTAATCCGACGAATACTGATATCCTGTTCAACGCGGCGCAGGTCCTTACTTCCCTGGCCGAAGCACGACTCGATGCAGGGCCCCTGGATACTGCCAGACTGCCCGCTAGGATGCTGCTCGAGGAGTCCGTTGACCTGTTTACTAAGTGCCTCGACAGCCAGGAGCGTGAGTACGCGCAGATGCAGGATGAGATTGCGAAGGCGCAGGCGTCGGGTGAGTATCAGGAGGCGTGGGGAGGGGAGAGACCTGCGAAGGCGCAGGAACAGGAGGAAGAGGAGGCGGATGAGACTGAGGTGCCGGAGGAGTGGGCCATAGTGGAAGAACCCCTGACCCCGGAGAGCATTCTGGAAACATGTACTGCGCAGCTGGGCGCGCTGACTACGCTTCTTGGGCTGTACAGTCCCGCGGATCTGGCGAGTATAGAGAAGAAGGCGCAGGATGGGCTGGAGACGGCGAATAGCAAGATCCCGGCTTTGATTGATCTTGTGGACAAGTTTCCGTCCTTGGATGTCGTGGACGAACCTAAAGCTGGTCCAACACTCTCCATTGGCTCAGCAGCTGCAACAGAAGAAGCCACCACCTCACCCAAAGAAGACGCAGTTCTCGCCGCTGCAAACTTCCACGCCAGTATAGCCGAGGCGATGTACCGTAGCGGAAGAACCACCTCCACCGAGTACGCCCAAACCGTCGAATCAACATTCAGCAGCCTGACAAAAGGCACTGCCACCACCACCGACCTCGCATTCATAAACATCCAATCCGCGTACGCAGACGCACTTATGGACCTCTCCTCCGCCCTGGCAGACGGCACCCAATACACACCCTCGTTTCCCACATTCTCCACAGACATCGAAATCCAATGGACGGCCCTCACACAAGTCCAAACCATCCTTACGAAACTCTCCTCCGCGCCTCAGAGCTCGTTCCTCTCTCCATCGCGACTGGCGGACGTATTCCTCGCAAGAGGTGACGTCGACTTGTTCCGCTTCCGCATGTCGTTGTTTGAAGCGGCGAAGCCGGCGTGGGTGAAGAGTAGAACGGTGTTAGTGACTAACGCGGGCGTGTTCTACCGTGGAGCAAGGAGTTATGCGGAGAGGGCTGGGACTTCCGGGGTACGTGGCGTTGCTGATGCGAAGGCGATCGTTGCGGAGATTCTGAAGGAGGTGGCGAACGGGTCTGGGGCGAAGAAGGAGCATTGGAAGGGTAGGAGTGCGGATGTAGCGAGGGTGGTTGAGCAGATGGCGGAAGAAGGTATTGTCGGGCGTGAGAATGTCGAGGGGGTGTTGAAGTGGACGACGTGAAGTTGAGTAATAGTGGAATGGGTTTTTATATGTGGTAGGCTGCCCTGGTGGAGTAGTGGTTTGGCTGGCTGTGTATAGACGGTAACTGCAACTTCTCTGATCACTTGTACAACTCGTCTTCGGAACTTTATATCTTCATGTCCAGCGAAACGCGTGAGTAACTCGTATCTGTCGTATCATTAAAGTGTATTGACTTGCTATACACCGTGCATTTCTTCATGAGCCAATGAGTAGTCTGTCATACGTCTAATACGTCTCTTTAATTCTTTTTGTATAGTTGGCTGCTTTCCTAAAGCGGTCTGTAGGTGATCCGAGGCGGGCACTCTTTTCATGACGCTCGTTGTCTTTACCTCTTACTAGCTGAACCTTTTTGTCCACTCTCCTTACTTCTACAGGATCATGGAGCGGTGAAGGCCCACCAATCAATTAGGAAAAGTCTTCAATCGGCGGCGTGTTTGGACTGTTACTGTTCGCAACTTCAAGCAATGGATTACTTGTTTGTAAATCACCCTTCGGTGGTGGCTCTCTTTCGGGTTATCGGAGGGAGAAATTTCTCCCTCTCAGTACTATGGGTAATTAACGAATTCACCACTCGTAAAGAAAGTCAGTCCCTTATAGTAGACTAATTGTGAATATTTTTTATGGTCAAAATAATAAAAAGTTACAAGTAAATTTACTGAAACGTTTACAATAACTAAAAAGTCCAGGTAACTAGTTTTTTATCCTTCTATATCATTAGGTATTTTCCTTATCATAAGAGAAAATTTCTCTGTATAGGAGAGTACGTTTCTGTTACTTGGGAATCTACCTCCTAGTACTCGGTATCATCAACCCTATACCAGGGGGGCCTTGTCGATAGTGCTATAAGCGTGTCAGTAGCTGACCGTGGGAGCTGTTCTGTGATATGTGTTGTTGGCGTGCGAGCCTGGCCGTTGTCGAGGACTCCTGGGTGATCTTCAGACGGGTCGTTGGTGGTCATTGATTGACTGCTGATGCCTGCCTCGTCAAGTTCATTCAAGGGTCTGAGCACTGGATCGGCTGAACTAGATTGCTCATTCGCTAGACGCTCCTTGACACGGCGTGCTTTACGACCCTTATTACCCTTATGTGCATATCGTTCCTTGAGCTGCTTCGTTTCCTCTTCATGTGTTTTGATCAAAGTTGATAACACTTCTTGGTGCTCTATAGCCGCGTTGTAAAGCTTCACCCTCAGATTTTCGTTCTCTTCCACCAACTCGGACATATCTTCTTGGTGCTGCTGAGAAGTGACGTATGTCGTCTTACAACAAGCGCCGAAGATAGAAGGTTTTGCCCAGTCATCGCATATCTTGAGTCTTGCAAGTACATCTGCTGCAAGAGGACGGTCTTTTGGCTCTGATGAGAGCATAGCTCGGATCTCCCATACAAAGTGATTTTGTCTAGCATCAGGTGTTTCAACGATGCTGACCCATTCGTCGATTCGATCGAGGTTTGCATGGAATAGTGGGTTCCTTCTTGATCGGCGTTGTCTCAAATGCAGCAATGTGCCTTTCTCTTGTAATACAAAAACCTCCAGGAGCACACAGCCGAGAGAGAAGATGTCAGCGGCACGCCCACTAGGTTTCCATTCCGCCATTTCAGGAGCCCAATACCGCGGCGTTCCACGTTCATTGTCGGTTGCGCTTTGAGATAGTAACGAGAAGTCCGTAGCGCTGCCAAAATCGCTCAACCAAAGGTGATCCCGAGACAAAAGAATGTTCGAAGGCTTAAGATCTTTATGTCTTATCTTATTGGCATGCAAGTACGCAATCGCTGAGACGAGGCATCCAACCTTGGTGAAGATAGGTAGGGCTTTCGATTCTGGATTGGAAACGTAAGCGAGAGCTTCAAGTCGTGCTTGCTGAACTGCATCAGTAGTCCCCTCAGTCCAATGTGCCTCGACATCTTCGAAGAAGGTATGCAGATCGCACACTGCTACTGGGTACATCAGAATCCCAAGAAACCGGTTATGGGTGTATGTGCCAACGAGTTGAATCATGTGGACATGAGAGACCTTCTTCAAAATGTCAATCTCTTTCCTTTCCGCTTTGCCAATCTTGCGTCTAAACGGGATCCTTTTCCAGGCCAGTTTCTTGTCTCTAATGGTAGTTTCGTGAACATATCCAGCGGCTCCTCTACCCAGGAAACGACCTAATATATTCATGGTCAGTTCAAGTCCTGTTCGGATGGAGTACTCGCTTACCCTCTTCCAATGGCACCGCCTCCTCAGACCCAAAATCGACATGGAAACCTCTACCAGTCTGAGACCAATCGCAGATGATGTCACCAACCCCACTGTCTGCTCTATCTCCCGGCTCTTCGGTGTGATCCATGGTTTGCTAATGAGTACGCAAGGCTGAAGGTCAGCTTCGATTTCATGCGATTTTTAGTAACCAAATTGGTGTGACGGTGCAGGGTCAGATCAGACGAGAAACACAAACAGCCAGACATTATGCAGGCATTCGAGGGAGGGAGTGCAAACGTCGTATTGCAGTTGTTATCAAGGCTTGGTCGAGACGATGGCTGAGCCAAGTGGTGGCGGCCGTGCTTACAGGGAGTTAGCGACTAGCGTTGTATGCAGGAGGAAAGAACGCTGACGAATGAATTATATCAGTGAGATCGTGAACTTTAACTTTTGCTTGTGTATTGTACATCTCGCCATACAGTGTCTCACTACAATAGAGGCCCCGACTATCTAGGGCAGTCTCCAGAAAATAATGTCAAGTGCTTTTTAACATGCTGCTCTTTCCAGACTCTGATACATAGATATGCAAAGCATCAAATCTAATCATTGTGATAAGAGACTCCTGACCATCTCATCTCAGGCCAGCCAGACGGCGCTCCTGAACCTCAGACAGTGCCCTGCTACCACTCAGGAAAGCAACAAATCCGACGATAGCAGCCGCGGGCAGAGTCTGGAAGAGGTTCCAGCTAGTGTAGTACAGGAAAAAGATACCCTCCATGGACAGAATGGAGCCATAGAAAAGTGCATGCGACACAGGTGCGTCACCCAATGCTTTGCTTATGTGGTTTGCATTTGCGCCCAGGGTTGCCCACACACCCAATAATACAGGGAACGCCGCAGCGACAGCCGCAGCAAACACTACTGTTATGATCTTGGGGGGCGAGCGAGGGTCCTCACGGAAGATGTGGTGGATCTCCGACTCCGCAGCGTAGCGGACGGGTGGCTCCGGAACAGCGAGCGGGACATTGGCATCGCGGGACACGTTGAGGTTGAAAACCTTGCGCTTGTAGGGCGTAGATTCGCCAAAAGACCCAATGACAATGGATGCGATGATTGGCTTCGAGGAGGTGAGGAATTGGTGAGGTAGGTCCTTTTGGGTCTACACAAGTCAGCCCTGTTTGCTGCAATTGAGCAAGAGTACGTACCAAATCGACCTTTCCTTTACCGCTCTCCTTGATGCTGAACACAAACGACTCTTCCAAGCCGGTAGTCGGTTCCGTCAAAGTGAGGAAGGCCTGGTGTGGCCGCTTCGCTGTCTCCCCATCGACGGTGGTAAGAAGTAGCTTCAACGAGTCGGTTGCGCCTAACGACACGGATTTCGATAATGGTGTAGAAGAGCTCAACCTGGAGAATTGATCTGTTAGCTATGATAGGAAATCTATGATTGCCATACTTACTGCTGCTTAGAGCCACCACCTACACCAGCACCTTTGCCTGAAATCGCAACTGTAGCATCTTCGAAGCCCCAAGAGGATGCAGCCGAGGCAATTGTCGCGCCTGACAGCAGAAGAGAAGAAACGAAGCTGGAAAGAACCCTCATTGTCGTCGACCTGGAAAGAGTGTACGCGGAGCTCTTGAGCGATGCTCGGGAGAGACGTAAGCTGTCCTTCCAGATGTGCACGGACATTGCCTTACGTCAGCCTCACCACGACGTCTCTTTCTCTAGTGAACAATTCTTCCACCTTAACTACTTTATTATGGACGGTCAATATTATTGTTGTATTACTGATACGCAAGAAAAACTCACGATTGATTCGAAGCAACTCGAGAAACGATGTCGGTTGAAGAGATGTTTGCAGAATTTGCAAAACATCTTCCCTCACCAAGGGGAAGCAAAATAGTGTAAAGAGGAGGACTCAATCGAATGCAGAAGGAGCGTACCCAGTCCCAAGTGGACTTTCAACCAAAAACGAGATGTGCGGACCATATACTACCTTCGCCTTGCCACCACGCCTCCCTTACATGACGGCCTATTTATCTTCCTCGCACTCACCCTCAGCCTGCCGAAGAACGCGTGTCCTGTCCTCCCCCATATACTCCCAATTCTCATTTCCCGTTCCATTATCCTTCTGTCCGCCTTTCTTGTTTGGCTCCGTCTCGCAATTTCCAAACACGTTCATGGCCTTGTGCCTTCTTTTTAATTCTTGCTCTGCCCACTTCCAGTCAAGGTGATCCTCGCTCTTCAAACCACTCATCTTGTTCAGCGCTTCGTACTGGGTGACTTTCTGTCGGAGGTCATTCTCAGTATCTGGATCGTGCACGGCATCACGGCCAGATGCGCGATCGATACAGTGTACGAGTGCGTCAACGATAACTTTGGGCCCCGTGACGTCGGCTGTGCTGCCATCGGTGTTGACGCCCCACATCCTCCAGCCCCGGGCACCACATTCAGCCGTAAAAAGATGGATGGGAGTCGCGACTCTGGTACTCGGTTTGGAGATGCCGAGCATGTGGGTAGCGTAACTGACTCCAGATGTTTCGTCACCATACACGCCGCCTATAAAATGATGATAATCCACGATCGCTATGAACACTTGTTAGCACTGGTATATCCATAGGCTAACGAGCTTGGGGTACATACTGCATACTTCCCTCAAATCGACCTGCTTTCGCTCGTGGACGCGCATGTGTGGTTTCCCATACCAACCTTCAAACCACACCGTCCCTTCTTGAATATCGATATGCAGCTTTCCGACTTCGCCCTTGAAGATTGGTGCTGTCCTGTAGCACTCCATATATAGGTGAGATGGCCAGGGAGTCGGGTCATGGGTGCTCTTTGCCCGTTTGTTGGATGGTGATTGAACGTCTAGTGTTGAAGAAGCTTTGCGTTTGAGCCCTTGACTTGGAGTATCACTTGCGCCCTTGACCAAGTGGAGAACATATTCAGATCCAGGCTTTGCGCTCATCTCAGTTTGTACTCCGGTACTTGAGAATGAGAAAGGTTTGACCCCATCATCGTTCTCGATCTTGGTATGCGTACTCGCTCTTCTGGATGCCTAGCACTGGTCTGGGTCATGGCGTCGCCCATATTTATCTTTCCCGTTTGCGTATTTTCATCTTGCATATCCTTGACTTCTGTCTGTGTTTCACCATCACTCGTATCCACTTCTCTCAATCTGTCTGCCCCACAAGTTGAGCACTTCGAAGCCTCGACCTCAGTTTGCGTAGCAGCAGAAGCAATCCTTGGTCCTCCAGTCACATCGTCCATACCGTTGAAGGCCCAGTTGGCGTCGCCGCCGTCCTTCCTTTCGAATACCACGCTGAGCACACCGTCGTTCTTGACCACACGGAGTTGCACTCCAACTGCACTCGCGTCAGTGCCCGGGCCTACCTTCGCTACGGAATCATCTTGGAGCACGGCATCGTTGTCGTCAAAGTCCTGCTCACAGAGTTCGTACTCCCTTGCTGGTTTCCCTCGGTGCGTAATGGTATATTGCAGCGTCCCTTGGAGTTCGAAGATGTAAAACGTAACACCAGGATGGGAAACTTTGAGTGCTGGCATTTTGGCGGTGACAGAGCTAAATTATGATGTTTCTGAGGGTAAGAACGACTCTTCTGTTGTCGTGCGTATGCGAGCAGTTGAATAGTAGTAAGAGTAAGCGAGACTGAAGCTTCCCAATGAAACGACTTCCGAACTCTTTTATAAGAGATTTACAGAGTGGAGTAACTTGGGAAGAGGTACAAATGTCAAAGACAAAACTCGCGGATTGTTGATACGGAGTAAAGTTGGAGCTTGACGGGCTTCTGACTTTCCCTTCACTTTGCGCTCTCACTTTGAGCTGGCACGCTGACATCAGGAATACCAAGTGATAGACAAGATCTACAATCTTCTACTACCATTCTTACCTAATAGACTGAACTAAACCTCTGAACAGACCGAAACCTAGTACCAGGAGTGAAGAAGACCAGGAGGCGATCTTATTTCAGATGGCGGGCACTATTCGGAGGAGCTATGCTCGATACCGAGGCTCGAGAAAACTGTACCGCTGATAGTCTAATCTCGATATGTATTAAACTGTGTTCTCTTTAACAGTCCCAATTAAGTAATTTCCAAGAAACCATCAATGGCGGTAGGATTTAAGGCAACTGTTGCACAGCAGGTCCCACCAAGTTCTACCCTGGGCATCGCTCTACCGAACAGTGGCTGCCTTTGAAATCATTCGGTCAATCCCGCTTCGCCTTCGAGATATTGCAGCAGATTCGTAATCGAATGACGATCTCTTTTCGTGGATGAATCGTACAATATCTCCAGACCATGGCTCTCCAAACCTCTTCCGTCCTTACCGTGCGTAGCATCACCGCGCTCTCACTACATGATATCAGAGTCTGTGCCGATATTCTGGGCACTACCGCCAATAAGGATTAGACTCTTTACAATAGGCTTTTACCCTGGAGCTTTTGGTTAAACTGTTTCACGCAGACCGACATGTTTCTTCATGTCTATAATGTCACACAACCTGAGATCTTCCAAGATCCCCAACAAACCTACGCCCTCAAAAGGTCATCCACCTCCCTCTCCCCAACCCTCTCCACCCCCTCCACACCAACCAACCTCCCAGCAACCTCCCTCACAAACTCCTCCCCAACACCCTCAACATCCAGCCCAACAACACCCTGCTTCACAAAACTAGTCGCCCTCTTTCCCTCCAACCCACACGCCACAATGCGATCAAACCACCACAAATCCGTCCCAACATTCAACCCCACCCCATGACTCGTAACATTCCTCCGCATATGCACCCCAATGGCCGCGATCTTCTCATCCGGACTCGTCCACACACCCGTATTCTCCGTCGTCATCGCCTTAATACCAAACGCAGCACACGTCGCAATCAGGCTCTTCTCAAGCAGACACACATAATCCCTAGGCGTGAGTTTGTGCGCGCGCAGATCGAGAATGGGGTACGCGACGAGCTGGCCCGGGCCATGGAACGTTGTCTGCCCGCCGCGCAGCGCTTCGACGAATTCTGCGCGCCCGTCGGCGCGCAGGTGCGCTTGTTGCGTGGGGGAGACGGTGCCGACTTCGCGCCGTCCGCAGGTGTAGACCGGGTGGAAGGAGGTGGTTATTATGTGGGGTGGGGGCGCGGGCGTGGTGGATGGCGGCTTGGAGGCGAGGAAGCGCGATACGAGGCGTTCTTGGAGGCGGGCGGCGACTTGGTAGGGGACGGGGCCCTGGAGGTGGATGTGTAGGAGTTTCTGCCGCATTGGGCTGTTCGGCGTGGTTATGGCGCGTTGGGCATGTTTTGGGTGTTTGGTTTGGGTTGGGTTGGTGGAGTGATGGGGAGTTTGATTGAGCGCGTCATATGGTGGCTTATCGATAAGCTGGACTTTTTGGAAAAGTACGCGACTTTTACGACGCGTGTTGGAGCTTTTGTCGCAAGACATACAAGAACACTTGATAACGCACATCACTCAAAACACTCAAACATAATGGCCGGCAAGAAGCGAACTCGCACGGGCGAGCTCAAACCATCCACACCCACACCCCCTTCCACATCCTCAATGACAACAGACGCAATCCCACCCTGCGCCCAACCCGAACCCCAACCTCAACCACCATCCAGCACCCCCGCCCCACCAGTTGCCAACCCAAGTCGCAAACCCCCCAAACCCTCCCCAGCACGACAAAAGCTCCCCAAACTCCCACCCAGTACGTCCCCATCCCCTCTCCATCCCACCACCCCCATCTCACTAACACCCGCAGACGCAAAAGTAACCCCCCGCCCACTCCTCCACCCCGCGCTCCCCACGCCATTCAGTTCCGCCACCTCCCCCAAAACGCTCTACATCCGCGCCTCAACTCCCTACATACCCAGCATAAAACGCATCCGCAGCCTACTAGCGGAGATCAGCCGGCGCGAGGTACAGTCGCGGGGAGGGAGGCGGGGGGAGAAGATTGGGGAAGGAGAAGCGAATGGGCGGTTGAGGGCGGGGGGTGTGGAGGGGCGGATTGTGGATGGTGTTGCGAGGGAGATGGGGAAGAGTAGGGGGAAGGAGAGGCTGGGCGAGGTGGTGTATGTTAAGGCTACGGGGCGGGCGATTCCAAGGGCGTTGGAGATTGGGGGGTGTTTTTTGGGGGAGGAGGGGGTGCGGGTTAGGGTTGAGATGGGGAGTGTGAGGGCGGTGGATGATGTGGATGTTGGCGATGTTGGGGATGGGGAGGGTGAGGAGGTGGAGGTGGATGTGCCGGAGACGAGGCTGCGGAGTGTGAGTTCGATTACGATTAGTATTGGGATGGAGTGAGATAATGAGGTAGGATAGGGTGTTACGATATGATATTCAGTGTTTGAATGTAGAACACCGTGTCAAATAATCAACACCATGAGAAATCACAAGCATACGACACATAATATCAAGTCAAGGCCCAAATATATATCATTGAAGCCGAAACTCTCCCCACCCATCCCAACTCATATACCCCCGAGCTCAGTCTTGATCATATCCTCATCCATCCATCCATCCAAGCAAAAAACACAGAACCACCAGGAGCAAGACAAAACAAAACAGGACAAGACAAGACAAGAAAAGGGTTGAAAAGATGTCATGTTACAAAAAAAACAAAAGAAAAACGTGCGCAAGCTGTTTACAGTGAGTGAGTGATTTGATCGGGGAAGCCCGAGTCCCCCCATCCGAATGGTGTGTCCAATTCAATCCACTCCAATCCACTCCAATTCAGTCCCATTACAATCCAAAACAACGCCGAGTAGGCAAGAAGAGAAAAGAAAAAGAATATGTAAACGAGGGATAGCTTTCTCCAAAACGGTCAGCAGCCCCAAGGTATCAAGAAACCCTCGAGTGTGGATGGAGAGCCTGACTGGACTTGCAATGTATTATGACGTGGCGGAGACGATGCCTTTCTTGTTGCTGTTTAGGCGATTGCATTGAGAGCTGCTGCGAGACCCAGGCGTCTATGTGTACGGACTGGTTAGGTAGCATGGATATGTTGATGATTAAGTTCTAGGCGAGCGTCGACATGAGTGGTGCAGGAAGACATCCCTTTTTCGGCCTGCGTAAGTAGAATATGCCGTGCTTGTACCAAAAAATATTGACGACCTTACATAGCTCGGACGAGGTATGGCAAGGCAGGGTAGGGGCGGCCAACAGAGTGCTGATCCTTGCGATGTCGATAGTTCGAGAGTGGTGACGTGGCTCCTATTGATATGCTATCCGTGCGCACCCCGTCGATATACCCGGGCTCTACACAGTGCCTGCGTCGTCATGCAGGGCAGCGTGGATTAATCCACTTAGCGTTTTCACCGCTCAACCTTAGGGTATTGATTGAGCATAGCCATAACAGCTACACCAATGGCAACGACTGTCACAATGGCGCCAGCGGGCCCGCCGTAAAACATGAGGTTGGTTTCATTTTGACGCCGGACAGCCAGGGCGTTTGGCGTCTTTTCTGCATGCGCTGTGTCGTTGTGTGCAACTGCGTGCCCATTCTGGAGGCCGGTTTTCCTAAGCAGTGCGCCTGCACCGTCAAACTCGGCATCTTTCTCCTTGATGGTTGTGCTCTCGCCATCGTCTGCTTCCATGTAGTCCTCAGATCCGTCTACTCCCGTGCTTGCAACACCTTTAGCCGATTCGCTACTGCTTCGACTCCGGCGCCTGGCTTCTCTGCTGCTCGCTCGCTCGTTGTCTTTCCTGATGCTCTCGATCATTTCAGCCAAGCTTTTGCGATCTGCTTCTGCAGCTTCGGCTCTTTCTCGGTAGCGCTCCATTTGCTGCTTCATCTCGCCCATTTCCGACATCATCAACTCCAAGCGTTGTTGCAAGCCGGCAGCAGCGGTATCGGTAACGTCAGGAGATGTTGATCCGTTTTCCAAGCCGGTCATCGCTTCTTGTTCGGGTTCAGCGATTTCAGATTCGTCGATTTCTGCATCAGCAACTGCAGCCTCTGCCTCCTCCCGTTCCTTGATTGATTCGCGCTCCAATCGATTGGCTCTTTCCTCGGCGTCTTCTCTTGCACGGCGCTCTTCAGTTAGCAGCGCCTCCAGGTCTCGAAGTCGGACGCCTTGGGACTCTATCTCAGTTTTCGCGACGTTCAGGGCCTCGGTGAGTGAAGACATTTGTGCGTCTGAGCGTACTGGCGAGCCCGTCTTCTGACGCTCGGTGTTTGATCTTTTGAGCGAGGACGCGGCGTTGGGTTTCTCAGGTAGCGGCTGTTGGGGCGGGGGAGCTGGAGGGTCCGAGAATCTGGCCTTCATGTTCAAGTCCTTAACAGGGGATATCTTTACTGAGTTGGCGGGTGAGATCCTCACCGAATTGGCGGGTGAAGGCTTTGCGGGTTCTTTCTTGGGGTCTGCAGACAGAATAGTGTTGATGAATTGATGAGTCTGTTGGAGCTCCTGTGATTGTTGCTTGGCAGCTTTCATCTCAGTCTGAATTTATTAGTAATGACCACCACATCGTCTCCAGATAACTCACATTGAGCTTCTTGACCACCTGCTCCATGGTAATGGGCTGGAGCCAGAAGTTGGGGTGGCGCGGTTGTTGCAAGTTGCTGCCGTAGCCCGCCATCGCACCAGGAGTCGTCTGAAGACGCTGACCATTAATCGAGCCTTGACTCGGGGTCCGACCACGCATGTTCGCCATCTGTTGCTGGGCGCCAGGCCCCATCATGTTGGACATCTGAGGTCCTTCAAGCTCGCCAAAGTTGAGGTCGAGCACGTCGCTGCCTGTCCTGGCATAGATGCCCGCATGTTCGACGCGGGCAGCGACCTTGTGGTGTACAATCGTCTTCTGATCTTCGCTGACAATGTCGATGCCCAGTTCCAACATGTCCTGTTCCCGCAGCTCATGTGGATCAGAGTCCCTGTTTTCCTGTGACAGCCGTGACCCGTTGACAAAAGTGCCGTTGGACGACTTGACGTCTCGAATCCAGATTTTGCCGTTGCGGTCCGCCCAGACTTCAGCATGCTGTCGAGAAAGCACTTTCGAGTCGAAGTACCCGTTCAGTGGGGTGGGGATCGTCTTGTTGTTAGTTTGGCGGCCGATGCGGAGGACGTCGGGGAAGAAGGGGACGGTGATGGTCTTGCGCTCGAAGGTGCCGTTCATGGGCACGAGGTGCAGAATGGCCGAGTGCTCCTGGAGATGTGCTCGTGGACCGCCATTCTGTTGTTGCTGTGCTTGTTGCTGCTGCTGCTGTGTTTGTACGGCGCCGTTGTGCTGCGAGGGCACCATGGCGGAGGGTGACTGTAGGGCGCTCATAGCGGAAGCTGCCGACGAGCCGGGTCCTGCAGACGAGATGGGCTGCGGGCGTGCGGTGGTGATTCCAGAAACAGGCTCAGTCTTGGAGGCAGGCCATAGTCCCTTTGGCGGCTTAGTTTTGCGGGCGGCCCAAGCAGTGGCCTCGGAGGGCGGGACGCCGTTTGGCTGTGCGGGCGGGGCGGCTATGGTGGACGTGGTCGAGGCCTGCGAGGAGATGGACGACGACGAGTTTGTGCGTTGGACGCTCTTGCGAGGCATGAACATGGCGCCGTTGGGGCCGGCCTCAGCGCTCCATGCCTGCCGATTGATGTTCTGGAAATTCACGGGGGGAGCTACAGCCGTCATTGGCGTCGAGGGGCGTGGGCGTGCGGCTTCCGTCGAAAGGGCGCTTCGGTCGCTGGTCTGGCACACGCCGGCTTCTCCCTGGGGGGCAGCGCGGCAACAGCGTGACGGCGGCGAGGGCAATCAACGGCAGCGGCGACGGGCGGCGACGAGCTCACACAGGCATGCGTCACGGGGCGATGCAGCAGGCCGGACGGCGCGGTGGGCGAGAGCGTCGGGGGTTGCGCGGTTGTTGTGTGTCGTGTGCTGTTCGTGAAGCCCGTGCGTGCGACGTCAGGGCAGCAAATGCAGGCGGTGCAGGCGGTGCAGACGGCGCTGGGCACGGCAGCAGGCAGGGCGGGCAGGCGAGAGACAGTCTGGGGCGGGCGGTGTGCGTTGCTCTGCTATGCTATGATGTCGGGCTCAGAGATTCCAACGAGCGAGCAGGCGGGCGGGCGGCGGACCTCCACGTTCACGTTAGGCCTTTCGAGAGCTGCAACCCTGAGTGGCTCCGTGTGCGAGACTGCTGGTGTGATATAAAGCACGGCGTACAGGGGGGAGTGTGGACTGCACGGAAAGGAGGCCCTGCGACGCCAGGACACTTGTTTGGACGATGGATGCACCCTCGCGGAACAACAGGAGGGCGAGCACTGACACATTTCGCTGCATCGCTACGCCGCAGTGAAGGCTGGCTGCGTCACGTGTTTCGCGTTCTCGGCTAACCCTGTGCCCTTGCGACGACCCCAGAGTGGGTGGCATGGCCAAGTCGCCGCGATTCTTCTCCGCACTTGCTTAGCCATTCGACAGAGCCGCCAACATGCCCGTCCCCGTTGGAGCTATGCCCCGAGGCCAGCATGGGCCCTCGACTCTTGACAAGCGTACGGCGCTGCGACACACCCCGCGAGACACGGCCGGCTAACAGCACGCAGTGAAGATGGGAGGCATGATGGGAGGATGTACGCAAGCACCTACCAGCAGCCCCAAGATTGCATGCTGACGACGCAAACAGCCGTCGGTCTCATCATCGGCTTCATCTTTGGATTCACAAACATTGTTCGTTTTGGTCCTGGGCCAAACGGCATGCTGCGAACCCTAGGCCAGTACATGATGGGCTCTGCAGCAACATTCGGGTACACACGCCACTTTCCGACAACCTCACGCACTACTAACCACCGCAAACAGTTTCTTCATGGCCATTGGCACCACAATCCGCACAGACAGCTCGCCCATGGCCGCCGAGGCCTTCAGCAGGATGAGTGCGCGACCCACAATCCTGCCGCGATTGTACCAATACCCACGCGCGGCCCGCGACGAGAAGAAATAAGCAGGGATGGTAAAGAGGATGTGGGTTGGATGTGTAAAACACTTAAATATGTGCGGCTACGGGTGTGTATGTATAGTATCAGGAATGCTGGGAAGCAAATAGGTCGACCTGTGTTGCGAATAGCGTATAGGTGAGGCAATAACATGATATCTTATGGTTTGACGTCTCGTCAACTAGAATTTCGCTTGTTCTTTCCCGTCGTGTTGAAGAGAAGCTGTCTGCCTTTTCATCACATGTATTGAAGCTACCAGACGATTCTACCTCATTATGCTCTGTCCTTATTGAACCATTGCAACACACTCTGAACACGCTCAGACTAATGAGTCAATGAGTGCTCTGATATGCATCTTTTTTCTTTCCTATATCATGACATGATTTTTCGAGTCTCTGTCCTACACACATACCGCTGATCTGACCCCGCCGGCAGTCAAGCCGAATGCAAAGACCTCCTTCGTCCACCTCCCTCCCATCACCTCCTTTTTCCTTTTCTAGAAACGACCTACAACATCACCAACCCAACTCCACCCATGTGTTTCCCGCTTGCCCGATTGGCTGCATCGATACCACCTGGGATCAGAGCGGCGCGGTAGTTGTACATA
Source organism: Dothidotthia symphoricarpi CBS 119687 (assembly GCF_010015815.1). Lineage (NCBI taxonomy): Eukaryota > Fungi > Ascomycota > Dothideomycetes > Pleosporales > Dothidotthiaceae > Dothidotthia > Dothidotthia symphoricarpi. Next base: position 640,695 of record NW_022985012.1, read on the forward strand.
TAGTAGTGCAGCGAGCCATCTCCGGCGCCGAACTTCTGATCATCGAGGAACAGGGGGTTGTCGAGTAGAGTGAGGGCGTTGAAGACGTCGAATCCAGCCTATCAGAGTCAGTAAAAACACAGTCAAGAAATATTCAAATGCTCACCTTCTTCGACAGAATCAATGCATCCTTGACCAGCATGTTGAGCCGCTGCTTCAGCTTCGCGTCGTCCTTTTCAAACGCAACCTCCGTCGCGTAGTAGAACAGATACGCCGCCTTGACGGTACTGTGCTTCTTGTGTCCAATGACTGTGCTTTCCAGGTTGTAGAACGAGAAGAAGTCTGTAATCTTGTCTGGGGCATCAGGATCCTCGATAACATAACTCCACACGACCTGCTCCTCGGGCTTTTCCTTAGGAGACATCCAGTGTTCGAATTCGGTTTTAGAGAATACCTGCGCCATGTCCATGCGCTCGAGGTACCGCTTCAGCAGGTCGAGCGTGGCATCGACGTCTTGCGCTTGCATCTCGCGGAGTCCTGGAGTCGAGGTTGTGTCTGGGAGCTTGTAGCGCACGACCTGGCGCTGCTTGGTGCTGCCGGCGGGCAGCGGAGAGAAACCCACGTCGTACAGCTTCTCCCAGTCGATAGCGCGGTGGAAGTAGCGACATGTCGAGAAGGGGGTGGGAAGGAGATTGCCGACGGTGTATACAGCTTGGAATATGCCCTCGACGTAGCATCGGCGTGTGATCTCCTTGATGAGGACGGGAGCGAGACGCTTCGAGCGGAGCTTCTTATGCACGCATAGGAAGTTGACTTCAGAGCAGTTGAGCGTGTTTTCGCGGATTCGTAGCTGGATTGGGATGCCTGATATGAAGGCGACGAGCTTGCCCGAGGCAGTTGCGCGCACACCGACGTGCCATTCCTTCTTCCAGCCGGGTGCTTTGAGAGCCCTACGCATGTCAGACTAGGCACAACACAATCGGTATAGTAGAAGCATACCAGTTCAAGAACGATGGCGAGTATCTGAAGCGGAAGGTCGCGTCCTTGTCCTCGACGTAGTGGTTCGTGAGCAACTCATACACCTCCTCCAGCTGCTTCTCGTCCTCAAGGTCCATCGTCACCCACTCGAAGCCAGGGTACATAGGGCTTGGGTTCTTGTCCACCTTCTCAATGTCGATCTCCTTGATCGGCCCATCTGCGATCTTCTCTCCGCCTGCCATCTCGTCGAAGCTAGGCACAGGTTGTGTCTTCCAGAACGCATGGCCCGCCATATCCTTAGCGTTCTTGCCCTGCGGCGCCAGGCCAGTCAGCATCTCGTTGATGTTGAGCTTCCTTATCATCTCCTCCAAGTCTGTCTTGCTTTTCGCCTTGGACGTCAGGTCCTGCTTCAGCGCGGGATTGGATTCGAGCAGTGTGGCCATCTGGTTCTTGCTAAGATGTGCGCCCGCTGGCGAATTCGCATCCGTGATCTCTGGCGCCTTCCCCTTGCCCGTCAACGCGTCCTTGATCTTGCGCTTTCTGCTCTTCTTCTTTTTCTGCGTGGCCTCCTCGCCGCCAGCTACTGCCTCCTCGCCGCTCTCGTTCTCAGATTCTGGCGCATCTTGCTGCTCGCTGGACTCAGCAATTGCTTCGGTTGCTGCCTCAGCTGTAGCAACGGGATCTGAAATCTTGGAGTTTTCTTGAGGCATGGCTGGCGTTTAGGTTTTGAGTTGTATTGTGAAAGCTGTCATCGAGAGTGAGCTGGCCGGCAACAATTGGTAGCGTAGCGCGCAAGGTGGGGTATGGAGGGGCATCGCGTCTCGCGTCTCCTCGCTTGCAGCTTCCTTCCGAGCACCTTCTTACGTTTCGCATGCTCTATCATCATATATCCAATTAACAAGTCGTAAAAACTCAGTATGTTGAAATAGATAGGCGACGTTTCTCGTGCCGTTTCCTTACGCTTGTGGCTCTTGAGATCACGTAAAAGTTGCATTACCATACAGTCATGGCATGTTCACAATCTCAAATAGACAATTCTCGGGTCGTAGGTACATGTACATATACTATTTACGAAAGAGTAGTGGGTGTGTTCATCTTCCAAATATTTGTACACGTCTTTCGGGGTTATCATTGGTATTGAATAATCGACCATCATAATGTTCCCGCACACAAAGATTGACTTGAACAAGGCTAAAAAGGCGACGGTTTAGAACTAAGTTGGATCTAATGTCCTGTCTTTTGTGCATCTATTATCTTCTTTCAATTGTCAAATATCTGACAGTTTGCCAGAGGTAAAAATGAGTATGATGATAAACGTATATCTTGCCACCTTGTCTTGACTTGACTGCGAAGTGACTGCAATTCTACGACAAAACATCCCCGAGGACGTTACTGTCGTACGATCTCCTCTTTTCTGAGCTCTGCTCATGTTGAAAGAAGTGGTAAAGTGAAGAGCCCCTAACTTTTCAATGGTAGTTCTTAAATTAAAGCCGATGATCTCTGATCTCCGTCAGCAAAGTCAAGTACAGGTACAACGTACTAGCGCCGCAATCCATACACAAGACTATCTGTGCATGTGACCGTGTACGTCTAGTTTGTTTCATGTCAGGGTACGGATATTAGCCACTGGTCGGCCGCTCCCATCACGTATACAAGGGGGCCACTAGACACCGAGTACAGCCCAAATGTTCACGATGCTAGACAAAGTCGTTCCCGACCACGTTTGGCAAAATGAAAATCGAACCATGATAGTCTTGAGTTACATGCACGCAAGATCTATCGTTCGCGTACATCAGTTCCTAACTACTAATCACCGTAACATCAATGACCTTTGTAAAACGCCGCGCATGGTATGCCCTGGGTATCTCATCTCGAATCATACATCAGTCCATCCTGGACACCGAAGATAGATAGCCGGTACTCAACTGTCTATCATGAAAGCCGTAGCAGCAAGTATATCGAAATACGTACCCAGAAAGGAGTACGTGAAGAATTAAAAATAACAAAAAAGTAGTACAGGTACAAAGTCCTGCTTCGAACGCGCGCTGAGTGGCAGTAAATTCGTGTCAGCTGAGGTTTGCCACGCCAGAACAGGATGTGTTGTTGCACCATAGAACCGCCACAGTTGCACGGTGACGTCGAGAAACAACTGCCTCTCACGAAGGCTCCGGGTTGAGGTGAGGCTTGGTCGCCGCTACACTATCAGGAACGGATACGGGAGAGGAGCACACTTGTCCTCCTTGCTTAAGCATCTCCTCAAGTGGAATCTCAGCGTCAGAATCTTGTGTCTTTCTGGAACTTGTCATCGTGTCCTCGCAATACGTGTGCTGCGACGATTGGTATCGAGGTGCGGTTCCAGTGATTCTCGACCTGATGTGCCTGCACGCCCGTTTACACTCAGGCCATGTCGTCGAAATGTAGATCATAGCATTCCAAAATCCCTGTAGAGGGAGAACTAACGCAGAGGCAAGGTTGAGGCCGTAGCTGAGATTACGGGGTTGGTCTCGATAAACAAACTGCTCCAGTCGATTGATAGTTGATGGCACCCAAACCACAATAAGGGCCACAAACATGAGGAAGGCGACTTTGAGATACGCAAACGCCGCATCGTGACCGTCTACGTTTCTCAAACGGATGTTTGAATGCTTCGGAGCAGCAGGTGATGATCCGGGTGGGGTGGGAGCTGATACCTCGAGGCGGTTCGCAGCGGAAACGGTTGCACTATAACCGCTACGCGTATGTCCGTGGTGTTTATGCGGACCATCTTGTGCTTCCAGTGATGCTCCAATCTCCCAATGTATGTGGGATGTGTGCGCTTCCGCTGACACCCTCGAGGGTGACTCTTCTACAGGAGATATAGGTGATAGATTGCGGGTGCTCGAGAACGAGCTCGCCGATCTGTTTTCAATATCGGACGACGTGGGCCATGAACTCGGATTATGCGGGTGGTTTTCGTACTCGATCTGCGTGGTCACAACGATGTTGTTGCCGACAGTGAAGGGATTTGCCAGGCTTCCTTCAATAGCATACTCATTTACTGTCGGTGGATATCTCGACTGTCTGGAAAAAGAGCGCAAGATGGCACGTCTTTTGAAGATTCTGAAACCAGTGACGACGTAAATGGCCAAGGTAGCAGACACACAAACCCTTTACTACTTTAGCAAATATACCACAGGGTGATGATAGTGACTTACCACACAGGAGCGTAGAAAAATGCAATGCGCATCCATGCCACTTCCTCCCTGACCCAGCACCAAATCTACCTGGTTAGATACGACCACAATACAGAGAGAAGAGGTAAACTTACAGTTGCAGGACCAATGATACGTCGAGACCCGTAGTGGTCGAGGAAAATATATATCAAAGCTGGAACAGAAGGTATACCATAGGCAAAAAGCAGGTACCACTTCTCTAAGCAGCGCAGCTGATGGGAACCATAGCCATGGAAGAAAACTAGCATCACATTCAGGGCCATGCAGAAGACCTGTTTCTCATCAGCGGGGCTGAAAAGAATGGCTAGATCTGACTAACCCAGAGCGAGTCTGCCATCATGAACCATTGTATCAACACGCCCTGAAACTCGCAAAGTGCAGTAAATTCATTGGGATCCTTTGGTATCGCTGAAGTTGACATGAGTGTCGCAACATTGGCCATGATGTTTCCCCAAGTGGCATAGAAGACTAGACGGTTTATCGGCTTACGGTACTGATTGCAGAGCAGGAATGTGCTGATGATAAACAGTGAACCCAGTAGCGACAAAACAGACATGGTGCGCTCCGAGACCTCGATGGCCTTGAGTTGACGAGCGGTAAACGACACCATGTTGGTTGGAAGAGGTAAGAGCTAAGTTACAGTATTCCGTAGTGCCTGCCGGTCTTGTCTGAGAAGGTTTGCATGAAGATGCAATGTCACTGCCGCCGTAAACCTGATAGCAGGCACACGATCGCAAGGTTGGCGCCGACAAACTCGAGTGAATTACTGTTTTCACAATGTTGTAAGTAGGAGGTGGGTGAAGGTGACGGACGGACGCGTGTGTCATAAGGCTGCAGGGTCCAAACGCAAGTGACAGGGTGGGAGTATTTAGGAAGGCGCGAGCGGTCCTTGAGATCGAAACGATCGAGTCTTGACAGAAACAAGAAGGAAATTCCGCAAGGATATGTATGTAAGTATTAGTCTGGAATGTTTGTATGCCGCGGATGTTGAAGTGTCGACCAGTGTGAGTCCACAGCCAGTTCCAGCTAGGCCTGTTGGGGGAGGCATAAACGCCGGGTCAGAGAGACAGGGAGGACGAGAAAGGAACGCTGCGCCATCGGACGATATGTGAAACTCGATCTCGAACTCAATTAGGGATGAGAAGAGGCCTTACGTATCGCGCTCGCCTCCTAAGTAGTTCAGACCGTCAGAGTATCACTTCATGAGTAGAAAACGACTCGCATAAGTACGATACCACGGTCGCAGCTCGCCATAATCGCAATTCCCAGTTTATTTTGTGCTCCATTCAAACACGGAACTGCACCACCGTCCACGGCTGCGAATGATATGCCCACAGAGTCGCGTGGCGTACTAGGGCGGTGTTGTTGGACGTTGGAGTAAGCGAGCCTACAATCTGCCATGTTTCCCCGCTTCTTCGTTCCTTCCCGCTTAGGTCCGTGTACTATCCTGTCGGCACCTCCAACGGAAGTCCACTAATACCTGCTCAGCCTTTGTCTGTGGGAGGACGGGCTCCCGGAATATGGCGCGCTGATGGACACAGTCGGGATTGCGGCATAGAGGCTAATTTTGGACAGGCCGAACGAATAGCTAGCAAAAACATCCAGGACAGGAGAGATCCTCAACTACATCATATACTGTGTATCTGAATAGAAACAGAATGCGATATTCTCCCAAGGCTTCAATCGAGATGTGCGACAATAGCGCGTCGGATGAGAGACAAACGCGCGAAGGATTTCCTTGCATGGGGCACATCCATCCAGGTCGGTAATATTGCCAGCCACTTAATCTGGGATCGTCCTCGTGGCCGTTTATGCGCCTTGCAAGGGTGGCCTAGGTATTGCGTCACCCGTGTTCACATGGAGACTTGTGGCGTAATGTTGAGTCTTCTCCTGGTATACATACTTTTGGAGCGTATTTCTGCCCAAAGGTTGACAGGGAAGAGATTTCGTATACTACAAGCCTTGTACTTCCTATAACAGTGCACAAAGATGATGGGAGCTGTCACTCCCAAGATGACGAAGATTGGTCAGGACGAGTCATCTCCTTCCGTGCCGAATGGAGTATGGCCTCGGATGTGCAAGAAAATTCCTATCTTAGTATATCGTACGAGAACTTCTCCAACCCGGTCTTATTCGAGGTCAGCCGCTAGTCGTTCAGCCCACAAGTTCTATCACTGAGGAGGTCCTCGCCGATACGGCTTGTTCGATTATGTCCGGAGAAATAGGAGTTTGTACACATTACCGAGCGGCAAATAAGCTCACCCAAACATTAAGATAATGCTCAGATTCGTGTGCCGAGATCATAATACCATAGGTCCTGAACGGGAACAACTGTGCCAGATGTCCCACATCTTTCTGCTTCACAAACCTCGAACAAATCGTAGCCTTTCTATCAGGTACAACATTGATCAAGCTCTTAGGGCAGTTGATGTCTTCTGCCACCTCTAAGGCCCGCCGCAAGAATGCCTTGGTCATGAGTTACACATCAAAATGTCAAGCCATGGTCAGCAAGGGTGGCTCAACGCCCTAACCCTTGCTCTACGCTAATGCACGTCAACTACATGGTGATCAGAGGACGAAAAACAAACCAAGAACCCTTGGTTGTTCATGACAAGGGATGTAATCTTCGCACTAAAACAAATTCTATTATCATCAGCCATTTGAAGGAACACTTCTCACGTCACAGCCTCCACCACCTCAGCCGCAGCGACATTTGTGAGCTCCCTCCTTGATTTCCTCGCGATCATACATATACGCGCGCGAACATCTAAAGGCGAATCATTACTAGGTTCTACACTCTCTTTCCTTGGGATGGGATCGGAAGTGATGTACTTCTGTTCTCCCAGACTCTCCTTCTCGTTCATCGTTTTCTCGATCTTCAAGCTGCCAAGTTCAACAATGTTCTTCTGTCTGGCCACATTCCCTCCTCTGTTCTCTGAACCCGCAATATGAACTCAATGAGTTCAATCTGCAAGGGGTTCTCATCCAAAAGGTAAGAAGTCGAGTTCGACTCCACCTGCTCAGCATCTGGACAACGATGGTTGGCAACCGTCATAATGCGGTGATATAACACCGTCACGTTCTGATCTGCACCGAAGAACTTGAACGCATTCACACCAAAGTATTTAACCGTCACAAAACTAGGAGACGCCTGTCTTTGGGTATCGCCTAGAAAGTCTGCACAGCCGGTCATTTGAATTAGATGGGCGCACAGTGATAGGTGTCGATCGAAGCACTGTCGAAGTGTGGGGCCGATGTTAAATTCGAGGCGTCGCGGGACGGCGTGAAGGACCTGGTGAGAAGGTGGTCTTCAGCCTACGCTTTTCATGTGTTAGTCCGATCGGTGAGAAAGGAGAACACTACGCGAGGTTATGCTCACCTGATCTGAAGCTTGGGTGGGGACCAGCACCTCCAGGAAGGGCGGTGACCAGACCGTTGTTGATTAGGAGGACTTCAATGTCTAAATTACGCAGTAGTAAAGCCCTGTGACCGTGTTTTAAAAGTGGTTGTTAAGATAATAACACCATCGGTACGTTTTGTTGAGCCGATAGTGGCTGCAAGGTAGTGGTTCAGTACGATATCGATTGTGAGTTATGTAATGAAGTTTTCCAGTCTTAGGACTGAAGTTTTTTCTTTCTGCATCGCACTGTGTTGGCTTGAACCGACACGCCTTGTTCTCTCACGTCCTGCAAAACTCCACCACTTTCTGAGCACGCCATCCTACCAACCCATCCACATACCCCAAAAACACCTCCAAATCCAACATATCGACTTCTCCCAGGCTTGGATTCGAACTTCTCAATACTTGACCACCCCAGAGGATCCTAAGATAGTTCTTCATATTGTCTTTCTGCATATAAACCTCGAAGACAATTTCAGCACCCATACCCACCCACACCATCTGCTCGACCTGAAGAATACTGAGAAGACGTGATACTGAGCCATCATGTGCTACGTTGTGTCGGTACCTCACAGGGCCCTTACCAGAGATCGCATCCCGGATATTCTGCGCGAGCTCGGCGAGGAACACGCCGTAGGATCCTACGGCAGCTTGCAGACTTTGTGGGGCGTCGCGATGAATGAAGCTGTACTCGTATTGGCCTAGTCGGTAGACAGTGTCCGCTTGGTCTTGTGTAATGCATGAGCTTGTGTCGTTGATGTTACAAGGCAGTGGTTTCGCATGGCACTGTCTGCTTGAGAGATTGTCGTAGTAGTGGTCAAAGGATTTATGCCAGTCTGTGGAGTCGCTTGCAATACCGGAGATGTTATCCAGGGACTTGAATAGAGGTTTTGCGGCGCTCAAGTGCGCAGTCCATGTCGAGTCGGTGCCTCCTACGCCGTAGGAACTGTAGAGGAATGACGCAGCAGGACAAGGGTACTGGGGTTCCAGAGAGTCAACACCAGTAGGTTGAATTCGAAGGGGTACGTCGGCATCCGGGGCATACATGCCGTCAATAACCATCCCAGCGACTTGGCTTGTGATGACGTTGTTCGTTACCCGGTATGTAACTTTGTCATCCATCTCGTCGGGAAGAAAATGTAGCAGATCATGATATACGCCATGTAAGTCCCTGCCATGCTGCCACGAGTCATCCAAGCCCTCTTTTGTGATTTGCGGAAATTGACAAGAGCCGTTGAACCCAGACTGCGGAAACGGATTGGTTTCGCTAGTGTACACGCTCCAGTATGTCGGACTCGACCCGTTCCCAGCAGGATTCAAGGGTCTGCCATAGTAGAAGAGGCCCTGATTGTCGCATTGCCATCCATACGCCTCTTTGGGAAATGTGTTGGAAGCATACGGTGTACGCTTGTGATGTCGATGTATGCTTGCAGTCGTCATCAGGAACAGTCAAATGTGGGGGAAAAGCGATACGTACACCTCCACATACTGCAACTCAAACCCCACTCCGGCTCTTGGATACTCCCCAGCCCTCACATGAGGCATATTGCACCAATTGTACGTTCCGTAAAGTGTCCCAAGAGGCAAGTGCGAGCTATTGAAGATAAAGTCGTGTGTTCCAGTCCCATTCATAACTTGTTCTAGATCATTTATCCAACTCTTCCTTGGTGCATACCATCCAAGATCTACAGTAGAATTCTGAGCTATGGATTGGGAAACCCAGAGTAGCGGGAGGGCTTTCTTAAGGAAAAACATGTCCAAATGAAATAGTTGAAGAAGCATCAAGGTTGCACAAGCCAGACCGGCTGCGTAGAGAACAAAGAGGCGTACATTGTGCATCTCTTATACATGCCTCCTCAGAGAACGATATCAGATGGCACCACGCATGTAGAAGACCATGGTAACGATGGTTGAATGGAGGAATGATGCACTCTGCTGGAAGAACGTGGTCGAACGCGTTGTGCGTCCATCGACCGTGATTGGCTGTTGAGAATTGGCATGTACCGAGTTTGGAAAATGATCGGCGACATGGAGCCATCAAAACGGTCGAGGCAATCGAAAGAGTTGCCTGTGAATATATGCAAAGATGGCACGAACATTGACTCATCGGTGGCAGGCAAGATTACTTTGCTATATGTGTCCGTAGCACGAACGGTGAACATACCGCAATCCAGGTTATGGTATGCACTGGCATGGAGGATGTACACATCGACGTGCAATGCTGCGTTTTTGTACAGAGTTTTAGCAGACTTCCAAGTGTTGTCGCTGCGTTGAGTGAACTTTACAGAAGCGGCGCCCCAGTTATATGTTTGTAGAACACGTCACAAACCAGGATGAGATGGAGCCTCTTAGGAGATCGGCAAAGTCCGGAAAGCAATCTTGCACAACCAGCGGTGTCTCAGTTTGTTCTGTGAAACAACCCGTGCGAAGCGACAACTCGGCCTGCGGCAGGCACGATGTTTGGGGTTCAAGTAAGGTTCTAGATGACAGCGAACCCACAGCCTAATGTTGCCCGGCAGGTGGGGGAACTGTGGATCTTTTCTAACGGGTTGGTCACCACTCTCGACCGAGCGCATTGTGGAGACCAACCAGTAGGGTAGGAACGACGCGACGAGTCCAAGAGGTCGGACGACAGCAACGGCCTTTAAACACTTTGATTGCGCCGCTGACGCCGCTTGTTCGAAACATCATGTCGTGGATCTTCCCGGGACAGGGTCGTGTTTGGGAATAATTCTCATGCGTGAATAACGGGGATGCTCAGCTTCTCATATAAGATGATTATGCACTAATAAGGACTTATCTTGTCTCCTTTGTCGTGCATGCGATGCGATAACCTTAACTGCCTAGCCACACAAGCATGTCGCGCATAAGCAGTGATTGCCGCCTCGGTAGCACGCTTTGCGAATTAGAGACGCGTAGAGGGTTGCTATGGTCGGTCAAGAGTTTCATCTCTACCCAACCCCGGTCTCCCATCGCCCCTGAGCTTTGTTGTCCTCCGCTTGTGGCCAGCACACGTGTTTTATGTCTTCTCCGACGTGCCACCTAGGTTTTCGACCTGTGCTTTACCCTCTTCTGTGTCGTTCTCTCTGCTTTTCCTGCGCCCACGAAACGCTCTCAAAATCCGGGGATCGTTGTGAGCCGTGCCTCACTAGTGCCTGCAGTAGTGCTGCCCTAAGGTAGCTAATCTCCGGCCCCAGACCCTTGATCATTCACTCTGCGCGCTCCACTATATGCGCGTCTGAACATTGGTCGTTGCTTGGAGTTACACCCTTCAATCTCACGTCTGCGCAAACCTTTGCCGCTCGCTGAAACTATACGCGCTTGCGTGGTTGATAACAAGACCGACCCGCCTGCCCATCATGGACACAACTCCCGCTCCAATTTCTAATTCCGCACTGCCTCTGGAAGAGTCGCTCGATTTGTCTACAGTGCTGCCCACGGTAGTAAACTCCAACGACGAACAACAGCCTGGACCCGTACACAGGACTAGTTTTCACTTTTTACGTCGCAAGAGTTCAGCTGAGACTCGTGGAGGCTACCGCAGCGCGTCCACTGGCAAGATGAGCAAGAAAGCAAAGGTGCTTGCGCAGGAGGAGGCCGTACGGAAGTCGAGAGAGGCCGCGATGCTTCCTGTGCAGCCACCGCGCCTTCCCTCGCACTCCTTTGACAATTTTGGCGGCGGCGAATACTTCCGCCCGGATTCTGTTGCCATCGTTTCCAATCAGGCCAGCAACCACGCCGGCAACCACGCCAACCACGCCGGCAACAACTTCAGTCGTCCCAATTTCAGCAGACCGTCCGTCGAACAAACTAGGATGGCGCCCACTTCCACTTCAGCTGTGGCGCCGCCCATGCCTGTCCGCTCGACTTCGCCGTCATACGTAGACTACGATCCCTACCCCAGAACTGAGAGCATGACAAACCGCGGTCGCTACAGCTATGCCAGCAGTCAGATCAGTACCGTGAACAGTCCCCGCCGTGTGAGGAGGAGGAAGGACCCCACGCCGTTCAAGTGAGTTGCATGACACTGCGCACGAGATCCTTGACTGACGAGTCTACAGCATCCTCGTCATTGGTACCAAGGGCTGTGGCAAGTCCTCCTTCATCGACTTTCTTCGCACTGCACTTGCACTCCCTGCTAAGAAACGCACTCATACTCCATCTCCGCCAGCCAGTGCAAGGGTGCACGACTCGCCCTTTACCTCTCAATCCCTCGAGACAGAAGTGGACGGCGAGAGAGTCGGTGTCACGCTCTGGGACTCGGAAGGTCTTGAGAAGAATATTGTCGACTTCCAGCTACCCATCATTACGTCGTTCCTCGAGTCCAAGTTTGAAGACACATTTGGCGAAGAGCAGAAGGTAGTGCGTGCCCCAGGCGTTCGTGATACTCACATCCACTGTGTTTTTCTCATCTTGGACCCTGTGCGTCTAGATCAGAATATCGCCGATGCTCGCAAAAGGTCGAACGTTGTCAACGTTGGCAGTGCAATTTTTGGCGGCTTAGACGAGGACCTCGATCTCAATGTGCTTCGTGCGCTACAGGGCAAAACCACTGTCATCCCCGTTATTGGCAAGGCTGACACCATCACGGGCGCGCACATGCGTTATCTCAAGAAGACGGTCTGGGATACCATAAAACGAGCGAAGTTGGATCCACTCGAGGCTTTGAACCTCGCCGATTACGATGAGGAAGACCCCGATCGACTAGACGAGCAAGACGAGGACGAATATGCTGAGTCTTCTGACGGCGAAGGTAAGACGGATGTGTTGAACAAGATCCTCGAGCGATCATCTTCCGAAGCTGCCCGTTCAATTGCATCTTCAAACTCATCATCCAAGTCTCGATCACCTCCAACGTCGCCCCCAAGCGCCAAAAAGAGCCACAGTCGCAAGGCATCAGCCATGTCCGCATCCATTCACAACCACAATGAAGACATGGAAACTCCGTTTTTGCCTCTCAGCATCATCTCGCCGGATCCCTATGAGCCTGAGGTGGTGGGCCGAAGATTCGCATGGGGCTTTGCGGACCCTCTCAACCCAGAGCACTGCGACTTCACGAGGCTGAGGGAAAGTGTCTTCAGCGAATGGCGTGCCGAACTTCGCGAGGCGAGTCGCGAGCAGTGGTACGAAGGCTGGCGAACAAACCGACTGCAGAGGGGCAACACCAGGAGACAAGTCATGACTTCAGACGGACCAGCAATGAAGCAGATCAGCGTCCCTGCTGCCAACGGTAGGGCTTCCAGCGCAGGAACTCGCGACCATCGTCCATACCATGGCACCGACTACTAGCCAGACCTACTGCTGGACGCTCATAGCACACCTATGCAAGCCAGTCAGCACCTGAGTCTCGGATTTCGGCCTTGTCGCATCTCCTGGCTTACGTTTATTCACACCGACGAAACATTTCCGTCGAGGTATGGTACTAGCACATGCGACGTCCTGATGCAGTCCCGACCATATTGGGCACCAATTACTGGACAGTGCGTATTGAGGAGAAGATAAATTCCATTGGCCTCGGCGGAACATCCTGCCTTTCTTTCTATTTGAACGTTTTTCCGAATTATGTACTTCTCTCCATCATACCCTCACCCTTACCCTTTTGTCTTATGTCGAATTGAAGGCAAGGATTTAGTCTCTCACATGTTGTTCTTCTTTCCTGGCCTGCTTTTTGTTTTCTGGCATTGCTTGTCAATAAAGCGCATACCCTTTCTCATATTGCTTAGTGTCTGCTAGATCTCGATGTTCCAACATTTTCTGTGGCCTTGAAACAGAGGACTAGTTACTACGCTGGACGTATCAAAAGCAGGACTTAACTAGCAGTCAGCATACTGGATCCGAACAAAACATGCACAGAGTGAATTTCCGCGTGACAGTCTCGTACATCAAACATCAGACCGCCCGGATACCACGTTAGGCCCGATATCTTTGAGACATAAAATCTTCACCTCCATGATCACGCCCATTACTGGTAAGTCGTTTGAACCGCTAGATCATGGACTCTACGACGGCCACTATTTCGCACAAAGGATACTCTGTGGTGTCATCGAAAGCCCGTTGATCGTGCTTGATCTTTGTCGATGGGAGCACAGCAACAAGCAGGGATCCCAATTCCACCTATATTACAAAATGCATAGTTATTGAATTGTCGAAACCCTCCCTTACGATACTCTCACTCAAAGTCTGACCACCCACTCACAGAGTTCGAACCTCCGCGTTCGCCGAGACGCCCCACCAAAGCCCTCCACCTCGACCCGCAACCAAAAAAGCACTACTCACTCTCTCGCGAAGATGCCTCGCACTCTTCTGAAACGTCTTTCCAAAGGACTGCCCATAACATGAATTCTCCACACGACATGTCGCCCACGCAGGGCCCAACACAACTTGCTGCCGGCCACGCGCCGCCTACCCCACCACATGAAGACCCGCTCGATGACATCTACGGCTCCGCGCCCTCATCCCCAGTCAACGAAATGCTGTCTGATCTGCCCTCGCGCCAACGTGCGCTCGACAACGACGCCTATCGCGAAGGTCTCGCGCAGAGCAAGGGCCAGTACGTGCAAGCCGGATTCGACGAGGGCTACTCTCTGGGTGCGAATCTCGGGCTGCGTGTGGGCTATATTCTGGGCGTGTTGCAAGGGTTTGTTGCGGCGTGGAAGGGTCATGATGCGGTGTTGTATCGCGAGACGAAGGATGTTTTTGAGCAAGCGAAGACGGAACTTGCGATTGAGGAGCTGTTGGGGGAGAAATGGGTAGATGGGGAGGGTCTGTGGAAGTGGGATGTAGAGGGCGAGGAGGAGAAGGGGTTTAGGGTGGTTGCGGATGCTCATCCTGTTGTGGTGAGGTGGATGGGGAGGGTGCAGGATATGGCGAGACGGTGGGGGGTGGATATGAGGGCTGTAGAAAGGAGTTTGGGGGACGATGAGGGGACGGGGGAGGCGGAAAGCTGATATCCGGGTGTACGAATATATATCTTTTTGGGTCAGGCCCGGCCTAGAATTAAGCAGTCAGGATACTGAGGTTTTCGAGAACCGTGTGAGATCGAAAGTCTGGACCTGGAGTAAGTCGTGCTTCCGATCAAGTGTAAAAGCCGGAACCAAGCTGGAGCGAGATCTGGCAACGGGTGGACAAATACATGGGGAAATCGGATATAAATGTGCGCCTGGAGCATCACTACTTGAGAAGTTTTACTTCTAGCGTTTTGGGTTCCAATGTGGTTGTTTGTTCGTACCCAGCAAAACGTGGCTTACTTTTGCCTATCTCAGCGGACGGAAAGGTCATGGTCTTGAACTTGGACTGAATGCCGGCCGGCCTGGCTGGGTGTAGAGATGCGAGCATTGACCAAAGCTGAATATCAAAGAACAACATTCATATTCCTTCATCGAACAAATCTCGAGTCGTATAGTGGTTAGTATTTCTGCTTGTCATCCAAGGACAACTCGCAGGAGACCAGGGTTCAATTCCCTGCTCGAGAGATTGCCTTTTTGCACGATGAGCGATCTTTTTGCGCGATGTACGGTCTTTTCGCACGATTGGCAACCTTTTTGCTGGGTAAGGGTGTATTGTTAGTGTCCGTCGGGGCGGAGAACGTGTATTGGCAAGCCGGTGGGGCACCTCTCGACCAATCGAAATACCAGGAACCAGGGTGCAGCGAAATCATGCAACAGCTGGACAACTACAACTAAGTTTAGTATAGGAATCTTGTCCCTAAATTTTGCGCTGTATACGCCTTGCGTGCACTTTAACAAATTGCAACTGTGTAGTTTTGCGGCTTGTAGGAGCCACAAAGAGTGTAACTTACTTCCCGCTTTTGCAGTTGACCGAGGGCACCACGGCTTTTGACACTAGCTTCTAGCGAGATGCTGTCATGATGCAATCCATCCGTCGCAAAGATAACATGAGTTGAGCTTCCGCTTCCATGTCTCGCCACACTTTTTGCTCGCTGTTGTCCCCTCACTCTGAACAGCCATGATACATGGCCTGTTCGCTCTACGGAGAGCACAAGCCAAAAATGCCAGCTCACGGCTGCTGACGTCCGCCTTCGCCCCCGCGCGACCACTTACACAACCACTTTGTCGTCGCCTGCAAACGCAAGCATGGGAACCTCTACGCCCTCCAAACCCCGCCGACCTGCCCAAGCCAAGGCCTCGAAAGATCAAGCCGCCTTTTCGCCGCCGCAAATGGGTGCGCCGCCTCGCTGTCCTATCTGCGTTGCTCGGCGCCGGGTATCTGGTTGACAGGCAGTTATATGCTTCAGCAGTTCTACGCAGTGCGCGCACGTTCAAAACTGGCCTCTTGATTGGACTTGACTACAAGATTAACTTTCGCGCCAATCCACCGTTGGCGAAGAGTATCGAGGCGCTGCACGCACGCAATGCGGAGAGGATCTTCGACTTGCTGAGGTACAATGGCGGACTGTATCTGAAGATTGGGCAGGCGATCGCCATGCAGAGCGCTGTGCTGCCACCTCAGTTCCAAAAGATGTTTGCCAAGATGTTCGACGACGCGCCGCAGAACGAATGGGCAGAGGTCGAGCGGGTCATACGCGAGGACTTTGGGAAAGGTGCCGAGGAAGTGTTTGGCGTGAGCTTCAGCAAAGAGGAGGGCAAGGGCATCATGGAGAAGACAGCGCGAGCGTCTGCCAGTGTGGCCCAGGTACATTGGGCGAGACTAGCGGACGGTAGAGAGGTTGCCATCAAGATTCAAAAGAGGGAGATTGCACAGCAGGTTGGGTGGGATCTGTGGGCTTTCAAGGTTGTGGCGAAAGTCTATACTTGGTGGTTCGGCATCCCTGTCTACACCCTCGTGCCTTACATCTCAGAGCGTTTGATGCTAGAGACAGACTTCGAGAACGAAGCAGATAACGGCGAGGAGATGCGACGACTCGTCTCTGGCGAGAAGCGACTGAATGGTCGAGTCTACATACCGCAGGTCTACAGGGAACTCTCCAGCAAAAGAGTCATGACAGCTGAATGGATCGAAGGCGTGCGACTCTGGGACAAGGAAGGCATCACAAACAGCTGGCGGGGTGGATGGCGTCAAGGCAGTCCAGGAGCAGGCGGTACCCAACTACCAGCCATTTCGAACCACGATACCAAACTCGATACACACGTTCCAGAGGACGCGCCGAGAAACGAGTTTCTCAAACCAGATCGCACCTCGTGGCGCGGAAGAGAGGGTAAAGGCGGCCTCGGTGTCTCTCTAAAAATCACGATGCAGACCATTGTCGATCTCTTCTCCGCTCAAATGTTTCTCTGGGGCCTTGTCCATTGTGATCCACACCCAGGCAACATCTTCATCAGACGTTTACCTTCCGGCAAACCCGAGGTAGTACTCATCGACCACGGCCTGTACATCCGCATGAACCCAGAGTTTCGCCATCAATACGCGCTTTTCTGGAAATCTTTGCTCGGCTTCGACAACGAAACAATCAAGGACATTGCAACGAGCTGGGGCGTTGGAAATCCTGACATATTTGCCTCGGTGACACTCATGCGACCTTACCAAGGTGGCGATAACCACACGCTAAACGAACTGAAGAAGGGCGTTACAGGGAAAGACCAACAGGAGCGTGCATTTGCAATGCAGGTCAAGGCGCGCGATGGCATCAAGCAGATCTTGGGTGACGACGACAAGTGGCCACGCGAGCTCATCTTCATTGGGCGGAATCTGAGAATCGTGCAGGGCAACAATCAGTTCCTCGGCTCGCCTGTCAACCGAATCAAGATCACTGGTCTGTGGGCATCGAGGGCACTGGCTGAGAGCAAGGATTTGGGGCTGAGTGAGCGGTGGACTAATTGGGTCAAACACTTGAGGTTCAGGTGTGTGCTTGTGCTAAGCGACGTCGTGTTCCTATGGAGTAAGGTCAGGCAGAAGCTCGGTGTGGGGAGAGGTATGGAGGATGAGATCGAGGACAGGATGAAGGTCATGGCTAAGGACTTTGGTGTCGATCTGAACCATGGCGTCTTTGAGGGCTAAGTGGCTTGGAGATGGATTCTGGAGATGTAATGTATTGTGTATTGATGCAAAGTTACTTCTTTATGAGATACGAGAAATGATGTATATCAAACTTGATCACACACTTTGAAGCTTGCAAAGACACGTTCACTGTCGTCAAACGATGAACCCACATAAGCAGATTACCGAAATCGCGCTCGACACGTCCCCTCCACAGCATACACGCGAAACTGACTCGACAACGTCGCGCCCCACATTTTCCCCGATTTCGCACTGGACCGAGGCTACATCGCAAGCTTACTTACACCCGTGCACATCTCAGCTTATATCACCAGAAGCTTGCCCAAGCGACTACCACTGCACAAACATTCTCTCACACCACATCACCATTCCCTCACACCCCTAAAACAACCAATCCCGAACCAACAGAAGCCAAACCTCAGCAGCCAAACACGAAACAAACCGCAAACATGACGTCTACGGCAGATTACTCGGACATCAAGTTCGAAATCAAGAACAAGATCGGAATAATAACTGTGTGTACCGATCATCACACCGTTTTCAATTCGTTATCAGTCTGACGAGCCTGATAGTTCAACCGCCCGAAAGCGCTGAACTCCTTCGGCGGCAACATGGTTCCGGACATCATCGCCGCGCTGCGTGTGCTGAATGAGCACCCGGAGACCATCTTCACCGTGATAACGGGCGAAGGGCGGTTTTTCTGCGCGGGCGCGGATGTCAAGGCCTTGGGGTCAGATACGGTATGTGTTTTGTCTGATGATTAATTGGTTGGGAATGAGGGTTAACAGAGTGGCAGGCGGCAGTGTATAAGAACGTTGGGGAGAAGAAGATTGCGCTTACGGGGCGGTTTACCTCTGGTGAGTTTTGGCGTGTTTCTTTTCTCATCTTTGGTGTTGGGGCGAGTGTTTTGTGGGCGAGAGATGACCACGGATATGCATGTTTTGACATGCTATTCTCTATCCCCTGCACGATTTCATACACTAACCCATCTCCAAGCACTCGAACTCCTCCGTTCCATGATCGACCACAAAAAGGTCCTGATCCTTGCTCTCAACGGCCCTGCAGTAGGCGCCGGCGCCGCTTGGTTTCCCGGTATCGCTGATATCGTGCTTGCGTCCTCAACTGCATGGCTGCAGTGCCCATTTAGTGCTTTGGCCCTCGTGCCCGAAAACGGATCGGCCTTGTCCTTTGCGCAACACATCGGTATCCACCGCGCCAATGACTTTCTCATGTTCGGGCGCAAACTATCCGCGCAGGAGCTGCTGGACGCAGGAATGTATAACTACGTATGGGATGCCACTGGCGACGCATTCCAGACCAAGGTGGTGGAGTTTCTGGCGGGGCAATTGGAGGTCAACGATGGCAAGAGTATGATGGAGATGAAGCGGTTGCAGAATGCTCCGATACGAGATGCGAGAATGATTGCAGTGGTGAACTCGATTGACGCGTTGGCGGAGCGGTTTGTTGAAGATGCGCCGACGAAGCGGTTTGAGGCGAAGAAGAAGGCGATGGAGGAGAAGAGCAAGGGCAAGTCGAAGCTTTGATTGGCAATTTCGTGCGAGAAAATGTCGATTTCTGCGTTGATAGAAGTAAGCTAATCTCGTCTGCTCTCTCTCTGCCTCTTGCTGTGATATTAATCGTCTTTTTCTCACGATCATACACGCGGCTTCAACGGCAAAGGCTCTCTGGGAATGCCAATTGCAGCAAGGATAGAGTCGAGCTTCTCAGGCTGTGAGCGTAACGCATCCCACTCTTCCTCGTGCTTGACCATCATCGTACCTCCCAGTGTAGTACCATTTAGCGCCACAAACCCAATCTCACTGCCATCCTGACGTCGGAGCATGGCGCCTTCGCTTCGTCGTGGTAGAATGACCATACCGGACATGGTCATGGCGAGGTTGTAGCTTATGGGTAGCTCGCTTTGGTTGGTAGAAGTTAAAGCGAGCTGGTCTGGGTTAGCACGAATGAAGTCGTCGACCACTTCTTTCGCTGCGTGGTAGAGTTCGTTGTAAACGTCAAGTAGCTGTGCGCCCGACGGTTCAGCAGCAAACTTCCGAGCAAAATGCGAGAAAGGTAGAGCAGAATGCTGTAACAGGCCAGATCCCGAATCTGCAACCCACATTAGCCATATTTTCCTCTGCAAACGCGAGCGTACCCACCTCCACCATCCTCCAGAATACGATCAATCAGCAATTCCCACCCCGCAGCCACCTCACCATCCCGCATACCCTCCAACGGCAAAAACTGTAAATGCCTATGCGGCTGGCTCGCTCCGCTATGATCCCCGGAGTTGAAGAATGCAAACAAACGCTTCTGATTGCTCCCTTCATGCCACGCCTTCAAGCAAGCGTACGTAGCCTCCAGGTCATCTTGCTCCAGCGCATGTGTTTGTTGTTTGTTCGATTTTGTGGCGAGGATGAAGTGTCCCGCTATGACAGGGAATTTGTTGAGGACGAGTATGTGGCTCGGATTTGTGGTAGGAATGTCTACGAGGTGGAGCGCTGGCGGGGGATCGGCGAAGGGGTCGAATTGTTTCTTTGGTGTAGCATCGTGCTTAGGCGTGGGCTTCTTTGCGAGCGACGGACAATAGCGCAATTGAAACTATGATGTTGTGGTGAGCTTTGATTTGGAGACGAGCTTGGGAGTGGTTACTGGAATGCCGGTTGACGTGCGAATTATCGCGAGCTCTGTTGGCGAAAAGAGCAAGCTCGAGGTTGCCTTTGCCGACTTGAATTTGGCGTCCACCAGGCTAGGCAGCGATTCAGAGAGACCGAGAAGCATGCTCATAGGGTTAGAGTCAATGGATGCGGAGAGGAGATCAGGTGTTGCGTAACTTGCTAGCAGTTCACATGTGCAGCCCACTAAGGACGGCGGTAAGCTTTAATCACGGAGTTAGCGCGTACGCCAAAGTCTTGATCAAATGTCAGACCTCAACGCTCAACACCACAATCATCGCCCATAAAATATCATCATCAGATTCCATTTAGTTTTCATTGACACCGACTATTTTGAACACAAGAGTCGAAAGACTCGCCCAGATGACCTCCCCACTCGAGTTCTGAGCCAACGCGCTTTGCAGCAGTACCCATCTACGATCTTTGCGCCTATGCAAAGGAAGGAAGAACAAAACCCACAATCGTATAACAAATGTCGCTAACAAGACACGGTGAATAAACCCAAAGGTTGTACAAATTGAAGAAGACAAAACGTTCAAGGGCAACATAGAACAAATCAGGACATGCCAGTCAAATGCACCGTGCAGATGAGGAGGAAGAATATCTGACGCAGCCTCGAGGAACAAATGGCATGAAAACCCATGATACTGAGATCAAACACTCTGGAAACAAAAGTCAAAGAGATAGTCGTGTACATGAGAGTAGAACAAGGTCCAACACAAGGCGTGGGAGATCGAACAAGTAAAGGTCGAGAAAGTCCAGCATAGAGACATCGAGATCCGGTACGTAGCTTCAAGACGCGACCACTTGAACACTGAGAACATATCGGATGTGTCGACACATTTAACCTCGCTCCATTCGAAGTCGTTGCGTCATCGACCTCGGCGGTCTGCTTCAATCTCAATCCACTTCTTTTTGCACGTCGCATTTCCGAAATGGTACGTTCCGCCATTAGTGTCGATGTAATCGGCGACCTTCTTCCACTGGACCTTGCTGAGTTTTGAGTCGTGGTTGAGCCCATAGCCATGAGCAGTCTCGACGCGGTTGATTTCTTGGATGACGGCTTCTCGTAGCAAGACAACCTTCTCATACATTAGCGACAAAGCCTTCTCTGGAACGCACATCTTTAGACTCACATCATTCTGAGTCCAAACCGGCTTCCGCACGCGATGGCCCTTTGGCTTGGTCAACGAGCGGTAGCGACCTCTCAACGTCGATTCGGCAACGTTCGTGTGCATCCTCTTCCGGATCTCCTTATATGTCAGGCCTAGAACATCCTTCCCTTCGATGAGGATCTTGTCATCACTCTTTCGTAGGGCTTGCGAATCGTTTCGAGGCATCTGTAGCCCATCGTGGGTGGTAACGTTGTTACACAGTGACCTGTATTGCGACTGTGCGTTACTGCTGTATGTCGGAAACGTGCTTCTCTGCGAGGCAAAAGAAGTTATTCGGGGGACTTGTGGCGTGGAAGAAAATCCCGAAAGATCGCTTAGATACCCTGGCGGGTACCATGGAGTAGCACCCGGACTGATCTTGTACGAAGACGGCTGTTCCGAGCCGAAGTGTTTGCTGTGGTCAAACGACAACCCAAGTGTATGCCCCTGTTCTGCTTCGGTAGTTGTTATTGGTAGATCGATACCCAAGCTATGTTGCGGGAGCCCTGAGAAGTCGAAGTCGGAGGAGCCTGCATCGTTGCGGAGTGCGCGGGACGTTGTCTCTGGCGTGGATTCTTTCAGTAGTGCATACCTCTCGAAGTCCGGCCAGCTGCTTAATGACGCCCCATTAGCCTGTCCTGGACTCAAGGCGTGTAACTCTGACGCCACAGTCTCGCTGAAGAAGCTCCTCGGCGAGGTTGAACTGATCGTATCAAGATCTGAGCTGATGAGGCTCATGTCACCATGATGTGCTCTACTCGCTCCAGGAGGCACCCAAGATGCTTGACCACCGTTGTACTCAATCCCGCTCTTGCTGGCCATATTCTGCGACGTTGCCATGTCCTCGAACGCGAAATCGTTGCTCATGAGTTCATCTGACTCTGGCATAATGAGAGGCTCCATCGACAGAGCGCCGTTCCATGCAAAGGCGCTTTCGGATGGACCCCAGTATTGACCTTGCGATGTAGGGGGTACGGCCGCAGTTGATCGATACTCTCGAGGGAATGCTTGCGGATGCCGCCAGGTTTGAGCCTGCAAGTGACTCTCGGGTCTGTACTGGCATTGCTAAAGATGTTAGCTTACATCTAGGAATCTACAAGACTGGCCTGTTTCTATACTCACTAGCAGTGGTTGCGCCATCGAGTGTTCGTGCAGGATAGTATTGCTGGGCTGTGAGTTCGCTGTGGACGTGCAGTTGAAGAGAAACCGAGGTTGCAACTGATATGGGAACGACTGTCGAAGGTCTTGCTCGTCAAAGCCAGGCTGTCGGTGAAGTACGTTTTGC
Organism: Dothidotthia symphoricarpi CBS 119687; assembly: GCF_010015815.1. Taxonomy (NCBI): domain Eukaryota; kingdom Fungi; phylum Ascomycota; class Dothideomycetes; order Pleosporales; family Dothidotthiaceae; genus Dothidotthia; species Dothidotthia symphoricarpi. The sequence continues at coordinate 663,353 of NW_022985012.1, forward strand.
GACATGGCTGGCATCTGCGCTTTAATAAGGTCGCCAGTACCCAACAATACTGCAACAGCCCCACCACGCTGCCGTGAATGTTGGTTTGTCGCTAACTCTTCAAGCGCAAGCTCAGGGTGAAGGGAGTTTTGGTATTTGGAGGAGACGTGTGCCGGTCAGGATGCTCTAATCATTCACACTGTGGGGCTGTACCATCTGCTGGGTAGGTTGACCGCTTCACACAGATACTTGGGTAAGCGGTAAGATCGCGGGGGGAGGCAGAACGTGTGGATATCTTGGTCGACCAGACAGCGCGTACTTCTTGTCGAGGTCTGTGAATGGACCGATGATGCGGAGAAGATGAGGTTCGGCCTCGTTATCTATACTGTAAGACCTCACAGAGCTCCTAGTCGATACGTATCAGCAGCCTGCGCTAATTGGGTAATAGATATGTGAAGAGGCCTCACTAGTACGCCACGAGAGCTTCAGAAAGACTGGCCTACAGCGGCAGGCAATGATCGCATGTGCACGCAAACACACTAACAAGATATCTGTGACGTGACTCGTGGAACGAGTCCTTTGGGCAGAACGCGCGGGTTGACGTGCAAGGAGGAAAGACAAAGTGCAAGAGAAGGCCAAAGCCACTGGAACAATACGATTATGGTATGACCTGCCCTGGAGGGAGCAGGTCTGTGGTTTAAATCTCAGACACTGCAACACCTTTCCTCATCATAATGGCTGCCGTTTGAACACCCCATGTCTCTACCACGGTACCGGAAGGAAGTGCCTGAGCTCCCCGGGTAGGCCCAGTGCCCTTAATCATAACAACTCTGTATCCGACACGGGAGGAGATCGGGCTGTTAGTATTGGCTATTCTATATCATCCGCGCCATTATGTCCATTACGCCCAGCATCCTGAACAGCAAGCACAATACTCATCAAGCACAACGAAACAGTGACGATAACTCTAGATCTTCAACGTGGCTAGCTCGCGAGTGAAGGCATATACTCAGCCTTGCTGACAGCGATAGCATCAAGCTCACGTCGCGGCAGTTGACCTATCGGCTATCAGCTGTAAAGCTCAAGCCATCGAAGATTGCTCTTCTGGTGCTAGCTGAGCTGGCGGAAAACTTCTCTGTCGTTTTGTTTGGCTGCCGTAGACAGGCGAACGGCTGTTTGCATGAAAATCCCTTGGCATCAAGCCATCACCTTGTCAGTACCTGGCAGAACAGCTGAGCAGTCATGGTGTCCATGTTTTGCAGAGACTTTACTGCACCAATCTTCTTTGACGTAAGTACTCGATCATTGGCAAGCATGGTACGTGTGTGGCTTGCAGTGAGCTACACGATGGCACAACTCACTTCTCACACATCAGGTCGGCAACGCCCCATTCCGCCGGCTTGGGTCTATAGCTATGCAGAATTACGAGAAAGCCCTACACAAGTGTCTATCAACACACGCCACACCTGCCAGCGGCTGTGCATATTTTCGTCTTCCACATCTACGACCTACGATGTTACTCCACAAACTTTGATAGTGTCTCCGGTTCCGCCTCTCTATAAAGCGGACGCTCGCAGTCAAGTAGCCATCTACAGCTAACATGGCTATCGTAGCACGGAACGTGTAAGACACGAATGATATCCGCTCAGGCTATCCACTCGGACGAACGACAGTACCTTTCTGACAGGTCGAGACAGATAACGGAGCCTCTCATGTAGCCAATGTCGGGACGTTGCTATCCGTCCGGTGGCAAGAGATTTACACATGGTGCGCATCGAGAGTCGCACAAGACGATCCCTGCGTACTGCAGTCTGCAGCGTATGTGCGAGGACCAACAACAATACGACACGGAGGCTCTCGAATGCAGGATACTCGAGTTTGCAGAGGTGTTGGAACATTGAGCGAGTATTGCCAGATGAGTGGAAACATTCTTCTCGAAACTTTGGCCTTGCCTGCAGATGCATTCACCAAGCCAATTCCTGCAGTCTCATGCAATTCTTGGGCATCCATCTCCTATTTCCTCACGCATTGGTCTAAATGCAAGTCTTCCACTACGCATACTCCATTGTCCAGGTTCTTTCAGATCTTCGCCTTCGCTTGCTCCGGCGCCACCAGCCGCACGTCTTGCCATGGCAATCCCAGATATTCCCACATGAAGTGGAACCTATGTCGCATCGTTAGCCTGCCCCACATCTTTGTCGCCATTCGTTCGTCGCGTTTTATGGTTCGCATCTACTCTCAAACACCTTCCCCGGCCGCGAAGGAAGCTATGCTAAACATGGCTGTACCTATGAAGAGCAGGGATAGAGCTGGATCTGAACGGTACGTACCTGTCACTTCCGAAAAACGGCTCCTCCTCTCCTTTCGAGTTACGCACCCAGAACCACGGGCATCCAAACGCACCACGGTCAAGAGCTTCTTTGGTGTTGTCGTTCAGACGCTGCTTATACGGGGCACTGTTTGCGTTCTCCATGATCTGCCCCACTTCATCTTCCTTGAACCGATCTCGGAGTACTTGGGCGAGTAGCTCGGGTTTGCTGACGTCCAAACCTATCTCCCACATGCCACGAAATACGTCGAGAAAAGCACACACAAAGGCCTGGGGATGCGTTTCCTTAATGTACCCAAGTGCTCGCTGAGGCAGGAGTGATAGGATGGGAAAGAACGATGGGGTCTTAGTATTTGGCACACCGAAATACTGTTTCGCCCTCGCACTGTCGTACTTGCTGTATGCACCTTTCGCGGGGAGCGTCCACGGCGGCTTGTTGCCTGCATGGCGCCGTTAGAACTGAATTGATAGTGCGTGGGATATCCTAATTTAGGTGTGGGGTGGGATCGGGAGAGCCGTTACCGCTGCCGACATTGATACCCCCTAGGAAGACGGGAACTATGCTATTTTCCTGTCAGTGGCTGTTCATTGAGAGACCGCGAGGGCGGAAGAGGTGAGGATCATGTGATAATGACACTAATGTCGTCATTAAGATGATAGAGCATGGATTTAACACTCACTCAATCTCCACATTGTGCAACGCAAGTACCTCTCGATTCTTTTCAAGATGGAGCAGAGCAAAGTACGAGTAAGGTGATACTAGTCAAGGTTAGCTCTGTATGGTCGATGCTAGGTATCAACTACCGTACCACAATCGAGATAGCACGTAATTTTGCTTGACATTATCGTCATTCTTCCGCTAACAGGATGTTGAGAAACCAAACTTTTGGATCAAGCGCCGTCGAGTAGTCTTAAGCTCGAATGGTTGATCCTCCTTACTTGTGACGTCTTGGCAGCCGAGGTTCAAGACCGCAGCTGAGCTCCATCACTAATCACCTCCACCTCCTCGGTCACACATGGAATTATCCTAGGTACTCCGCATATAGACGTGGCTGCGTACAGATATCGGTATGAAGCTCATAAAGTCGCTCGCCGGAAGCTGAAGTACCGTTACTCCCTATAACGTTGCGAATCGCGGGAAATTGACACTGTACCTACGCGAAGTAACTCACAAGCTCCAGTAACATGACGACGTCAAGTAGACAGGTCGCCCTCGTCGTAGGCGCTTCCAGAGGTATTGGGAGGCAGATCGCCATTGACCTGGCTAGAGATGGGTATGCAGGTCAGTACTCTTCCACCAACACGACTATTACCAGGAAAACTGATTATTTCCCAGTCGCCGTCGCAGCGAAAAGCACTTCCGATGCCTCACAAACACACCCATTCCCTCCCGATCCCAACTCAAGTGAATCCACCGTAAGCACCGTTGAGCGCGAGATCCGCGAAGCCGGCGGCGAAGCAACAGCAATTAACGTCGACACCCGCGACTTCCCAAGCATACAACGCATGGTCGACCAGACTGTCGCAAAGTACGGGCGTCTGGACGTACTCGTTTACAACTCCGGTGCGATATGGTGGGCCAGCGTGGAGAAGACGCCTATGAAGCGATTCCAGCTCATGCAAAGGGTCAATGTAGAAGGCTTGTACGGCACGATTCAAGCTGCACTCCCCCAATTCGAGAAGATTGGGTGGAAAGGACGTATCATTGTCGTCAGCCCGCCGATATACTCGCGCTTTTTCCGGGGCAAAACGGCCTATGCAATGGGAAAGGTCGCTATGAGTGTGCTCACGCAAGGCCTGGCCATGGATTTCGAACGTGAGGGCAAACGCGACATGGCGATTACTAGTATTTGGCCTGCTACCGCTATCCAGTCTGCTGCGACGGAGAAGCTGGCTCGAGAAGATGCGAGCGATCTGAGGAAACCGACTATCTTCTCGGACGCGATTCTTGCTATGATTCGTGCGCCGGTGGCTGATGTAAATGGGTGTTTAGAGCTTGACGAAGACTTTTTGAGGAAGAGAGGCGTGAATGAGTTCGGGGGGTACAGTGTAGTGCCCGGGTCGGAGCCAAGGAGGATAATGCCAGAGCACTTCCCCGATCTCACGGTAAGGGAGCAGGATGACGAGGGGCGGAGGATGGACAGTACCAAGTTGCGGGTTTCCAAGCTATGACTGACCTATCGTTTGTTAATCAAGGCATCAAGGCATTCAACGAACACGAAGCTGGACATGATTTCCTTCATCTATCATATGAACTGGCATGATCCGTTTCGAGGCGACGAAGAAAGCGATCGAGGTATCTGGCAGTATCAAGATGAAGGCGTAAGCAGCAAACGGGAGAAGAAGCGAAGCTCGAAACATGTTGTCACACGTAGAGACGCGCCGCAGTTTTTCTGACGGGATCGAAAGGCTTCGCGCATGTTGTTTCATGATATTCTCCTGCTCATCGCATGGTCCTTCCCTGCTTACCGTTTCCAAAGCTCTGCGTGTAGAAGCTTCGAAGCAGAAGGTGGCCCCCCTCGTCAACGCTTTCCTCTGTGAATGCCTCTTTCTCCGTTTGATAAAGCCCCAATGTATCCCAGGACTCTCAACCACTGTCCCACCTCTTCGTGTATTGCTTTCCATTCATTATCATCGACCACAGTACTCTGAGCCAGCATGGCTGAACACGAAAACATTCTGGATTTCCTCCAGAACGGCGTAGAGGCCGTCGAGTGTCCCATCTGCCTGTGAGTAAAGCCATGACATCACCGCGGAGTATAGCAAACAAAAGCTAACTCCCACCGTGTCTTCAGGGAGGGAATCTCCAACGGCGCTCCAGGGCCCAACGCTCTGATCCGCATTTGCGCGTGTAGCCACCAGATGCACATCCGCTGTCTCGTGCGCTGGCTGACCCACACGCCCTGCGACAAGAAGTCGTGTCCGATCTGCCGAGAGCCGTTATTCGACGACTTGACGACGCCGACCCAAAGAAGTGCAGCGCTGGAGATCGAACTCAACATCCTGACTGCCATCGCGGCGAACCGCATCGCCGACGGCGGCGTCCTACACCTCCCACGGACAGCACACACGATGGCTACCGCGACGACAACTGGTTCTTCGTCCGCCACACACCCACCATCCGTTCTCCCCCCTTTCCCCGCCGCACCGCCAGCGCCAGCGCCAGCCCCGCCAGCCACACAGCTACCTTCCCTCCTTCCCCCCTTCTCCACCGTACCGTCAGCGCCAGCACCCTGGCTCGCAAACCACAACGCCGCCAGCGCGCAAATACCACATTCCACCTCACACCACAACAGCAGCAGCGCCCAAGCCACATCCTCCACAGCCCCAGCCCCCTACCCAAACACAACCCCCTACACCGCGCCAAACCCACAAATGGGGGGATACCGCCCCACGCCCGCCTCAACATACGCCTCGCCCTACAACACCCCGCAATACAGCGCCCCGCAATACACCGCTCCCCAATACAGCGCTCCCCAGTACAGCGCCCCTCAATACAACGCCCCACAATACAACGCCCAACAGTACAACGCCGTCCCCGCCATGGTAGGCGGCCAGGCGGGCTATATCATGCAGACGCCATATAACCCCTACACCGCACCGTACCCGTATCAGTATCAGTATCAGCAGGGGCAGGGCCAGATGCCGTGGGGTGCGCAGTCTGGACCTAGTTCGCAGCCGGTGGGTGGGCTGCAGAGTGGGTATGCGTCGCAGAGTACGGGGGCGGGGAGGCCGCGGGAGGAGGGTGGGGCGCAGGTTAAGCGGGAGGAGGAGGAGGAGGAGGAGTATTAGGGGCTTTGAGATGGTGGTGTAAAGGAGGTGGATGGCTGGGGGTGAGGGGAACGATGACTGGAGGGAAGGGGATAGGAGGGTTTTGGGCAGAAGGCAGGAGATGGTGGTTCCCCTTTGGTTGGCTGGCTGGCTTGTTTTGTCTGGACACTTATTTTTGTGGATGACGTTGACTAGGGATATGTCTTGACTACCGGTAGTCCAACGATATCGAATAGAAAACAATGCCAAACTTGCAGCATGTTTCCACTTAGCTCAACTTCTTAGTGTAAAGTGAAGTCCTACTCACATCAAGACCCGGTCCGGTGCTGGATGGGTGGGGGGCATGAGTAAATCCAACGAATATTAACACGCACCTCGGCTACACGTTGCGTTGCATTGAATCGAATCGAACCGGAAGATATACACATACACATACACATCTCATCGCTTCTCCACACGTTGCGTACAGGACAACAAACCCACCCTCTGTTTTCTTTCCCACCTATGTCTCGATGAAGTGAAACCGTGTGAAAAGCCCCATCCCTCACCGCTGCGCGAAAAAAGCCCGCCAACCACCCTCCTCATTCCAATTCCATCTACGCAGGTTGATATTTCCTCAGCTACATAAAAATTAGCATTGATCCCCAAAAACAACAAGCAAAGCAAAAAAAAAACACGAAATAGAAGACTTACATCCAAACTCAAATACTTGCTCGTCATCCTCCCCTGATCCCGCATAACGCCCACCAGCGTCTCACTCTCCTGAAAGAACCCGGCCTTGAGGCTAATAACGATAAACTGCATCCCCGGACTAGCATGTTCACGTACGTATTTCGCAACACGGCTCACATTCACGTTATCGAGCGCGGCGTCCACTTCATCGAGGACGAAAAAGGGGCTGGGCTGGTAGCTATGAATCGCAAACAGCAGCGCGAGGGCGGCGATAGTTTTCTCTCCGCCGGATAGGTGCTCCATATCGCGAAATCGTTTGAGAGGCGGCATGGCGTGGTACTTTAGCCCTGCGAGATAGGGCTCGGTCGAGTCTTCCATGTCGAGGTACGCCTGCCCGCCTAGGGGGAACTGGGGGGATTTCGTCAAGTCTTTGTACGTGCCGCCGATATTTTCCGAGATGTGGTTGAAAGCTTTCATGAACAGGTCGTGGCGCTTTTGCTTTACGTCCTCGAAAGCTTTTTTCGCGGCGGCGGCGCGCTTGCGGGTATCGGCGAAGTGGGCGTCGACGTCTTTGAGGCGGGCTTCTGTGGCGGTGAGGCGCTCGGCGGCGCGCATGTTGGGCGTGGCTTTGTTGATGTCGGTTTCGAGGTTGGTGATGTGGTCGGTGAGCTTGGATTCTGCTTCTTTGAGGGCGGTGAGGGCTTGGGTTTGCACGGTGTCGTCGACGTCGTCTTCCTGGGGGGGTTGTTAGTTTTTGCGGATGGCGGAGGGGGTTAGGGGGGGTTACGCTTTCGAGGATCTCTATTATCTCGTTCCGGAGCTCGTCGTCTAGTTCTTCGAATTCGACGGTGATGCCGTAGTCGTCTACTTCGGCGGTTTGGATTTGCGTCGCGTCGGGATCCTCGTCGATGTCCATGGCGTCTGTGTCTGGGCGGGCCATGTCGGTCATTGGAAGGGAAGTCAACGGGCTGGATTCTGCGGTGAGTGGGATGCCGATCTCATTCACTCTGCACTCTTTGAGCGTGTTGTAGCGGTTCGTCGCACAGGTCTTGATCTTGGCATCCTCATTATCCACTTCCCTCAAGACCTTCTTGACCTTTTCATTCCGCTGATCCAAGACACGTCGCGCTTCCTTGACGGCGGCGGCTCGTTCAGTGAGCTTGTTGTCCAGCTCCTGTCGTTTCTCTTGCAGCTCTTCCAACTCGGCCATCAGCACATCTCGGGTGTTCTGCAACTCCTCCTGCTTCTCCTCCAGCTCGGCGATATCGGCGTTCTTGCGCTCGATCTCGTCCTCTGCTGCCTTGAGACGCTCTTCCATACCCCGAAGCGACGATTCGTGCTGCTTCATGATAAATTGGAGTTTGCTGCGATGTGTGGTGTATTCGAGACGTTGCTGAGCAGCCTGTTGCTGAACGGTACCTTGCTGTGCTTCGTAATCCCGGATAGATTCGTATCCCAACCGCTGGCAAAACGCCGCGAAAACTTGGTCAGTGACTTGGTCGACTGCATCTTGGAAACGTTTGAGTTCGTCCTCCCGATTCTGCAGTCGCTGTGCCTGTTTCTCGTAGTTTGGTCGCGTTCCTCTCAACTGCTCCTTTGAGTTGGCCAGCTCTTTCTTCAAGCTCTCGATATTGCGACTGAGCGTATTGGCCTCCCCTTGGGCGCGTGTGATCTGCTCCTGAAGATCGTTGAGCTCGACCTCCAGAGCTTGCTCCTGTTGCTGGTAGCGATCGAGCTTGGGAAGGGCGGCAAGTTCTTTCTCGAGCTTCTGCCTCTTGTCGAGGAGAACCTGGTAGGATCGATCGTCCCAGGTTTGTTCGCCCCGGTCGTCGTCGTACTCGAGTTCACCACCAGTCTGTGTGCCGCCCTTGCCTATGACACGGCCGTCAAGCGTGACTGCCTTGGCTTCAACATGTCTCACATACCGAAGCTCCTTCGCAATCTGTTCCGTGTCGCAGATGATGGTGCTTCCACATGCGGCGGTCATGGCTCGGTCGTACTTGGAATCGAAGTTGATGCAGTCACTGGCAAGGCGCATGCCCTTGTGCATGCCCTTCAGCTGGGGGTCAACAGCCTTGATTTGAATAGAGTCCAGTGGGCTGAACGACATGATGCCAATTTTTCCTTCTTTGAGGTACTTAATGCACTCTTTGGCGGTGGCCTCCGTGTCGACGATAACAGTGTTCATTTGGTTACCAAAGACTCGACCCACAGCCTTGCGGTACTTTTGCTGCTTGGGCGTCATGAGGTCCTTGTATGTGCCGTGGACCTTGTCGTGGCCAATTCGAGTCTTGAGCTTCTCGATTGTCGTGCGCATTTCTCTCTGCTTTTTCGACTCTCGACGGCTGCTCTCGACGACGTTGAGTTGCTTCAGCGCCTCCTGCAACAGCTGGTTCTTTTCTTGGTACGTCGACTCAAGTTGTTGGCGTTCGGATCTCAGCTTGGCTAGTTCTTGCTGCTTAGCAGCCCTGGACTTCTCGAGCTCTTTAATGTGTGCCTTTGACTCTCGTTGACGTTCCTCTAGCTGGTTGATCTCTCCGGTAAACCTCTCCACCGCCCTCTCGTGAGTGTCGACGTTTTGCTGCAAGTTCCTGACGTGGTCCCGATCTGTGTCAACTTCCCGCTTGAGTTTGTCGCAGTTCATCTGGTCGCTGTGGGTTTGCTTTGTGACATCAGCGCGCAGCTTGTTGTACTCTTTGACGTCCTGCGCAGAGAGGTCACGACCTTGGCGCTGTGCAGCGGCCTTGAAGTCGTCTTCCCACTTTTGCTCGGCCTTTTGCACGCGATCCAGGTCCTTTTGGTATTTCTGAATCTCTTGAGCTTCTGTGTCGCGTTGCTTTCTCAGACCTGCAATCTTGCTCTCGTACTTTTGGCGGGATTCCTTGGAGAGGCGAATCTTCTCTTCAATCGGGGCGAGTTCGTTCGAGGTGTCTTCAATCTCCTTTTGCTTGACTTTGATGCTGTGGTCGGTCTTGGTGACGTTGCGCTTGATCTTGGCCTCTGCCTGCCTCTCCTGCTCGTGCTTTTGGTGGTACTTGTCGACGCTGCGTTTGTGCTCCTTGAGCTCTTCTTGATGGCTCGCGATCTTGTTGCGGGCCTTCTCCATGGTCTGCTGGTAGAGGAACAGCTTCCACAGCGTCTTGGTGACGACGGCTTCGTCGCGCTCGGCCAGCTTCGCCTCGTACTCGTCGGCTTCGGTCTTTTGCTCCTGGTACGTCTTGAGCTCGCCGTTGATGCCGCGACGCTCGTGGAGGTGCTTGGCGTTGTCTTCGGTGGCGGCCTCGGACTCGGCCTTTAGCCTGTCGTAGTCGGCCTTCTTCTCCAGACTGCCCGAGATGCGTTCGACCTGTTCAGTGAGCTGATCAGGCGCCATAGTCGCAATCTTCTCGACGTCGCCCTGGAAGACGAGGAAGTTCCTGGCCTTGACCAGGATGCTGTGCTCCTCCAGCGCCTCGTTGTACTGCTTCTGGGTGACGATGCGGTTGTTGATGCGGTACTCGCTCGCGGCCGAGGGTGTGATGGTGCGCTGCCACTCGTGCGTCTGCTCAGCGTCGTCCTCGAAGACGGCCTTGACCCAGGCGTTCTGGGGGTCGTTGCGCTGGGTGCTGGGCTGCGACTCGCCGTCCTCCTGGGTGTCGGCGGCCTCGGTCACGGTGCCGTCGGCGTTGACTGTGGCGTCGCGGATGACGCGGCCGCGGTAGACCATGTCCTTGAGCTTGTCGGAGCGCAGCTGGGTCGACTTGACGCCCAAAACGAAGGAGATGGCGTCCATGCTGTTGGACTTGCCCGAGCCATTGGGGCCGATGATGGAGGTGAAGTACGAGTCGCCGAAGAGCAGCGTGTGGCGTCCGCGGTAGGACTTGAAGTCTGCGCGGGTCAGCGGGCGGGTGCAATTGCGCGTCGGGCGACATACTGAAGATCTCGAGGCGCACGAGCTTGCCCATGATGGCGGTGGAGCGCGCACGAAATGCGCTGCTGGAGGGCGAGGCGGTCGCGGTCGGGGACGAGGTCGAGGTCGAGGGTGGTGGGGAGGGCGACGGCGGTGCTGGGGATCGCGTCGGCGAGCAGACGCGTCTGGCGGTGGTGCAGCCGGCCGCCGTAGCTAGCGCCAGCCAGCGTGGATGCAATGACGAATGACGAAACTGGCACATGCATCAAGCATATTTACAAGACATCTCCCACTTTTGTCTTGGAACTGCTTCACACTCATACTGCACACACACACGTCCGCTCTCTCCATCGCATCGCCCACACACGCTGCACACGACAACTCCCTGCACGACGACGCCGTCCACTGCCAATCACCAGCGTGCATCCTCCCACGGCCTGCATCCGCGACACCGCCAGACGCACTCCAAGCAGCAAACCCAAAAGCCCCGCCTAGGCGGCAGTGTCATGAGGACAGAGAACTTGGCTTGATTTGGACACTACCACTGTACGCTCCCATCCACGACCTGCCCGCTCCTTCCTACACCGTCACCAGCACAGCACAGCTAACACGGCCAGACGCTGCCATGTCGGACCAGCCTCACCTCAAGAGCCGGTCGCAGCCAGAGCTCGGAACCTCTGGCCTCTCGTCGCGCCCGCTGCCCGTCGGCTCTACTCGCGCCGGCTCTACTGACGAAGGAGCCCCGTCTCCCTATGGGCCCGTCTCCACCCCCGGCCTCTCCCGCTCCAACTCGTTCTCCAACAGCTCCTACCACGATGACTCGGACGTCGACGACTCGTCCTTCTTCCCGCCCGTCGAGCGCCTGACCATGTTCGACTTCATCGAGAACCTGGCCCTCCCACAGCGCATCGAGAAGTTCCAGAACTCGATATCCTCGCAGACGGACAAGCTGAGGAAGCAGGCCAAGACCCGCGGCATCACCAAAGACCGCGTCGTCGAGGAGTGGCGCCGTCGAGTGCCCACCGAGGGCGAGCAGCTCGACCGGTACAAGCGCCGCATGCGCCAGTCGGTGGACCGCCTTAACAAACGCTGGGAGGAGTCCATCACCGTCACGGCGCGGGAGAAGGTGTCTTTCATAGCCGCCGTCATCAACATCTTTGTCTCGGGGTATCTGGTTGGACTGCATCCAGACTTCTTTCCCCACTGGTACACCGCCCAGCTGCTCTTCTTCATGCCCGTGCGCTACGTCACCTACCACAAGAAGGGCTACCACTACTTCCTCGCCGATCTCTGCTACTTTGTCAACATCCTGCTCGTCCTGAGCATCTGGGTCTTCCCGCAGTCTAAGCGGCTGTTCATATCGACCTACTGTCTGACCATGGGAAACAACGCCGTGGCCATCATCATGTGGCGCAACTCGCTGGTCTTCCACTCCATGGACAAGGTAGTCAGGTAAGCTCACGACATCCCTATCCGTGTCTGTACACACGCTAACACCTGCAGTCTCTTCATCCACATCATGCCTTGCGTCACACTCCACTGCATCGTCCACCTGCTCCCCTCCGATTACCAGCAAGAACGATACCCAGCCATCTACAACATCCGGCACTCCGACCCCTCCTCCCCCCACCACTACAGCCTCCTACAAATGCAGCTCTGGGCCACAATCCCCTACGCCGCCTGGCAACTAGCCTACCACTTCCTCATCACCGTCCGCCGCCGCGACAAAATCGCTGCCGGCCGCCCCACAAGCTTCACCTGGCTGCGCAAATCCTACGCAAAAACCTGGATCGGCAAACTCGTCCTCTCGCTCCCCGACTTCCTCCAAGAATCAGCCTTCATGTTCATCCAGTACTCCTACGCTGTCGTCACCATGCTGCCCTGCCCAGTCTGGTTCTGGTACCGCTGGCCCAGCGGCTTGTTCCTCAGCGTCGTCTTCATATGGAGCGTGTATAATGGCGCGACCTTCTATATCGATGTCTTTGGGAATAGGTTCCAGAAAGAGCTGGAGGCGCTGAAGAAGGATATTGCTAAGTGGCAGGCGTCGCCTGATGGTACTTTTACTCCGTTTACCCCGTTTACGCCGAATGAGGCGGGGACGGAGAAGCAGTTGGGGCATATACCGCCGCTGGAGGGGAGTTCGAGTTTGAGGCCTGGGGATGGGGAGGCGAGGGAGAGGAGGTAGATTGACTGCGTTTTCTAGACGGGTTTGTGGGGGTTGGATTGGGGTGGTGGTGGGTAGATTTAGATCGTTGTTAGCGAGTAGCTGGTATATCTACGCATTCACGTTCTCGTCACCTGGTCTGCAATGTCTCGCTAGTTCTTTTTTCTTCTTCATAGCTGCTTGATGACTTGGGCTTGTTTGCACTGAGTTGACATTCTCCTCTTATGCAGTGGCCTGACACGCGTCAGGATATGTTGACAGTCAGAATGTGGCTTTTGTTCAAGTTGTGCATGTTGGATAAAGGGCTGGGGTGAAATTCACTATGGTACAGTCAAGACTCCCTACCCAGAGAATCTTCTTCCAAAGACAACACTCTAAGCTGGTGGAAAGAGATCAAACTGATGGGAACAACAAAGGATTCACGAAGATTAATATATATTCCCCTAACAACCCAGGTATCATCCCAAACCCCCCTTCCCCTCCTAATCTCCAACCCCTAATCCACCATCCATCCACAACACAAACCCCCTCCCTCCACAACTACAACACCCTACCTAACCCGACTCCCCGCATCCACAGGAAACTCATACGTCGGCCCCTCGCCCTCAATCCCATTCTCATCCCGCCACTGCTTGCGATCCACAACCGACACGCCCGGCCCACGATACACAGACCCATACTCGCCGCTCGCCCACTCCTTGCCCTCGCCCTCCCTAGTCTCCTTCGTCGCCCGTCTACGATACCACTTCCCATACGCGAGAAGATAGTAAAGGCGAAAGCTCAGCAGGGCGAAGCGATCGCGCTCCAGATCCGCTGGATACACCGCGCCGAGATCGACGGCTGCAGCGATGCCGCTCATGACCGCGACTTCATGTGCGTTGACGAGCGTCCAGGCGGCTGCGAAGCGCGTGCGCTTGTGTCCCTGTAGGAGCCACATCCACGGCACGACGAAGAGGTAGTGTGTCCACGAGTGGCAGAGCTGGTGCCACCAGTCTTTTCTGATAATCTTGGTCTCGTCGATCTCGTCGATGCTCCAGAGGTGGCCGTCGCGCGCCTTGTTCAGGTAGATGGTCTGGAAGATATGCTTGTCGAAGTCGACGTCGGGCGGGAACTGCGACTGGTAGTTTGTGCAGTCGAAGCACATTTCTAGCTTGGACAGGTCCTGCGGGTACATTTTTATGTAGTACATTGGCTTGAAGATTTTCTGGGCGAGCGAGGTGCGGTGCGAGTGGTCGGTGCCGGAGAGGGAGTGGACAGCGCGTTCGGGCGTGTAGAAGTTCTCGTAGTGGTTTTTCATGTATTTCGTGTCCCAGTGCGTGACGGTTATGTCGTCGGAGAATTTTGCGGAGCCGAGGACTTGTTTTTCCCGGAAGGAGGCTGTGGGGGTGAGGATGCGTTTTGCTGTGTCGGCGCTGGGGGGTGTTAGCATAGATATGCATGAAGGTGGGAGAGAGAGGAGACACGTACAGCACGCAGAGAACTAGTTCGTCGTAGTGTTCCTCGACTTCTTTTGCATCTTCATCCGCGTTAGAATCGTCGTACGATGGCGTGGGCACCCAAGAGCTATTAGGGTTGTGAGAGTCTTTCGCCGGAGTACGCTTGATCAGCCGGACAGTAACGCCCGTCTTGTCTCTCTTCATCACTCGCGTAATTTCAGTCGAAAGCCTGACATTAACCCCACGCGACAGCAAATCTTTCCTCCATCTCTCGTAGAACTCGCTGAATTTGGGGAACACGACCATCGGCGGCTGGTCAGTGAGGATACTGTTCTGGTCCAACGGATACCACATGCCGTACGTCGGACTGGTGCACAGTCTCTCCAACACCATACTCGGCACGTTGGGCGTCTCATTTCCGGTTCCCAGGAAGAGTGCGATCATAGGCATGGCGACCGTGTTTGTGAATTCCTCGGAAAACATGAAGAGCTTGAAGAGAATCTTGATGGGCATGAGAGCGAAGAAGATTTCGAACCATCGCACAATCTTGACCACGCGGTGGAATTTCTTAATCTCCTTTTGGTGGCGGGCAAGAAGTTCAGTGGGAAACATGTTGGTCCAGAAGATATCGTCTTTGCCGAAGGAGACCTACGGATGTCAGTCAGGATGTGAGGAGCATGAATCATGACCTACCTGTAAATCTACGGGGTCGGCGTGGAGGCCCTGTCGCGCGAACATGGTCATGGTGTGGTGGAAGATGTAGCTTCCACCTTGCACGCCCTGATTCAACCAACTCGCTCCATGGCGTTCCTTGTCGATAGGGATTGAAAAGGCCTGCCCTCCGCAGTAATCAACAGCATCGATAAGAGTAACATCAAACTGGTCCGTGTGTTGAGAAAGGTGATGGGCACATGACATTCCTAGCTGTGTTAGATTCCTGCAATCGAAAACAGACAAGACGTACCAGCAGCTCCTGCTCCAACAACCAGCACCCTCTTCCTGCCAGACTTGCTTTTTCCGTTAGCGGCCGCCATATTGTTGAGGACAAAGTGGATTCACGTTCACAAGAACGTGTTGTCGGGACCGCACATCTTTTCTATCAGAGAGCTCCGAGGGCAACATCCTGTATTAGTGTACGGCGCGTCGTTGTCGACGACGCGGACGTCATGAAGTGCCCAAAGTGTGTAAGGCGATCTGGTGCTACAGATCGCCCAGACGTGGGGGCCGATCGCGCTAAGCACATCGCCAAAACGTGACATCATCAACAACAAACTTATCCACAGCGTCATGAATTGTAAGTTTGTTGAATGATATATCAGTAAATATGCTATGCCTTGTATATTGTATGAGTTGCTCTGCATGTCCGAAACTATACCTAGTAACGCTAAGCTCATGTTGAAGTATGAAAGATGAAACTCGAAATATTGAAACAACACAAAGACGGTTAACGCTAAGATATTCTAACCGACAGGGTAACTGCTTTAAGAGGAACTAGTTCGAGTTGGCAAGCCAATGGCAGGCATCTGTTTACCCGAAAAGATCAGACTTAGTCTGGCAGATGGACGACATGCTCCTCACGGATGAATGCTTGTTTTCCTTTCAACATACGGAGAAGTTCAATGCATCCCTCGTAGCGGTCTGGATGTCCAGTCATCAACCTCGTTCGGTGTTGGGTCCATAAAATAGCCAGGATATGCAGCAGGATCCGACATCGCAGGCGTCCCCTGGATTTCGAAAAAGTCTAAACCCAGGTCTGTCGTTGTGTGCGCGTACCAGTTGTCGTGAGCAGCTGTCATATCGGCAAGTGTTTGAGCTGCCCCTTCTTCTCCTGTCATTGACTGCGACTCGAGCGATGTCTCGTTTGAATGACTTAGAAACCTCTGCGGCATGGGGTACTCCCGGGTCACTCCCGTTATGCTGGCAAACTGCATGGCGATCTGACCAAGTATCCTGTACGTTGGTGCTAGTTGTTTCAGTCCGCGCACGTGGTTGAGCATTTCGCGCACTGCCTCTTTCCGCTCAAAATCCTTGGGAGAGTCCTGTTGGTCCTTCGGGCGAGCAAGAAAATCCGCACAGACTATGAGGACGGCGTGGAAAACGAAAAATAGGTCGAGCCATGAGTATCCCATGATTCCTAAAGGCGCGCCGTCCATGATACATTGGATAGCCCGGTGAGCCGACTCTATACAATCTTCGCTAAGAGCCATGGTTCTCTTCCAGTCTTGCGAGTCTGGGGGAAGTTTGTTTTCGAGAGCCTGGATTCTCCTCTCAACCCTGTGCACAAGGAAGTCTCGTGACACCGTACAGCGCGTGTGATACATATATATATGAAACAGAAGGTTTCTTGCCCTCTGTTCGCGCGGGACGGGCGCGATGAGCGAAATTTCTGCCGGCATCCTTGCGGAGAATTCCTCACATTCCCGTAGCAGAGTCTCAGCCATATTGAGCGTAGGCGTTTGTTCCTCAGCCGTGCTACTATCGAAATACGCCCGTTGCCGGATTGAATACGATAGCTTCATCAATTCACAGCCGTGAAGCATGAATTCGGCAGACATACTCTTCTGCTCGAGCAAGGGCGCATCTGGGAGTTTCATGCACATTTCCCGGTCGTCAATGCCTGTCGGACGTCCCAGAATGTTGCACAGTATCTTCTCAAACACATATATGGAGAACCAGACTGTCCTGCGCGTGTTTCGCTCTATAGGATCAAATTCCATGTTCGCACGATCTCGATGCATTCCCATCGTGATGGCCTGTCAAATACCTGTAAGCAAGGGCTGAGTGAGGGATGATATGGTAATACTGACCATGCGAGCAGCAAGCCCAATGAGCAACCAAGAACTACTTTTCTGTCCAGCAGTGTGATGATGATTGTTAAGAAGCACAAGAGCTTGGACATTTGCCAAACTAGTTGTGATCAAAAGTTGGCGGAAATGCGTTTTTACGAAACCCAGATACTTTGAACGGAGCCTGTCAGCTTGTTCCGGATCATGCTCATGCAGTTGCTGACAGCCGAAAGAGAATACCAAAGCCAGACAGGCCAACCATCCCATGTCTGTACAGTCCTTGATGATCTCAGTCTTTCGTGAATACGTTGCCTCGAGTCTAAATTGGAACATACTTCTGTGAAACACAGGGAGAAATATATGCACATGGTCAAAGTATGCAGACACGAGCGCGTCAGCAAGAGACCTTGAGGGCAGTAGATCTCCAATAGTGTCTGGACTAGGCACTTCAGCGGGGCGTTCCCACTGATTTTGTGATTCCTCCATATGCGATCTGTTACGCTTATGCCCTGCTCTACGATCTTGAGACGGTAGCTCTCTGGAATCCGGAACCATGTACTCCTCGTCTGATGGGCCTGAGCTAGCATGCTGTAACGAGATGCCCCCACTTCCGTTTGTAGCAGCCGAGTCAGATAGTACATACGTTCGAAGTGTGGGGAAATCTCCACCAGAGGCAGCCTTACATCGGGCCACTAGTGCTCGGATGGTTGTCGCGAGTCGGAAACTGCTGGAGGGGCCAAAGTAATGAGGCACGCCATTCCGTGTTGGAATGAGTTCCTCCGTATGCCGGGGCTGCTGTTGCACTTCGGAGAAGGGATTGAGTCGACTTCCCTTTGATGTGGGTGCAGGTGATAAAGTCTCGACAGACTGGACAGACTCGGCGTTAGTTTGCGGTGAAACGTACGCCTGCTGTAGGGATGGTGGCGTTGGGAGAGGCTGCTGGTATTGTTGGGACGAGGACCTCTGATCGGTATTGAAAATATCGGCTAACGTAAAGTCGTCGGGTGCTGGCATGGAGATATGTCTTGCAGCAGCGATTTTGAACAGGATGTTGGTATCCTGAGTATTTTCCTGAGGGAACAGTCCCTTGATTAACGACTCAAGGGCTCTGTACCTCAAGCTTAATGTCTCCTTGCTCCCGTAAAGCCTTTCTTTTCTAGGGAGTTTCGACTCGCACTGTACTCCGCTCAATTTGCAGTCCGCGCATGGCTCATCGGGACTTTCGCGAATACATCTTGCTCTTCGGACCTTGCATCGGTCGCAGCTCACAAGCGCTCGTTTTCGGGGTGGTGGTTCTGCTTTGCGCTGACGTTCGACCATTTTTCACGATGATGCGGCGGAAAGATAGAGCCGAAAAGATGGAAAGAGGGTCTGGTCCTCCGAACAGCTTCAGGTAGATAGATAGGTTAAGGTTCCGTCCTAGGGGCGGAACGACGAATGCGTCATAGCATCGGCGGAGTAACTCCGTGGGTAGCGACTGATATCATACCTACAACCGGACTGTCGTGTCGAGATTGGCAATACATAGCGAGTTGTCGCCGGCGGAAGAGGTCAGACGCATCCCCGGAAGAGCATGCGTTGGGCACTAACTCACGCACGCCCCGGCGTTCAACTGCCACCATGTCGAGTGGACGTTCGCAGATCGGCAGGAGAGGAAGGTGGTGCCAGTCCAAACAAGGCTAGACCTCTTCGCTTGGAAAGGCCGGCTGGATTCCGCACGGAACGCAAGCCAGCTACATAGGCTACCAGATTGCCTATATCACAAACTTTTGAGGGTCCCCAAACTTGCCACTCCAGCGCACCATCACAACAACCGTCCTATTCTTCACCAACGCTGAGCACATCTATCCTGGGGCCAGTTTAGAGCGCCCGCTGGGGTCCTCGTAATGTGGCGAGTTTGGAAAACCTCAGGGGTTTACCCTGGTGGGGCTGAGCACCCTCTTACAGGCAGTAAGACATACCGGATAGTCCTGCGGTGAGAGCAAAGTCAAGCGGTCTCTGCAGCCAATCCTTGTCAAATTTGTAATGACCATTGCATGCTTCTTCAGCGAAAAAAACGCACTTGGTCAAGACTATTCGGTAATCAGTATGCACAGCTGGTTGTCGACAACCGCTACTGTCGTCATCCTTCCACGTTCTGCAGACTCACCTTTGCTGGGCGTGCAGACCTCTAGCCGGGTTTTCGACAGCCCCAATAATATAGTTCGCGCCAACGGTGAACGAGCATGAGTCTTGAGTCGACAGTCAGTAACCGGGCAATTAGGATTTGACTAAAGTGCATTAGGATCAGTTCCTCGAGCGGGCGTACTAGGATCTACCATCAACCCTTGACTTATGCCGTTACGCTATGCTCAGAATTGAACGTAGCTGTTCAGCTAGTGGTTATATCAAGGTACATTCGTGAGTTTGCGCATTTGACTGCTCGTACTACGAGACACAACTACCACCGTGGTACATAACCCAAGATATCCAGGCCCACGTAAAGCTTGTCCAATTACATAGGTGTTTGGTGTAATCATGACGTTTTCACGGCTCCGCATTGTCATGCACTTCACTTTACCAATACTTTTGTGGCTTTTTGTAAGCCTTGTGTAACAATGTGATGTTCAAGGTTCACGAGTATGGAGATCCAAATTTCGGGTAGGGTACCAATCAATTGGGTCGCGCTCGTGCATCTGCAGAGAGGAGATCAGTCTGTCTGTACAGGGAAACTGTTGCAATTTGCCACCATACTGTATGCTTTCGCAAACATATCCTCGACAGTGAATGCAGGCTACTGCAAAAGAAATTTGTTCTTGCATGGCGGTTCGATGTAATGGATTGCGAAGACTCCAGCCGTGACACCATATCCCACCACAATACTGGCCAACCAAGAGCTCTGATCACCAAGATAATAATAATAATTCAAGTCCAAGAATTTGGTATCCATTCACGGTTGTCAAGACCTGTTTGAACAAAATGTTCCACCAAACTAGTTTTGTGGACAGGGAGAGATATCCTCGTGATTGGGCTACACAAGAAGTAGCAAAAGCCCAGAGAGGGATTAAAGAACCATGTGCCCAAGTGCATCCATCACTGGGGTCTCAGGCTTCAAGTTTGGTAGAAGGCTTGCTGCTTTGGCCATCCGTGAGCATATCTGTGCAACTCATTGGAGTGGGTTGAACGTCTGGATACCAAACAGAGGCAAAGAGCAGCGTCTGTGGAGGCGTTAAAGATTGGTGGCGCCATCCAGTCCGCGGAGACGTGGCGGTTAACCTATTCGTCATCGCAATCCTTCGCTAAATCGAACACCGATGTTAGACGTCCTTCATTGTATTTCACATTCATGGGTCTCCTGTCTTTCCCATTCAGAGGATGAATCTGTGCTGATCTCGTGTTCAGCAGAAGTACTCTCCTCAGCACCACTAGGTCGTGATCTCACACCGACTGTATATTCTGTTACGCGATAACACCGCTGACTTCGAAGACAAGCAGTGCATCTGCCAGCCACCATATTTCACTGAGGCCTACCAACACGCCCAAAGGTTCCTGCAACAACCAAAGAACCAGATGACGTGCATATTGGCAACAAGACTCGGTCAAACCGGAAAAAGCGCAGAAAAACGCATGTACGCCATACGCCTCATGCCATGGAGTGATTGAATCACATATACCACTCGTTAGTAGCCAAGCAAACACTACTTTGGTAAAGCATCCGTATACAGACCCGATCCCAGACACAACTCAGGCAAGATTCCGGAGGTATTGCCGTCTTTGTCCAGACGTGTGAATCCACAGGCGAGGTGCACGAGCTTATGAGCCTCGGTTCTGCAGTTGGAGTGTCTATCCCACATAGTGTAAGGCCTTCTGCGGTGCCTAGATCTAAAACCATCGTAGCGTCCGCTTCGATGATAATGACGAACATGATCCTACGACAAGAACGCCGGTCAAGGTCGAGAGCTCAAATTCTTCGCTTGAGGCTTCATCGATCGCCTAAGCCAAGACTTCCCGTTGCAGCACATGAATCCTACCGTAGAATCCTGCTCAATTACATAGCCCCTGGCCTAAGTTTTGACCTATCAGCGAACTTCGAAAGGTTGCTACGGTCCAGTCACCGTGCTACTACTGGTGGTTACGCAAATGAGGAAATGTTACCAAATATTCGATCTTGCTTGTTCTTTGCCACGATGTCCACGGTCCGCTGCGCCCGCATCCCCGCGTTCTTCGATGTTACCTTGAGAAATGGCGTGAAACGGTCTCCAGCGAAAGAAGGCTTGTCGTATGCGCTCGGCTTCACTTTGAGCGACACACATAAGTCTAGGCATGGCGGCTTGTACCCCTGGTAGCTGCGGGTCATAGTCAAGGGAAGCTGGCTACGGCGTCATGTATAAGCAACACAGGTGGCTTCGGCTGAGCTGTGGACCCTTGGAAACCGCCCGCATGGATCAGCCGGATGCATTCTTCGTCTTGTCTGGACCCTTTTTATTACTAGTATCCTCCATGTTTAACACATCATATTGCATTAAGAAGTTGACACGAGGCGGGTAAAGAGTGGGGACTTTAACCGGGGAGGGTGGCTCACTTCGGGAGTATACTACCTAGCTTCATTCCATCATTGGTGGCTTTGCAGACTGTCTGCCTGGGCAGTCAATTAATTGCGTCTCCACTCGTATTTGCTCTTCCCTTCAGATCGATCACGAGAAACGATCAATGCTCCATGCTGTAACGGTAAAAAGAAAACACCTGCTACAAGTATGTCCTTGTCCCCATACTTTCAACCCTCACACCAAACAATCAACTCCGAGTTCGCCGCACGCCTTGCGCCCATTACGCTTAGTAGTTATCACCTGTCTGGCTCCGACTCATCATAACGAACGTACTAGGCGCAAAGGAGTCTTCGTATTGTGAGTCTGTATCAACGTTTGAAGGAATTTGAGTCCTACGACTCTGATAGAGATTGTTGATAGAGAGATCATTCGACCAAATAGCAGACGCGTGAGTGGACTCGTAGTTGAAGAAATCTGAGGCCTCGTCTTCATCTTTCGGGATTTTGTGATGCGCGAGAGCCAGCCGTTGGACATCGTGATTCATGCTCGATTGTATAGCATGTGCGTCAACTCGTGGACTTCGATACACTGATGGATGCCCACTCAATTTAGAGCTTATAGAAGTGGGCGTCCGAATTTCTTTGTCACTTCTTACTCTTACTATGTGCTGCTGGACATCTGCTTCCTCAGGCTCTTTAATGCGGTCGCCCATGAAGACTGGCATGTGCTTTCTGTTCCAGAGTAGCAAAGTGACAACAACGAGCGCGAGGGCAAGGACTCCGCTGATGGTGAGGGAAACTGGTTCGAGTTTGATCTTCTGGCTTGGGGGTAGAAGACCTTCAGGAGGAGCAAGCCAAGCGGTTGCGAAATTCGGTACTGTTTGGGAGGATGCAGACATTGAGGACGTCGACAGGCTATGATTAGAAGATGACCGTGGGGAAGATGGGGTGCGCAGCCTGATAAATAAACGGACCGTCGAGGCGTCGATTCGAGGTGAATGCTAACACATATGCGCGTTTAACCGCAAACCACTTCATGAACCACATTTATGCTACGTTGTTTGCCATTATTCACGCTTTAGACAGCACCTCCTCCCCGTCTCCGCACCTCGGCAGGGCTGACATTGTTTTACAAGTCATTGTCTCCTCCAGACTTCTGATTTTTCTCCCTATGTCTTAGTTCATCCATAGAGAAAGGCGGTGGTTCCTTTTTCGTTTTTGTGGAACTCATCCTTCGCATTTCTGATTCCATCCTCGCAGAGAGTCGCTGGAGCAGCCATTGGGCCTCGTTCTGGTTCCCCATGAGCGGACTTCGAATACCAAGCCAACTCCACTCGTGCTCTCCATCATCGTCTGCCGTGCCGAGATCGGGTGATTCATCCTTGTTGTGTTGGTGCTTTACGTTCGGCTGCCGATGTCGAGAAGCGTTGCCCTCATCTTGACCGATTAGGCGAAGGAAATAAGCCCACTCATCGTAAGTGTATTCTCGCGGCGGTGAAGCATTGATGTCCTTCATCAGCCGGCCAAGCTCCTTCGCGAGGATGAAGTGGTAGAAATGGATGTCACGATCGAGCTTGTCCCCATGCTCACCCGCCGCGTCTGCTTCCCTAATCTCCTCGTCTTCGATGTGTTTCTCAAGCCTGTCCAAGGCGAATCGCGCGGATGCGCCTTGATTTCTCTTGTGGCTGTCTCTGTCCGTATCTCTGTCTTTGTACATCTTGCCCATGCTCATTTTCTTCATACCAACCTTCAGTGCTGTACCTAAGCCGTGTTCGTCTGGCAGAACAGTAAGGGACCCAATCCAGATAGTGAAATCCCTAAATGCTTTGATGATGGTATCGCCCATATTGCTTATAAGGATAGTAAGTGTCGGAATAGCCAACAAGCTCCAGAAGACGAAGAATGCCTTGCCCGAATTGCTTTCGACTACATAGTCGCCGTATCCAACTGTCAGAAGCGAAGTGTAGGCAAAGTACAGGCTCACAAAGTACGACCAGCCTTGCGGTTGTTCGGAGTACATGAAGACAACGGCTCCCAAAAGCCACAAGAGCAACGAAGCTGTAGTTGAAATCGCAAGCGCCATATACCTTCTCTTTCTTCCGGAGAGCTCCTGGACGCGCCGCATGATCCGGAATTCCTGCTCCCTCCTCTGAGGCTCGGACAGGCCTTCCTGGTCGAACTTGATCGTCTCAAATGGCCCCAGTTTGATAGTCTTCGATTCTTTGTCGATGGAGGCAAGGACCTTTTGCCTCTTGACTTCGACAAAGCGAGCAGACATTTTCTGTTTGCCATGTTCGAGGATCAAAGACCTCACGGAACCGATGACCAAACCAACCATGACCAATCCACCAATAGCATATGGAAAGAGTAACGATCTGCCAGTGTGTGTCTTGGGGACGAACTCGCCCCCAATGCCAACGGTCAAAAGAGTAAAATCGGCCCAAAAAACTCCATCCAGGAAAGACCAGCCCTCGACACTGGAGAAGATAAGAGCGCCTAAAAGAAGGTAGAACATAAACCCGATAGTCTGCAGCATCAATGTCCTCTGACTAGAGGTTAGACGGAATTGTTTGGCGTAATGACCTTTGTAGGCGCCGTAAGCTGTGCCGACCATGAGCGAAGCAATAATGAAGTAGAGACCAGCCGCTATGACGCCGTAATAGTAGGCCTGGCCTAGAGCATAATTCTGCCTTGGTTGCAGACGGAACGCTGATGTTGAGGCGACTACAACGAGGACGATGAGGAGGATAGCTGAGAGATACCATCCAATAATGATAATGGATTGTGCTAACGCGAACGATGCCCGTCGGGCCATGCTGAGTAGCAGAGCTATATTTGCAGCAAGCGCAAAGACGAGAGATACTGAATTAACAGCGACGAGCCTGTTTCGGTCAGCTATGTTTGACTTGTTCAAGCGCTTGCTCTACCATTTCGGGTCTTCGACCTTGACTCCGTGGCCTTCGTCTTGTCCATCCGGAATATAGACTCTCCACTTCTCGACGAGAGCACAAATACTAAATGCATTGGCGATAGGGCCGAACGTGCCTGCGATAAGTGGGATCGCCGTCGATGCGAACCACCATCGACTACCAAACAAGTCAGCCACATGAGTTGTATAGAGGTCATTGCCAAGTTACATACCTTGGGTCAAGATACTCCCGTTCCTCGTCCTTGGCCTGCTGCTCATCCTCCCCAGAATCATTATTTTCGACGTCCTTCGCAGCTTCCTGAGCAGGTTGCTCGAGTCCAGGATCGTTCATATTGGCACGTCGCGGAATGGTATGCAGTGTACAGACCCGTACATGGTTGTGTAAGGTTCTGCTTGATCGATGAAAAGGAGCGAGGAATAGCACGCGCAATCAAGTTGTTGCATGAGTCGCGAAAAATAACAAGGCGAGAACATGACGTATGAGGACACACACGCGTGTAATTGGCAGGGGCCGACGCGCTAAAGATCGCTCACCTGTCAAATCAGCAGACCAATCTACTTCCAAAAGCTTGTCATATGCTCTCTTTGAACCTCATGTGAACAATGAGGCGCTAAACAACGGAAAAGAAAAATCACCGTGGGAAATTAAGCAAGATGGAAGTTGGCTTAGATTTAAGGCTGAGCGTCACTATGACTGCGGCTGCAGACCCTCTTGGGGGAAAAGATTCAAGAACAAAAGTAATGCGCAGCGCGTTACCTCTGAACATGCCTCACTTTGCCTGAGCGACATTGTGAGAATAGAGTATAATAGTATCATAGATATCGAGAAAGACTGGCGTTGTAGGTAAAAAACTAGCCCTGACATTGTACTTGGCAATGAATGTGTTACTCAAGAGTTCCCTTCTCATATGTATATATGTTGAATCATTAGAAAGGTCAGGGCGTTTAAGGGCTGCGAAGGGAACATGTATTTGCCAAGATCACGGCTTCGCCTTTGTTGAATCGCACATCAAAAGCCACGATTTTCGGCTTGAGTGATATCCGGGTTCTCTTAAAAGACAATCGAGATGACATATTGATCAGCGTTCACCGGGGTTAGCGAGATTTTCCTGCGGTTGTATGCAACTGGGCACTATGGTGCATGAGTGCGTGCTGGTGGCCTCGGAGGTGCATTATCCGCAGCGAGTTCCGATCTTTTGAATTTCG
Source organism: Dothidotthia symphoricarpi CBS 119687 (assembly GCF_010015815.1). Lineage (NCBI taxonomy): Eukaryota > Fungi > Ascomycota > Dothideomycetes > Pleosporales > Dothidotthiaceae > Dothidotthia > Dothidotthia symphoricarpi. Next base: position 689,039 of record NW_022985012.1, read on the forward strand.
GCTCCATCTTTGGACTTGGAGGACCGTATCGTCATGTTATGATTACCTTCTTGAGACTTCGTATTTACACAGAACTTTTAAAGGCTTGGTGGTGAACATCAGTGATGATCTGCATCGTTCACAAGTAGACATACGCCAAGTGCTTTCGGCTTGTAAGTGAGCTTCGTAAACGAATGGCCTCAGTTGGAGGTACATATCCATACACCGTTACTACATGCCGCGTGCCCACCGTGGATACCTCCAACAATCGACAGACCGTAAGATTGGTTTTCTTGCGGGCGTGATAGGCTGGGATCCCCTGTGTCACTGGCCTCAGCATTTGGGGCTTTACGGCAGGTCGGTGGATGTGAATATGTAGGTGGACACGGCAGGCTGCTTTGCTTCGTTTCGTAGCTCTTCCTCTAGTGCGAAGAGTGCAGGAGAAAATACGATGTGGCGTTTCGTGCATCGCAAATTCGAGTCTGTCAATGCAGGGAGAACACGCCTTAGAGTGGGTACTAGCACTGTGTCCCACTGATATTGCATCTGGGCGCTTTGCTGCTCTCGCGGCTGTTGTGTCTAAGAGTTTGCGTATTGTTATCAGTAGCCCAGCAGTATTGTTGCACTGCGAGTGGATCTCCCAGCTCACCTATTCCATCCCCAACACCCCACTTTCTTTCTTATTCCAGTACTTCTCCAGCTCCGATGAATTGGTTTTTGTAGTATTCAGGAGTTTCAGATTCTTATTGGTATTAAACCAGAACAAGCTTGCGTAGATCGAAATTACTTGTAACTTTAAACTCTCTTGTCGACACCTACAACCGTAACGCTCAACTTCTTGCGTAGTTGATATCAGGAGTTATAATCCTGTCATCTCGCTCAAAACCATACCTGCGTTACAGACAACACAACAGCTCTGCCATTACCTGCATCCGCCAGGGCCATGCCCGATGGCGACAGTCCCTTGACGTTCGGTCTGCCGGCTGTCCATAACAACTTCAACAATGCCAACCCGAACTCCTTCTTGGGTACCGGCCTAACGAGCTCCGAACTTGTCGGCATCACGACCGCTATGAACAAAGCATCGAGTGGCAATACTGCTCACGGGGAGCCTGTGCCAGAGCATCGCAAGCCCCTTCGGCCGGGCGAGCAGTTGTTTGAAGGAAACATCGGCTCTGTCCAATTCCGCCATATTGTGAGAGGGTAAGGTGGATAGACGACGAAGACGATGACGGGGAAAAGCACAGCATTGGCGAATGAAACGGGTAAGTCTGGTGTGCTCTGGTCGACATTCCCCTCGCACCACCATCAGAAAAAGACCTGCAGGTGCCTGTTGGTGACTGCAGGTAGTTAGGCTTGACCATGCTCGCGAATCTGACTTCTAATAAGCTCATCCTGTTGTTGAACTGCTTTAGTTGTAAGGCTAATATATGCATGTCCAACAAAGCGGATGTATCACTCTGCTGAAAGGCGCTCTCCATCCTCAAGTTGTCCTCACTTGGACCGTACCATGTGAGTTCCATCGCAACGACAGCGATAGCCGTGATCCAATCGTTCGTCTGATTCTCGGTGAAGGATAAAAGGCCTGTTAGGATTGAACATCTTGGAGATAGGATAGGCCCGAATCACCAATGCAGGCGTCTTGCAAGAGGCCATCGACTCTGACAGTGGCAAGACTAAAGGCTGTCAGACATCTGGCCTAATCTAACATAGTTTAACCAAGACGGAATAATCTGCAACCCTACCGAAGCTTCTGGATCTTTAACGAGGAGGTGTTAGGCTTGTCTTCCAAACCCCACAATTCATTATGAGGACTTGCATAAACTTAGTGCGTACACAAACGGTTGCTTCCTCCTTCACCGGAATTTCAATGAGTCACACGATGGGCGAGAGACATAGCCCTTGTCATCGAGATGCAACATCGATGTACGCCATACACTTACCTGCTCTGTCTTCTTGATCCGATATCGCAAGCCCTGAGTGTCCGTAGAAGCTCCAAAGCTAGTGCCGCAGAAGAAGTCGTGCATCATCGTAACTAAAGTCTTGGTGCTCAGGAACGCGTCTCCGTCCAGTCTGCATGTTTGCTTCCAGAAGGTGAACACATGAGCAAAAGTTCGAACAGTTCGTTGCCGATATCATTATATTTAAGCTGGCCCAGGGGTTGGAGGGCATGTGCGAGGCAATCGATCATGAGTTCCAACGTTATCACCTGTAACAAAGCTTCTAGAAAGAGGATCTGTTCGACGAACATTTTCGGATGGACAGTTCCGCACAGGGAGCATATATGCGTCGCCCCACCATATCCGTCAGGGTATTCTAGACACCAGGATCGTCGATCCTGCGAGCCACACGTCTCAGCGTCATTTCCCAAAGATTAGAAACCTTTCTCTTGGCTCCCTAATCTTATGCGCGTGCTATGCAGAAGCGTCGGCGGGTCGAGTTGTTGATTCACTGATGATCGGTCGAAATCGTTGTGTCTCCACGTGACTACTGATGCTTCGGAGGACTTCCGCCACAAGTTCAAGATGCACTCGGTCGGAAGCTAGTCGTAATCTGGTATATTGCGCGAACGGGCCATGGTTGTGGTTAGGCGTGTGTCTGCGGAGCTGCTAAGGACGGTGCCTATTATCCTTGGTACAGCCGAAGGAGGTCGAGAACGCAAAGTCGTGCCCTCCAGTATGTGGTAATGGTAATATTCGCGTTGCACAACCCTGCGTTGCTAGTTCACGGTTCCATGCAGGTGCCATGGAAAACCTGCACGAACCATGGAGGCATCGCATCTTTAGACATACACTGATAGTACTCTCAACATGTGGCCTATGACCTCTGTAACTCTTCCGTATTCATCAGAACGTATTGCTTCGCTGAATTACGATAATACTGATGGTCTCCGCACCCACAAAGCCGCCAGTCAAGAGTGTCGGGCAAATCCTTTTATGCCTTTCTCCCCTATAGAGATCTCGAAAAGGAGGGCAAACAGGCGTCCAGCAGCTAAGAGCCTCCAAAGTGAACAATAGGGAGATCACAAACTTATCGCATCGATCCGTCTTCCATCCGTGGCTAACGATGTCACTGTGCCAATCGAAAGCCAGCTTCTCGTCGCATGCTGTGTAGCCAGTCGTTCCTGAAAACCACTTCAAGCGGGCAGTCGTTCATCTGGCATCTCAGTTGCATGTCTCGTTTCTTCATATCTTCATGAATATAGCCAAGATGATGTGTACCTTTTTTCAGTCTAATTTATCAAACTCAGGAAGATTATGAGGCTCGGCATAGTATGTGCAACTTTCAATGCGCAGTCATGACCATATAAGAGAAGAAGAACTTCTAAGAAAATACGGACTGCAATCTGTCTGTCAGTGTTGTGACTCTCGTACATCATCCGCTCAAGTACTAGGCTATGGGATGGGCTGGCAATGTCACTCATCTGGTCGTCGGTGCATGTATTCTTCCATAGGAAAAGATCACCAAGGAATACGCGCCGCTACACTTGGGTAAAAGTGTGTCTGCCATCTCAGCCTCATCTTCTGGTTCATCCCCCTTCACCGCACTTTTCTCTCTCTACACGTTGCTGTTGTCTACCAGCTCCTCTGGCTCTCCGTCTAATGCCTCATCTTCAGTTCACTGCATATCCTCCTCGCAACTAGAAGCAGTACATGAGTTTCATCTCCTTACAGCTTTTACTTTGGCTTCTTTCACCTTAGCTGCAGAACCTTCCCGTTGCTGAAGGGCTCGCTTCGTCGCCTATCAACGTCGCCGTCACCGCAGAAACTCACGCCAAGGCCGCTTAGCAGCTCCTGCCTTTTATAAAAGTATCTCTCTTACTCTGCCCACACACTCAACACCCCCACCTCTTTTCGGATCTTCTCAATCGATAGTAACACCACTTGCCTACCATGTCTGACGCTGGTAGTCCTACTGCCGCCGGCACTGACACTGCCGGTGATGCTCGCAAGGAGCAGCTCACCAAGGACCTCGCTCGCGCAAAGGAGGCGGGATGGACCAACCCCATTCCTTTCAACTACGAGTCAGTAATCGCCGGTGAGGCTCCTCGAGACGAGACCCGCGACACCGCCGCTTGGTTGTCCGACGCCGTCATCTACCAATGGGACGATGACTTCGGTGACGTTGGCGAGCCCAACCCTGACCTGGAGAAGATGCTTTTTGAGGACGACAACACTCAGCGTGTTGGTACTCAAATCAAAGCTCTGTCTTTCGACGTCACAGTTGAGGGTCCCGAAAAGCTCCACCCGGTCCGCGAGGTAGGTGACATATTCCTGCTATCCAACCCGCTTACTAAAGATCACAGTTCAAAGATGCTGGCCTGCATCCTGTGATGCTGCAGAACGTGCAGTTGTGCAAATACAACAACCCGACTCCAATCCAGTCGTACTGTATCCCGGCTGTCCTCACTGGACACGACGTTGTCGCTGTCGCTCAGACTGGTACGTCCGCACCATCACAGTGCCTCGCACAACCCATTACTCACATCGATAACAGGCTCCGGAAAGACTGCTGCTTTCCTTCTTCCAATTCTTTCCAAGCTCATGGGCAAAGCCCGCCAGTTGGCCGCCCCGCGTCCCAACCCCGCTCGCTACAACCCTCTTACCGACCGTGTTCGCGCTGAGCCTCTTGTCCTCGTCGTCTGTCCCACCCGCGAGCTTGCTTGTCAAATCTTCGACGAGGCTCGTCGCTTGTGCTACCGCACCATGTTGCGTCCTTGCGTCGTCTATGGTGGTGCGCCTACGAAGAATCAGCGCGAGCAGCTGGAGATGGGTTGCGACATCCTCATCGCCACTCCCGGCCGTCTCATGGACTTCATGCAGAACATGAACCTTCTTTCGTTCAAGCGCCTTAAGTAAGTGTTAGCAGGGTATAAGGTACTTTATCGTCGTCGGGTGCTAATTCGGGGCTAGATTCACAGTCATCGATGAAGCTGACGAGCTCCTCTCCTCGGGTTGGGAGGAGGCTATGGAAAAGATCTTCTCGGGTTCAGGTAAGATCTACCACACATGTTCGAGCGGCGCAAACTCACCCCCTTCATAGATGTCAGCTCGGATGCGGACCATATCTACATGATGTTCTCTGCCACGTTCCCCAAGTCCGCCCGTAGGCTCGCCAAGGAGTACATGGATGAGGACTGTGTTCGTATCAAGGTCGGCCGCGTAGGCAGCACTCACGAGAACATCAAACAGAACATCGTTTTCGTCGAAGAGAGCTCGAAACAGCAGGCACTCTTCGATCTGATCTTCTCCGACAACCCACAGCGTACTTTGATCTTCACGAACTCCAAACAGAAGTGCGATATGGTCGACGATTATTTGTACAACAAGGGCTTGCCTGTGACCTCCATTCACTCCGACCGTACTCAGCGTGAGCGTGAGGACGCCCTGTGAGTCGCGTTCTGTCTTCTCCATGTTTTCTGGCTTACACATACTTAGGCGCTCATTCCGCATGGGCAAGTGTCCGCTCATGGTTGCAACCGGTGTTACTGCCCGCGGGCTCGACGTCGCCAATGTCAAGCATGTCATCAACTACGACTTGCCTTCCACCATGCATGATGGCATTACCGAGTACGTTCATCGAATTGGCCGTACCGCTCGTATCGGCAACGAAGGTAAGGCGACTTCCTTCTACAACGACCGTAACGAGGATATCGCCGAGAGTCTTGTCAAGATCCTTCTCGAGTCCAACCAGGAAGTTCCCGATTTCTTGCAGGCCCACATGCCTGCCGACCCGTCTGCGATCGACTGGCACGACGGTACCGACGACGAGTCCGATGACGGTCTCGGCGGTGGCTTTGGTGCTGATACTGGCTTCGATGCTAACGCTGGTTTTGGAGGTGATGCTGGTTTTGGTGGCGAGGCTGGTGGTGATACCGGAGGCTTTGGGGGTGGTGACAATGGTGGCTTTGGTGAAGGCTTCTCCGCTGAGACCAACGACCAGGTCGCCTCTTGGTAGACGGGGCTTGCTTCAGTCATGTCTAGGACATCACCCTTTTCCCACTTTCCGAAGGCCTGGAGTGTTACTCAGTGCGCCTCGTCGCCTATGTCTTCGCGGTGAGAGCTTAGGCTTTAAGCCTCCGAGTCATGATTTACGAGATACGAATTACGACATGACGGGACTTACTTCAGGGTGGTTTGACGCCGTGCTTCTTAGCTCAACGGTGTCAGTACCACCAACCTTACAGCAATGCTGAACATGGTCAGGTAATCTACATATAGAAAAATGTCAAGGCATCTTTGCTAATATCTTTTACCTGTGATTCGGGATGTGACTAGACTCTCGCTCCCATATACAACCCCAAGAGTTCCTCGTAAGTATTGTTAAGGACCTCAGTGGACAATGCAACCTCTCGTTCCAGCAGCTTGAAGCTGTTCTAAAGAAAGCTCGATATGTGATATGTTCAGAAATTTTGAAACAAGTATCGAACGGAAGACTTGAATTGTTGGGAATATTCACAAAGTCTAAGCCCCAGACTAATCTGTGGTGATACGAGCTTGCTCAACAGACAAATCAGCGCCGGAAACTGCGCCGAGACTGGAAATGTGGGGCTCATCGCATGAGCCACAAGAAAGTAAGGAGTACCGTTGGAAGCTTAGCAAAGCTTGGTTTCCTGAGCTTATGTGTCAGATGCGATAGCATGATACTTTCAAGAGGAGTAGGTGTGAATCTTCATCGTTCATGTAGATGACATCAAGCCGGCTTTGCAATCTCTTCTCCATTGCCGCAACACCCTTCCATCTACCACTGTACCTGGAGCATGTCACTGTGAATCAAGCACGACTGCGCCTTGTTGGATCTCCTGGACGTTAGAATTATAGACAACGCGATGCTGCTTTGGGTCTAGTGCTAGAGGCCGAATAAATGATTTCGAAACTTTGGTGTGCAGACGGTCACAATACGAGAGTAGTAAGCTTGATAACTTTGCCGACAGTTTGTATATAAGCAGACACACGTGTGTTTCTGGCGATCGTGACTACGATGCCCCTGCTCGGACGCACCCGCGCTAGCTAAAATTAATTCCCAATGCAATGCGGTTTCGCCGAATGCGGAAGGAACGTGCTAAATCCATTGGCTCCGAGGTAAGCCTGAGACATTGATTTTTGGGGGACTCTATCAACTTGATGGTTTGATGACAAGATCATTGATAAAGATGGTATGTTGTAGGCAATTTAGGAGTACTAAACAGGAACACGTGGGGTTCGAGCTTGGATCACGAATATGTCGACGATCCTCCCAATGGACCGGTACCATCCTTGTGCAAGCGTGGTTTTTACGAAAGTGGTATTTCCGGAGTAAGGCAAGATAAGCAAGGTTACACGGACCAGCCGGCTAACGAATCTGGGGTAATGCGTCGAGTGAACGAGATGTCAGCAAGGATCTAGACTTACTTCGCCTTGCATGTCGATAGTTTAGGCTTCAATTGCTATTCCTGAGCACGCAATTCGTGCGTTTTGTAGCATGATTACCCGAATCCAAGCCACAACAGTCACCAACCCCCATGTGAGGATCACTTTACCACGGCAGTACCAGGCACAGTACGATTACGATCGCACTAATGGCAGCCTAGAAATCCGCCTAACCTTCATAGTCACTCAGCTGCAACGATATTAATCCCCTCACCTCAGCCGCATTCTTTCACTCAGAAGTTCCAGCAGACTGACCACCTTGACTTTCCAACATACCACTGGCTACTCATCTGTCAACCGCTCAATCATGTTTTCAAGACTCAGGTTCTTCTGCACGCTCCTCACGACCATCCTCGCATCTCCAGTAGATCGTGAACTTCCGGGAATACAATGTCGCTGTCTCTCTCTTTCCATGGATACAACCCCATCCGCCTGCACAATCCTCGGCTTCCAGAGCTACAGCTGGCAAACTGCGCAGTCTCTCGCGTTCAAACACAATCTCAGGCTTGAGTTCGCCAGCCAAGCCACAATCTCACATGTCATGTCTACCGGCCGACCCATGTCCGATCTCGTATTGTGGGCCGTGAGCCACGGAGAGGCGGACCTGTCTCCCGCGAAGGAAAGGGAGACGGAAAACAAGATGATCTGCGGATATGGGGACGAGGTCAGGAAGATGAGCGGGTATGGGGGGGCTGAGCCGCAGACTCATGGTCTTGGGCAAGTGCTTGGTGTCTTCATGTTGCTTGTTGCTGCGTATGTTGCCGGCGAGTATGTATGGACAAGGTAAGCATTGACCAGTATCACACTGTAACGCATTGGCTAACCCACTTTCAGATACCGAGAAGGAAGCATCAAGCTTGGCGGAGAAGAACGACGCCTCACTTCCACTGCGGGTGTGGAATCAGAGAAGCCATCGACAGCTCAATCGGCTTCTGCACCTATCGACAGGAGGGACAACTCAGCGCCGTGGACATTCTCATGAACACGCTCTCGAATCCTGATATTGCTTCTTCCAATCAATTCACATTACTTCCGTGAGACATTTCAACACTGTCAAGCATGACGCACATGTTCACTTCTCGGTAAGCTATACTTCAACCGGTTTGTAGCAGTGGCTACACACCGAGGATCAGACGACGCGCCGCCGTCACCATAGCTTATCATGACCCGCACGATTCGCAACCTATCCACCTCCTGGCGTCCGGCCGGAAACCGAGCTCTCACACCTCTTCACGCAACACACAATCCGCCAACCTGACCTGAAGTCACGGACATATCTTGCTTCCAGGTTGTCCCATCAACCAAAGGCTTTTGCGCCTCGCAGATTTATTGTAGCGGGAATTTCGGCAAGACATCAGCGTAGTGTCGAAGCACCGACTTCTACACGCTGCATCACACGAGGCGAACGTATGCGTATAGTCTGTGGACACTTGACAAGTCCCATCACGCTCGGTAGATCGGATGGATAGATATTTTCTCAGCACATGCGGTTCCGTGATGGTCTCGCGAAGTAAAGCCTCGGGTTTGTTGCGGTGCTGTACAGTACACGACAGTCGAGTCAGGAAAGTAGCATGGGATATGTAGACGTTAATTTGTAGAATATTCTATGACAAGCGTAACTTTATTGATGCATGAAATAAACGTTTCAACCCCCTTTGATTGACTTCTTATCCTGATCGATGACCTATCCACCTCTACATTATTCCAAGCACAAGACATGCTTTTGAATCCGACCCTCTGTCCTACTTTCCTGCCCTGTCCCAAGTCCCGATGGAGCTCTGATGATGTATGGATACATACATACATGCACGTCGCAATAAAACATAATAGCATAACCTAACATTCACGTACCTGACGTGAGACGTAATTGTAGATAAAGATGCGCTCTTCTTGATCTTTTGCTATATGCAAATAACGGTAACAGACCACAGTATAACACAACGCAACACATATACGATGGACGAATCGATGATAATGACATCGAAGGCAACAGTGAAGCCAAGCGAGCAGCGAGCTAAAGATCATGAACAATTATATATCCAGTCTCACCTCAATGGTGTTCAGTAGAAGAGAGTCATTGAGCGCTCTTGTAATACCCCAGTATGTAATTGCACCGATCGACAGAACCGAAAACTGTTCCTTGAAACACAAATTCGTCCATTCCAGCTACGCGACATCGCGCCATGACTTGCGTCGCGCAGTGTCTAACAACACTTTGCGGAGTTTTGGCGCACAACTGATATTTCCCCTCCAAACAAGCCTTTCCATCATCTCGTCCTACGGCTCGATACGTCTGCGCTGGACAGCCTCGTGAGCGACTTCGTCCATTGTGCTGATGAACGGCATGTCCCAGCTCCAAAAGCCAAAGTCGGGGATCAGCCACAAATTGTGGTCCTGAGCGCGGCGAGCAAGCGACCGCACTGGTTTTGTGGGCTGCGCGTGGCGGTCCTCAACGGAGAAGACGAATTGAATGTTGGGGTTTTCGATTCGGCGAGGACAGCGCAGTAAAGCAAGCTGAGGGTATCGAGGGCATTCTGACAGTTGACTATCGACGAAAAGGGTTTCGACAACGTAGAGCTGCAAATGTCGAATCAGTAGACGCCTACAACGCAGCTTTCGCAAGAGCAACGGAAGACAACGAACCTCGCGATTGGAAACCATAGCGCGCACTATGCCCTCCGTCAAGTCGAAGCTCGACAGATTTTGCTCCGTGACCTTCCCCCACTTCTTCCGCACCTTGACTGCGCGCTCATTGTCCTCGTACGGGCTGGGAAGCGCACTCGAGCATCCAAGTCTTCGCGAACATCGTGACGGGACACGCGTGGTGTAGTGAGCGCACGTAGTATAGTTTTACGCGCTGATGAGCGGCGGCGACAAGGATATTATGCTGGGGAGACGCGACGGCAGCAGCAACGCGAGCGTTGGGCGACGCGAAGGCACGACGAGGGGGATGACGTACGTGAGACAAGGGTCTTGGAACTTCTGCGACGAGGCTGTCGGAAGGTTTTGACAGCTGCAAAACCGATCCACACACTAAGAAAGCTTGATCTCTTGATAGAACAGAATTCCGCAATGACCATGCTCAGCCTCGTCATATGCATCTAGTGAGAACCCAATGTTTTGGTGCTGGAGATCAAGCTTCTCGTTGCGCGCCTTCCAGCTTCTGGATATTTGGTACTGTGAATAAAAACAACCTTACTCTGCAATCTCAACAGTGATATATCCCGTATGCCGAACATAATCACGCAATCTTCGAGTCATCACCAATGTCGCAGAAAAGCATTCAAGATGATGGGTAAAATTTCAGTAAACTCCCGAAAGGCTCTCGACCAGAGTACTCTACAAAGGGAGGCCACCAATGCAATGCAAAACCCATACCAATCCATGCAATGCAATATGAAAGAAACATGAAAACTAAAAATGTAATTCAGGTAAAAAATACCAAGCCACTGCCTATATATGTGTATAGGTGGCAGACCAAGAAGCGAAAGTAAGATATCATACTTAAAGAAGTGAATGTTTGTCCGGGTAACAGCCTCGCCAGGCTCGACCCAAAGTGAGACCAGCGACCAACAAGTCTTGCAACACAAGATCATGTAAAGAGTGCCAGCTCCTGCAGCTGACGGCGCTGGTCATCACAAGTGCACTGTCTATACAGACAGCACATGCATGTCTGTCTGGTCCGGCACTGACACCGCCGGCATACGTAGCGCAGCAAAAGCAGCAGTCTTGCCCTTGTGCGCCGCGAGCTCGAGTCCAATGTCGCGCATGCGCTCCGCGCCCCGCCCAGGCGGTGGAGCTCGCTTCTCCTTGACGCCCTTACGGTGTTGCTTCCTGTACAACTGCTCCTTGCGACGCTGTCTCTTCTTTTCGAGACCCACTTGAATGGCTATAGCGCGCCGGGGGAGCTCAGTAGGGCCCGTCTCTTCTTCGTCATAGTTTTCAAGAGGAGGAGGGTGCGTGCTCATAGGGGTTCGAGGTACCGAGGCTGAAGTGATGAGAGCGGGTCGCTCGCCGATATCACTGAAGCGGATTGACATCTCGCTACGTTGTCGTGTGGCGACAAGGTTGATCGAACCACGTCGGATGAGTGGGGGTGACTGCAGACGGGCTGGTGCAGGCGAACGAGCACGTTTCGGAGAAGCACCAAACAGCTTGCGTGGGGGCGGAGATCGATGGACGACGCGCTTAGTTGGGGGTGGCGGAGAACGGTGCATGGTGCGTTTTGTGGGTGGTGGCGATCGAAGGCGTCGTGGTGAATGTGCGGGAGAACGCTTCTTGGGCACGTCTATGCGACGACCCCGTAACTCTCCATCAAGAGGATCCATACGACCGTGCATCATAAAGTAGTTGTCGCTTTCTGAGTTGACATGTTCCACCTCACTTACTTCATCCTCTTCATCATCTGGGAGATCGGGATCTGATGTAGGGAATGAGGGGTCAATGTCTTGGGGCGTGGGTTTGTGCTTAGCTGCGCGTCGGCGTTCCAGAGTTGTCATGTACGCTGCTTCTGCAGGCCTGTCCTCGTCGAGTGTTCCACAAACGAAATCTGTGCTGTCGGGCAGTTCAGGGCTTGGAGCACGTATGTTGACTGGTTTGGACTTCTTGCGTCTTGAAAATGACTTCTCAGGCATCTTAAACTGCTTGCCGCTTTCCAAAGATCCACTCGATGATTCAGACAAGGTGCGATTTACCTTGGGTCGAAGGTGATCAAGGAGGTCCATGGACGTGGCGGCAGTAGAAGGTCCGGGTGCCCACCAGTTGTAATCAGATCCAGCGTCACTCTCATCATCCGAGACTGCAAAGCCTTCCTCGTCATCGGTCTGGAAACCCTCGTCGGTTACGTCGCTGTATGCGTCGCTCCCGTCTTGGTCCTCATCCAGCAAGTCATCGTCATCGTCGTCGTCATCTGCGACTTCATCGTCATCATCTTCTTCCTCATCCTCCAATGCCTCCTCTTCGGCCTCTTCTGCTAACTGGCGGAGATTGTTTTCGACCTTAAGAGTGTCTCCCACAGTGAGCCGGTTTCGATGCACCGTAGATTCCAGTGTCCATTCGTCGACTTCCTCTTCTGAGCTAGCGAACTCGTGGAAGCGGTATGCTTCGCATCGAGCGAGGTCAGAGTTTGCACTCAAACGGCGAATTCGGTCAACTATGGGCGCCTTGCGGACACTGACAGGAGAATTGTTGCGGACGGTTGAGTCGGAGCCGCGATGCGGTTTTGGTGGAGGTTTAGGAGATTTGGGTATCCGCCGTGCTGACGGTGCGGGGCTTGCCACACGCAGGCGGGGTTTGGGGGTCTTGGAAAGCGCGTCTGTGGAGATTTTGGTAGGACAGGTGAACTTGATCGTACAAGACCGTTTTGGGGGTTCCTCTACCAGTGGGGATGGTGCAGGCTTTGCAGGCTCTTGTGTGGGCATCTTTTCTTGTTTGCCGCCACACGCGAACATGATTCGCCTCTTCCGTCCTAGAGTTGCTTCAACGCCTTGCTCGCCAGTCGTCTGTGTCGGTACCTTCTCGAGAGGGCCGTGGCTTTCATCATCGTGGCGAATGGCTGGCAAGGGTAGCTCAAACGGTTTCTTGTTGAACGTTGGCAATATGCTGTGGAGCCTGGACGCAGGGAGGGGTGGGCTCGGCGTGCTTGTACGTGTACCCGGGCTTGTGAAACCTCCATCGCTTGTCAACTCAGCCGTCGAAACACTGTTGTTACTCCAAACGGACATGCCACGGATAGGGCTCTTGTAATGCTCCTCCACAGGCGAGCTTGAATTGGAATTTGCCTGGGACTGCAGGGCAGTCGTTAGGAGTGATTGCTTGACGTCGCATCGAGGTACTGATTTTGTGAATGACGATACGGAAGACTCGTGGAGGTTCATAATCGAGGGTCGTGGGGTACGTCCTAGATCTGGGGGTTCGTCCACATCGGCTGCGACTTCCTCTTCCGATGACATGGCTGCTGGCGGTGGTGCTGTGGAAGCGGTGTGGCGGCTGCCAGTCTGCATTGCGCCTCGTCTGCTGATATAGTCCTGCTCGTTCTCCATGATGTGTCGACGGGTGGCGATGGCTGTGTCGCCGGTTCTGCGCGATTGGTGGTGGAACTGAGATTATTGGACGTATGGCTCGTGTCGATCAGTGATGTGCTGTCCAGTTACGAGACGCGTCTAGTCGGGCCACAATGCGGTGTGGACCGGCGGAATAGAGGTCAAAGGGTGTCAAAAGTCGAAAGTGGTGTGATGAAGTAATCGGCTTGGCGGCAAGATGTCGCGAAGTCGGGCAATTTTTGAAATGTATCAATGGTGGTGAGGGTGGGGTCCCAGTGGACAAGAGGTTATAATATCGAGATGAACATTGTGGAAGTCTGAAAAAGGTCGGACCGTGCTTGGTTTTTAGTGGGAACCTTGGAACGGTCAGCGCTGTCACTACTGTGGGCGGTCGCGGGAGGGAAGGGTACCTAGTGAAGATGAGGTGTGATGCTCAGCAACAGTGGCGACGCCCGCAGATGGCCGTGGGAGCAGATCTGAAGGGAGCGTGCGGGTGTAATATGTCGTGGCTTGGCTGGAGGGCGGCTAGGCTCCTTGCTCGGATGCCGGCTGAATGCACAGTGTCTGCTGCGACGACGAGCGAGAGAGGCAGAGTTTGATGAAAGTCGTGATGGCGCTATGGATGCTTGGCGATGGATGGATGGTGTGGGCCGGCTCGATTATTTTCACCCCACGGATTGCAGCCAACGCAGTGCACAGTGCACGTACTACCAATTATGCTCGAGGCCGAAGCGAGCCCGGGCTCAGTCTTCTCGAACAGAACAAAGCTTCCGCTCAATTTCCTTTTGTGCCGGCGCGCGAAAGCCTCCTTGTGGCCATTGTCGTGGTCATTGTCTTGCCTCTGCTTTGTCTCAACAAACACCCCCAAAGAGAGTTTTCCACAAAGCCCTGCCATCGAGTGCGCAATGTCCCCTTCCGCGTGCCTCGGATAGGACCCTGATGGCTGCACCTCCATCGTATCACTTCTCTGTAACCGCTGCACGCTGGCGACATTTGAGATCCCATCGCCTGTCTTTTCCCCGTTTGTCCGACGCCCAACCATCCATGCCTCATGCTCATGTGCATGCACATGCATCAAATCAATGACCATGCAATGCAGTCTTCTCAGCCGCGGTTGAGGGCATCAGCTCTCCTGTCTGCGTCGCATCCCATTTCCATCTTCAGCCCGAATATTCCCATCTCACAGTCGCTTACTCATCACATTGTTGTTCCCTCCTGCCAGTTCCAGCTCACCGCTTCACACCGCTTCTCACCTCTGCACACGCAACTTCAAGCTCCATCATCTGACTCCACTAAAGATGGCGCTATTTCTAGAACCCTTGCATGCGTTTCATCAACCGCACATGCGTCGCCGCACCGCGCCCAGGTTTTTCTCATCTCATCCCCAGCGTCCCGTTCGCTGGGCCAAGTAATCCTTGTTTTAATAGCACGCGCCCCAGCCGACTGGTGCGGGGAACTTGCCTGTCTCATCACAACGCGAGAGACCCTTTTCAATGCTTGTTTCCACTGAGCTCTCATGATCAGCGGAACTATGTGGGGGCGGGGTGCTTTGTTTACACAGCTGCGAAGTACGTACCACGACGGGTGATCATGGGCTGGGCGTTGCTGTGTTGTTCTTTTGCCAACCCAGTATCCAAGGATACGTACCGGGTACTGGATCCGGTGGATCTGACTAGAGGAGGGGTATCCGTGGATTTGCCGGAGCTTCCCTTCACCATCCTTCAATGACGTCGTGTGGCCTGGAAGCTTGTGTGTACCTCAGTGCTCGTGTCTTGCATGCTGGACGTAAGCGTTTGGCTCTGCTATGGCTGAAAAAGTCTAGAACGTCCTTGAAAGGTAAGTTTGTAGGAACGCCGGTTCTCTGCATCGAGATTCTCAAGGGAGTCTAACTTCCATCCAGAAGGTGATGAGGATACACCTTCCATAACGATTATCTAGGCTTTCTAATCGAGCTGGACCTATGTATTTCCTACTACATCCTACAAGTCAAGTAACATCTCAAACAGTTCGCTAGACTACATACAACCCATCCCACATACAACCTCAAAATTCCATACTTCAAACCCCCGGAAACTCACCCCAACCAACATGAAAGGGGCAGTAAAGCGACAATAGCCGTACTCCACTCCACCATCGTCCCGTTCCACCCCTCTAGCGCACTCCAGTATCTACTCCACCACCCCGTATACACCACCCCAGGCTCTCGCCAACCTCCGTGCTAGCCGCAATCCACACAACCCCAAGTCCCGTCATGCACACCAAGCCAGTCAAATCTAAATCCCATCCGCGTTTTCCCTCCGATTGGATAGCAGTAGCACGTGGACGCATCGACTCGTACGGTGCTCGTTCGAGTGGACTGTGCACACGCACGCGTCCTCGGTTTGGGCGAGGAAAAGCAAGCACACGGGAACGGAACGGGACGGGGGTTACACGGCTCTATGTTCTTCTTTGTTTTTCGTGGCTAGGGTGGGCAGGGTGAGATGGATGGTGCTAGATTTGCTGTGTGTTTAGGCACGGAGATCGATGTTTGGGGTTCTTGAGGGTTTATGGGTTGAGTGTCTTCACCTGTGCACTGGCATCCTATGTATTAGGCGCAAAAGGCTTAGTATCATCGCTACGGGGTTTGGGCAGAGACTTGGTGGTGTATTTTTGTCGTCTTTGGTTCCACGTCTCGTTGGCAGTTTGCAGGAGCAGCAGTATCGAAACTCTAGTCCGAGGCCGGGCTGTTGGGTTTGAGATGGTGGAGTTCATTGTAAAAACAGACGGACGAAGTAAACATTCGACACCCCATCAGTGCATCACCATGGCTCCGTGTCGGGAATTTACATGGTATTGAAGTACACATACAAAACTCAGAATGAACGGCAGCCAAAATCTGACCGAATATCCTGCGACTGACATCTCAAAAAAGTAAAACCAGCATACTAAATAACAAAACTTCTACTTAGACCCACGAATAAGCTCCGCAGCCTTCTCCGCAACACTATAAACAGTCGTCATGATATGCGTAGCAGGCAGCACAGGAAATACGCTGGCGTCCACGACCCTCAGCCCCTGTACACCGTACACCTTCAGCTGCGCGTCCACTACGCCTCCCTCCGCTCGACTCCCCATCTTACACGACCCAGCCGGATGATACAACGTTCCCGAAGTGCCCCTCACAAACGAGTCAAGATCAGCATCGCTCGTAACATTCGCCCCCGGCAAAACCTCCACAGGCGCGAGTTCTGCAATACCATCTGCAGCCGCGAGTTTCCTCGCGAAGCGCACACCTTCGCGCAGAAGAGCCACATCAAGCGGGTTTCGCAGGAATCCAGAGTCGGCGATGGGCGCGTCGAAGATGCTAGCTGATGCGGCTTTGACGCTGCCGCGCGAGAAGGGGTGCTGCAGACCGAGCACCATGACGCCGTCTGACCAGATGACTTCTAGGGCGCCGGCGTTGTTGGCGAGGAGTTTTGCCGTCAGTAGGTCGTATTGCGCTTGGTATCCTTTTGCGACTTCTGCAGGGGTGGAGGCGGGCAGCGAGGCAGAAGCGTTCCCTGCGGTGGCGAGGGAGTGGATAGCGGCGGATTGGTTGGAGTATGTGGTAAGGGGGAGGAAGAGGAGGAAGTCTGCTGTTGGCGATGTTAGGGGTCCTTGTTTCGACGCGTCGTATTGGGCTTTAGCTTGGGCGGCGAAGGTTTCGTTGGAGGTGAGGAGGCTGGAGACGGAGAGATTGGTCGTGACTGTACGTTGTAAGCTTCGGGGTGTGCTGAATGGGGCAGTGATAAGACTTACTGGTGTTGACAACCGTGAGTAAGACGTGGTCGTGGAAGTTCTGTCCTACCGCGGGTAGATCTACAACGGTTGGGACATTGATGCTAGCAAGCAGCGCGGGATCGCCGATGCCAGAGACTTGCAGGATCTGGGGTGTGTGGATTGATCCAGCAGCTAGGATAGCTTCTTTCTTGACTTTGATAGTGCGGCGTTCGGCGCCTGCAGAAGAGGCATACTCAATACCAGTGACTTTGACATTTCCGTTTGTTGTGTTGGTCACGATCCGCGTGACTTGTTGGCCAGTGATGAGGTGATAGTTCTTTCGTCCGACCGCAGAGTCATAGTATGCTTCCTTAGCAGAAGAGCGCGTAACATTGGGACTGATGTTATGTGGGCAATAATAGCCACCAAAGGCATTTCCAGTAGCTTGGTCATTGATAGCGATTCCCAGTGCTTTTGTCGCTCTCACAATGTTTTCTGTGTACACTGTTAGTGTAGTTCAACGTGATCTAGTAATTCGAAGAGGACGCACTGGTCAGTGGCCAAAAGAAGCGAGAGTACGTAGAGTGTACATAACCCTTGTCGCCATGGAATTGGAGATTTGTCTTTATGTCGTATTCGGCCAGGATTTCCTTTGTTGCTGGTGTCCATTTCTCGCTCTGCAACAGTCAGCCGTTCGTGTTCATACGTATCAACTGGCCTTGGAGTGGTACCTTCTTGAAGTATGGCAGCAGACCAGCCCAACCCCATCCCTTGTTTCCGAGCGTCTCCCAGCCATCATAGTCTGATTTGGATCCGCGATCAAAGACCATTCTGTTCAACTTCGATGATCCACCCACGATCTTGCCCAGATTGATCGTCACTTCGCGGCCACCCAACGCTTCGTTCGGTGCATAAGTTCTGTTCCAGTCATATTTTGTTCCGATGGCACCACCTGCGAGACCAGGAATGGTGAAGACGTCTTCGTTGGCATCACTATTGAATGCCATTAGCTATGTTTAAATCATCTAAAGGATCACAAATTGAGAACTCACAACGCTCCGGCTTCAATGACAAGAATAGTGATAGCTGAGATATATAGTTAGAACTTTAGCTGACTACAAAATTCGAGGATCAAGACCTTGGTTTTCGGAAAGTCGATTTGCGACCGTAAGGCCCGATGTCCCACCTCCTACAATCACATAATCGTATGTCGTGAGGAGATCCTTGGAGTTGGAGATGACTTTTCCGGCGAAGTAGGGATGCGCGAGGGCGCCTGATGCAGAAAGAGCGACTGCCCACGCAACAACGTGGGGCTTGGTGAACAACATGTCAAGTTCTCGAGAAAGAATGTAATGGGAATGAACTGTGGCTGCATATTGCTACGCAGCGCATTGTTATAATAAAAATCCGTCTCACCGTAATATCGCCGTGACGCGTTGCTACTACAACTGCCGAAGACGATGCCCAGCATAGTTGCGACATCTTGTATAAGAAGATGAACAAGGCCGACAAGCAAGTTATGACGTAGGATGTGCGAGCATGGAATCTGACAGAATACACAATTTGATTTGGCAAGGCCTCATCTGGTACCATATCGCTAGGTTCCCCGCGAAGATCAGCACTTCGAGGTAGACTACACTCTTGGCGGTAATTTATGCGACACAATAGTTGTGACAATGGTTCAGAACTAGAACACTAGAACCCATGCCAAGAGGTAAGCTCACCTCATCATTGGCAAGGCGAAAGACGAAACGGACGAACTGCGGCAATGAAACAACACGTTCCAAACATGTTGATCCTCGGCTCTAGACGTGTTGATCCTCGGTTCAAAAATAGTAGACAGGCGCGGCAGTGGGCTCGTCAATCTCCATCGCATCTTCAGCCGGATTCACCTGTCGAATCTGCCAAAGCGTTAGCACAAATTGCAGCACACCTCCAGAAAAGCAAACAACTTACTCTCAGCCTCTTAATTGTCCCCTCTCCATCATCATATCCCTTACTCGACGTCTCTACCATATCGCTCCTTTTTCTCTTCTCTCCAATCTTAGACTCTACTGCCTTCTTTCCTTTATCCCACATCACATCCCCATTCTTATTGAGCTTGAACGTAGGCCTTGGCTTTGAAGCACCACCTGTACCGCCGCAAATCCTCTTCGATGCGCTGTCATCTTTCAGTGCTCGCTGGCCAGCCGAGCTCTTCCTCGAAGCCGCGGCCTGCTGTTTCGCGGTTTCATCAGCAAGCAATGGATCAATCAGATTGGTGGTAGGAGCTTTGGAGTCACTGGTCCGCTCCTGAATCGGCTTTGGAGTAACGGAGTGTGGAATGCGGGCGCGCTGAGCTCTGCTCATCGCGCGCATAAAGTTGGAGGGCTTGGGTACCGAGCGGGGCTTAATGGGAGAAAGGGTTGGCTCGGACGTGAGTGCGACAGCCTGACGGATGGGGGTCAGTACAGAGTTTTGAGAGGTAGAGAGTAGGAAACGTACCTGGCTGAGCTGTGATGGGTCGTCAATCAGGACAGGCGATGACGATCCCTCGATGTCTTGGGGACCAAAGAGTTCCTCGTCTACGGCAACGTCCCCTGCTTCAGTCTCAACCTCTGCAAGCTCCACAGACTCGACTATCTCGTCGGAGCTAGGTGCCTTCTCAATAGAAGAGCCCCAAGAGGCGAGAGTAACGAGTATCTGCTAGAATGTTAGTACCACATGATATATAGAGTAGTGGACCACAGCTCACCTCGGGATCAACACCCGTCAAGTCCATAGTCTGCAGACCGCGACCCAGCTGCTCCAGCTTCTTCACGTCGCCGTCGAAGACCTGCATCTGCTTATGCAAAGCTCTGGCTGCCTCCTTGATATGAGGCGCCATAGGTTTGACACTGCACACCAAATCGAACGTACTCTTTAACGCCGCACGACGCTGCCCGAGTTTCTCAATGGCGTCAATCCGCATCCTGTCTAGCTTCATGCGCTGGTCTAGAGGCACTTTGTGAAGAGGTCCGACGCCGCTCGGAGCACGCTGCTTCATTGCCTGGAGACGACACATTGACTCCACTGGTTGCTGTGCCTTGGGCTCCGGAAATTTGGAGAACACATCGAAATCCGAGGTGCTCCGAGAAGACAGGAGCTGCACATTGGGAGCAGACGCGCGTTGTTTCTGTTTGTCCTGCTTCTTAGTGATGGGCGTTGAGGGAGTCGCACCATCGTCCGTGGGGTGGAAGGTCTTGATACTGGCGGTTGTCTTCTCCACGCTTGTCTGTGCTGTAAGACCATCTGCTGAGCCTACTTCCTTGAACGGCTTAGCAACTGGCATAGCCAGCTTGCCAGCAGTAATCAATGCGGCTGCTCTGTCCTTGAGAAGAGACCCTGGGGCGATCTTGATCTTCTTGATGCCGCCAGTAAACTTCGCAGCGGAAGTTGTAGACGTGGACTTAGAGCTGCTAGGATGGGGTGGGGAAGGGTTAACCATCGCGTTGGCCATCGTAGTGAACGATGTATGGAAGATGTATGTGTTGGATAGGGAGGTTCGTGCCGTATGTAGTTGACTGTGTGGTTCGGTCGAAAGACACGGGGATCTCAAAATGTTCAGATAGCTGCGGACGTGAAAGTCCCAGCGGTGGTCCAGGCGTATGTGGAGTTTGACCAGCAAAGGTGAATGAGCAGTTAACAGTGTAGAAGGTGTCGAAGGGTTTCACAATAACATTGTACGCAGTGAAACAATAGGAAAAAGAGGGAACAATAGAAACATATCGGTAACGGAACGACAGACATTCGACTGAACAGAAATTGCCAATGCAGAAGTGAACACGATACTGACAGCAGAAGTTTCGCTCACGATTGATTTAGCGAAGACTGGTACCAGCCATGGTTTTCCCTGTATGTGCAGTGCAGTACGCACATTCATTGCCCTCACAGCTCTTCTTGTTATTCTATCTTTTTCATGTGATCATGTATCATGTTTGTTCATCCATCTCCTACCGCATCTACAATTCCTCCTTCTCGACGCCGGCGATAGAGACAAGCTCCGTCTCGAAGACTATCGCAAGTTAGCGCTGTCACTGCTGCTTGTGATCGTATGCCCAACTTACTCAAGACGCTGTTTCCAGGAATGGGTCCGGTACCCCGGGAGCCATACGCCCAATCGGGCTGAATGGTCAGCTTCCTCTTCTCGCCAGGGCACATGCCGAGCAGGCCTTGGTCCCAGCCCTTAATCACCTGGCCCTTGCCAACGGTGAAGTCGAGAGGCGCTCCGCGACCATAAGAGGCGTCGAACTCAGTACCATCCTCGAGGGTACCACGGTAGTGTACGAAAATCTTGTCGCCAGCGGTGGCCTTGCGGGTGCATTTTACGGCATGGGTGACTTCGGTCTTGAGGTGCTGCAGGCGTGTTAGCTCATGAAGCATGCTGAGAGGTAAAATGTACCTCATTGTTGATAGTGTCTGCAGCGAACACAGCCGTGGCAAAAGCAAGGAGAGTTGCGACCTTCATTGTGAGTATGTATGGGTACGGAGATATGTATGTGAAGGTGGTGATGCAGGATGTCGAGATGGTAGCTGAGCGAGTGGCGGGAGCTGGTTGGAGAACGCGTAACGCCAAGTGGACCCTGAAACCTGGCTCAACGTCACTTCACCTTGTCAACGTATCCTCTGCCAACTCGGAGGACTAACATGGAGCCCATGTTCCTACACCGCCTTTTTGGTTTTCTGTTACCACCATATCAAGGTGTTTCTCAGAACACTGGCGATTCTCTCATCGGCCTATCTCGAGGCCAGGATTTTAACTCAGACCACAAGACGTCTGGATCACCCATCTTCCATCTAAAAAACCAAGAACCGTTTCGCAAGGCATTAGAATGCACACAAATGCTATCAACAGTCAAATTCCTTAACAATGTCGATACGAGTGACACTCATCAAAATGGCGGCAGCCTATTACTTTCCACAATCTAGATCCTTCTCTCTGTTGTTGGTAAACATTTCTGTTTGTAATCTGGTGCGTATTTGTACTAAGGACATACTTCTTGTAGACTTGTTACTGCCTATAACTACTCTTGTTACTACTTACTATTACTGTTATTTTTGTATCTTATGCCTTTTATGCTTTGTTACGCCTTGTTATACCTTGTTACGTTGCTTTTACCATTATCACTGCTTGTTACGCCAGTAAAACCTGTGTTATGCCTCGTTACGCCATGGAAAGCTGTGTTATATGCTTATCATACCTTGTTATGCCTTATTACTGTCAACCCCCTTGTTACGTGCTTTTCATGCCTTGTTACTGCTTATTACGCCTTATCACTGCTTTCTAGAACCCTTTTTATTCCTTGTCACGCCGTTGAAAGCACCCACCCTATCCCCCACTGATTTTACAATGTCTCTCTTAATTATCACGCTCACAAAGCTCCTTTGAGTATGTACTTGTCTTTGTACAAGCTGTTTTCCTATCCAACTCGCAATCACAATTCCGCTGATCACCTTACACGCTCAGGCAACCTCGTTTCCATTTTCTTGCCCTGTATAGATATTCCATATCACATCTTCTACTTGCATGTAATACTCACCTCTGCCGAACAGCGAGGAAGGCGGCCAAAGTTAACACCTACCCACTATGTCTTTCTATACCATGGACCTTGTTAGCGATATCAAGGCTGGTGCTCCTACTGGAGTGGTCATGTCTTCAAATCCTCTTGATCGACCCATAGAGGGCCGCTCTGGCGTAACTGTTGGTCAGCATCTCGATGAGTTCAACAGTTTCAGAGACGAATATGGCCGAACCTTTGACGAGTTGGTGTACTGTCTCCTCCACGGCGAAGATGCTAAGGTACTTATGCCTCCACCGCCAAAACCGCAAACTACGGACAAGGTTGACCCACTCAAGATGAGTGTTGAAGATTTTGGTACATATATGAGAGCAGACCGCGCTCGTCAAACTCACAAGAGGTTAATAGGACGTATCAACAAGAACGCTTCACTGACGCGCGAGTGTAAGGATGATGATAGTAAGATTGGAGTGTCCAGGCGCACTATCGATGACAATGGAGACAAGAAGCGGGAACCACACGTTATTGAAATCACAGGTGGTCGTAAGAAGCCTGGCGTGAGACCATATAAACGAGTCCGTTGAATTTCTTCCATGCTCATAGAGTTATGCACTAGCAGGTGCTTGTGTTCATAACGACAATATCCTTGGACAATCATCTCCTCTATTTTCATGTTAAAATGCTACAACGCTGACATGGCATGGAACTCACCGAGTTCCTACTGTAGAAAAGGTATGTTGTGGAAGCCGGTTCGGCGAAACTTGACCTTGTCTTTTCTTATACTCTTTTGTCAGCATCTACAAGCTCATAGTGGAAGTCTTTTCTTATTCTCAAGACATTTCTGCTACACTTTCGATTTGCGCCGACGTTGCCAATGCTTTTCAGTCGTCCTTGAACCTCCTGTTTCTCTACTTCTTCCTATAACAGACTGTATACATCAACGTCTTAGTTTTTTACGTATCAGAACGTTCTTGATTTCGCTTGTTCCCACTGTCGTCCAATCTCATTTCCCCTCTTTTCACTTTCACTTTCACTGACAATAGCACCCCGTTATACGTTTTTTTCGTCTGCACGGCCCTGCCTAGTGCCCACGCCCGTAAATGCCCTTCCCCGCTCGCTTTTGTCACTGTTTCCACCAGACTTGAACTACCAACTGCTCTCAACCAAGATCCCGCCGACCACCAACTTTACACAATTTACTTTGCACAACTATCTTTGCTCAAAGCACCCAGACCAATCCTTATACATCCAATCCGAACTCATATACAGTTCCGTCACACAACATGGTCCTTTCACGGCAAACTGATACTCGTTCTATGATGAACATCCCCACGCCCGAGCAGGTTGCCAAGATAGAGAAAGCAGTCGAAGAGAGCAGGGTTGCCAATGCTGCGGGAGCAGAAATGGCCACGATCATTACAAGCCTGCCCAATAGCTCAGCTAAAGTTTCCCTGGCCAAACTCCTCACCAAGATGCGACCAGTTGTCGAGAAACGTTTCATATCTACGCAGGAGAAGGCTGCGAGGGCGAGGGAGGTCTTGGGTTCCAAGGTTCGTATCCATTCTTGAACTGAACGTCAATGACGTCTAACGTTTACGTAGGCGACGGAAGGCAGGTCTGAGACCAAAACCAACACGGTGCAGCCCCTCACTGCGACCAGAAAGGACGACCCGGCGACCGCAGAGGACTTCCACAGGAAGAAGAACCCTACTCCGGGAAAGACCATCGTCGCTGGCGAGTCCTCGACGAAGGCTGCCCCAGCCGGGTGTATCATCAAGGCAAGCGCGACGGTTACAGATGCTCGTGACCCTCTGGGTGACAACACGAACAAGATGCCACTCAGTAAGGCGAGTCTGCCTGCCGCACCGACTGTCCAGAAGAAGCACACCGCAGGATCATCGTTCCTCGAGAATGTCAAGAGCTCGAACAACAAGATCAAGTTCCGTTCTCTTCCGGCACAATTGTCAGTCCAGACATCGCAGCAACCTACAACCAAGATGGCGCAAGAACCCTCAGACAAGAAGAAGCGCGTCGAGACACAGAAGACGCAAACGCCCGTCACTGGCCACAGACAAGACGCAGCTAAGGAGGGGCAATCTACCAGCAAGACGTCAGAGGGCGTCAAGGTTAGCAAGGTAATTGTGGACACCGACAACAAGAAGACACAAGCCAAGGCTGTCGAGCCCGTGAAAGAGACGCAGAAAGAGGCCACCGATGAGCAGAAGGCTCCTGGTAAGAAACAGATTGTGAAGAGCGATGCCGATGATCACAAGCTCAGAAGTGAGTTGGAAGCCTCGCCCCTTCACCAGGAGAACGTCCAAGACAGCAGATCGATCACGGACGACAACGAGCCATCCGACTCTGAGAAGACTTCAAGCATCGCTTCGGGGACCTCAACTGACATGGCGAGCCCATCTTCTGGCGGATCGAAGCAACGCGAAAGCAACAATAAATACCGCGGCCGTCCCAGGCCAGGTGACAAAGGCGTTGCAATGAAAGTCACCAAGTTCAAGCGTAAGCCCAAAGACGAGAAGATGAAGAGCGGCTATAAGAGCAAGGCGAATGTTGACAAGAGCAACGACGGAGGGGAGGTGCGCCTCAGTAGCGAATCAATGTCAGGTTTTCCGCGGAAGCAGCCGGTGAAGAGAGCCAGTGAGCCTCTCCCGGCTAAGAAGGCTGCCGCCACCAGCAGCAATCCTCTAAAAGATCTTCTTCTCGAAATTTCCAGCGGTGGCTCGACTCCCCGCAAGGAGCATGCTCGAAGCTCACCTGACTCCACGGCTAGCGCAAAGCGCAAGCGCCACATCGACGACGACGGCCGTCCTCTCATCAAGAAGACTGTTGTTGGTTCCGGTGATCGTCTAATCTCGCGCCCAAGAGTACGTGTACTATCCGTCGTCTCGAACACACATTTGCTAACTCATACACAGGTTCGTCGTCCTATGCCTGCAATAGATGCTGATGTTATGGACGTCAACTACATCTGCGCGTCGCCTGGACCACAGCTTCTCCGCCGCCCTCGTATGACGACAGAGACTGCCAACAACCCGTATCTTCGACATCCGTAATCTGGAGAACCCTCACTACTCCGGCAACTACAAAAGAAAGCAACGCTCCATTGATCACTACCAGTACGTAGTGGATGGTTACCTTTACCAGTCCAATTACGCCAACGGACTCGATGTTGTGGATATCCGCTCGATTACCGAGGATTCCAGCGGTAGCAGCATGTGCGTGGCTAGTTTTTTCGACGTATCCCCAAAAGATGACGAGAAGGAGGGTGGTGGCGCAGTCGCCTTCCTCAGATCCTGGTCCTCATACGCCAAATCCAAGTATGGCTTCACTATGGTGCACACTATCGAGCGCGGCACCTTCATAGTCAAAATGATCCGCAAAGAGGGCCCTTAGCCAGCTGTCTGCAAGTTCAACAGTTGTCTGACATCACTTCGTGCCAGCAGCATCGAAGGACGAATCGAACACGGTCAATCATTTTGCGGGAACTTTACAGCTCGACAAATGAATGATGAGCGTGCGGTTCCAGACTACACGAGGACAGCCTGAACCGGAGAGGATGACGTCGCCCGAGTCAGCAGCGCTTGCGCTTGTGTGTCCACCACGGTGCCGCAGCTAGGATAACAAGCAGGCCGTCTGTGCCTACTGTTCTATCACGCAAGATGAGGTAGAGATATGATATGGCTAATTTCCAGTATGTACCAACATACAACAAAATCATGAAATGAGTAGGACGACCATTTACGAGTGGCAGTACGGAGTACGATATAATGATATCGTATATTTCATGCAAGCGTGTATTACTTGAGTTCTGGGACTCTTTGCAAGTGTCTGGGTTGTTAGGGTAGTTCATGATGTTAACAATACCTTCGATATGATGTGGTCCTTCAATCACAGATGCAATGACTAGGCGCTTCGAGTGACTGTTCTTCTAAAAGTGAACAAAACCCTCGCCTAGGTGTAAGATGCCGCAGCTTCGGGTCGCGCAAATTTCAATATCTGATAGATGGTGATTAGTATTGAGTCTAGCTTTAGCCCGACGCTAACGCCGCTCTAGTCAGCGCCACCCCCTGGAACAACACCCCCTGGTACAACGATCGATAATCTTGGTATTGAGATCGATATGTAGCCCAAGTGCGGACAGCCTTGCGTCGTGTGCTAACCGTTTAGACATAACTACCGGCTGATCATAATCGACAAATATGGTTGGAGGCTTTCACTCCACAATGTCTAGTGGCTTAATTCAACATTCCATGATTCGCGCGGAACCTTAGTTTTATAGATCAGCTCGAGACTCAGCCAGCCTCAATTCTTCTATCGGTCGTGCTGTGCTTGGCTTCATTTCTCACAACAGATAAATACAGTGTGCCCCTTGGGGAAAAGAAAGGGTTGTTATCCACATTCATACCAACCATCTACTTCTCGTAGTCTACTGTCTTTACTTTCTGTCCCACAAAATGCTGTTCAACTCACTCGTTACGTTGACAGCCCTTGTCAGCCTCGTTCAGGCATCACCCCAATATGGTGGATACGGCGGATACGGACAGCCTGCCCGCACTGTCACTACCACCAAAACCCAGGTCTCCACTGTCAGCCTTCCCGGAAAGACTTCTACTGTCAAGCTTCCTGGAAAGACTTCAACGGTCAGCCTCCCCGGGAAGACAGTAACAACCCAGGGCTACTGCGCTGTCAAGACCTTGACGCTCCCCGGCCGCCCGGTCACCGTGTCGCTCCCTGGTTTCTCCGTTACCAAGACGATCACCACTCAGGCCACATGTTCGCCTATCACAAAGACTGTCCCTGGCGTTGATGCCACGATTACGTCCACTCAGACGCTGCCTGTCGTGACAGCTACTATCCCTGGTGCCAACTTTACAATCACGTCTACTGTTGCTGGCGCCAACACTACAGTAACTTCGACGCTGCCTGCCGTCACCACAACCAAGACGCTGCCTGTAGTCATCACAACCGAGACGCTGCCTGCCGTCACCACAACCGAGACGCTGCCTGCCGTCACCACAACCGAGACGCTGCCTGCCGTCACCACAACCGAGACCTCAACTACCTCAGTCAACGGACCTTGCCCAACAAACCAACTTCCTGCTGAGACAGTTACCTCAACAAAGACTATCTTTTCGGTGACTTCAACCTTGACGCTGCCTGCGACAACCACAACCGAGACGCTGCCTGGATCAACGATTACGGTCAATGAAATCTCGACTGTGACACTGCCTGCAGTGACCAAGACCGAGACACTGCCTGCGTTGACTATTACCTCGACGTCGACTACTCCAGTCGTAGTACCCGGCCCCACGACAACACAATTCCAGAGCGTGACCGTGACTTCGACTTCAGTGCGTGTAGTAACTGTAACTTTGGTTCTCGGCTAATAGCTCATGGATACGATGTTTTGACCTTGATCAGTATTAGTTAATATTAATGTCAATATATGTTTTTGTGTTTCCGATCATGCTTCTCAATTTTAAAACCAATCAACTGTTTATTCATACCAAGTTCTACTACGACGTCGGCTTAACTTGCCAACAAACACAATGAGCGGTAGAGCGTCGGCTGTAGACGGTGCGAAGTATCAATGCCAGGATGCTTCACTCATTCGCCCTCATTGTCTTTACTTCCCCGCACGCAGGGAGATGGCTAGAACAGACGTTCTTTTTTCTACTGTTCAAATCGTCCGCTTCGTCGCCGTCGACATCTCCACTCTGAGTAAGGGTATATCCCTGCATTTGATTCTCAGCTAGTACCTGACATACTTCCTCCGCCAATAATCCTCTCCTTGATCATCACACGGCACGACGCGACAATCTCCACATCCGCACGTAAGGCTTCAGCTCACATATTTTCTGCGGCGCTGTTCTCAGCCGCACTTCGGATCCAGGGGTCTTGGGATCCACTGGCCCTTTTGTCAAGACTTATCAATATGCGCTAATGCAGGTCCAGCCAACGCCACCTCCCAATCCAACACTCCTCACAACACGAAGCTTCGCGCCGTTGAAACATCGAAAATATCGGCTTTCTGCTGGATACTGCATATTTGTTGGGGCGCTGTTTTCGGCAAGTCGTCTTCCGACATCGCTCTTCCGAACCGTTAGGTGAACTGTCCCGTAGACGTGGACATAGGTCCCGAGACTGACCCTAAGGTACAAGCCACCTCACTTGTCAGTATCTAGTGGGAAGCTAA
The DNA here is from genome assembly GCF_010015815.1 of Dothidotthia symphoricarpi CBS 119687. NCBI lineage: Eukaryota > Fungi > Ascomycota > Dothideomycetes > Pleosporales > Dothidotthiaceae > Dothidotthia > Dothidotthia symphoricarpi. Next base: position 717,954 of record NW_022985012.1, read on the forward strand.
GTCTCTCGGGTGTTTACACTCCAGACCCAGGCAGGCGTATCGCCAAGCCAAACACATGAAGCTTAAACTTTCGACATGCCAGGCCAATACCAAGCTCTATATTTGATGAGTCGTGAAGCGATCATTATCTGACCATAGGCCGGTTGGGTCGAAGATGTACGCTATTTATCGTGAAAGATGAGGTTGATGACAGAGACGAGTTAGGTTTTATATGTATCTTGAGGATTTGACGGCTTCATCGAAGCGCCACAGATGGCAAAGGTAATTGAGAAGCATTCGCTTTGCAAACTTAGTTTGTCTTCAGCTCCACATTATGCTTGCAAAAGCCTCATCTGGGACAATGAATCGGAATACAGTCAGCCACAATCCAACTCCATCAGCCATTCCGCTCTTAGCATCTGTTCAACCCATTGTTATACATGCACAGAGGGGGTGCAACGCAGTTTTTTTCAATCCATACACTCTTTTGCCTACTACCTGTTCAAGGTGATTTTCTGTCTTTACCTCTTGTTAAAATGTTGTTCACTCCACTCCTTACAGTGACGGCGCTCCTCGGTATCACCCAAGCCCAGCAATATGGCGGCAGGTACAGCTCATCAACCTGCGGTGTCCCAACAACGGTTACGAAGACTTGCACCAGCACAGTCTCAATCCCTGGGTTCTCAATTACCAAGACAGTCACAAATCATGCCTCAGTCACCAAGACAATTACGAACCAAGCCTACTGCTCGGCTACTGTGAAAACAGTGTCGATGCCTGGATTTTCAATTACAAAGACGGTTACGAATCGAGCCTCCTGCCTGGCGGCATTGACGAAAACTACTACCTTGGGCGGAGCTGTTTCGACGGTTACGTCTACCATTGCTGGCGCCAACTCGACAATCACGACGACACGAACTCTGGCTGCGGTGACTACTACCGTCAATGGAATGAACTCTACGATCACGTCTACTGTTACTGGCGCCAATTCTACAATAACAACTACTCAGACGCTGCCTGTGATAACCACAACAATCGAGGCAGTTAACTCCACGATCACGACAACCGAGACGCTGCCTGTGGTGACTACGACGATTGAAGGAGTCAACTCTACAGTTACTACTACACAGCTTTCTACCACTACTCTGCCTGCGGAAACTGTAGTCCAGAACTTCACAACAACCGCTATCACAACAACCACAGCGACTCCAGCGTGTGTAGCAACTTCAGTAACCCCCAACTCGTGGAACGCCCTTAGTGCAGGTGATGTACAGATAGGAACCTTTCCTGTACTAAGTGCGATTATCCAGGAAACAAACCCTAACCTCCCCCAACGCTGGGTGCAAACCGTGGCAGTATGTCCTGGTAATAGCTACGTAGTATCGCTGGACGCGGTACGAGGGACCGACCTCAGCGGCACTGCGTATGTTAGAGCTTATGCGGACAGGAATATGATAATGGAATATCCGGTTCTTGATGATTCGAATACTTGGAGGGGAAGTTTTTTCGCTAGCTCTGCCTCAACGGCTCTGGTCATAGAGTTCGTTTTCTACAATGGTGAAGGGCGGAAAAAGGGTATGTCAGTCTCTAACGTGCAGGTGTCCCCAAGTTCTCGTACTTGAATATTCTATGACCAACAGTGGGGACTTGGAACATGTTCTTTGGTTGCAATGTTACGTATTCCAACCACGTTTGTTGTCATACTTCCTAGGTCTTTTCCTATAATCACATGTTTCACAACTTAAGACTTTGTACCTACCGTATTATTGTTCTAGTAGTCTGTAATATATCCTTCTACACAGTTTACACATCTGTTCAGTTCATTTCCTCGTACGTGAAACAACTTCCGGTACTCACTGCTGAACACAAACGATTCAACTAAAAGACCGTTTGTCACATCGCGTGTATTCTCAGTATCAATCCTTGATAGCACCGCTTAAAGATACTTGCTTGACGGGTCGTACATGATTCCGTGTCGAGGCTGGTATGTATCGAGAATGCAGGGGTAGAATAGATTCAACATCGTTTTGAGGTTGTTCCTAATACCTTGACGATAAGTGGGCTTTGTTGCGATCAGATATGTCCGTGTTCACCAGCGGATTTGGATAGGTGTTCCATTCCAAGATCAAAAGCACGGTTCTTTCAAAGCTGGCTGTAGGATTTCACGTTTTTTGTTATAACGAGATGGTACATGTAGACGCTATCACACAGAGGGTTCAAGTGCGGAACGTCGCTTGGGGATATTGATTTTGGAGAATGTAATACTATTGTTCATTACCCAGCTCTACACTGCTAGTGGGACCAAAGTAGAAGTTTCACAAGCAGGACCAGATCAGTTATATATTGACCAATTTCATAACAGCGATTCTTCCGCGTAGCAACCGAGGGGTTCTTCTGGACATCGTTTGATCTTCCTATCTTTATCCGGTTTGATCATATAGGTCAGCGAGGAGGGTATAATATAATCTCGATGAACAACAATAATCGCAAAGGCAATATTGGTGGAACAGTGAAAGTGACATACATCCTCTGAGGTACTTTATATCAAGTGTGTTTTGAGATCTAAGATGAATTATAGGCTTCCAGGCATGTCGATTACTATTACGAAACTGTCAACGATACCAATACGGTACCTTCTAGACCTTTTACAAGGTGCAACACACGGTTTATAACACGTATACTTCTCTAATACAAGCACACCAATCCCGTTTTCTTTTGTCTTGACAATCTCTTCTCCATGTTCTGCCTACTCCAAACTCCCTACACCTCCGCCAATTCCAGATTCCCTTCCACTACTGAAATCCTGTTCTCATTCTCAACCCCAATTTCCTCTCTTTCTACTACACTTCTCTTACTCGACTCATTCGCTGTGCACTTGATAGCCTGAAATGTCGGCAAGCCCGATCCAGCACCAGGAAAGTCCAATGTCTGGACCTCGCCCGTGCAGTCGAATTTTTGGAATAAAGTGCAGCGTCCGTCTGGGTCGGGTCCGATGGATTTTGCAGAGCTCACTATGATGCAATTGTCTTCGGGAGGTCGCCAGGCGCAGTTTCCACTGAAGTCGGTGCCGTCGCAAACGTAAACTGCGCCTGGGAGACCTCGCGTTCGAAGACCGGGACGAGCTATTGTCGGTGTGGATAGAAAGGTGAGAAGGATTAATATTGTGATGTAGAAGGTCGATATTATGGGCGTTGTGTAGCGCGGCATGGCTGATGTTTGCAAGGTTGTGATTAAGAATTATTGGTGCGTATGAAGCTGCTATCGAGCCGCGCGTTTCGAGTCGAGGGCGATGTCGAAATGTACTCCAGATGACTTTGTCGCAGTGTGTTAGATTTTTCTTAGAAAAGGGTGAGTGTAATATGATTGTAGGATATTTGTAGACGGCAGCAAGGGATCACCTGAGGTAGGGAACATTGCAGCGGAATGCAACGCAACACAACGCAAACAAAACAACGAACATACCTTCCAACTATTGAATTGTTTCCAACGGACAAAGACCAGTCTTTTCGAAGGAACCTCGCCGTGAGTTCATCTGGAAGAGATGCGTACGTGAGGTAATCAGCTCCATCATGCAGGCGCACAATTCTAGACACGTAAAGGCAGCCAGGCCATGAGTAAATGATACGGATGTTGTTCAGATTCGGGTTGGGGCGTGGCGTGAAATTTGACAGAAATTCTAGGTATATGGGGGAGGTAATATGGGTGCTGGATTGTGAAACACGCTGCGACCCTTCCTGTTGCAGCCGCAGATCCGTTGCAGATGTAACCCGACGGCTTTAATATGAGCTGCAACGAAGCTGCAACGAAGCTGCAACGAAGCTGCGGCATCCTAGCTAATGTCGTTTATTTGTTACTGCCAAGCTGTCGCTGGAGACGGAAGCATTCGTCGTCGCTTGTCATGCACGACAGTTGGAATTGACTTTGATCGACAGGTACGGGGTCTTAAATACCACTCCACATTTTTCTTCGTGTCTTGAACCATACACCCGGAGTCAAAAAAAGAACCCACATCCAAACTCTCTGGCCTTCTACAACACAATTTCGCAGCCAATAGAAGATTGAAACAAAATTCTAACAAGACAAAATTAAAGAGTAGCTTCTCCTTTACATGCAGTAAGAATACTATCTCTTAACAGTTTGTTGTTGCTACGGATTTTCGCTTTAAAGCAGGCGAGTTCTTCAAGGTCTTAGCGATTTAGGTAGTTTAGTGTCTGTTCTTTTTTTTTACTCCGCGTGCAAGGCACTCTATTCTAATCCCTACAACGCCTTAATTTTATGCAAATTCCTCTTTTATAAAAATTAAGATCAATTGAAACTTACATTCTAAGTCTATTTATTACTAAAAAATTTCATTTCTTACCAAAAATAGGTAGGAAATAGAGGTAGAATGTAGTGTTTCAAGAGGGGCGAAGTATATGCTAAGAGAGTCTGTACCTAGTTAAGGAATTAGCTTGTGTTAGTGCTATTTAGTTAGTTAAACAGAGACTTAGTGCCTCTTATATAGGTGCTCAGCGATAGTTATGTAGGTGCTTGTTAACTGCTGCCCTATAAAACCTTAATATATCTTGCGCTAACTAGTTTAAGACATTGTGTTTACTACTAATACATTATGTTTATTAATTAAGTAAAATCCTAGGGTTTATGTTAGTTACGATGAACTGCGGTTCGAAATTGTAGAAGCTAACAAAATACAAGAGCAACTAACAACACGCGTAGAAAGAGGAAGGTGTGGAGATGTAAGAAATATCAATTCTATATCATAGTTCTTGACCACAAGAGAGTCCACTAGAGGTTTTCCAAACTGTTGTCTCGCGTAGAAGGATATCATCATTATCAAATGCAAATCTTTTTAACAACATGCCGCCTGGCCTCTCTATACCAAGATACCCTTGTTTAACGTTATTTCTCTCGTCGCAGCTCCGATTGAAATTACATCAATTATGTCTGATGTGCCTTGCGGAACTGGTTCCAGAGGCTAACAATGCGCGCATCCTGACCGTCGGTGAAGTTGGTCATGCAAGAGCTAACGAGTATGTTAGTACCATGAAGCTTAACAAATCTCAAGGAAAACTTACTCTTCGGAGTAGTTCATGTAGTTCGTTACTGGGTCAGTGCCTGCTTGGCTGGGACAAGAGTCACTGGCAGGCGCACATCCGTATCCTTCTTGTTTGGTGAAGGCTGTGTCAGAGACGTAGTCACCATTGCCGGTGCAGCTGTATCCCTCGAAAACGTGGTACACTAGGAATTAAATTAGCATGAATTTGACTTAATTTAGATATAGGAAGAACATACAGCCCAACCAGTGGCCAACCTCATGTGTTGCAGTCCTGCCAAGGTTGTACGCAGCTAAGCTGCCTCCGGGCACAGAAGCAGATTGGATAACAACACCGTCTTGATAAAATGCGTTAGAGGTAGTGCTGGTGATATCCGAAGGGAAGTAAGCGTAGCCAAGGTCCTGTGTGTCGGGGACGAAGTAGACGTTCAGGTCGGCGTAGGTTCCATTACGCAAAGCCTTTTTCATAGCCATCTCTTGTGTGTCGCCCGCATAGCCGGCGTTGATAGTCCAGTCAGCGCCTGCTTGCACAAAGGAAACACCGGATGCAGCATAATCAGTGTTTAGAACCGCAAGTTGTTTGTTTAAAGTCGCCTGCGTGAGGTATCCTCCGCTCACAGAGTTTGAAGAGGCAACGACATGCCAGTAGATTTTGACGTTAATGGCGGCGACGGCGGCGTCGAGGCGAGACGAGTTTTCTGCAGAGATTTGAAAGTTCTGAGCAACCAAGATCTGTTCCACCGTGGGCTTCGGTGTGCCGCAGCTACGCTTTGCTACTGCACCGGTACTAGCGAGCAGGGAGAGGAGTGATTTAATCTGCATAGCTTAGAAGTCAATGAGGAGTGGCGATTGATGGAGTATTGATGCCTATTCGAGATGGGTAGCAAAGGTGTATATTTATACTCCAGTGTATTTTTATTTTTATCCTGGGTGAAGCTAATACTCAGTACCTTGATACGCAGAAAATATTAGTAAAAGTACCCAACAACAGTAACAAAGAGCTGATTAACAAACTATCTCTTAACAACTTTCTGCTTAATGTACTAGTGCGGACGCGTGTTTGAGAGCCCAGGCAGCCGTTCGTTGAAGTTTGGTTCAATCGTGAACCCTGGCTCTCGGTTAATCGAAATACCAGGAACCAAGGTGCAGCGAAATCACGCAACAGCTTGACAAATACAACTGTGTTTAGTGTAGAAATCTTTTGCCTAGATTTTCAACTGTATACGCCTTGCGTACACGTTTTTTTATTTTAGTTGTGTAATTTTGCAGCTTGTAGGAGCCACAAAGAATGCAGCTTACTTCCCGCTTTTACAGTTGACCAAGAGCCTGGATCTTATCTTGAACCCTGGCTCGGTCGTGAAAACTCTTTAATTGACCAATAAAGTTGAACACACAACGAGAGCAGCTTCGGAGGGGGTGCAGGCAACGACGGTTCATGTAGACGAGCTAACACATAAATATCCTTCGCACCTCGAGAGTCGCAGAGGAAGTCAGAGCGGCATCGAGACGAGAAAGCATGAGGCGGACAGTGTGGATTAGAAGTGTGAGGTGACAGTTGTCACAGAAAGGAAATAAGAGCACCGTGATGGAGAGAACAGTGACGGCGGGCCGGCTTTACCGCGGGTGGTCGTAGGGCTGTTGGCGGGGCTCAACGAAATCGCTTCTGTGGTGTCCGCGCATCCAACACCAACAGCATGCCCTAATGTTGAGTGCTCGGAGACGCGTGTGCTTCTTGCAGACCTACTCAATTGCTCGGTCGTATCATAGTGCACCCAACATGGAGAAGCGCGACTATGCGGTGAGATCAATCAGCATGCCATGCGACTGGTGATCTGAATTGACTCGATCTGATCTGACGCTGCACAGGCTGCCGTCGCGGCACTGAACACGCTGCAGTCCAACTTTTCAATCGTCGATGCGATTCGGAAGTCTGGGCGAGGCATGAACACCCAGGCCATACCAGAGATGCTGGAATGGTGTCGCAAGGTGGGATATGAGGTGTGCGGATCCCAGCGCCTTTGTGTCGAGAGCAAAAAGTGATAACCTGACGCACAGCCTGCGGCCTTCGACCGCCTGAAACCCATACACATAGCCGGGACCAAAGGGAAGGGTTCTACCAGCGCCTTCATCTCCTCCATTCTTGCGCAGTACATACCCTCGAACGGTGCGCAGACGACGCCCTCGAAGGTCGGCCTCTACACGTCCCCACACCTACGCTTCGTCCGTGAGCGGATACAGATCAACAATGAGCCAGTGTCAGAGGCAATGTTTGCCAAGTACTTTTTCGACGTGTGGGATAGGTTGGAAGCAGCAGCGGCAAAGGCTGAGACTACGCCGACACATGTCCCGACGAAACCTGTGTACTTCAGATACCTGACGCTCATGGCACTGCATGCCTACCTCGAGGAAGGCGTGGATACAGCGGTCATTGAGTGTGGCATTGGCGGCGAGTACGATAGCACAAACATCATCACGAAGCCTACAGTCACAGCCGTCACAAGCTTAGGCATCGACCACACAGCCATGCTGGGCTCTACGCTGCCTGAGATCGCATGGCACAAAGCCGGCATCTTCAAAGCAGGGGCCGTCGCGTTCACATCGCCCCAGAAGGAAGAGGCTATGACAGTATTGCGCGAACGAGCCGCAGAAAAAGGCACTAGCCTCCACGTCATTAACGTCCACCCCGCCCTGGCCAACAATGAGGTCAAGCTCGGCTTGTCCGCATTCTTCCAAAAAGTAAACGCATCAGTGGCAATCGCAGCAGCAGCAGCTCACCTACGCGCTCTTGGCCACGTGTCCATTCCCGACCCGACAACTTCCGCCCATATTGATCTTCCGCCCGAGTTTATTCGGGGGCTGGAGCAGGTGCGTTGGCCAGGTCGATGCGAGATCAGACGGGAAAAGCATGTTGCGTGGCACCTCGACGGAGGCCATACGTTGGAGAGCATCGAGCTCACAGGACGCTGGTTCGCAGAGCAGATGGAAGCAACGCAGTCTCAAGGCCCTCGGGTGATGATCTTCAACCAACAAACTCGAGACGCAAGCGCGCTTGCCAAAGCTCTCTATGCGACTTTACAAAATGGCGTTGCGTCAGGCCCAGCCTCTCCGTTTACTCACGTCATCTTCACCACCAATCAGACCTTCAATGAGGGTTACAGACCCGACCTCATCTCGATGAACACGAACCAACAGGACGTCGACACACTCGCAGTGCAGAAGGCGCTCGCAGCCACATGGTCTGAGATTGACAGTTCAGCGGAGGTTCAAGTTCTAAAAACCATTGAAGAAGCTATCGGAGCTGCAAGAGCTATCGCACGCGACTGGGCCAAGGATTCTACCGTAGAGGTGATGGTTCTGGTCACTGGGAGCTTGCATCTGGTCGGCGGTGCTCTCGAGGTTCTGGAAACGGGGAAAACAAGCTGAGAAACAAATACGATACCCATAGATAGTACATGTGAGAAACCTAAACAGCGGTGTGGACTTCAACATGCACTAAGATTTTGCTTTAGAACCTATGTTCAACGCACGAGTCCAGAGCCCTCCTTCCCCGCATAATGCTCGTATGTGTTATGCGGGTGTTCCCGGAGCTGGTTAAGATCTTCTGTCAGGTCGTGCGCGGTCCGGTAAAAAGTATAGACTCAGGGACAACAAAGTATTTGGTAAGATAACTAGACTTATGGAGATCGTTGGCACTTCTCGTTGTCTTGCAGCCTTTTACTCTGAATCACATAGACGCGTACTTTCAATAAGTAATATCGCAAGGAATTTGGTATTTATTGTCCAAAACATCGAGCAAGACAGCAAAAAATAGGTTGACATGTGATATTCTTACTACCAAGAGTGAGTGAGTTGTTTAAGTTTGTCCGCTTGCAGGGTTAGGATGAATTAGGAATAGGTAACGTCGCGTGAACCTCAGACAACCGCGGCCACCAGTGTCGCGCTGAGAGTTAGTGCGTTGATGGTCATGGCATGACAATTGATACACACGAATCTCCTGGCATGCAGTATGAGTTGATGTGGAGTTGATATTTGCATTTCGTGTCACCGTCTCTTCGAACCTTCGATGGGAAGTTGCAAACATCGAGTTCTCATTGAGAGAGCATAGAACGGTTTTCGCGTGGTGCAGGGTTGTGCTCGCTTGGCGCACGGCAAAGCCTTCTCTTTGGACAGTCGTCGCGGATGCTTCTTAGCCGGTGACGGCTCTAGGGCCCCATTCAGATGTGACATATACTCCGATACTTCCCTACTTTCTCCACGTCATTACTTACATACAAACCTTCATTCACACATCCTCCCTGAGATCTTGTAGCGCATCGCCACCATGAATTGTCCTTCGAAGAACGATAACGTGCTCCTTAACCCGGGATGGAACCAAAGTCCACCGCGCTTTGCTGCGGATCTCACAACATGCCAGGACCTCAATGGAATCGCAAATTCTCGAGAGCTAGGAGAAGCCGATCGCTTGCGCAGTGGCTCTCAGAGTCTCAAACGTTGTGAGCTGGAAGACAACAGTTTCCAAGAAAAAGAAAAAGAACAACTGGCGATTGGGGAGGGTGCCAAAGGGTCCTACCAAGGTACGAACAAAAGTGTGAGGTTGAGTATGGACATGAATGCTGACGTGTTTTGCAGGACCTTGCACCCGAACATCCGCAAACGTGAACAATGAGCACCGAGGTGGCATCAGCACCACGAACCACAGCTTCAAGGGCTGGGCGACTTGGCTGTTTTCTGTACTATGCACTTCCGCGTTTCTTTCCTTCGCTAGCGGGAATGGAATGCCAAATGTAGCTGCCTCTGCAAAGTCTGTGTTCCAAACAACAAACGGTAGGCTCACATTAACCATCCATTCGAGGCTTTGATGAGCTGACATATGTTGCAGACGCTTCGTCGTCTCGCCATCATTTCAGGCGAGATGCCTGCGCGAATGGCAGCGCAAAACCAAACTACAACCTCTCGCTCCATGTTGCGGGCCTCTTTATTATCCTGTGTGTTTCCTCTACTGGCTGCGCCTTTCCGATTCTGGTGACCAAGTTCCCGCGCCTACGTATTCCACCGTCTTTCCTCTTTAGTGCCAAGCATTTTGGAACTGGCGTCCTGATTGCAACTTCTTTTGTGCACCTACTTCCTACAGCGTTTCTGTCTTTGAGCAACTCATGTCTATCGGGATTTTGGACCGACGACTATCCCGCAATGCCAGGCGCCATCATGCTAGCTAGTATCTTTTTTGTCACTATCATCGAAATGGTCTTCTCTCCCGCTCAGCACGTTTGCGGTGGAAATAGCGGAATTGCAGGTGTCGCGCGAGGTACCAAAGAAAGCAATACCACAGGGGCTGCTACAGGTGACGCACAAAACAAAATGCACCGAACATACTCTGATAGCAGTGTGCGTGTGCGCGAAATGGGGCCTTTACGAGGCAGAATGACGAGCATCAGCCGCACTCTAACCAAATACCGCGAGGAGACTCAACGACTTGATGCCATAGCATCGATTGGATTAGAAGCCCCGGTCGAGGACTCCAAGAGTGAAAGCGATGAATGCGCTATCGAAGATCCTGAGAGAAATGAACAGAAAACCGAGCTGACGCCTGAACAAGTACACAAGAAAGCTATTATGCAGTGCTTTCTCTTAGAAATGGGCATCCTCTTCCACAGCATCTTCATTGGAATGTCTCTCAGCGTTACTGTTGGGAATGATTTTGTCGTCCTGCTTATCGCCATCATTTTCCATCGTAAGTACCATCTTGTTCTAGAGAAAAAACTATGTCCTAACGTTTGTAGAAACATTCGAAGGCCTTGCCCTCGGAGTCCGTATCGCTGCCATCGAATGGCCGGAGCATGCTCTACAACCTTGGCTCATGGCTATTGCATACGGCTGCACGTAAGTACACACTCCCCAACCCATCCCCTTTGATTATAAACACATCAAATTCTGCTTAACACACCCGTTCCCTCTCTAGTCGAACATACCGCAACTCATGACTAACCGCTTTTTAGCACTCCTCTTGGCCAAGCCATTGGGATAGCGACCCACACACTTTATAGCCCGGGTTCCGAAATCGGTCTTCTCGTCGTTGGCATCATGAACGCCATATCCGCCGGCTTTCTCATATTTGCTTCGCTTGTTGAGCTCATGTCTGAAGACTTTCTAAGCGATGAGAGCTGGCAGGTTTTGAGAGGCAAGAAGAGGGTTGCTGCCTGTCTCTTGGTCTTTTTTGGCGCGTTTTTGATGAGCCTTGTCGGTGCTTGGGCCTAGATGGCAAGGCTGGAACGATTGCACGGGAGAGGGAAGACGAGTTGGGTAATGACGAGGGGGGCAGGAAACTGTAAATATGGGATAGCGGTACATATGACTGTTGTGAGTGTCTTTCGGACAAATGTTGTATATACTGTGCTTATCAATTAGTACTTTGGGCTCTTTCCGTTCGTGAATGTTCTCATCCTCGCTCGTGTGCCCAGCATCCACATATTCAATCTCTCATGCATTACCGTAACTGACTTTTCATTCCTCTCATCACTTTGCCAAGCGTACATCGCGCACCTGGCCGTCGATGCAATACTGCTGTCTCTTATCCTTTACATGCACAAATAGTACATTGGCACCATCCCAGGGGTTTTGGTCATATTGACGAGGTGGTATAGCACTCTCCGGCTGTCACCGCGGATCTAGGGCATGCATCCCCTTGAACGATCAAACGGGTAAAGAAGCACTCCTTCTCTTGTCCAGGTTTCAACAGTATTTGCGACCAGGAGAGTAACAGGAGCGATACAACTCAGAGTAAATCAAGGAAGTGGTCGTGGTTCAACCACTAAGATACAGGGATATTTCGTGGTGTTCTTCCACAAGTCGGAATCTTCCTAGCGTGTGTTACATCATCCGCCAAGCTAATTTACGCGTCCCACGCGACGCGTTCCTTCCCCAGAGAACCGGCGTTCACTCGCGATTGTCAGTTTCCCGCTTTCGACTAAGCCTTGCCATTGTCACATACCTCACATAATATCCTCAAAACTACATCATGGTTCGCGGCATAGAAGGAAACGAAATGTCGACACCTCGCCCCTCACAAAAAAAACAGCCCCCATCTGGCTCGCAACAAAAGTCTATTTTAGGATTTTTCCAGAAGAAGTCGACCAATTCACCCAGTCCCGCACCATCTGCATTGACACCGACAAAGAAAACGCCCACATCTACGCTATCCATGAGAGCGTTCAGTAGGCCCTTAACATCCATCACACCCATCCCGAGTAGCGACGCACCTGAACCCTCGAGCCCAATACGGCAGGAGCACTCGACTTTGGGAAAGAATAAGGAGAATGGTCTGCTCTCACTCGGAAAGTCTCGAAACGCGGAAGCTGATTATATCTTGCCAGAGGTTACAGACGTCGCTTTCAGTAGTCCATCGCGCAAGGTACGTCTGAATACGCATGTTGCAATGTGACAACTTTCGCTCATGCCCTGGCTTAGGCTAGAAAAGGTGTCAAATATGCCGAATCTGATGATGAAGATGACGACGATATTCTGGGACCGATTGCCAACAACTCAAGGGGAAGAACTCAAAAGCGTCGGAAAGTGAGCATACAGGACGACTCAGACGACGAGTTTGGTCTCGACGCTGCTACCCAACAGGCTATGGTAGACGATGGTACGTTTTCGAGAATCTGTCATTGAGTGTTGTCAAATTTGTCCTGTGTGAGGACTAACTCTTCGCAGATGTAGACGATTTTGTTGTCCCAGACGATTCTGATGAGGAAGAAGTCGTTTCGAAAAAGCGCAAGCGACCGTCATCGACTAAGCCCAGCAACAAGGCCGTTCCGACATCTTCTCCGCCCATCATAGCTGATGACGATGCCGACGACGACATGGCAATGACCGGAACCTCCACCGCGCAGCAATGGACGTACGATCCGGAGAATCCCATGCAGCCTAAGCCTCGTCCAGCCACCACCAAGAAGAGCGCAAGCAAGAAGATGAAGGAGAGACCGTCTGCATCCGAACCAGAAACGAGATACTCATGGCTAGCGCATATGCAGGACGCTGACCGTAATCCGGCTGATCATCCCGACTACGACCCTCGCACACTCTACATCCCACCAGGAGCATGGGCCAAATTTTCGCCCTTTGAGAAACAATACTGGGAAATCAAGAGCAAGTTCTGGGACTCGATCGTTTTCTTCAAGAAGGGCAAGTTTTACGAACTATACGAGAAGGATGCCTCCGTTGGTCATCAGCTCTTTGACCTCAAGCTAACTGATCGAGTCAATATGAGAATGGTTGGCGTGCCAGAGGCGTCGTTGGACATGTGGGCGAATCAATTCGTTGCCAAAGGATATAAAGTTGCTAGAGTCGATCAGATGGAGTCTGCTCTTGCCAAGGAGATGCGCGAACGTGATGGAAACAGTGACAAGAAGAAGACTCCCAAGAAAGAAGACAAGGTCATTCGACGCGAGCTGGCCGCAGTCCTGACGTCTGGCACCCTTGTCGACACTGGCATGCTGCAAGGTGACATGGCGACCTACTGCATGGCCATCAAGGAAATCGACCGTGACAATCTACCTGCCTTCGGCGTCGCGTTCGTCGATACAGCCACTGCCCAATTCCAGCTCTGCGAGTTCACCGACGACATCGACATGACCAAGTTCGAAACTCTCATCGCGCAGATGCGCCCGGGCGAGTTACTTATTGAGAAGTCATGTCTCTCTGCGAAAGCATTGCGCATTTTGAAGAACAATACTGGACCCAATACTCTCTGGAATTCACTGAAGCCGACGAAAGAATTCTGGTCTGCTGACACTACCATGCGTGAGGTGGAGGCCAGCGGATATTATCAGTCTCCAACAGAAGACAACATAGAAGCTTGGCCGCCTGTTCTTCGCGAAGCACGTGAGCAGGAGCTGGTCATGTCGGCTTTCGGCGCACTATTGCAGTACCTCCGTACCCTGAAGATCGAGCGCGACTTGGTCACTCTCGGTAACTTCCAATGGTACGATCCAATTCGAAAAGCTACGAACTTAGTGCTCGATGGGCAGAGCTTGATCAATCTGGAGATCTTCGCCAACACTTTCGACGGATCAACCGAGGGAACATTGTTTGCCATGTTAAATCGATGTATCACGCCGTTCGGCAAGCGACTACTCCGGCAATGGGTGTGCCATCCGCTTGCAGATGCAAAGAAAATCAACGCACGTCTCGACGCAGTAGATACGCTGAATGCTGACTCTGCAATCATTGACAACTTCAGCTCATCGCTCAGTAAGTTGCCGGACCTCGAACGCCTCATCTCTCGTGTGCATGCCAAACGTTGCAAGGCTCAAGACTTTCTTAGAGTGCTTGAGGGCTTCGAAACGATTGAGTACACTATCAGTCTTCTCAAGCAGTTTGGAGATGGCGAGGGGGTTATCGGACAACTCATCTCCTCCATGCCCGACCTGGCCAACGTTCTATCAAAGTGGAAATCAGCCTTCAATCGCGAGACTGCAAAGGCGGACGGCATTTTGGTACCTGAGCTCGGCGTGGAAGAGGACTTTGACGAAAGCCATGAGGTGATCAAGGAGTGCGAAGCCAATCTTGACGTTTTGTTGAAGAAAGCGCGGAAAGACCTAGGTTCAAACGCCGTCATTTACAGAGACAACGGAAAAGAGATTTACCAGTTTGAAGTTCCGAAGAAGATCAAGGTGCCTAGCAACTGGGATCAAACATCAGCCACGGCCAAGGTCACCCGTTACTACTCACCCGAACTGCGGAAGCTTGTTCGAGCTCTGCAGGAGGCCCAGGAAACACATGGTCAGATCACTCGAGAAGTGGCCACTCGCTTCTGCGAAAGGTTCGATGAAGACTACCAGGTATGGCTCGCTGCCATCAAGGTCATCGCCCAGCTTGATTGTCTCATCAGTCTAGCAAAGACATCTGCCTCACTTGGTGAACCCAGCTGCCGACCGAAGTTCTCCGAAGGCAACCGCACTGTCGTCAACTTCGAAGAGCTCCGTCACCCGTGTATGCTCAATACCGTTGATGACTTCATCCCTAATGATATCAGGCTAGGTGGCGATTCAGCAAACATCAGCCTTCTCACTGGTGCCAACGCAGCCGGCAAATCGACTATTCTACGAATGACGTGCATTGCAGTCATCCTCGCTCAAGTCGGTTGTTACCTGCCTTGCATTTCCGCGACACTCACGCCGGTCGATCGCATTATGTCGCGTCTCGGCGCCAACGACAATATTTTCGCCGCACAGTCAACCTTCTTCGTCGAGCTGTCGGAAACGCAGAAGATTCTTTCTGAGGCAACACCTCGCTCTCTCGTCATCCTTGATGAACTCGGTCGCGGTACGTCGTCCTACGACGGTGTCGCAGTTGCGCAGGCTGTGCTGCACGATATCAGCTCACGAGTCGGCTGCGTCGGCTTCTTCGCAACACATTACCGCTCGTTGGCTAAGGAGTTTGAATACCATCCCGAAGTCGAGAACAAGCGAATGCGAATTCACGTTGACGATGCGTCTAAATCCATCACCTTCCTGTACAAGCTCGAAGAGGGTGTTGCTGAGGGAAGTTTCGGTATGCATTGTGCGGCTATGTGTGGTATTCCGAAGAAGATTATTGAGAATGCGGAGAAGGCAGCGAGAGAGTGGGAGCACACGTCTCGTCTCGGTGAGAGAATGGAGGTCAACAAAGAGGAGGGCGGCGTGTACGTGCCTTTGGGCATGCAGAGTGATGTTGCGTGGACGCTTCGCGAGGGCTTGGAGGGTGTGGGCGACCGTGCCCTCGATGTGTTGCTAGAAGCTATTGCGGCGTTGTAAATGTTTGTTGTGAGAAGTCGTTTTACACAGGAGTGCATGTGTGGCTGCTAGAGTTGAAGCTTTTGGAGTCTATGGTTATAGATGGACGGCGATATATTCCTAGATACGGTGTTCATGGTGGATGGGGGAGGAGTACTCGGTCTTTAATATTGGTGCTTTCATACGCAACGCGCAGCAATCATGTCATGCTACATAGCAATACATCTTTTTTATTCGAAATTCTGCATGACTATCCGCAGTGTGTGTTTTCAATATCCGGTTAGTAATCTAAACTCAGTGTCCGGATCTACCTCAACCAGTCCTTGAATACCTGGAATAGACGCCGATATGCACAATAAACGAAGTGGAAGTGTGTTATTCTAGCATCGAACTGCTTAGAGTCCAGCAAACATGAACAAAAGGAACCCAGCCCTAGACCATGACATGTCGCGACGATAGAGCCATCAAAGATCCGCAAGTCCACACCAAACCTCAGACATTTTCGCCCAAAAGGCCTACTCCGGAATTTCAACCATATAGATGATGACCCACAAGCCCGTCGGAGAGCTTCTCATGATGACCACATGTATACACATCCAAGTCCCCTACTCCAGCTCCCCGAACGTACCACCAAACCCTCCGACGCCCACCTGTGCAAAGTCCTCGACCTGGCCCCAAAACTGACCCTCGAGTGCCAAATCCTGCACCTCCTCCTTCTTGACCTTCGGGACGACGAACTCCTCATCCACATCATCACCATCATAGTCATGCGCAGCCTTTTTCTTCTTCTTGCTAGGCGTGTCCGCTGCGCCGTTGTCAGCAGCACCGCGCTTCTTCTTCCTGCCTGACGTCGACGTCGATGCTGGCGTTGCCTTGCTGCGTCCCGGACCGCCGGTCTTCTTGGGCGTCGCGGGACCGTTGCTGGACAGCGACTCGCCGAGCAGCTTGATCTTGCGCTTGATGTTGCCGAAGGTCACGCTGGCGGAACCAGTGGTGTAGCCGGTTAGGCTGGCGAGCTTGGTCATGTCGATCTGGGGTGTTGTTAGTGGGGTGGGGGGGCGTGAAGAGGTAAGGTAGGAAGTACCTTGGGCTGGGACTCCATGCACTGCCATGCCAGGGCGAGGACTTCCATTTCGCGTGGGGAGAGGGTGATGTCTTTGTTGGTTGCCATTTTTGTTGCTGATTTTGTAGGTGTTGTTGTAATTGGTGGGGTGTGAGAGCGCGTGTGGCTGTTGTGGAAAGAGGATCGTTGGATCGTTGCTGTGGGAATGGAGAGCGGAGAGGTGATGGGAGAGGGAAAGTCGAAAGTTGAGAGCAAGTGATCAATTTAAGCCCCACAGGGACAGCGAAAGAGGGGTAGAATTGGTAGTGAAGGTGGGCTTTTTGGACTTTTACTATCACCGTGAAGGATGATAAGATAAGTTGAAGAAGAAGATAAGAATTTATTCCCACTCTCTTTTTCAAAACTAGGCTGTTCTTGTAGAATAGTAAGAGCATACAAGTGAGAATTTTGAGACCAGCCTTGGTCCAAATGATTCAATCATATGCAGTCTGTTGCCGGGCTTACTTGAAGATGCGCAGGATGGAGTTTGCGGAGTGAAAGATGCTGTGATCGACAACATGATCTTTACGGAGATGCTACCCTTACCTACTTTCAAAAAGCCGCAGAGCTAGTCAAGATTACTTAGTAAAGAAACTGTGAGTACAATAGGATGGATCATAGGAGAAAAACGATGGTCGATATGACACGATGCGGTGTGGAACGAAAGAGAGGTACACATACTGGTAGGGTATCGTATGTTATACATGTTAACTATGCTATGTAGATTTCCCTCGCCATTTGTCATATCCGAGTGACTTCCTTGCCTTGCAGCTCGGGTCTTTCCACGTCCAACTCATCTCTCAATGCAGCATACAATGAATCTCCAACGATGATCGAAAGCCCCAAACTCCACACCAGTGTGATCGCATAGAAGAAGTTGGCGTTGCCCGAGCCGGCGTAGACCCAAAGATGATAGAAAATCGGACCCAGGAACGATGCATATAGTACAGACGCTGACGCCAAAAAGGTATAGCGCATCACTGTGATGTTGTCAGCCGGATGTCTAGGTACAATCTTGTGCTTGATATGAGCTTACGTGGAAAAAGGTGCCGGAACAAAGGAACCAGAGACAGGTACAGGGCAGCATCTGCTATGCTAGGATATGGCGTGAAAATGGCGAAGATGCCTGTCAATGTGCATGCCACATACAGGGGCTGCTTATGGAGACGAATAGTGAGACCTGGCATGTAAGACGCCGCGTGCAGCCAAAAGACGCCTAGGAAGAACTCGCGGAATGAATCGAACATTTCGATGAAGAAGTACCACCAAAGGCCAACGTTTGGTGTAAGATCTGGAAGTAGAAGACGCACTCCATAGGTTGCTGCCAGAAAATCCCAGGAGCCCGTGATGGCAGCTGAAGCAGAAAGCAGTGCACCGATCGTAGCGACCAAGCCCAGAGCGTGGATGATTGTGAAAGACCAGACGCTGGGAGTCGACTTCGTCTTCATTGCGCGAGCATCATACAAGAGGACCAACAGTGGTGGGAACAGAAGTACCGGATGCATAGACAGGTAAGCTGCGAATGATATTGCGAGGACGAAGGTAGTGCTGGCTCCTTGAGACGCCTTGGCCATGGCTGTGAGTATGAATAAGTTGCTAAGGGATGAAGTCGATCGCGCAATGCAAGTCGCAACGGTGAAAGGGTTGAAAAGGAAGCTAGCAAACATCAGCACAACACTCTGCCTGTATGTCATCAGTCGTACCCTGCGGCAATAGCAACGCTGCTCCATCTGAGGTCCTTGCGCGAGGATGCAAACAATCGCGTCACAGCTGCCTGTCCACTCTGGGCTACCTGGGCCAACGCATTCGCGCTCAGCAGATCCACGAGGGTATACAGCAGGTTTGTGGCTAAAGGGGAATGCGACGGGTTTGGCAGTAGCGAGAAGAGTGGCAGAAGGAGGGGTGCCTGGTGGTACACGCCGCCGTCGTAGGGAGAGACATTGTGCGTGTAGAGGAACACGCCCTCTTGTACTGGACCAGGGTCAGTATGGGAGCATTTCAAGTGCGATCACATGCTACATACACCTCTTGAAGCTTGTTACCGGCGTAGAGACCTCGACACGGCCAGCAAGAAGGGCGGGCAATGAGGGAAAGAAGGTGAAGAAGAGCAGACGTACTGCCGCAGCAGCTCCGAAGAGGAGGGCCTTTTGCTTGTCGACGGGCATTGCACTGCTATGAAGACGCCAATTCCATCCCCATAGCGAAGACGCCTATGGAAGCACTCGTGTCGTCTGTCAACCTGATGGTGGACCCTTTGCCAAGGCATGTGCAGGGATGGCGGCCGGCTATTCGTCGGCTGAACCGTCGCATCTCGAACTTTTTTGTCCCGCAAAGTTCGTCCAACTGCTCCCACAGCATCTCGAAGCACGACAACACTCACAATGGCCGGTCGCTCCAAGAAAAAGGGTGAGTTCATGTTCTATGGTATCTATACGAAATACTGATCAAATAATAGGCACCTCTGGTGCGGCGAAAAACTACATCACGCGTACGCGAGCGGTAAAGAAGCTGCAGATTTCTCTCCCAGACTTCAGACGACTATGCATCTTCAAGGGTATTTACCCACGTGAGCCACGCAACAAGAAGAAGGTCTCGAAGGGATCCACCGCCGCGACTACCTTCTACTACACCAAGGACATCCAATACCTTCTCCATGAGCCGCTTCTCGCAAAGTTCCGCGAGCACAAGGCTGTCGCAAAGAAGATTGGCCGCGCGCTGGGCCGTGGCGAGGCCGGCGATGCTGCGCGCCTTGAGAAGAACCTCATGCCCAAGGTCAAGCTCGATCACATCATCAAGGAGCGATACCCAACGTTCGTAGACGCCCTGCGCGACCTCGACGATGCTCTCTCCATGCTGTTCCTCTTCGCGAACCTGCCATCCAGCGAGCATATTCCTGCCAAGACGATTGCTCTCTGCCAGCGTCTTACCCGCGAGTTCGAACACTACGTGATCACCTCCCACGCTCTGCGCAAGTCTTTCCTGTCCATCAAGGGCATTTACTATCAGGCAACAATCCAGGGCCAGGACATTCTGTGGCTGGTCCCCTATCGGTTCGTCCAGCGAACTGGTGGAGACATCGACTTCAGGATAATGGGCACTTTCGTCGAATTCTACACGACTCTACTCGGCTTTGTCAACTACCGCCTGTACACGTCGATAGGATTCGTATACCCCCCCAAGTTCAACGCCAAGACCGACGAGCAAGGTGGCGAGTTGGCTGCTTTCCAGTTGGAGGGCAAGGGCATCGCTACAAATGGCGCAACTAATGGCGACATCGAGGACGCGGAGATCAACCCCGAGGCGCAGGCGATAGCAGACAGAATCGCTGCTATGTCGGACGCCGAGGATGACGAGGAAGCAGCAGCTGTTGCTGACCTCACCTTGGAAGATGACGAAGAAGAGGCCACCGAGGGCATCGACAAGTTTGAGCCAACAGCCCCGGACGCTGACGTTCTACCTCAACCGCAAGCTAGCAGCGCCGAAATTGCGTCTCTGTTCGAACCTTTCACCTTCTACTTGTCTCGCGAGACACCCAGAGCTTCGCTCGAGTTCATCTTGAAGGCTTTTGGTTGCAAGAGAGTAGGGTGGGATGGTATCCTGGGTGAGGGTGCATTCACAACAAACGAATCTGACCCCGCGATCACACATCAGATTGTCGATCGCCCATCGCTCTCAAACGGTGAATCAGCGCCCAATGCGCCGGAGACTGAGCAAGGTAGTGCTGCCGCTCCGAAAGCTCAGTGGCCTCGGTCAACCATGCCTGGCCGAACGTATGTCCAACCGCAATGGGTTTGGGACTGCGTTAACCAGAGTAAATTGCTTCGCCCAGACCTCTACGCGCCTGGTGCTGAGCTTCCACCTCACCTGAGCCCATGGGTGAAGCCCAAGAAGGGAGAGTACGACCCGAAGCTGCCTCTGGAGGCGCAGCAGCCAGAGGGCGAGGCAGAAGCTTTCGAGGACGAAGGTGATGAGGAGGAGATGGCTGATGTCAACGATGAAGACGATATGGATGCCATCGTCGACCGTGCAGGTTCTGTCGAGGTTGGAGAAGGCATGGACGTTGCCGAGACCGACTCAGAGGACGATGACGACAGCGGCTCAGACGCCGATGTTCCCGCAGAAGATTTTGACGGCTTCGAGTCTGATGCAGAGTCTGATATCTCAGAAGGAGAGGCTGCTCGTCTACAGCACCAGCGCGAGCTCGAAGCTGAGGCTACTGGAACGACACTCGAGAAGGAGAAGCCCACCAAGAAGGCTCAGAATGCGGCTATTCGCAAGAAGGCTGACAAGCAGAGGCGCCAGGAGGAGGAGGAGCGTGATAGGCAGAAGATGATGCTTTCAAACAAGAAGCGCAAGCTGCTCAAGCGCATTGAATACGGCGAGAACAAGCGCGACACTGAGGCTGAGGTGCTCAGGAGGAAGCGTGCGAAGATCGAGAAGGCCAAGGCTGCGGCAGAGGCTTTGTAGAGCATATCAAAAGTGCGTGGGCTGGCGTTTGGGCGGGTTGGTGTTTAGGGTACTAGGTTACTACCTTGGTGCCATATGTAGTCCTTTTTGTTCCTGAAATGACAATCTGATTCTAAATATGCGCTCTTTTTCTGTATTCTGACACTGACTCTACGATGTTGAAGTCCGCTCTTGCGACAAGCAGCAAGCCGTAAGTGAGATTGCTATCTTGACAAACAACACCGCCACAACAACACGTTCACATAGCCGAAGAAGAGCGCAGCAGATGATAAAGGGGATATTAGAGTTCTTACCCATGTTCATGTAAAATTGATCTACGTTATTCTATCTATCTACTACCGTTAGTCCCATGTCACTGGCTTTCAGCTTGACACAAGCGGCCGAGGTTGTTTTGCTGCGCCGCATGCACGGACCCGTAGATTCCACCACAATCCATGTCAAACATCTTACCGCAACGGCTCTAGTCCCCGAAATGATCGGACGTTGATTACTCTTGGCCTCATGCCGATTGGATATATCAACCCCTGTCCCGAGAGTTGTCTGGCATCCCTCACCCATCGCTGCTTTCAAACACCAAATCCTCTCCCTTTGTTCAAACCAACAACGTTTCCGGTATAGAACTATGCTTTCAGCGTTTACTTGCAAGTCGATGGAACCGTTACATCCATCTCCGAAGTCAGTTCATACTATGTGCCATGTACAGACTAAAGGGACTATGGAAATGTCAAGATGCCCGTTTCAGCGTCTCTCCGTTCGAAGGCCCGATAGCGTGCCACTTCCGGGGTCTTTCATGCACACTACGAAAGGGGCCGCAGAGGCCATATATCGTTCAAAGCGAGACAATAATGTCACTTATAAGATACTGCGGACAACACTCTTTCTAATCAACCGTCACTTTCCTTGAATCCAAGTTACCACAGTCTTCTCTACTTCTCATCCAAGTCCCTCGTTTCAAGATGAAGACTGCTGCTATCTGGACGGCGTGTGTGTTGTCCTCCGTCGCTGCTTTTCCTTTGGCTAGTGAACAGGAGGCGGATGTCCATGCCTGGAAAGCGCCTGGGTCGACTGATCGTAAGATACACTGTTGCTCTGCTCTTGAATATCAGTTGCTGACAAAAGATTGCCAGGCCGCTCTCCCTGCCCAATGGTTAACACCTTAGCCAACCACGGCTATCTCCCGCGCAACGGTGTCAATGTCTCCATGGCCGACCTCATAGTTGGTCTGGGAGATGGCGTCCACCTCGCCGAAGCAGCGACCAGGCTCGTCGGCGCAAAGGCCCTGACTGCATCCACGACCGGCAACTCCTCGACTTTCAATCTCGATGACATCAACAAGCACGGCAGTACGTCGCCTCCTTTCTTCAAACCCTTTCACCATGATAGAAACGGCATGTTAACAGCAACCATAGTCATCGAGCACGACGGCAGTCTGTCCCGCGCCGACATCTTCACTGGCGACAACTACCACTTCAAGCCCGCGATCTGGGCACACACAAGCTCCTACTTCAACGAGTCCACCATTCCCATTAGCACCGCTGCAACGGCCCGCAAGGCACGTCTCGCAGCCGCCCAGGCAGTGAACCCTGAGTGGAACTTCACCGCGACGGATGCCCAGAACTCGATGATTGAGACGGCGCTGTACCTTAGCGTTATGGCCAACGGGACGACGGGCGCAGCTATCACGGGTGTGAAGAAGTGGGTTAACGTGCTGTTCAGGGAGGAGAGGCTGCCGATCAAGGAGGGGTGGACAAGGCCTGAGAGTGAGATTACGGTCGCGGGGCTGTTGCAGCTTGTGGGGTTGATCGCGGCGGCGTCTGCGTAAAGTCGTTGTATAAAGACTAGTTCCTAATTCGTTGTATGTGTGGGGATGTGACATTTGAAATATGGGAGGATATGGGGCAATTTATATATCAGAACCATGATACTGAATACATCCTTGGAGATCTGATTGGAAAGCGTGTTGCCATCTTGTTTTTTATCTCGCTTATATGCGTTTTTGTGACCGTGGAGTATTGTGTTGCTGTGTCAAAGAATCGAAAATAATTCGCGCGGAGACCCCTCTTGCTTTGATCGTACGCCCGCCCGTCCGCCCCGCTCCGCTCCACATCCGCCACGAACCATCGCGCCCTCGTCGCATGCAAAAACAACCAGACTGCATCCCATGCCGACCTCTAAATGCCACCGTTCTGCGCAATAACAATGCCCTCACGAGTGTGGCGCAGGGCGTGCAAAGCAAGGGTTCAGATTCAGACTCATCACATCGGAATGAGTCAACGGATGTCAAACTATTGATATGAAGATCCTTTCCACCCTTCTTTCGACACAATATTTTTCTTCTCCTCACATCCACTTCACCATGCGCTAAATCCACGTCTCTCCACTCGATTGTAGACGAAAGACCAGCTTCGACATGGCTACGTAGGAGATCTCGGCCCGCCACCCGGCATACGCATTGTCTTTTCGACGACGTCCAGAAACCACCATGTCTTAATATGATGTGAACGAACTTCAAATATACAGAGTTCAGACTCTACAGAAGATCATGTACGTGGAAATATATTATTCTTCTCAGTCCGTCTTCTGAATTTTGCGCAAAGACACGCAACAAACAACACCTCTAACACATACCATACAGAATTCCGCGGACAAAAGAATGCTTCCACGAACGTCACAAGAAAACCCCGTATTTTGCACGAAAAAGAGCAGAGAGGGGGAAAAAAATCTCATCCTCGCGCCTTCCTAACTTGAACCTGTCAAGTGCCGATCCGGTGCCGAATACCTAGCCTACGGCCAGGCCAAAGAAAAAAAAAGCCCACATGAGAAAATTTCGGTGCATTATATTTTCTGTTGCGTCGACGCAGAATCGAGAGGTATTGGGTCTTGGAGGGTGATGCTTTTGGGGGGCGTTGCTGACCATGTGCAAGCTTTTGTGTCTTCGAGTCGAGAGCGCAAAGGTGCCGTGACGTGGAATCACGTGAGTTTGCGTTCACTGCCGTTCCCGTTGTATTTGTCGTGGGTGTTGGGCGCACGATAGATACTCGGTTGTGGTCACTCACCGTGCTTGCGGCTGGCGGCTTGTGTAGCTTCGCATACGCTCTCTTGTTGTTGGGTTCCTCATCAACATCGACGTCGACGTGTACACATTCGTGGTAGCAACTGGTATCTGGAACCGATAAACGCACAAAAGGGGTACCTATATCTCGCTACCAGCATCTCCGTGTCCGACGCCCTTACTCGACCCATCACCTCCACCTCCACACCCCAACAACATCAAAATGGAATGTCCACCGCCACAACTACTCTTCCCCGCCCTACCCCCCGAACTCCGCAATGAAGTCTACACGCACCTCTCCACAGGCTCTCCCTCGACGCCCCCAACCACCGCCGGCATCCCCCTGCAGCTTAAAACCCACGTCTGCAAGCACACGCGCGTGCAAATCAGCGCCGTGCACCACGGCTGCGCAGCTCTACTCGCCCTCCCCGTGCAGGAAGCGCGCGAGTACAGCGCACACCTCCTCTCGCAGGTGGAGCTGCGCATCGGGATTGTGTTCAGGGGGCGGGGCCAGACGTTTGTGCAAAGCGACTGGGACGCGCGGATGGCGGCGCATTTGAAAAAGTTGGCCAAGCGGTATCGGTGGCTGGAGAAGGTTGCTAGGTACGAGGTTCATGTGTTATGGGATGCGGCGGATGGGGTGCTGCGGAGTAAGGGGGGGAAGAGAACTGTGGGGGGCGTTGTGAGGGGGATGGTGAGGACGGTTACGGGACTTAAGGGTGGGGATGTGAGGGGGAGGAGGGGCGATTTGAGGGTTTGTCTGAGGGTTGAGGATTGGATTGCGGTTGAGCGTGCACGGTCGGGGGTGAGCCTTGGGCTGGGAGATTTTCTTGTGGAAGAGCAGGGGTGGGATGGGCAGCGGAGGGAGGTGTGGATGGAGTCTCGTTCGGAGAAAATCAACGAGGCTGGCTGTGGAGAGTTTGTACCGGTCCCATCTGAGAATAGGGAAGAGAAAGCATTGCTGGTTGCTGAAGGAGAGTCGGTAGACTGGATGAGTCTGGGAAAGGCGAAGTTGGTGATGAGGAAAGATGTTGAGCCGGGGAATTCGGTTGAGGTGACCCTTGGAGACACAAGTGACGAGAGAGGCGCAGATACTAGTGTTGTTCTGCGAGCGCTCGTAGAGGAGTGCATGGGGAGAGGGTGATGTTCAAACATGTCAAAATTCAAAAGATCATACCATGCTTCGTCAGATCAGCAGACGAACATATATCATACTCATATCTACATCTTATCCGCCATGCCATTACTCCCCATCCAAACCATCATCTGCTCGATACTCTTCTGCATAGCATCCGTCGCCTTCTCAATGAGCCCCGTCAATGGGCCCGTCTCGCGCATAACGCTCAGGAAATCCTCATTAAACGCATCATTAATATTGCACTTCGCCACGCCACACTCAATGCATTCCCTGATGAGCTTCTCGCCAAACCACTTCTTCCCTGCGCCATGCAGCACCAGATTCACCCGCCCCCCAACCTTCTCATGCACGCGCTTCAGCCGCTCATAATCGAGCTGCGGCCCCTTCGGTCCATAATTACCATGCACGTTCCCAAACGCCGGCGCCAGCCAGTGAATGCCCGTCGCAACAAAGTCCTCCGCCTGCTCGGGCGTGGTGAGAATAGCCTGCAAGCCCAGATCCGCGAGGTCACCGACGCCGTCCTCGCCGCCATCGATCCTGCCGGGTTCGGCCTCGGTCACGATACCGCGCTCATTGCAGTAGCGCACCAGCTCGCGCGTCTTCTCAAGGTTATCGTCGTAGTGGCTCATATCGACCATGATGCCGTCGAAGCCGCGCTCGAAGCTGGCCGCGCGCTTCACCATGGCGGGTGTCTGCGCGTGGTCCATGTGCAGGGCTACGGGCACGCTGGCCTTGTCTGCTGCCTCGCGGGCGGCGCGCACGAGGATGCCATCTGCGTACTCGACGGCCCACGGGAAGAGTTGGATGATTAGGGGCGCGCGTTGGGCTTCGGCGGCGCGCACAGAGGCTAGGATGCCTTCGACGTTGTAGCAACAGGTTGCACAGATGGCGTATTTGTTGGCGGCGGCGTGGGCGACAATCTTGACGGCTTTATTTTGGGAGAGGTCGGGCGCCATGATGGGTAAGTAGTGTTTGATTGAGGGTATTTTTGGAAGGAGGAGGGGGAAGTGAGGGGTGAGGTTTGGGAGGATGTGGTCGTCGACTGGTTGTTCCGAAGGCTTTCCGAATCCTGGTGTGGGGCGTCGGCAACGGCTGCGAGGCTTCAACGGCGAAATGGCCGACTGCTCGGTGCAATCGCCGCCTGCATGGTAGACACTGAAGGATCCAAACGTCAGAGTTGAGCTGTGTGGACGAGTTTTGAGTATTTGGGTGGATTTCACTTTCCCGCGGCGAGTGACGACGTGATGGACATGACAGGTCGTTGCAAGACCTCGGTGTTTGAATCGGCCATGCTGTTGCCGCGGCGTCTGATAGCGCTGTAGGTGGAAGAAGTCTTACGGCTTCAAAGGCAAGACGCTCACTTCGCAGATCTGGAAACTGAATAGTTTTTATGACACTGTAAGCTACATTTCAAGTCTCACGACGTGTTCTATCTCGACATAGCCATGGCAACAAAATTGAAGAAGAAACATGAATCAATTCAGCCAAGTACATAGATGCCACTCCTCGCTCAATCCTCACTCTCATCACCACCATCCATGTCGAGAATGACCCGGATCCCCTCCACCGACAGCGCAGCCTTCTCCTCCATAGCAATCGACACCGCGCAGGCCACGGCATTCTTAATCTGCCGCCCATTGAGTTTCAACGCCGCCAGCTGCTCATAATCCTTCTCACTGATCCCCGCCGTCGAAACAGCCGCCGGAACACTGCCAATGCAGTTCTTCCAGATCGCCGAGCGCGACGCCACATCCAAGTCGCCATAGTGAAGCTTGAAGTGTATACGGCTATCAAACGCCGCATCAATCGTGCGCTTGCGATTCGTCGTCATAATCAACACGCCCTGGAAATACTCGAGGCGGCGCAGAAACACGCTGACGAGTGCGTTGCGCTCGAGATCCAGGCCGTCACGCTCTTGTAGGAAAACGTCTGCCTCGTCAATAAGCAGCACGCACCCCCACTGCCGTGTGACCTCCAACACCATGTCCAGCTTCTTCTCCACGTCCACGACGTGCGTGCCTAATTCGCCCGCACTCAGCATGTACAGCGGGCGCCTGGAGACCTCGGAGATGACTTCCGCCGTGAGTGTTTTGCCGACGCCCGGGTTGCCGCTCAAGAGGCCGACGAGGCCTTTGCCCTTGCCGCTCACCATGTCGTCGAACGTCTCGGCGCCGTTGCGGTGCGATTTAACGAGCGAGTGGATGAGGTTGCGTTTCCGCGGGTCCATGACTAGCTTGGAGAAGGCGTTGGAGTTCCATACTACGGGGTTGAGGTGGCTGATGGCGAAAAGACACCATTTCTTGTGGCGGAAGGCGAAGCCGCCGACGAAGTGGTTGCAGTATGTGTAATCTGCATCGCTGAGGCTGAGTGCGCTGAGTTCGGTTTCGACGGTTGGTCGGAGTAGGTCCGTGTACTCGTTTAGCTGCACGAGGGATGCGGAATCAAGCATGATGCGGCCGGATACCTGGTATTGGAGTCAGCACGTCTGGATAGGGTCGAGTACGTTCCGTCACTTACGTGTATGATCACCTTCTTGTACTCGTTGTCCACTACAAGGCCGCGGTTCTCGGTCACTGCAGCGCCAACATACTCTTGATATGTACCATGGGGAGCATTCAACAACTCCACATAGCGCTTACCACGCATATTCAGCTCGCTTCGAATGCTCTCCTGCTCCGGGTGGTGGGCGAGCGGGAAGCAGTTGAGGTTGTACACCTTTTTCGCGCCCTCAAACTGCCAGATGCGCATGCTCGTCTCCGCCCATCCCATCTTCTCTCCATCGTGAGAGATCAACCGCAGTTCGAGGTCGAAAAAGCGCACCCCATTGCTACACCCGTAGTCCCCTTTGTGCAGTTTCAAGACCTGGTGTGCTCGCAAGAGATTGCTTTTGGTGTAGACTGTCGTCTTCGCTGGGAACAGCGTCCAGAGGAGGCTGAATGTGATTTCATTTTGCAAAGCCATGCAATCCAGAGTCTCTAGGGTAGTTGAGAAGTGCTCTGCGACAAATTGGACGGCGACACCCAGTTCGTCTATCAGAGCTTTGTTTGGAGATGCTTTTGTTTCTTCGGCTTTGATGCGGTCGCTGAGCCCTTGACGAGCGTGGAACAGCAGCTCTGGGCTGACCTGTCAAACAGTGTTAACTATGCGATTCCCATAGCGTATGAGCTCAACTTACCACAGGCGGAGACTCATTCAGAGTCAGTCCTTCTACACCCTCGAAGATCTCCGACAAAGCATCTTTGAGCAGCGTAGATTTGACATCAATCTCGGTGCCCGTGGGAAAGCCTTTATCGCAGATGATCCGTCGTACTTTGAGGACTACATGTGATATTTGACCAGGCTTCTCCTGTTCGACACGCGATGTAGGAGTCGGAACAAAGTAAGTCTGTCGCTTCTTCTTGCTGTAGAGCTGGTCAAGCCGTTGGATTCGTTCCTTGGTTTGTGCATCGCCCTTGCCTTTACCCTTGCCCTTTGCTTTGCTTTGGGGTTTGTTCACAACTTGACTCTTGTCTCCGTTGGTCGACTTCTCGTCAATTGCGGCAACGTCGTTGTCTGCGTGAGGAGCCATGGTGTTGAGGATGTAGTGTTGAAGTAAAAGGATGAATATGAATGATAATCTCTTGGTGCCCTGAGCGACCTTTAAACAATTGCAGTACAAGCTGAATGAATCATTCTGACGCTGACATGGACGCCTAATATTAAGAGCCGTAGTACTCTTTCAGGTACTGGGCGTCAGCATTCTCACCAATCTTACAGGCAGCAGTCTCAAGCCCCAAGTAGAGGCATAAACATGCATTAACTCTTGGTGGCGCAGCACCGGTGGTGAGGCTGAAGGGCGGCAGGAGTGTATTGTCAAAGCCGCGGCACATGGGTAGAGGGCTGCACACCGCCCTTCTGCCAATCATCCATTGTGTTTTGGTCGATTTCTAAACTAGACCTCAGCCCCAGTTGTCAATCAATCTGTAAAGTGGATGTGCATCTGCCTGACGCACAGCCCCCCAAAAGTGGACCTTCCCGTTCCAGATCTCGCTTGCTGATCCTGACTTTACTTCCAACGAACTTGATCGCCGTTCTCGACGAAGTGTAAAAGCGAGAAATAAGCTGCGTTACCAATAAATTTACAAATATTTATACTAAGCGTATACTGCCAGGAATGTAGGCAAAACACTCCTACGCTGATTGGAGATGGAGTTGTCAACTGTCGCAAAATTTCGCTGCACCTCAGTTCCTGGCGTTACAATCAACCAATCAACCGAGAGCGCCAGTCCGTTCGTGCCGTTTCATTACAGAGTACTCGATTGACTAAACCATCCGGATCAAAAGGGGTCTGTTTGCCAAAAGTCAAGGTTCGTCGAAGCTCCCTGGCCCAAAAACGTCTCGTCGAATCCGAACCCATAGCTCCCTATCAAATCATACTGTGTAGCATTAGTAGTATTCAAAACCGAAGAGTATGATTAAACGTACCATGTTGTACCCATTCACACCTTCCACACCTCCATAATCTACAGTAGCAGTGGAGCTTGGTGGATCTAAAGCTTGTGCGCTGACAGCTTCCACGGGCGGAAGCACACTTGTTGCAACATTATTTGGCGTCCCCACATCATCAAGGCGCTTCAAAAGGTCGTTGATCCCATGAACAATATGTCTCGTGAGGTGTTTCTCGTTCAGATTCTCTGCCACCTTTGCCAAAAAACTCACAGATCTTCGCGATAGAGAAAGGACTTGGGTTATGTTGAAGTTGAGTCCCAATCCAACCGGTTCGGTAGCCCACTCAGGTGATGATGCTTGCGCCATTCCACCCCAAGTTTTCGCCATCTTGAGCAGGAATGTGGCGCAGAAGGCGACCATGGTGTGCGTGAAGATGGGGACTGCAGTCATCGCTCGTCGTAGGTCAGGCTCCTCGAAGATGAGGGTTAGAGTGCTGGTGGCTGCAGAAATGGCAATGTTGGCGGCCTCACGGCGGTCGTAAGAAAGAGATTCGGACATGGCGGCACTGGGTGGTGGGAGAGCTCGTAGTGCGAGCGAGTTCAGCTGGAAACGTGCGAAATGATAGTAGAGAACCACACCTTTCGATGGGTAGGAACCTATGACTGCACTATCGGCAGATCGTGCTTGCCATGCCAATCTCCATTGCTCGATGGCGAAATTGAACAGCCGGAGTTGCTGGAAGTCAGATTCCGTCAGTGGTTGTTCGGGGTCACTTCCGTATGCGATGTAGGCCTCTGTCAGTATCTTGAATAGAGTGACTTGGGCGCCCAACCTGATATCACCCGGCTGCGTCTTTGGGCTGTCAAGAAAATATTCTATGTTCTTGATCGCAACGTCTTCGTGAATTATGGGCGGCCTGCCATAGGCGATGCTGAACTGATGTTCGCATACGTATAACGCGTACCACAACCGAACGTGGTCTCGCTGGTCTTCGTGTCCCCGCATTAGTTTTTGAAACGATTGATGCATGTTCATCTCGACGGCATTTCTCACAGCAATCCCAGAGAGCTTCCAACTCAAGTTCGACAGGTAGAATGCAGCAAGAGCCAACGCTCGAATATCGTCGAGGTTCTGCGGTCGAGAGAGACAGGCACTGTAGGTCAAGGACACAAATATGTTGTAACATCTCTGCAGCGTGTCGTCGCGACCAGGTGTATGCAATGCCGCTATGGTGAGGACAGCAGCCGTGAGAAGTGTAGAATGGCGACGGACGGCTTCCAAAGAGTCGTAGGGAAACAACACACCCGCCCAGAGATAGAGGTGGATATCATGCATGTACCGATTAAAGAGTTCTTCAGCCTCGGCCTGAGGCACAAGACCTTGTGCGATGAAATCCTCTTCCACAGGATTTGATTTCGATTTCAACCGGGCGCTGCTTCGAAGATTGCGAATCCTGGTGAGGTCGTACAAACTCCGCATAGGCGCTATAACTAAACCAGACTCATCGCCAGAGTCGCGTTCAGTAGAATTGTCCCTGGTCATGTCCATTGGAGGGACGACCATGGTGGCGCACCCATTCTCAGAGACAACGTTGACTGGGCTGACGTTCATCGTCTGCCCTGACGTAGGAAATGGTGATATTTCTGCAGAGCTGTCAAGCTCCTCGAGCTTGTTATGGCGAAGGAGGCGCTGTACCGCAGAGCGAAGCTGCGCCAACTCAACGGCCGCATCTGCTTTCCATCTGCACACGACTGTCAGATCACACATCTTGGCGACTAGGAATACGGAAACTCACGTAGCATCTTCATCTAGCAGACGTTGATTCAAGTTGTAAGGGACACAATCATTTCCGCTACGTAAGCATTTTGCGCATTTCAGCTCGTTGGGCACTTGCTCGCACTTTATCTTGTGCCTCTTGCATTCTGCACCTGATCAGACAGTGAGTAAAGACGCATTACAGAACCCAGTGTCTTCCACCTACACGCTCTGATGCGGGGTGGGCGAGGCGCAGACCGTCTCCCATCTTGGTGGTCCACGTCTTCGCTCGGACGCTTCTGCGGTTGTGACATTTCCAACCATCTGGCATCCATAGACGATCGTTGCGGATCATCGGTAGTTAGGTGGGTTGCGTCAAGGCGCAATGCGGAGACAGAGAACGCTTGTGCCATATTAATTAAAAAGTAGAACCTTTATCTTTAATCTTGGCAGTTTTGTATTTTTTGCCTACCTTATTGCAGCTAAAGCCTAATAGACTTCTTAACATCATTCTCTGACGCGTAAATTACCTCGGGTAGCGCACAATCTCCCCACAAGTCCTGCGTAATCATCACGGTGTGTGATATATCACGTGGCTGCCAGGCTGGAACCAGGATTCTGGACTAAGCCTTACGCGGCTTAGAGATCACAATACTTACTGTTGTGGGCAATGGAAGTACTGTCTGCCACCCTCAAGTTGCAGGGAAATGTTGACCGAATCATAGTAAAGCCATACGACCTTTGACCGCGAAGACACGTAGCACAGATAGCGACCTCCGCCGCCGCCGATCGACGCGTCCAATGAGCCTGCCACCAAAGCGCGCTATTCACCCCATTCTCCAGCCTGTGCTGTCCTCCCTCTGCGCAAACGTGCTTCTCCGTAGATAAACTCCTACGAGTTTCAAACTTGGTACCCAAGCGGATTTAGCTTCGTTATCGCCACCAACCTATCCCACCACGTTACATACTTCAATGACACCACCGTCCCGAAGCATCCCGCCGCAACACACGAAGAGCGCATCGTAAAAACCGCATCCGCACGCGGTCCGCAACCCACGCTCTGCATAATCTTATCACACTCCGCCAGTATATACAGTGTGCAAGATCTCCTCCATGGACACGACCAGGACTAAGAGCCCTCGCATTCAACCGCGATTCAGAACGAAGGCACTACAGATTCTCGTGCTGACAGTCACCAAGCTAGCAACCCAAAGATTTATCAGCAAGCTCTTCACGCGATCTAGCGGCACCATACTCTATCTTAATTTCTGTATCAAATTTGGAGACTCCGTAACCCTCCAGGAAGCAGATACACTTCAATTCATCGCACGGCATACCTCTGTTCCTGTACCAAAGGTTTATCATGCTTTCATACACCATGGCAGGACCTATATACTTATGGAACGGATTCGTGGCGAGACTATTGCGAAGAGGTGGCGTTCGCTTTCGGCTACGTCAAAGTCATTAATTTTCAGCCACCTTAAACGAATGGTAGAAGAACTCCGGTCTATACCTTGCCAGGCCGATGGCGTATCTAATGTAGACGGTGGTCCAATACACGATTATCGGCTTCCTCAAACGTCCTCCTGGGGACCTTTCGACACTGTATCCGACTTCCACTTGGCCCTCAGGAATAACGTGACTCTCAAGTCTCTCGACTTGCAAAGTCACAATTCACTGAGTCCTGCTGTTATATCAGATGTAAAGCAACTCGTTACGTTCCATGAGTCTGTGGTACGCCCACCGGTCCTCACGCACGGTGATCTGAGCAGCCTTAATATACTCATCCGCGATGACACAGTAGTTGGTATCATTGACTGGGATACCGCGGGGTGGATGCCTTACTACTGGGAGTACACAACGGCATGGCATGCAAATCCTCAAAATCAGTTCTGGCAGAATGAAGTGTGTAACTTTTTAGATCCACAGGAAGAAGAATTGAGTATGGAGAAAGTTAGGCGTACGTATTTTGGGGATATATAATTGCCCTGTTATTTCCTTCAAGCAACCGTTTCTTTCTTCTCTAATGCATCCCACGTCGGTACCTTCCCTACATCAAACTGCCCTTGTCCGTCAAATCGATGTTTAGCGGCCTTCTCTGCAACATACCACATGGCAGTGTCTCTCACAAATTTCCAGTCGGTACGAGAGCTCCCTAGCGCCTTTCCGTCATGAGCAGCCAAGCTGAGGGCCTCTTGAATCCAGGAAACGCAATTCCAACTTTCATATCCGGCATGCCCTGCACGTATGGGAGTCTTCGCAAAAGCCTCCGCGAGTCGTGCTCCATCGGTAACCTTGCCAATCATGATCCGGACGAGAATGGCAGAAGTCGGTTGCAGAGATACCGCGCGATCCTCGTACACCCAGACACTCTTAAAGACTCCAGCAGCGGCTTGCATAGACTCCTTCGCATGACAGCGTCTTCCAGTCACGTTGTTTGCTTCGACCTTCGGGCCAATAAGGAATGCCCAGTGATACCTGTTGGGCTTTAGCTGTGTCCACGCCTTGAGCGAAAGATACCTACTTGTCTTCCCCGCCGGGCATTTTGGGAGCTCCGCTACGAGCGTAAAGAGCAACGTACAATCGATCCTTGTCAGATGGCATTCTCGAAGAGTGCTCGGCCTTTTCTTTGACATTTTCTTCAATATCGACATTTGTCCTCAATATATAGAGGTTCCGGAGCCTCACTACTTTATCGATGCGCCCTTGGTCGCTGTTTCATGCGTGCTTCAGTTGACGCTGGAAGAGCCATCCAACAGTTCAAGCGCGCGGTTCGCTCCAAAAATAGCCCATCATGTGACCATCGCAGAAAGTACGAAGGCGTCACATCTCAAGTCTATCTGGGCACAGTGCAGGACACAATACAACTCCACATAAGCACACTAAGTCTTCCTGCCAAGACAAGACATATAACCCATCTCTCTGCCCAGAGAACCTCAGAGTGTATGTTCTGGTAGGCTAAGCGCCTTCATATATAGGTACCAAATTCTTTGCTAATTGAACTGTATAGTTACAATATGCTGGGCTTTGAAATTGTAGAGATGGTTATAGTAAAGCAGTGGTGTGTAGTAGGAGTAGGTTGAGATGATGTACACCACTAACGTCGTTTCTAACTAAACACGCGATTTCTAAGGACAAAACTCCGAAGAACAGCAAAATGCTAACTATGAGTTTGAAAATTGACGAGGGAGGGAGTCGAGACGCCTAAGAGTAGAATCTCTGAAGAATAACAAGACGCTAAATTGATATTCGCGTCTTTGCGCAGAGAGTGTCGTTACTACATGGGATATAAACTTAGGATTGCATAACTATACGCCCAACTGATAGATTTGATTAAAGCTGGCTCAAGTCGCGTTGTGAAATTAATCGAATCATCACCTAGACCCGCAGATATACCATCAGGACAAGGCTGCCAATAGGAAAACACCACAACAACGTCGCCACTTGTGGTGCTTGCCAGCTACAAGAAAATTGCATAAAACCTTGAAAGCTAGGTAGGACCGTCGTAGTTGCGGTATATTCGTCCTCGCTATGATACTGACAGCTTGGTGATCTTGGTCCCGTTATCGTGCTTTTGATAGAGCCATCTGAGATCGGACAGCCCCAATGAGTCCGAACTGATCGAACCCATAACCGGGTAGTTAGATCAGAGTCAGTGACTGCCTCGCACTTTAAAGTGTATATCTTGCGGCCTCGCCTCTCGAAACCAGTCTTGTCAGGCCATGCCAGCAGGTGCTCCAGATCGAGCAAGTAGGTTGGGCCTACAGATACTCCTAGCGCGCACCCTTCAGCAATTCTCAAAACATGTAGCTGATTAAACTTTTTCAAAGCCTCCTCCCAGTTGGGATTCCAAGACGCAGCGTCACCAAGCCACCTTGCAGTACTTCCGGCCCATCGAAGCCCACTCGTAATACAGGACTTTATTTTTTCCCAGCACTTAGCTTGTCTATCCCACGAACTGTCGATCGGTAGTTTGTCAGGCTGCGTCAAAGCGCATTGCGGAGGCGGAGACGGAGAGTGATTATTGCGCTCGTGCCATATTAATTAAGA
Organism: Dothidotthia symphoricarpi CBS 119687; assembly: GCF_010015815.1. Taxonomy (NCBI): domain Eukaryota; kingdom Fungi; phylum Ascomycota; class Dothideomycetes; order Pleosporales; family Dothidotthiaceae; genus Dothidotthia; species Dothidotthia symphoricarpi. The sequence continues at coordinate 753,750 of NW_022985012.1, forward strand.
AAGCGAACTAAACCAATGAAAGACGTCAACTTCTCCGCACTTTTTGCAGACACGAGTCGTGGAGCATAGCACTAGCTCGATTTTGACTCATGTCCCTTTCATCATCATCATCGACACAACATCTCTGAATTCGCACAATCACAACAACAGGGCTTGCAGAAACCCCCCACCAGCGGCGGGGAAAAAAAAGATGTATTTATGCACAAAAACGGTGAGACGACATCGAGTCACCTCAAACTATATACAAAATGAAGCGAAGCATTGCTTTTTTTTAGACCCAGCATGCGCGACACTTTCCCAGCACACACGCTTATACGACCGGCCATCCGGTCGAGAAGCTCATTGTGTTGACGCCAAACTGCTTCTGGCCGTCGGCGTACCCGATCGTGGTGTCGACGTAGTGGTAGTATAGAACCGGGCCGAGTTCGGGGACAGTCAGGACACCCTGCCCTCCAGGGCCGTACACAGTGCCGTGGGATTCGAGAACAGTAGTGCCGCCACCGCTGAGGCAGGATGTTCCGGCCTTGTCGACCTGGTTTTGATATTAGCTTACAAACACCAGGCAGAAAGAAAGCACGTCTGATGCGTCGACTTACGTAGGGACCAGACACCGACGTCGAGCGGCAGACCTGGATCTTGTACTCCTTGCCTGCTGCCGGCCTGCTGGTATCGTATCCGCAGCACGATCCGACAGAGAAGAATAGGTAGTAGTAGCTTCCGTTCTTGTACGTGAAAGCCGCCTCTTGTGCCTGGGGAGAAGTAGGCACGAAGGCGATGTTGGTAGCCGATGTCACAGCTTTTGCGGCCTTGAGCGGCGGGCTCGCCATCTCGATCTGGAACAGATCGGACCAGAAAGAGCCGAAGTTCAAGTAGTACTTGCTATCTACGACCTGGAGCTGGCCGTCAATGGCGTTGAAGTTGTTCGACGTGGTGGACTCGACGCCCGTGGTGCCGTGGTCGGTCCAGGAGCCAACTTCCATTGTGGTGGACGTAGCGACGCCAATGGCGGATACATTCTCGCCAAAGGCAGAGACGGAGTAGTAGAGGTAGTATGTCGAGCCGATCTTGACGACGTCGGGAGCCCAGAGATCGTCTTTGCCGGTCTTGTTGATTATGGAGCCGGCTGGTATAGCGGCGCCCTTGTAGGTCCATGGACCCTGGAGAGTGGGAGAAGTGTGGATAGCCACCTTGCCGCCAGTTGAGAAGCGGAAGTAGGTTCCATCGTCGCGGCGGACGAGAGATGGGTCATGGGCATTGGTGCAGGTACCACTGCAAGCCAAGGGGTTTGCGTAAGCATCGACGGCTACTGACCAGAGCGACAACAGGGAAAGAGCTGCGGTGGTGCGCATCTTGACCGAAAAGAGTATGTATGAATGGATAGAAAGCGAATGAACGGATTGGATGAAAGTAGGGGGATTGAATCGGAACTTTAATAGTAGTCAAGAGAAAGCATGATCGACTTATGTTGTTCCCTGATGGGAATAATGACCTGTGTATACGCCCGAGTCTACAGTGCTGATTCGCCGAGCCCCCTCTCTCAGCATCACGATAGACAGTTGCAAACAAAACAATCAAGCTATCAAGCTAGCTACATCCATCGCTGCGTTCGAGTGGTGGAATTCTTCGCTGCGTTTCGCGTAGCATGTCGTTCGTAGATTAAAGGAAGCCTAAACAGCGGGGTAAGAAATCTTCCGAATGGCGTCGGGCACTATACCAGTACCCACTCGATACAAGTTGGGGACCCGTGATGGGGTTTACGCGTAAGTGCCGGATGTTGGGGGTGAAGAGTATTGTCAGGTGGCAGACCAAGGCCTTGGCTAGAGTATGACATGACGGCGGCTGCCAAGGTGGTTGCTGGGAACGGGTTGGTGGAAACGTGGAGGTTGATTCACCGTTTTGAGAATGGCTGCATGGCTAGCATATGGGCTTGTAGACAGGGGTTCTACTATTTATATCTGCTTTTTAGAAAAGCAACCTGTGAGGTTTATTGATCGAAAGAGGGAAGCGGTCACTATTACAAAGTCGAGAGTCAGTGTGAGATGCTGAGCTACCTGCCTAATCGAATACTTTTCATGAGTGATTATTAAATGTCATGTGGTTACATGTTGTGGCAGTGTGTACCGGAGCAATGTATCGTCTGTCCTAGCATGTTAGGTGTGCCGATCGTGAACGTGGCGTTGCAGATCGACCATCTTTAGTGTAAAATGGTCCGTCAGCCATCTCTGCAGGCTTCACTCTAGTACTTCGTATCTTCAGATATCCATCGAATGTACCATGCAAGAAGCACAAGAGCCTTCAAAGGAACTGCAACGGCTAGGCACAACCACATGTACTGATGTCATAGTATTTGAGTACTCGGGTGTTGAATGCAAATGCCAAAAGTTTGACCGAGATTAACACTCACAGCAACAAATGTCGCTGGTAGAATACCAGTGGTTAACACAATTAGAGGTTTCATAGCCGCACTGTCGTTCCTACTCCGCCTTACTATCATCTCACTATTTTAGCGACCGAGCGAGTGACACCGCGTCCGACCGGTGACATTCAGAGTAGTATACTCGCTGGCAGTAAGAGTGTCAGCTTCTTCATCCGGCGATAGACTATCAGTAGACATAGCGGGAACGGAAAGACCATCTCTTCACGTAAGCTGATCACAATGCCAGATACCGCATCTCGAGTAACGTGTCTAGCGAGCGAGGTGTTAAAAATTCATCATCATCTACAAGGCCGCCGTCTAAAGACCCAAGCAGCAGGAGGCTTACGAATCCATACATTGTACTCAAGACAACCCCAGCCCACGCATCCCCACACCTCCAAATGAGCCTCACTCCAAACGCCAGTGCCCGTCTCAGAACCACCATTTTGCCTGTCAAACGCCGTGTAAAACAGTGTATATGCGAGAGACCCACCCCCTTCCGTCTCGCCGAACGATTGTTGCGGGAAAGATATATAGCACTATGAATATCCCCAATGTTCATGAAATTTCGATGCCCTTCACTTGGCCCGAGTCGACGATGATCTGTTCATCGAGTCGTGCGGCTGTGTCTCCATGTTCTAGCCTCTTCCAAGTCGAGATGCGCGCCTGGTTGGTGTCGATTTCGAAGACGCGCAGGCGACGGTGGTAGTGGTTGTAACCGCCGTATCCGCCGAAACCACTGCCGCCAGCATAGCACATCCATAGCTCAGGCTCTGTGGTCTCGTCTTTCGTGGATAGCATGCAGTAGTCGTTTACGTGGTCGTGGCCGCAAGACACTGCTTTGACGCCTTGCTGCACTAACGCGTCTTTGAAGTGCGTGTTGAAACCAGGCGCTGTGACACCCTCCGTCCAGTTGCCCACCCATTCGTTGTCCCTGTTCGCGTATTCTGGGAGTGGGATGTGGATGAAGGCCATGTTAAGATGTTGGTGTGTGTAATGACTATGCGCATCTTTCAAGCCATCAGCCGTCGTTTGGAACCAATTGATTTGGTTGGGCTTGATCCAATCGTAGCCCCGGTAGTGCGTTTCATCGGGCGAGTACGAGTGCGTGTCGAGGAAGTAGAGAGTCAGCGCTGAGTGCTTGCTGCTGTGGGCTTGAATCTCGACATAGTAGTTGCCGACGCCGTCGATTGTGTTTGGGCCTGCTTCTGAGAGAGAGTAGGGGAGCGACTCGTAGAGTGACATTTGGGCGTGGCGGGAGAGGGCGAGAGAGCCTTCGTCGTCGTGGTTGCCGAAGATGGCGGCGTAAGGGATTTTGCGCTCTGCAAGGGGCTCGATGATCTTGAACATGGCCTGCGGCATTGTGAGTACTCTGGTTGTAGGGAGGGGTTTGATACATACACTTTGGACGTCAGGCGCAGTGTCGCCGTTGACCTGATCGCCAGACAGCACCACCATATCAGGCTTCTCTTCGTCGAGCAGTCTCTCGACAAACTCCAACGTCCTGGGATCCGCGTCACAATGGCCTCCGTTGGCACCCTTGGGCTCTGGATCTCTGCAAGCACCCAGTCCTGTGCTGAGATGCAGATCGGATATCTGCATAATCTTGAACTTGCCGTCCTTCCTGATCTTGGGCACAGGTTTCTCGGTCTTCTGCGGTGCACCCCTTCGGATGCTGAGACGTGGATCCTTGCTGTCCCGTGCTGTGTCCAGATGCAGGGCGCCGTTCTTAACCAACTCCCACCCAGGACGCGGCTCGACTGCGTCTGAGCCAAACAGAATGTCGACGGCAGTCACGGCCCTCTTCGAGTTGCTTGCGTGGCGCTTCAGCGAGCGTTTGATCCACACGCCGGCGGGGCGAGACTCCCACTTCTCAGACGCCTGGGCCTTTTCGCCGACGGCCGGGTCGAGTTTCCCGGTGCGGACGTCGACGATGACCTTGTCCTCGCTGGTCAGCTCCTCCTCCCGCTTGCGCTTGATGTGCACGTAGGCCTTGGACACCCAGCCCGCGCCCAGGTACAGGTCCTTCTCGACGCGGTGCCATTTCTTCTGGTCCAGCATGCATTTGGAGAGGGGGTTGAGCGTCGAGCACGTCTGGACGGTGATGTCGGTGATGACGAGGCCCTCGTGGTGCAGCGGGAGGTGGCTGTGGACGGCCTGGGGCAGGACGCGGTAGCGGTTGTCGACGAAGAAGACGACGAAGAAGGCGGCCGTGAGCAGCACTACGAGCTGGACGCCCGTCCGGACCTGCGATGTGTTAGACGGCGGTCTTGCCAAACCTCGCGTGACGGAGGCGGCTGGGGGGGCTCTCGTACTATTCGGCGGGTCATGGCGGCGGCGGGGACGGGGTGCTCATGGGGTCGCGGGCGATCTTCACGGGAGGGTGGCTGTCGCTGGAGCCATGCAGCATGTGCCTGGCGACGACGTGAGCGCCTTGGCTTCCCCGGCTTGCGTCGTGCATCGACCCTGCATGCGGACATCCGCACTGCATCCTGGCCGTAGTCCCCTCACCCACCATGACCAGCAGCCGCGGCGACACGTAAAATTAATTCAATTGACTGCATCCCAGCCTGGACGTTCTTTGAAAGAAATTATAGTCCTATCTAAAGCTATGCGACACCACTGTCTGCAGCACCTGCGACGCGCAGCACTCCAACGGCCTGCCTCTGCAAGACACTTCACCACTGGCTCCTGCCTGCGCCGCGACTTCCAAGGCAAGACTGCCGCTCCAGCCCCGCCGCTCCCGCTCACACGCGCATAGAAGGCGACTATGTCCTCCTCCGCGAGAAGAGGGACACGCACGACGGCACCCTCATAAAACTTAAGTCCTCCAAGACGACAGTCAACCACCGCGGCATCATAGAGCATGCCGACATACTCGGCAAGAAGCCGCGACAGCTGGTGCAGTCGTCCAAGGGCATCTCGTACCGCATACACGAGCCCACGTTAGCAGAGTATGTCCGCTTGACGCCGCGTCTCGTTACTCCTGTGCGTCACGTCTGCTTCTAGGAGACGACGAACTAAGAGAAACAGATCTACCCCGCCGACACCAACCTCATCGTCTCTCTGCTCGATCTCCACGTCGACACGCCCTCCAATCTGCTGAACACGGAGCCACCTCTGGAGATACTCGAAGCAGGCACAGGCCATGGAGCCCTGACGCTGCATCTCTCGCGCGCCATACACGCAGGAAACCTGCCTCTGCCCAGAGCATCGACACATGTCTCAAGCAGTCAGGAACCCGACGATGCCGAGGATGCTGTGTACCTTGGAGAGTCGGTCTCGGACCTGCAAGAGTCATTCCTCGAGTCATGGAAGACGAACCGTCGCGCCATTGTGCACACGCTGGACATATCGAGCAAGCACTCCACGCATGCGAAGAAGATAGTGGCAGGCTTCAGAAACGGCATATATGCACGCAATGTCGACTTCCACGTGGGTGATGTGTCTGCGTGGATTGCAGAGCAGAGGGCAGCAAGGAAGACTGAAGAACCCTTCTTGGCACACGTCTTTCTGGATCTGCCCAACGCAGACCACCATCTAGCAAACGTAGCTCCGGCACTGCACGTGAACGGGCGGCTTGCTGTTTTCAACCCAAGCATTACCCAGATCGCCGAATGCGTTCACGTCATTCGAGAGCAGAAAATGCCCTACCTGCTGGACCAGGTCATTGAGCTGGGAGTTGGTGCCATCCGCGAGTGGGATGTTCGCCCCGTGAAGCCAAGGGCAACTCTACGGAAGGAGGAAGCATCACAGTCCTTAAGCGAGGAGACCATTGATCCAGTCGAAGGCCAAGAGATGAGAGACACGGAACTGGCAGAGGATCTGGCTAAGAATGAGGAGAAGTGGGCGATGGTTTGCCGACCCAAGGCAGGTCAGATGGTTGTGGGCGGTGGGTTCCTCGGCATTTGGCGCCGTATGGAGACTTATGCGAGTAAAGAGACGAAGCTTGAGGAATAGTAGCCGATGTGTCAAGCCATTCAGCTTGTATGATGTATGCGTACGAATACCACACAGCGCGGCTACATGTGCTTTGCATTACCAAAAGCAAATCTGACAGACACACTAACATGTAGCGGTGACTCGATCTGCCGTCTTTCGTGATCAAATCGACCCTCTCGACCATTGAGAGCCATCACACTGACTTCACCGCAGAATTGACACACTTGTCACTGAGTAGGGTACCACGAAATGGCCACGCGTGACGTACAACGCATGCCTCAGCTCCAACCGTCTCCTCCACTCACACCTCAGAAGATGTGAACGTCTTTTGGGATTTCCTCAAAGAGGACTAGCACGGCCTAGCACGGCTTCGCTGTTCATCTGGGCAAACACAGGCGAGCATTTCCATTGGCCTGTAGCAAGGGTCCGTGCCGATCAAGCAACGAACAGCAGTACAGCTTCCACCATTTTATATCCACCTCGGTGTCGCGCCCCTCTTCATCCCACCTCTCTCACGACCGACCTGCGACAATGAGCGGCGCGGGCCAAGAGAACCGGTGCGTCATCCATTCGACGGTGCATGCTTGAGAGTGGGATTCTGACATGGAAGCAGCTGGCGGCGGCCAGGACAGGGCAATCGCCAGAACCAAGACCGTACCAACAGCCCCGCCATGAACGCCTCCACCACCGGATCCGCCAAAGACGCCGGGCGACAACAAGCTATGTCGGCGCTCTCGGGGAATGCCTGGGCGGGTGGAAACAAGGGCAAGCAGTCGCAGGCGGAGCTGGGACATGTTCCTGTGCGCGACTTCAACGCGAACGAAGTCCGGGATTTCTTGAAGAAGAGTATGTATACCGTCGCGTAGACCAAGGATCATGCTAACCAAGGGCAGAATATATCGAGAGCACTGCTGGTACGACCCCGCGACGCGCACATGTAGATTGCATTGGCTGACTATACATCTGAAGACCAACCGGCTGTATATCACAAGGTCCAAGGCGACTCGGTGGCGAAGAGGAGCAGCGGGGCTTGGGGGTCGAGGGGTAGGTCTTCCCTACACAACGAGGAGAACGGACGGCTAACGTTGCAACAGGCAACATGTCGCACCTCATGCCCTCGGGACAGGACTTCTTCACGCAGCTCAAGAAGCAGCTCGTGACTATCGACCAGGCCAAGTCGGCTGCACAATGATGTGAAGCGACATGACATTGGATGGGCATTTGCAGGAGTTCTTGGACCAGGATATTGGTGCATGTTCCATGGCGGTAAAACAACATGGCAGAGCACATGTACCTCACTAAAGGAGTTGGGAGTTTTTGGGTAAGGAATTTGTGTGGAATGGGCAGTCGAGCGATACCTTTCTGCTTTCTGACAGCGTTCTCTGTGGCTTACCTGTTAGTCGGGGCATTTTACAATCCTATGCCCATGTAAATAAATAGCAAAATGCAGAGCAAGTTACAGACAACACGTCCTTTCTTTACTAGGGGTAATAAATTTCCTTTCGAGACCGGGTTGACGCTGGTGTATGAACCGGGTCCGTGGGACTAAGTGCTGGGATGTTATTTGTAGCGGTCATTTCCCGACCACGAACATGATTTCGTTGGACAACAAAGACGGAACCTAAGTCGGTTGTAAATGTCGGGTGGACAGCTTTCATAACCCGTCTGGTACGTAGTGGTGTTATTCGTTCATTTTCCTTGGCATTTCCAGGCACTACGAGCTACAACTTTCAGTCTACTTCGAGTGAGTGTACCTTTGCTGAAGCGATCGACGGCCTGCAATCATAGACTCAGGGTGCCTGTGTTGGAGCGTGCCCCGCTGCGAAGCTTTCACCCGTCGCTAGGGAGGTCTGAGTTGAGCGCTGGTCGGCTGCAGGGACCAGAACGCGCGCGTCTTAGTCCCAGGGCAATCCGATAGAATATACCCAAACGTCCACCACCACAAGCCGTCTCCCTTTACCTCTTGCCCCACCATACCCGACTTCTGAGGCGTCAACCAGCTGCCCACTTCGTCCATTCACCACGGAATAAACTCGGCCATGTCGTCCCCTCCGCGAACGCCTTCGTATAGGCCAGCGTCCTCCCACCGCCGACACCCTTCAAGCCTCGACATACCCTCCAATACACACTCGCGGCGAGGGTCGATGAGCCGTCGCTCGGTGGGGTACTCACCCATAACACCACGCTCGTCGCGCGAATTCGACCACGGCAGCCCAGCACACCACTTCGATGGCGGGGGAGACAGCAATGGCCTGGGCAACCTGGCCGACGAGCTGGGCGAGATCTGGGACGACGATGAAGAGCCCATGGACGGCGAGTTTGGGGAAGAGCTGGACATGCCACATGACGACGGCCTGGAGATAGGCACCGCTGTGGAACACGACGGCTCGTATGGGACTGGCAGCGCCGTTATTCTCAATGGCGTGCGGGACAGTGGGGTGTCGATGCAGTCGTCTCCTTCGGCACATTCCAGAGCAACACTGAGTCCACAGGCGGCCATCAGGGCGAGGAAACACAACCGGCATCGCTCGCTGTACGATGGCTCGGATTATGGCTCGGACTCGGATATGGACAACGAGGGCATCTCTCCTGCGCTGGATGCGAGGATCGCTGCTATAGAAAGTCTCGCGCGGAGAGGCATGGAGGAGAATGGAAGTGGGTCAGACGACGTCGTCAAGCGCGTCACAGAGCAACTGAAGGATCTGGGGAGTCAGATCGCCATTGAGAACGGAGCTACAAGGTACGCATCCAACCCAGCCCAGTCTGCAAAACCCACCAATACTGACCGCCCACAGACTCAAGACCGCCCACGACGCCCTCACAACCCACCTAACCCACCAATCCCGCACCCTCACCTCCCTCACCGCCTCCCTAACCGGCCCCCGCGCCATCATCCCCGACCCAGACACAATCGACACCCTCCTCCCCCTCATCACCTCAACCCTCGAACTCATCCCCCACGCCTCCCCAGACCCCCTAGTCTCCCTCTCCCACCTCACCCTCTCAACCCGCGAACTCCTCCAACACCTCTCCAACATCGACGACACACTCCACATGTCCCGCCAATTCACAACAAACGCCTCCCGCCGCCTGCGCACGAGCAAAGAGCAGCTACAGGAGTGGAAGCGCGAGAACGAGCGCGCGGAGGAGGGGCGCGCGTTCATCGAGAGGGGCGACTGGGATCGTAGACTCCGGGATCGAGAGGCGAAGCGGACGTGTGCGGATATTCTTGATGGGTTCGAGGATGCGTATGGGGTTTGGAGGAAGAGGTTGTGTGAGGGGTTGGGTGTGGCTAGTGCGTAGTTTGCGCATGTGTTCTTTCCTTCTTATCCTTTGTTTTCATGCCGTTGGAACATCCAGGTGGATGGATGGATATACATGAGCGTCTGTCTGGCTTGGGAGTCTCGTGGCTAATAGAAAGCCATTAGGTGAAAATTTTCCAGGGGTACAACATCGATGGGAGAGGGGCACGGGAGGTTCTCCCTCGGAAATCTGTGCGGCGGAGGTATCGTCGCAGAATTCACATATCTTCGCGTCGGTTGGCGAGGGCGTCGAGCGCTCTGGCTATATGGCTACAGAACTTCTAGATCCATCATCTGGACCAAATAACGCGGGCCATATACATACCACGGAAAGCAGTACGGGGCTAGCCAAAAAGGAGGCGCGGAAGAATCTTAGCTCCGACTCGATGTTTGGGGATGGGGATGATGCGGTGGTGGTGGATGGGAGAGTATAATATGTGTATGTGTGTGGAAGGGGAGGGAGAAGGGGTGCTTGGGATTCGGTTCGAGGTTTAGGCGGGAGGTTATGGTTAGAGGAAAGCATTTGGTTGGGGATACCCTTGTTGTATTTTTTTGTTCTGTTTTATTGTGTGGTGTGGAGTGGAATGGTTTATCAAGACGGACGTAAGCACAAGCAGTGATTGGAATGTTTCTGATGGCATTCCGTTTTGTGTCTGTTATTCTATCAGATTATAGTTGTGTTCTCTGCCTTGTCCTGCCTTGTCCCAATGCTGCGCCTGTGATGCACTGCTAACCTCGCTCAAGTGACGCATACCAATCCGCGCCACTGCACAAAGTCGTCTTGGAGATCAATCGCATACTGCCCTCCCTGCTCCATGAACTTTCGATATTCCGGGAACCCACGGAAGGCATCCAGGTGGATGAGCATGAATTTGACAACCAAATTTCGCAGCGGATCCACAGCTTCATGCTCATGCTCGGAGTTGTAAATTCTGTCGGCGGTATTGTTGTTGTCGTATACAAAGACGAGAAGATCGACGACAGCTGCGCGTGTTAGGGTGTTGACTGGCAGAGAAACGAGAAATTGGTGTAGTCTGTGCAGTGCAAGATGCTTCAACTTGTAGATCATGTACTTCTCCGCAAAGGTGTAAAGACGTGCGTGAGCCATGAGAACGTCGCTGACATCAACTTCCCAGTGCTCTTGTCCACTCCAAGGGCTGATTACTGCGCGCGCAGCGCTCCATTGGCCGAAACCCAGCGTAATGAACGTGTGCACATACTGTCTGGAGATGCCTCCTGTTATTACTATTTGTGCGATGGAAGGACTGAGTAACGTAGAGTTATTGTCGTCGGTGTCGTCAATGATGTCTGGCTCGGGATCTGTATAGTTGTCACGGTATGCGAATTCGCAGATTCTCTCGAAATCTTCGACCTCCAGCTCAGGTAGTCGGGCGATATTCTCCAGGGCTTCTTTCATGGATCCGTTGACAAGGCAGTCTAGAGATGGAGAGAGCGCAGCAATGGCACCTAAGTGCACGACAACAGGTTCCTCGTCTTGACCGATGAGGAAGGTGAACAGTTCGGAGTGCATTATCCTTGAGAAGTCAGTAGGTACTTCATAAGAAGGTTGTAATTGCACTTACTCCGAGAAAGAACGCGCCATCTCGTTGAGCGTGGCCGCGGAAACGGTGTGGTCAACCAAGCGAGTTGTTGGATGAAGTTGTCGGTGACTAGGTACACGACAGTGGGAGCAGACGCTCTCTTTAAGTACTAATAACAGGACCCACATAACGTAGAAAAGTGAAAGTAAATACAGAAAATCAGTCTACTTCACCTGCTCACCTCCGATCTACTTCTTGCCAGATACAGCCAGTCAACACAGGGTTTCTCACCCCTCGCGCCAACACAGATCTTGGAGTGCTATCAAAATCCTATATTGTGCTCCCTAAGAGAGGTGGCTCTTATCGGCTCGACAACTCTCACGTTGATGGTGTTCATTTCTTGACTCACCAGTTCCGCAAGCTTCGAAAGACTTTGAGAACCAGGAAGGAACCGTTACATAGGCCCTCGCATGTTGACAGGGAAGTTCTTCCTGATAGAAGTTGTTTTAGTCATAGCATACCCAACCCAACCCGAACATTCATATTTCCCTCTCAATACTTCAGCAGTTTGGAAACGGAGCAGTGTTTTCAAGTTCCATTTGGTCTAAAGTTCCAGTCGGTGTCTAGGTATGGCCAAGGCCTTGCTTCGAAATGGTACTTTCTATTGACATCGACTTTGGATAAGCAGAAACGACGTTAGGGAGAACCATTCTCAGCCCCATTGTATTGAAGAACTTTACATCACTGTCAAATGTGCCATGTTAAGATGTCAGAACGTATCCGGTATTCCAAGGGGTTTTACTTCACTGTTCGACTCTACAATCCATCTTGTTGTTCCAGAACTTTCAACTAATTTCAATTCACCAACACTCACGTCGTCTGCTTTGCGTCTCATATGTGTCGTGGTCTGTTCAATACCGTATGCGCGGTGGTCTGCTCAGTCCTGGCCGTTCATCGCGCCTTCCTCATCCCAATACGTTACGTCACTGCAACGATTTCACCTCACCGCTAGGCAACAAGTTTCTTTACTCCAACTCCTTCCTTGTTTTGTTGTTCACACTCACAAGTTAAGTTCCATGTCTGGAACAACAGCACTGCCTGCGCTAGCCTCAGCAAAACAGGTGAACGACGCCATGGACCAACTACAACAAGACAACCGACATTCAAGGGCGATGACACTCGACGTTATGCCTGTAGAGATGATCAGTGAGATCACAAGTCATCTAAAGCCCCGAGATCTTACCAAACTGGCTCGAGTGTCTAAGAAGCTCCGCGACTTTGCCCAGTGTGCGCTGTGGCGAGACATAGAGCTGCATCGTCAAGACGCCCATCAAGACTGCTTCGGCCTAGATGTGCAACGTCAACTCCCACGGACCTACCTCGACGATGAGCTTCGCGATCCTTGGTCATACAGAGATTCCGGCGGAACAGACCACGTGTTCGAGCAACGTACTGCGAAGTTCGGGACAGCGATTCGCAAACTCTACCGTACTGCTGGAAAGTCGCAGGGCTGGAGCAGACTTGCACCGTTCATACGACACCTATGCCTGACGATAACGTACAAGAGTCCGCCTTCCGTATGGAACATGGTTCTGTCGCTCTCAAATCTCAATGCAGTCGAGCTTATTGGAGAGTTTACTGCCGAGAATAAAGGACCGCCAGCAATCGCAACTCTTCACGAGCCTGCCGCAAATAAGATACGACACGTTCGGCTGCGTGGCTACATACCTGGAGGCTTCGTTTCTGCGGTGTGCAAGGCCTCTGCTGCCAGTATCGTCAGTCTTGACCTAGGCATTCTCGAACGACCCCAAATTCACGTCGGTGATGCAGAAGACACAGAGTATCAGCAAATGCTAGGTTATCCACTATACATTGCCCCGCGAGGTGCCCTATGGTACACGGAACAGTCGTTCCCTACGCTTACATCTCTAACTCACCTGCTTCTCTGCAAACGGGGTAGGTTTGATGGACCTCCTGAGATGTCGGAAGAAGAAGACGGCGAAATTCGTGAGGATGAAGTACATGATGTGAAGGAACTCAAGCAATGGGCATCCCTTCTCCAATCAGTCAGTTCCACCATTGTCGAAGTTGTTCTCGAGCAGCGTCCAGTGTATCTCGAATATCTCCTCCACATGGACATGGATATTTCTCCACACGACAAAACAGGAGTGAATCCAGATCTATGCACTTCAGATTCTGCCCTGTACCAACACGTCTTGGGTGCACTTTTCGACAATCAAGGCAGTTGGCCGAAGCTCCAAAAGTTGACATTCCGCGGGTGGGATACAACCAACCTCTATGAAGAGGTGCGGGAAGCGAAAGAACCATGGCATGTCTTTATGGCGAGAGTCTTACCACAGGCTCAGGTTGAACATGTATGCGGCAACCACATGTTCTTTAGTACGCGAAAAGGCACGATCTTGAATCAGCATGGGGCTGACGGCCTCATGCCGCACTTGGACTTCGGACGCTTCGACGAAGGCTACCTGTTCGATATGAACAACTTCATGTTCTAGCATAGCAGGGAGCCCTTGATTGCTTTGCGGCGAATGAACCGCAAGACCTGAAGTTTGTGGTTAGCATGGTGTGTTAAAGCGGCTGTTGTTATGGTTTCTATACGGTAACATTTTGCTACGCAATCTGCAGGATACATATCTAGCTAGATGAGACAATGATGAAGCAATACGTGCTGTCTACGCATCGTTTTCGCGTTCAAAGATCGGACCGAACGACTCTGATATCGCTCACTCCTGACATTGACCCCTTCTTCGACATTCCCAATTTCGTGTTGTATGATTGTGATTTGCACTGCGTAGAAAGAATAAGGTTTATTGGACCAGTAGTAACATGTGAGTATTTCTTCCGGCTGTCGCAGAAGAACTGGCCATGAGTCCGAGCTGCCACGACGACACTTCATTAACGATTGTTTACGGGTACGACATTGGCAATACTCTGTACTAATCCATACACGTTTTCTTCTTCTTGGGTTTGAGACGATCTTTGGTAGTCGGTTTTGGTCATGGAGCCACATGTGCGGCTGTTGGTCAGACACGCGAGGCTGAAACCTCGTCTGGCGCTGACCTGACGACTCCAATTTCTCAGCCTGACCAACTGCGAAACTGAACCACACTATCGTTGATTCAAAATATCCCTCCACCTATCTACCATTATTTTGTCTATCGTTACAATGTGCCACTTTGTCGTTGGGCGCTACTCCGTCTGTCGGTGCCTATACTATATGTCCGATGTTGATACCTGTTATCAGTCGGAAAGGCCAGGCCATATGGTGCAAGAGAGGACGGTACTTGTAGGCAGTCTGTGCAATGACCACAGCTCTTCTTTACAGGACGAAAAAGTAGCCATGAAAATACGATCGGAGGAGCAGCACCATACAAGGATCATACTCGGGAAACAGAACATGTCTGCTTCAGATCCACCTCCGTTAGATCTTAACAAGAAGCAAAATCAGCCTCCTGTCACGTCACCCATCTATGTGCCTACACAACAGGCCGTTATACGTGGAGATCCAGTGCAGCATCAAGAAACAGATTCGGTCGAAGAGGGACTAGCAATATCAAAGCTAGATGTTGCAACAAGCGTCGAATCAACAAGTATTAAAATGGGCACTGAAGATTACACCGAGTTTGAATACCAACAGACTCAAAAGGGCGATGAGCAGTGTTTGAAAATCATGAGGACATCTGAAGAAGACAAGAGCGTAATGCAGAAGCTTCAGAGATCGGACTCCAACGAGAACACCGTTGTATCAATATCCGTTCATGGAGGTACTGATGAGACAAAAGAGAACATCGGCCACTTGATGTCAATTGGAAAATGCAAAACTAAAGCCGAACTCATCTTGAAAGATATCGAAACGGTATCTAGCGACACAAAAAGATACTGTGGTATTCAGCCAAGTGACTACGTTCGCCCCCAAGTCGACGCAAGCGCTCCGCTCCAACCGTCGTTCGAATTACCTCATGATTTGTCGTCCTCTTCTACTGAGAATGTCATGGTTAATGCTGCTGTCCCAACGCAAACAGATTATCCAGCTGTCACACGTCCATCTTCCAATGTTTGTGTTCAAACACAAAAAGCTATGTCAGAAAAAGTTGATGTTTTTCTAAGGAATGTACCTGAAGAAGGCCTCTTAGAAATGACAAGGAAATGGGAAATCAGGTCAAAAAGGTTATCCTTCCGCGGACTGCACTTACCCTCAACCCTGAGAGATGTGCTCTTGCACATCATGGACGTAGTGCTCTTGAGTACATACCAACTCTCTATTGCTGCTGGTTGGTTGGAACGACCCCTAGCACCGAACATGGTGCGACTTCGCTGGCACTGTGTAAGTGGTTGTAGTTTTCCTTCGATTCAAACCACGAGTATCCTATCGCAAACGCTAATCAGGTATATAGAATTGCGGTGACAGTCTCTTCAGCGATGTCGTGGAATGCCGTCCAAATGGAATTGCGGACCTTATCGCCAATATGGAACGGGCATCTGCAATTAAGGTACGTGCAACGCCATATATCAGACATTCAGGCAATCAACAATATGTGAAACCGAACCTGGGCCCCTGGCTTCGGACTACAGTGAACGCAGTCGCATCCATCTTTGGTCGGACAGGCACTCCTTCGTCCTGTCTCCCACAACATACTAAATTGCATGCGACGGCTACACGTACAACACCCACTGTTGATCCTGCCCAACGACAAGCACTTCATCTGATGGCCTGCATGCATCGCGATCAACAACGCAAGATCCTCAAACAGGACCGCGTCGAGGCCATACACACAGACCGAGATCTGCTAGCCTTTTTGCACCGCCAGTACATACATCACCGCGGTCGCATTCTCTCCATATTCTCTCTCCGAAACATAAAAGGTATACATTTCATTAAATTCCACCTACCCATGGGCGGCAGCGTCATCGTTCGAAACCACGACCCGTGTTGCGTAGCCGTCACCGATACGACTGCACTACGCACATGTGAATGCATACCCCCAAAGGCAAAAGTCGAGCCGTCCCCTACTGCGGAATATCGTTGCACCCCTGGACCTCCCGCTACGCATCCACTCATCCCCCCGGAGTATCTGTTGATGCTTATGACCTGTCCGTCTCATACACATGAACAGGATACTTGGATTCTAGATCAGATTCCCAGACGTACGTGCGGTGAGCTGCGAGGGAAGGTAGGACAGCCTGCTGAGGGGTGGGGAATTTACTATCAGGAAGACTGGAATTGCGACATGATCGTTCTCGGCGTGTATATCATCTTTCTTCTAGCGAGTCTGCTGTTTGGCATCCTTTGGTCAGTGTACAAATTCGACATCCAGGGGGCTTTTGGAGTGAGCGCTTACATGGTGTCTATGGTTGTAATACTGGTCCATCTGACTGCTATGGGAGCAGAAAAAATGAGGTAGCCATAATCTAACGAAGGTGCTGTGGTTGTCCACGATGTCTTAAGTGTTCGTTGTCTTCCTATGTTTTCATTCCGCGTTCAGTCATCACACCCTATCTCCACTGTCCTACGTTCGCATAGTATCTTCTAAAGGGTTAATATGTTTTACCAGCCAGTCAAGAGACGAGGTGATTTGAATAAAACGATCCCGAAATCTCGCACAACCTTATCATATCCCAGAAGACGAATGTTAAATCTGCAAGCGTGTCACAACAAAGGCCGCAGCCATGTATATACACTGCCAAATATGAGTGTGTGTAACGTAATGCAAGAAACTGTTCATCACTTACAGCAGACACGAAGTAGGGCAAACCTAAGCCCATACCTCCGACTTTGATTGCATGAACCCACAGAACAGTCATCAGCGGAGCCCCGACAAGAGATCCGAGCGTCTTAGTCAACATAACGATACTGAAGTCTTGAACATCGGAGTTGGCCAGCGCTATAAGTGGTGACTTGACCAATGACATTGTGAAGACCGGAAGAGCTGAGCCTAGGGCGTATATGATGAGTGCTGCTAAAGTTAGTCATGAATTGTTTTCTGGTCAAGCAAAATACGTACCAGTGAGCAACACCCAAAACTTGGATGCCATTGCCACGCATAGCACGCCGAGGACTGAGACTAGTATGCTGATTTCAGCCCCGAGGTAGTTGAGGCGGGTTTCTGAGCCGCGGACTGCTTTTGACGACATCGAAGCGCGAATGACGCGCGGAACTATGAGGGCGAGTAGTACGAAGTTGACAAGAGCCTTTGTAGAGAGCATATAGCCAGCCTGTTTACATGATGAGTCTTTGATAAGCTGTTACCAACCAGACATAAACTTACCTCTGCAAATGTCCATTCATATCTCTTCGAGATGTACTGCACAAGAAGCTTTGTGTCTGAGCTCGCAAGCGCGGTGAGGAAGAACGAGCACAGAAGGACTTGGAAATTGCGACGGCCTGTTACCAGATCTACAAGCCTGCTTATCGCCATTTTGGTACTCTGGTAGATACCCAGATTCGCTTGGAGCATACTTGAGTACCGTTGAGGGCTGAGAGCTCTTTCCTCAAGCAACGACCCGACCTCATCTCCGGCACCACTATTGACATCGGCTGATGATAGTGTAGTGACTGTGGTCTTTCTGGTATCTGGCAGTAGCCTGATTATTGGGATGACACAGATCAGGAGCACGATATTCAACCAGAACGGAAGCCACAAGCTCCAGCTCATCGTGAAAGCTGCGATTGTAGGACCCAGAAAGGATACGACGTATGACGTAGAGCTAATATACGAGAAGTAGGATGCACTGAAGACAATTAGCGTAGTCAACAATTGTTAGCCGTGTCACTCACCGCTGGACATACTCTGTTGTCAACATGGAAGTTAGGGTGAAAATCGTCGATTGGAGAACGCATTCGCCGCCCAAGACAGCCAACATCGGTCCTGCGAGTATAGCCTTCGTGGGAAAGATATGAGCATAACGTCCTAAGGGGTCTTAACATCACGATTTATGGTTGAAGTCTTGTGCTCTGCTACTTACCAATAGCAATTGCCCAAGCACTCATGAACACCCTCGGGACCAAATTACACCAAAGCACAACTCTGACACCCCATCTTTCTGCGATAAAGCTAAATGGGATTGTAACAACGAAATCTACAACATAATGCGTTAGCCAAATGCAGTTCCGAATGCTAAAATATCCACATACCACAAATGACTAGCGTTGTCTCCATGATACCTTGCAGCCAAGCCAATTGGCGTTGAACAGCATCGATTTTGCATACCTTTTCTGGTATGATGCCACCGGGAGGAAAGGAATGGGGATCGAGGCGCGCATAATGTTCTTGGCAAAGCCGTCGTTCAATAACGCGATTAAGAGGAAGCGTATATAAAGCCGTTGATAGATGAATAAGAACGAGGATCGAGATCAAGGGCCATATCGGATGTTTTCTAAGCGGAATGCGTGTGGGAGACGAAGTTCGAGACGGCATTGATGATGTATGTGGAGAGTTGACGGTCGACGTGGGCAACGGTTCGCTGCTTTTCAAAATTGACATTCTCCACGACGTTGAATACTGTCGTATTTTTCAGATGCGTCGGTCGATGTGGCTGGGAGGCGACTCCGGACACGAAGTGAAGGACGAGTGATTGGCTTAATGTGTGGCTGTTGAGGTAATGTCACGTCATTGAGCTTCCAAGAATGTTTCGAGACCCAAACGCGCGGTCCTGAGAGATTAGAGTCATGAACTCGTGAATTGACGCAACAGGACTGCGAAACACTGTATCATTGTTTCAAGCCGTCTATGCATTTGTGTAGGATAAAAGAGGTTATGTTACAATAGTCGTATCGTCTGTTGTTTCTCTCTCATCAAAATTAGAAAAGCGAGAGAGAAAACTCCTAGTGTTCACGCTTGTTCACTGGCAGCGAATCGGAGGTTTGTAAACTCATTCCTCTCCAGAACCGCGTGCCAACTTCGTGCAGGAGAGTAGGATGTACGTCAACAATTGCCCATCTAGTCTCATCGTAGAGAACAATATCGCGTAATAGGCTATTGTCATCTTACATACGAGCAACGCTGCGAGAATGGGGAACCATGGCAAATACCAGCGCAAATGTAGAACAGCATCCCCACTTCAACAGAACACATATCCATCCTCAAATCGCACCTTGCTCGGAGTGCGCGGGAGGACGCTGCAAGACCATCCCTGTCTTGTCGATCGCCAGCGCACCGCTCTACCGGATTCCGCGCGCTTCGAGTCCCGTCCATGCCATAGCAAACCAAAAAGCAGATATCTCCTGCTAGAACCAAACCCAAGGGTTCAACCACCAATACATTTCGCCACCCACTTATTTGCCTCTTCAAGCCACAGTTGAGTATCCTTGCTACTTCAAGGGGTAACGGCAGGGATGCACGACACCGCGACCTCGCGATGACGCGGTTGGGGTCGATCTGTCTCGTAGGTACCGTCTCACACGATATCTTCGCAAGACCGAAAACCGTTAGAGCGGTGCATTTCGCTAATGTCAACCGTCTGCATCTATCTCTTCTATTACGAGTGTGACGTCTTTTGCTTATGTCTGTTCTCTCATGACTGGTTGCCAGATACTCACCAAGTGTGCATCCGATGATGATTGACGTGAACACAAGCGGTGTTTGTGATACGATGTGCTTTGTTCACCTCTTAACGCTTTCGAAGTACCTCGTACACACTGTTCCGAGATTCTCCACTATCGTGATGGATATAGCTCTGTCCACAAAGTATTTTGCCTAGGATATCGAAGGACACTATCGACATGGGAGAAGGCGGGGCGGATGTTAGATCGGACTCAGCATGTCGAGGACAAAGGAGGTCATTGGCGAATATGGTACGGCATCATCGGTATGAGGGGAGAGGTGCATATAGTCTATAATCGTTGCCCTTGAAACAAACGACAAAATGTACAATTTGAGTGGTTACCTGTTACAAGCGCTAAGAGGCTACTGGAAGCGCGTTCTACTTACCGGAGCTATGCTTGCTGCCAAGGCGAGTAAATTGGACACCATCGTCAATGTGCGCAAAGGAATTTCGGTAAACGTTATCATTTCGACGGCAGTGAAACACATATCGAGCAGGCGCCATCTCGCGACAGGCGAGGTACGAAGCTCACTACGCGTCCACCTACGCTCGCGTAAGCTTCAGAACCTGAAACATCAAAATGAAGGGATTCCGGTTTTAAGCGCGCATGGAACAATGGAACAAGGAACACCAGTCAATCGCTATGTTGGGCGACCATTTTCTATAACTAATGCTCGTCACAAGGCCTTTTCAGCCCCGCTGTCAAGTACAATCTGGTGAGCCCAACTACCACCTAGGCTGGGATAACCATGCCCAAACCACTCTGTGCTTTTCCACCGTTCCGTTCAGTTGCAAATGCAGAAAGAGAGTCGAACTCCTGAGAGCGAAGAAAAGAATTGGGGAATACAATGAAATTGAAAAAAGGGTATCTCTGCTCGCTTAAGCAAACAACAGTTGCGAGTGAGCCTGAGTATGCTCTCGATGTGTCAATTTGAGCCTGTGTTACTTGCTCCACCGCTAGTTCCCACGGCTCAGATCGTGCTGACCTTATTAGTTGGAACTTGTATCCAAGAAGCGGATGGCCCGATCTGACCGGGACCGGTACACCACTCGCCACGTGTAAACAAAACTCAAATACATGACATAGGAAATGCTTGAGACAGGAAAGAGAAACGTCTTTGATATCGCAGGAAAATTGTACCAGGAAACGTATGACCATGTGATGTTCAGGTTCAAACGCTCATACATGATACTTTATACAGCGGGGTATTCGTGGACACTATTGTCAGTCCTAGGTGACGGGTATTTTAGAAACGACCAATCGCAACAGGTACACTTCGACTAGAAGCATCTTTTACATTTGGTGAGGGTGCAGGTATGTGCTGTGGTAGTATTGGCTTTGGTGTTGCATGTTTGAAGCGTGATCCGAGGTGGGCGTTGATGGGTACATTGGCACAGGCTGCGACTTGACCACGTTGACATGTCCAAATTGTTCAGTCTCAGGCGTGATAGGAGGAGTGAGGCACCCGTTGTGCATCATGGCACCATAAGGAGTCTTCTGGGGAGTCTGTGGTCCGTAGAGACCGGCGATAGGCTTTGCATCCTCGATAGTGATCGTCGGCGGCGGCGTTGGGGGTGCTGCGTCCCGTCGTGCGATCTGGGCTTGACGTTGAAGGAACTCGTCGACAGTAGCGGAAACATTCGAAAGATGCAGCGAGCCGTATTTACGGGACAGAACAGGTGACGGTTGGTACAGATGGTTCGACAGGCCAATCACTGTCTGGGCATCGTAGGCACCAGCCCACTCGGATGTTCGTGACTGGGGCCTGGAGAGAACACATCTGGCGAGAGCAAGAGCGGATCTAGCGAGCACCGAAGGACGGGTGGAGACAAATTCCTTGTGGAAGAGGGCGATTTCCGCGATATAGAGAGTCATGTGCTCGACTTCTGCGTCGTAAGGAGCTTCGGAAAGGGCGATCTGCAGGAATGCGTCTACCGTGGGGTGTCCAACTGCCCAGTTAAGAGTCTGGAGCACATGCCATTCCATCTGGGTAAACATCTCATCCTCGTAGAGTGAGCAGCACATGGACTTCAATTCCCGCACGGTAGGAACTCTGTCTTTCTTATCACCGTACTTAGCGGCAATCAGTAGGGCGGCGCACCCAACAAGCTGGTAGTGTCGCTTGTAGACGACGCGTCGTGAACAGTAACGGTCGAGAAGGTTGACAGCAAGGAATAAGGTTTCGGGAAGCAATTGGAAAGCAGCATGTGCTTCAACAAGGAAGTCGAGAAGATATGGACGCATGAACCACTGAATCTCTGTCTGAATATCAATGGAGTTGACGTCTGGCAGGGTTTGTGACTGGCGCTAGTTAGTAAGGTTTATATACGGTATGCCTTGTGTACCAACCTCCATGTGAATCATATGATCAACAACATCCTCTTGGTATTCATCGGCGGTCAACCTCGACAACTCCTCAGCGAGAGCCCGTTGTTGCATCCTTGCAAGAGCCTTTTGGCGCTCCCTAGCCTCAGCACGGAGAGCGTAGACGCCATCATCGTGTGATTCAACGAAGTACGAGTCGCACTGCCCATAGCGGGATTGCGATTGTTGGTGGTAAGACATGGCGTGTAAGGGTGTTCGGTTTCGAGTGGATGAATCGAGTGATACGCGGATCGGTGTAGAAGGTGATAGCCTGCAAGGCAACGTATGAAAGGATTGTGTGTAGTTGGGTGTATTAAGTGAGTTGGTATTCTCTGATCCCTGAGAGCTTGAGAGGCGGGATTTGTCTAGTAAAACCTAACAAGTCAGCTCGCATCCAAAAGAAGGCACGACTAGAAGTAAGGGCGGACATACCTTCGAAGAATTAAACGATTACGATAATGAGTGGACGTGGTGTACAGGTACACGACAAAGAAACAGTAGGGAAGGTTGAGAAGGTCGAGACCCTTGCTGATGGCATCCAGGAACTGGGTGAAGTTGTACCGGTGTGACGAAAAGGAGGGTTCGTTTGAGGCAGACTACGAGCTAACGAGTCCGCTAGGGGGAAGTGAGACGCCAAGAGCCGGGATACCGAAATCCCAGATGTGACGATTGGGGACTAAGCAAGGATTAAGTTTGGGTATGTGGAGATGCGAAGATGGCGCATTGCTTACATTGGACGTGAATCTTCAAGCAGCGAAGAAGTGACAGACTGCAAGATACAACCGGTCGTAACGCGCGGAAGAAAGCTGCAACACAACGATAGTCAGTTTAAGCTCGGGAAGACGGTTGATGCCGAGTTTTGCAAAGCGGCCAGGTCGAAGCGAACATGCGCATGAACAGATGTTGGCCCGTGATCTGGTGAAATTGGAATGAGGCGGGACCTGTCGGAGATGAGGACCCTCGAAGGAAGGAGATCTTATAGAACGTCGGTGAACGACTGTACCAAGTGGCGTGTTCATGCCCGTGAGCGTCTTCCAAGAACTCACGACCAAGGACACGACCCAGACGTTGCCATCGGAAGATGAGCAGGTGTTTAGAGAACAATTGGAAGCGTCTTTAGGTAATCCAACGAAGGTGCCCGATGTGAACAACGCCGAGAGCAGCGTCGTGATGTGCGATTGCGGATGGCATGATCGAGTTTCGTAGGTCGAAACGGTTTAAGACAAACTGATCGACGTTGAGGGACAATGCAATCCGATGACTGTCTTTGGTTCGACCACGCCCCGTCTGACACCCGAGACTCGAGGACTCGAGAGGCCCACATGTCTCATAGCCACACTCAATTCCTCCCACTCCCTTCGATGTTGCTATGATGGTGTCCGTACTTTCGCGGACCTAACCAGTTGTCCCGACCAGTGCCTTTCGAGTTGCAACGGTGAGACAAGAAACTCTTCGGCAAAGAGCGTCTGCATGTTGGCGCTTGCGTCCACACAACGGAGATCCAAGTCAAACACAAAAATGAAATGTCACCTACAGGGAAGATCCACCGAAGACACAACGAAGTTACAAGGCTGGGTCAGAGGACGATCGAGGTGAACGGCCAATGTGTGGAGCGGAGGGCAAGAGGGCAGCGGATTGCTATCTCTGCGTCCAGCGAGAGGCGATGAGAAAGATGGTAGAAGGAGCGAATTGGAGTTGAATGTACAGTGTACGTTCGAGATCCTATTCGGGGAGAAGGTTGGGTATAGGGGACCGAGAGCAGGAGATGGGAGTTTAATGGAAAGGAAGGGGCCGAAACACTCAGCACCGCATCAATCCAAGACTCCGTGCTCGACGGTAGTGGGGAGAGGTATGTAAGGGAGGAGGGTGAGAGGTGAGGAGTGAGATGTTCAGACCTGAGTAGGTTCGACAAAACGACGGGCCACGAAATGCCCAGCTCCACATACGCTAGGCTGCATCTGTTACGCGTAATTGGCTCGGCGCCGCTCGTGAATCAGGTTGGCGTTTTTTGCGTCTGGCACCTCCTAGCCAGGAACACGCTTTCGACGCGTCCTGTCCCGTTACTTCCGCGAGTGTCACCACTACCGGCAGGGCACCCTCTCACGCCTCCATCTGCTGTGTCAGCTAGGATTTCACGCACACACCGCATCGGCCATCCAATCTGCGTTCTGTGGCAACGGGACGGTGGTCTTCCACAATAATTGCTCTTGCTGGCAACTAATTCACGTCTTGACGTTCGCTTTTGGGTCGCGCAGCACGGCTAGGTAATAAGGAGCGGGCTGGGCTGTCCATCAATCAGCGACCTGGAGCTTCTCCGTCAGCCGAAAGCCATCGTATGCAGCTACAACTAGGTTGCATGACGAGCCAACAATGGCACCCAATCCGTTCCTTGCCTGTACATTCAGGATATCTTGCTTTGGGTAGCCAAGGTATGCAGATAGGATCTCAAACGAAACGCCATGAGGCGATCCGACGCGAAAGCAAACACGCCTCTGGAATGAGCAATATCATCAATCCATCACTCATGAGACTACAAGCGTTCCTCCTTTAACTTGCGCAGAGTCAGAAAGCAAAATAGCTTCTGCATCCTTGTCGAATGCCGTACGTGAGCAGCTGCCCCTTTAGCATTCCCGAGTCAAGTACGCCCAATTGCTTCATGCACCATGCCGCATAATTAACGTTATTAACAGTCCGAAGAAAACCACAGACAGAGCCCACGCCCATGGTGGAGCACTCTAAAAGAAACTATAGAACGCGGAAGAGTGGTCCAAGACCTGTGCAATCGGAGTATACAGACCACCCCTGCTAGAGCCTCAGGCACGCCGACTTGAATTTATCGTTTCGCGTTGATCTTTCGTAACATGCCTTGCCAGTCATCTCTGCTAACCCAACGCGTCTCCTTTCTTTGATTCTTCCAAATTTGCCCGGTCCTCAGGACTCTTGCAGATGAATTCCTCGGCTTGGGGCTGTGTTCATCGGTTGGGGGCTGAGCTCATCCTGTACTCATTCGTGAAGTCATGTCCGTGATGGCCTTTCAACGCTGCAGCTACTATAACTGCGGGGTTACCGCATGGGAAAAACTGGGACACTGCAGACAGGGTGGAGAGATGATGTATTTTGCTGATTGTCTATTCACAACACCTTTCCTCAACCCTTCTAGAGGCTGCGCCCTGTACTGCAGCTAGCGTTAGTAGCCGAGTTTCCAGCCACCTGTCCATAGATCGCGTACAGACGCGTCTCTGAATACTTAAAGCTGCATACGCGACCTCACACGCGACCGCCGACTAACCTCTGGTTGACATTCAGCCAACTTCCGTTCCGCCTCCCTCATGCCTGATGATGGTGCGTGCAGAAGGTGGACCCAATAAACCACCTTACTCTAGCAAATTTGCTCAAACTTTTATCTCAGATGCCACATGTGGGGATCTGCCGGTATCACAAGATGTCAACAGCCTTTCCGCAGCGATCAACAAATTGCACCGAGGCCTGCGGATACAGTTTCTGTGACACTTAGCGGCTTGTCGTAGAGGGATACACATCGCCTCTTGCGTCACCTGTGACCGCAGGCTGGCCATAGATCTGTGCATGTTCCACCACCGCTGACAGCAAACTTTTCAACGTTATCAGACATGAGTGCTTGGCGATCTCTGCATGTCTCAATGTTCAACGAAACATGCTTCTTCCACTTATAGAAGGAGAGGGTTTCACATTACGGCCAGGCAACACAACTCCACGTATCACAGCACCATGTACTGTGATAGTTTTGAAATAGTCCGTTATCTTCGCTATGGCAGGAAACAGGCTGGAACACTTTTGTCATACTTTGCAACCACCATCCCATGTGTAAAAAGCATGCTCAAGGTCTTTAGGCTAAGGTATCAAGTGACCAAAGGATGTGATTCTTACAGCATGCAGTCCCGGTCCAGGGCGTTGAAGCCGCGCAATCGCGCTCCAGCGGAACCCCGCCCTGAAAGCCTTGAACCACGCTTCATCCCGAATTTGTCACAGATGTTGCATTGCTTTTCGACGCGTGAAGAGCATGCCAATCCTCTCTTAGCCAGTCGCGTCTAAACGCGAGCGACATAGATCTGCGCTCCCACCTCGTCATGATCAAAGTTTCGCTACACTTACTGCATGAAACAGTCCATGTTCAACCGGCGCATTGATGATTCATGTTCACACGCCGCATGATGCTTTTTGTAGTGTGGACGCAAACTATGGGGACGCACTTTGTCGGTGCCGTGAACCTCGGCCGTTCACTAAGACTTAAGCCACAGGGCCTCTTGACGTTATTATTGAAATGCCCAAAAGAACTCAACTCTGACCAGTGGAATCTTTCCCGGCCCGTATCCCGTTGTCCTGACAGCCCGCAAGCGTCTGAGCGTTCCACCATCGGGTAATATTCCAAGCAGCGATTCACCGTGACAACCGTACTTCTTCGGATGCCAATACGGCCAGCCCATTACACGCACAATACATAGCATACACATGATATATAGTACCAACAAACGGTTGCCTGGGCGATATATGCGGTCATGATCATGCAGCGATAAGTTCTTGCCGCAGGCCAACCTCTATCTATACTAGCGAACGCAATCAATGTGCTCAACACTGCTAAGCTGGCTTAACGGCCTGTCGATTGTGTGTTCCACCTCCATTAATCTCTCCACTAATGTGTATGTATATGCGGTTCCAACGAGATGGTCATAGGGCAACGAGCCTACACGAGCGGTTGTATGCGGCGGCACTCAGAATGTGATGTGAATGCCACTATGAAGGCTGAGTCTCTGCCTATAGAACTACAGCGTGAGCACGTAACAACCCGCTTTGCAAAGGCGCTGTCAAGTCTTGCATATTCTGGCGACAGACGAAAGACACTCGACGGTACGAATGCTTGCACCATCCTCGATCGTAAACAGACGAGGCTTGTAAAGAGCTGTATGCCTGCAGCTGATGTAGAGGAGGCCGCGGTGGACCTAGTGAGCAGTCGTCCAGTGTAGAAACACGGCGGTTGAGCCTGCTCGCATCAGTACTTCGGTCTGTGTCATCACTCAGGATGATGGAAGACGCGGCCGCGGGTGTTTCCATGATCAGACGTCAGCTAGGTAAGGCCCGACCTTTAATCCGGTCCCACTTTAAAAATAAAGCCAGACCCATGCCAAGCAAAGTTCTCAAACTTCATGATCATGATATTTGCAGCTACAATCTGGTAGCGTTGGCCCACATATCGTGTGTTGAGCCTGTATAGTACTTTGCGACCCTAATTTCGGCACCTCTAGCTAAGATGGACATTCACCGGTCTCGATTTGTGCCCTACCCACCCTCTGCGATCAACGCACTCGCATTCTCTCACCCAGAAGCCGAACATGGAAATCGAGATCCCGAGGCTCTAAGGCTTGCGGTTGGACGCGCAAATGGCAACATTGAGATCTGGAACCCCGCGAACGGAACGTGGTTGCAAGAGAAGGTTTTCTTTGGCGGCAAAGACAGGAGCGTGGAAGGCCTGGCATGGACGCAGGAGCCGGACCAGAGAGATGCGCATAACAAGATTGTACCTGGGAGACTGCGTTTATTCAGCATTGGGTATTCCAGCAGCGTTACAGAGTGGGATCTAGCGACTGGCCTTCCTGCGCGCCACTCGAATGGAAACCACAGCGAAGTCTGGTGTTTCGCAGCTCAACCCAGGCATGCGACGAAAGGCAGCTCAGACGAGGGCGTCAATGCGCACCAGAAGCTTGTTGCAGGCTGCGCGGATGGCACTATCGTCTTGCTGTCCACAGAAGACAACGACCTTCGCTTCGAGCGCTTTGTATCTCGCGCGACCAACAAGAAAGCGCGCGCTCTGAGCATCACGTACAAGGACCACAACACTATACTAGCAGGTTTTGCAGACAGCATGATCCGCGTTTTCGACACAAGGAACGGGAATGTCATCAGGAACATATCCTTGGGCAGCGGACCGCATGGTGGACCCAAGGAGATCCTAGTGTGGAAAGTCAAGTGTCTCTCGAACGGTGACTTTGTGTCTGGTGACTCCACCGGTGACATCCGAATTTACAACGGCAAAAACTTCAGTCAATTGCAGAGGATTTCCGGCCACGAAGCGGATGTTTTAGATCTTGCCGTATCTCGCGACGGTACAAGCATTTTCAGTGCGGGCATGGACAGGCGAACGTGCTTCTACACGAGTGTGAAGACGGCTGCGACGAAGGGTCTAGGTGGGAAATGGCGCAAGGTTTCCCACCAGCGATACCATGAACATGATGTCAAAGCCATGGCAACGTATGAGGGCAACAAACTGAGCGTGGTTGTATCTGGAGGTGAGATTCATGGTTCTAACTTTTCGTTATCCCGCTGACACTTTTTCGATTAGGTATTGATACACAACCCATCGTCGTTCCCCTTCGTCAGTTTGGCAAAGAGCTCAGTCGGGGACTACCAGCTCTGCCCCACACTCCTCCCCTCGTAAGCGCCCCGGGAGCGCGACTTCTAGTCAGTTGGTGGAACTCCGAACTACGCATATGGCGCGTCAAGCCTCAGGACGATGGCAATGAGAAGCCAAAGGTTGTCGCACGCCTGGCTCTGCAAGGAGAAGAGAACATTACCTCGGTCTCGATCACTCGAGATGGGGGATTGCTTGCTGTTGGCACCGGAAGCGTGGTCAAGCTATTCCAATTGATACAGCCACAGGCTGGAGCTGGTCCAGGGCTTCGCATAAGGAAGCTGGAAATGCCATCGATTTCTGGCGCAAAGACTGTAAAGTTGACAGCGGACGGCAAGTGGCTGACAGTCATTACGGCGACGAACGTTATTCAGCTTGTGAGGATCATCAGGACAGATGATGCAGCCGATCAACCCCGCGTACTGGACAAATTGCAATACCTTCATCGCCTTCCTCGTAATATTTCTTCGCAAAGTCCACTGGACGGACCATCGGGGCCTTACGCTCGTTCCATTACGCATGCCGAATTCTCTTCTGATGGTAATGTCTTTGCTGTCGCCGATCTTGCCGGTTATGTCGACACATGGGTCATCGAAGGAAACGAGGACTCAACAGCACCAGAAGTTGATATTGATGATTCGACCCCAGCTGATGCTGAAGAAGACGATTCCGATGACGAAGAAGAAGGTATGAAGGAAAAGATCACATTTTTAGGTCAACGATGGATAAGCAACCCTGCTGCACATCTTCTGCCTCAGCTGGACTCTACACCAGTTCTTCTTTCATTCCAACCAACCTCGGTCAGCTCTGATCGACCTGAACCCAATGGCAACCCTGCTGTGCATCCTACAAGACAGAACCCTCATCCCCACTCGCACGAGCTACCTGCTGTAGAGCATCGGCTATTGTTAGCATCCGCCGAACATCAGCTCTACCTTTTTGAGGTCATGGCTGGACGATTGTCAGAATGGTCCAGGAGAAACCCACCATCAAGCTACCCCCGCGAATACCGCCAGCTCGACCTCCCGGCAAAGGGATGTATCTGGGATGTCAACGAGACACGGCAGCGAGTATGGCTGTACGGCGAGAAATGGCTGTTCATGTTTGATCTTAGCCAAGACTTCCCTATCTCGGATTCAGACGACACTGTTGCAGGGAAAAAGCGGAAACGCGAGGCTGTGAAGGATGCATCGAAGAAGAACAATAGTGGTGCCGGCGATATGCTCCCTCAAAAGGAGTTGCCTGTCACCAAGATGCGCAAGTTCAACGGCGGTCAGACGAATGAGTCACGCAAGGCTGAATGGGTCGAAACCAATGCTACGAGCAACAGTGCCACAGTCGACGACGATGTTGAGGACAAGACACAAACCCTGGCCAGTCTCCGCAGGTCCAACACGCAAGATGGCGCTCAGAGCAATGGCGATTCTACCGAGTTGGTACTTCGGGACGTGGGCGAGGTAGCGAGTCAACAAAACCGCGATGATTCGTCGTGGCATACGTTCAAGTACCGTCCGATATTGGGCATGGTGCCCATCAGTGCGGACAATGGCCAGCCGCTGGAGGTGGTACTTGTTGAACGGCCGTCGTGGGATTTGGATCTTCCTCCACGATTCGTTGGAACTCACGAAAAGTGAGAGCAGTGAAAGTAGGAGGGCCAGTATTGTAAATCGATGGATTAGATACCTAAAGCAGCATTTGATGGTTTTGCAGTATTGACACTAAATTCTACCTGTGATGGTGATATTGCACGTGAAAAGACCCTGCCAAGCGAATTGCGTCAGACCCGACACGCATCAAATCCAAAATCTGTCCACTCTCCGTCATTCATTCTCATCACCAACAAACCACCCAGAGCAACTGCCCACCATGGACGCCCTCCGCTCGGCCCTGCAGCCAATCACCCACAACCTCCCCAAACCCATCGTCGATGTCGGTCAATCCCTCCTCGGCCCCGTGTGCTACAAAACGCTCCTCCACGACATTGACATCTCATCGACCGAGTGCGTCAAGCTCGCTGTCAGCAAGGGCCTCGGCATCGGCATAATCGGCGCATCCTCCGTCGTCAAAGTACCGCAATTGCTCAAGCTCTTGAACTCGCAGTCAGCCGGCGGGCTCTCTTTCCTCTCGTACCTCCTCGAGTCCAGCTCGTACCTCATCTCGCTGGGTTACAACGTCCGCCATGGCTTCCCGTTTAGCACGTACGGCGAGACGGCGCTCATCCTCGTGCAGAACATTGCGATTGCGAGTCTAGTGCTGAAGTACCAGGGGCGTGGGGCAGCGATTGCGGCGTGGGTGGGCGGGCTGGCAGTTGCGGGAGCCGCCATATTCAATGAGAATGTGGTGGATGAGCAGAGACTGAGTTTGTTGCAGGCGACGGCTGGTGTGCTGGGCGTGGCAAGCAAGGTCCCGCAGATTCTGACGATTTGGAGTGAGGGTGGGACGGGGCAGTTGAGCGCGTTTGCTGTGAGTACACTCCTCTTTTCTTGTCCGCGTGGACCATCGACTGGGATTCTCGGTTTGTTGGAAAATCTGCTAATTCAAATGCGATACAGGTCATCAACTACCTCCTCGGCTCCCTCTCCCGCATCTTTACCACCCTGCAGGAAGTCCCTGACCCGCTCATCCTTTACGGATACATTGCCGGCTTCGCCCTCAACGCTATTCTCTTCCTGCAGGTGCTGTGGTACTGGAATGCCCCGGCTTCCAAGAACACCGACTCCAAGAAGCTACACACGAGCAAGCCGGTCGCGGGTGACAAGAAAGAGATGGCGCAAGCCATTTCCAGCGGATCTATACCCTCATACGCGAATACCGCTGGAAAGACGCCTAGTACGAGGCGAAGGGGATAGGTTGGCTACCTAGTAGTTCTGGATAGGAGTGTGCACTCAGACTATTTGAATCACATCGTCTTTGACTTGATCAAACTTCTGCTTGAAATATATGTGCAACTGTGCTACCCAGGGAAATGACTACCTCCTCATCACAAAGGCCAAGATCAACATTCGGAACCAGCGTCATAGCATTGACGAGCACTATATACTAATCCGCATCAACCATTACTAATTACCGCCATTACAATCCTGATATCATCCCTATTGTACCATACCAAGTCTATCCTATGCAACCGAAGAAAAGAGTTGTATACTACATGTCATGCGTCAACGAATTATGCAAAGAAGGCGACGAGAACCCGACAAGTAATAAGCGTAACGAACAGCCACACGCCGCGAGAGAAGAAAGCTATGCCAAAGCACAACGAAGACAGCGAAGAACGATGAAGGTCCCAATTGGGGTTTCTAGTACACGCCCTAGGTATTGTTAGTAAGACATTCAACATGCGATAGGGGTAGATGGGAGGACTCACCGGGATGAAAAGATACGGCACCTGCCTCTCGTACTCCGTCCACGCCTCGCCGTAGTTCTCACGACAGCGCTCAATATCGCGCATAGCACGGTGGATAATCATGCCGGAGAAGAAGACAGAGTAGAACCAAGGGAACGGAGACTCGAAGCCAGTGATCAAGCCCCAGGAAATAGCGAAGAACAGATCACACGTGTAGTGAATCTTGCGGGCCTTTCCGTACCAGCCGTCGGCGAGGATCTTGGAACCGGTCTTTGTGGGGATCGTCTTTGGGTTCGCGACGCGGCCGTACTTGAAGTAGGGGAATGTGGTGCGTTCCTCGACGACGCCGCGCTCTTCCTGCCGGAACTGGTTCTTCTGGCTGTTGGTCGTGTCCCAAATGTAGTACATGCCCATGTATGCGACGGTCAGGAGCGCGACGAACCACGCGGGCCAGGTGTATTCGGAGGGGTGGTGGTTGGCGACGTAGAGCGTGGCGTGGCAGTAGGAGAGGGGAACGCCGGCCATGTTCCAGAAAATGAGCATGAAACCGAGCTTCTCGTAGTACATATCCCTATCGTCGAGTTAGCTGTTGTTTTGTATGGGATGAGGGGTGGGGCTTACCATGTCGTGATGATCAGGTGCTCGCCCTTGGAGCAGGCGTTTGCGTAGAGGTAGTGCGCGAAGAGCAGAAACAAGGCCTCTAGGGATGGGTGACCATACAACTCGTACTGCTTCAAGCACGTGCCCAGTGTGAGGAAGAAGATGATGAACCACGGGATGCGGACCTCGAGGAACATCTTGAAGTCGAGAATGCCGAACAATCTGGGGTTGAGCTCCGAGCCGAGGAAGAAGTCGACAATAGGGTAGTCGGTCATTCGCACGGTTGCGCCGCGAACGAGGGCCGAGACGTAGGCGAGGATCGAGCACAGGAAGCCTGAGAGAATGGCTACACTCATGATATGCCCGAACTCGTCGATCAGCGTGTATAGCTTGAAAATGCCCGTGAAGTGCAAGACCAGGGCGAGGACAATGCTGGTGTAAAACGACCACATGGCAGAGCAGTAGTAGTCGAGCTGCTTCCCACCCAGATGCGGGAGGGCCTTGCCCTTGCGGTAGACACCGGGCATAAGCATGTAGAAGGCCATCTGGACGAGACCAAAGATCCAGTATATCTTCCATGCGCGCGCATTGGGGTATGCGTCTGTCCTGACGAGATGCCACATGGTTGCGAAGAACTGCGGCCAGTCCTGGCCTTCAGACGGCTTGGGGAACTTGCCGTCGTAGAAGACGGCGCCTATCCACATGTAGTACATGAGAGCTGGGAAGCCGATCATCATGGCGCCCATACCGAGGGAGCCTCCGAACTCCCTCTTGCCAGATGTGTCCTTGGGGGAGAAGTTCTTCTCGGCCTCTAGTTTGTATTCGTATGCGGTCGACTCGGCTTTGCCGTTGGCGTTACCGTTGGCGCTCCCATTCGCGTGGCCGTTTGCATGTCCATTGGCGTTTCCGTTCATGTGTCCATTGACGCCATTCACCACCTCTCCATTGCCAGCCTTCCCAGCAGCACCATTCTCCAGACCAAACTCCTCCCCTGAGTCCTCCAAGTCAGCAACACTCGACTGGCGTGCCCGCGACCTTCTTCTGCGCCCTGGAGTTTCGACAAAGCCGGGGTTCTCGGGCTTCCTGTCACGCAAATGTTAGCATTGCCTTTTCCCCTCTGCATTGAGCCCGGCAAACATGCAGGTGCACTTACTTGGGTGTCCTCCCAGACTGTGACCGTGTTACTCGCTGCGACATGGTGACTGCGTAGTGCTGTCGTGTGGCGGCGATGCGCGTGTGGTGTTGTCAGGGGCGAGGACGGCGGACAACAAGCGACGGCGAGGACAACGCTAATTAAGGGAAGAGACTTAGAACGTGGCACGTAGAATAAGATATGAAGGGACACAGAAACTCGTACAACAAGGCGCAATGGCCCAGAATGCGTTGTGTTCGTGTTTGTTTTCGCCTGGCCTCGAGAAAATTAAAGTTGCCAGGGGAGGGTGGGAGGAGGCCAATCGGAGTCCGGGTACCTGCGTTGCGTGAGATCATCATCATGGTCATGACAGCTTGTTCCCTTTACGCTTTCAGACGATTCGGTACGATGGAAATTGTTCGTTGCTAGTCTTTTCATCATTCGTTGAGATGTAAAAGCGGAGCTCGGCCTGCTATGAACACATATATACATAAAACGCCTTGCTAACCAAACACCTTGACCAAACCGAAAGCCATCTTCCTCACTGTACCAACTGGGTGTAATTAATGAAGCCTCGTGGTGTGGTACTTGCAGTCATCAGTATGCGCGGCATTCCCCTTCGAACGCACTTCGTTGTAGTCGCAGAGACAGATCCAGCAAAACTCATAGCGACACTTCGAACCTGCATGCTCATCAGCAACAAGGAACACTTCACAAGAACACAGTGCATATACTCACATGTCATATGGTCACACCCATCATTCTTCTCAATGTTGTACACACACCCAGCACCAGGACACTTCTTGGTAGATTTGCTAATTTCCTGCAGACTCGCCTCCTCTTGCGCTCTCTGATCCTGCTCTTTCTTGCCACTCCTCCGATACTCATACTCCTCACACGTCTCCCCTTCATGCCATGTGTCTTCGTGCACGATGCAGACTTTCAACTTACAAGCGGCGCATGTGAAGATGTTTCCATCCTGTCCACCGTCGTGGAACTGTCCAGATTTACAGCCCTCAGCTCGACACCAGCGAAAGTTCGGATCGTCGCTGAATACAGCGCGGGCGGTGAAGGTGTCGTACTGCTCGAAGATCTCTTGAGCTGCATACTGCTGAATCTCATAATACGCCAAGATGATTTTGCATTCATTTGCCGGGCATTTGACTTCCCTCCAGCTGTTGTCGCGGAGCTGTGTCGTAATCCACACACCGTAACATTCGGCGCATGTTTGTGGCTGATGAGCACAATTAGCAAGGGAAGGAAGCTCGGCAATGGCAATGTCATCACTGCAGACGGCGCATTCGCGAGTGTTTCGAGGCATTTTCCGACTCTGTTCCTCTTCCTCTTCTTGAAGGGCCCTGGCCATCTCTGCGTCGCGAAGTTCTGATTCAGCTCTCTTTCGAAAGAAACTATGATCGTCGTTTGGGAAGTCATCGATGCTGGGATCGAGAGGATCAAGGTCCATAGGCTCCCCACAGTATTCGTCCAGAACTAGATCATGTTGTGGTCTTGAAGAATTGGCAACAGAGTCTTCGTCTGAGACATTACCCACTTCCAAGTCTGAATAGAAATCCGAATCCAAGTCGATAGGGTTCTCATGGGTCCCTCGATGTGCTGATGAGCGACTTTCATTCTGAGAGCCTCTTGAAGCAGTTTTTCTTTTGGCTGCTAGTCTTGGGGCGAACAATTCCTGTGCCACAGCCTCCAGCTGCTCGAAGAACGAGAACTGGCCTTGATCGAAGCCTTCATCCTCCTCGTCTTCATCTTTCTCTCGCTGGACCCGTGATACAAACCGTCGATCCCGCTCTTCTTGAACACTAGGCGACTTTTCTTTGGCCGCTCTAAACGGATTACGAGACGACAGTGAAGGGCCTCGAACCCGCTCTTTCACTCTTTCTCCTCCATCTATAACACCCAGACAAGATGCATCATCCGAGCTCTCGGGAGTCAATGCGCCGTCTGAGTTACTACTAGCATTCCGACTTCGGTGGGTGTTGCTCTGCGTAAGAGAGACGACACGGGTTCGTCGTCGTCGTGGATGTGTATGAATACGTGGTTGCGCAGGAGGATTTTCCTTCCCCTGGAAGTAATTTACATCGCTGAAGTTGGTTGTGGAACGTTTTGCGGAGGGTGGCAGATCATTGTCATCCTCTTTCGTTTTTGTGTGTCTTGTAGATTTGTGTCGTCGGCGCGGCCTATGTGTCGATCGCACTGACATTGGCAGTGTCTCGTCATCCTCCTCTTTCTCATTTTCTGTGGGTTCGATGGACTTCCTCCGCCGGTGTGCACTTTTGCTGTGGTGAGTTCGGCCGGAAAGGCGCACCTGCTTTGACGGCAGTAGTATCAGATTACTCTTAGTCATGTTGTCCAAAAACTCGTTCTCCACACCTGAGGAATGATCGTGCGTTTCTATTGATAGTGATGGTGGTGGTACAGTAATGCTTGAACGGGACAGGCACGTCGTGGCTGGTGCGGTCTGAAGCGCTTCCACTTTCCCGATCTGCGGTCTCAACCTGGCGAACCTCTCAGGAAGCGGGTCCTTCGCATTCAGTTTCAGGAATCTCTCCACGAGTTGGTCTTGGTCTTGGTTGGCACTATTTTTTGGGGATGGCACCGGCTTCCTCTTGATTGGCTGTGTTTGCTGTGATACAGAACGCGGGATTTCGAATGGAATTTTAACGTCGGAAGGCTCTTGACGAATGATTGTGTCTTTGCTGTGGATTGTACTGGAGAAGGGGTGAGATGATACAATCCCTACCATCTTGCCTTCGATCGCGCCAGTCTCGTCACGGGGTGCTGACGTGGTCTGTCGCGTAGACATGTGGTTAGTCGCTCTTCCCGCTACTGCTGGAAACCCACTTGCCACGATGCGTGGAGATGACTCGGGCGACGAAACGGTGAGAAAAGTATCCAACGGAGTCTCCAGCGGCGCGTTACCGAGCGTTAGACGCTTTCTCAGGCGCAGCCTTGACGTCTTCTGGGGCCGAACCGGAAGTTCTGTAGGGAATGCGCTGGGTGTTTTGACTTGCCACACGTCTTGAGTCGGTGAACCTGCTAGTTGATGCGGTGCAGGTGAATAGACGAAGGAGGGTTTGCCATTGTCCACCACAGATGCTTCATCGTAGCTTTCAGCTCTGTACACTCCGTCAGGCTGCGAATAAGCTGAAACCTTGTCTACTTCAAGCTGAGGATAGACAATGAGAGGATAAGCATTTGATTTCGATTTCTTCAATCGGGAGAAGAATGTAAAGTTATGCATGGTGAACGTTTTTAATGAAAGGAAGCCAGAAGGGCAGAGCGAACATACCCTTCAATTCACGCAAGGCTGAGGCGTCTCTGCCTGAGTTGCATTCGTATCGGGCTCATTGGAAGATGCACCCATATCGATGCCGATATGGTGAGGAGATGGCTGCAGCCCCAGACGCGCGACATCTCCCAGCCAATGATTTGGAATCAGGCTGTCCACAGAACTCTGCCACCATGCACGTAGGCACAGATTGTTCTCAGGTTGAGACGCGATTTGACATGAGAGGTTCGGCATATACTTCCAGTCCGGAGCGCCTATTTCTCCGTGGTAACCCATCCCCATCCCCATCCCAATTTACAAAGAACTCCATGCTCCTCAAGAGCCCAAAAGCAGATCATGCAGGTCATTGTTACCCTTCAAGCACACACTACTTCAGCAACACAGACAAACTAGGACAATACTACAAGAAAATGCTAAGCCCTCGTCCTATCCACTGATCTGAGATTCATAACAAGCTTGTTCATTGGCACAGCCCAGGTCCATTTTCTCCATCTCAAACTCGATTTGGCATCGTCCCTACAGCGTGTGGTGGAGGAGGCGGCGCGCCGTCCCTCCTTTCACTCAAATCCCCAGTTGGCGACATCATCGTGTTCTGCTGAAGTATGCCGGTATTGAGTGGAGGTGGAGGTGTAGGATTGGGTGAGATACCAGATGCTGCATGATACCCTGTGTCGGTAAATCGGCCAGCGACTGGATTGTATACACCAGCTTGGGGAGCTGAGAGCGTGTACGTTTGCTGGAGCTCGTAGCTGTCTTCGTCTTCTGAAGACGAATAGTCGTATGTTTCCGCCCGACGTTGTCGCGCAACGTCGCCAGCGAAAGGGTTCGGAGCCGGCATCTGGTCTTGATATTTGTTCACCTTGGAAGACATTGTTGAATTGAGAGTGCCGGAGCGATGATAACTTGAATCCATGGTTTCGGTGCGGTAGTTACTCGATGCCAGTGTGTCACTACGATCCACCCCATATGGTTCTTCCTCGTTACGTCTTCGTTGCGAATTGGAGATTTGTTGACGGAAAACGTTTCCGCTATGCTCAGGCTCTCCAGGCACCGCAGTGACGGATGAGAACCCAGATGCAGCACCGCGTTCCTCGTCCGGTTTAGCCATGGATCGAAGCGGCTGTACATCTTCATCGATCATTATAGTGGGGGTAGGTGCTGGTGGAGGGGCTGGACCACGACCCCAGGCTCGGATTGGGTATGCGCGTCCCTTCCGCCAGGTCTCTGTTACTGGAGGAAAGTATTGTCGATATGAAGCCCAAGCCACAAGTATTCCGAGTATGCTGCCAAAAATGACGTCGAAGGGGTGATGGCGAGCGTCCATGATGCGGGTGCCAGCGATGACAGCGGCACCGAGGGTAGGAATCAAGACCACGAAGGCCCTCCAGACTTCGCCCTTTGCGTCCATGACGTGTAATTTCGCAGCGAGGTAAAGGGAAAGATAGAAACAACCAGCGAACGCAGCTACACAGGGTCAGACGGATTTCCAGCTGTGGAAATTGTACATACTACTGCTATGTCCAGAAGGGAAGCTCTTGAACCCGTCTTGCAGGATGTAATTGCTCGGCTGGTTGCACATGGCGACGGTAGCCAGGGTGAAGTTTGCGACGCCCCAATCAGCTGGCCAGTGGTCCTTCATGTTGCATCTAGAGTTTGTCAGTACACGCGCATCACAGGCTTCCCCGACATGACCTACCGGTCGATGACATCCGGTCGCGGCTTCCCAATGGCATTCTTAAGAGCACCTGTAACTGTAAAAGCAGCACCAACAGCCAAGCCCAAGCCCAGAATGCCGCAGTTCAGCTCCCACAAACGGTCCTTGAACCTGTATCTGCCACTCATACGCTTGAGGCCAGCCCTGCTCGCGGGCATAGGCGTTTGGTGTGAAAACAAGCCATCGATGACCAGGGTGTAAAAAGCAATGATGATAGCCGGAATGCCCACAACGTATACGCACAGCCAGGGGACGGGCACGCGCTCCTTCTTGGCGAACGGATAGTGCAGGGTATAGTTCTGGAGCGAGAAGGGCTGGTGGAACGGCTCGATCTTGTCGACGATAGAGAAGATTCCAATAAGGACACTGCGAGTCGTACTCGTTAGTCGGCTGCTGGGAAGGAGGTCGTGTGCTGCGGAAGGAGCGGTTGGACTCTTACACGATGATGAGGTAGTCGGCAACGTAGCTGCAGGTGTCAGTCGCAGGCATTTCAAAATGGGCATCAGGTTCTACGCACGAGAATATGACCTTCTTGGGGAGTCGCTTCTTCGAGAAGGGAAGGCGCTCTGGGAGCTTGTTTGATGTCCACTGGTCCATGGCGCACTACCACATCCGCACGCCCTCTAGGGCTTCCGACTGGGCTTCAAGCGTGATCGCGCTGGTTTTTATACCAGAGAGATGGGTGCACCAGACAGAAGAGGGGGCAGGTGAAGTCAATAGAGCTGTCCAACGTGGGTCGTCGATGTTTCGGCGGGAGTCTCAAGACAGGCGACTCTCCCAGCGAGACGCGCGACAGCAGAAAGGAGGCCAAAAGCAACAGCCGTGCCAGGTGGTATATAAAGGGCCGAGTTATTCAGGTGCCGTAGACATGCGCCATCAGCGATGGCAGTGAGGAGACACTACCTACTCAGCCACGAGCTGACACCCTTCACTGCTAACCCTGTTGATCGACAGCCTTGGCCCGCTCACTAGCGCCTGAACTTGCGCGTCAAACAAGCGGACATGACATGGGCTCGTAGCAAAGAATTGCATTTGTTTGACAAGCACCCGCTGCATGTTTGGCAATCTCAGCCTCTCTTCCCAGTAATGCGTTGCCGTGACGGGCATGCGATTCGCGAATTGGTTAGTGGCGCCCTTAGCGCATTGTAGCTGAGCAATCATCAACACCATGGCTGCCATCTATTTATGTGCAGTACCTGCCCGTCATTGGCCACACAGCCACTGAGAAACACAACGTCGGAAGCACCATGGCCAGGATCCTTGATTTGGTCAAGTTTACCAACCCGCGCTTCTATTTTCTCATCGGTGTGGCCTCTCTTGGTAGCCTGCTTTTTTCGAGCACTCTCAGATCAGACAGGCCTAGGATCGTTGCGTCTCCCTTGGAGACCATTCTACCACAACTGTCAGCAGAAGACACCAAGAAGCTGCCATATCCTCCAGATGCACTACCAGGCGCCAGAGATGTACAGTCACCATACGGCAGCATTCGAGTGTACGAGTGGGGGCCTGAGGATGGAGAGAGGATACTGCTCATCCATGGTATATCAACACCAAGCGTTGCGTTGACAGATTTGGCACACAAGCTCGTCAGCAAAGGATGTCGAGTGATGCTGTTTGGTGGGTAAACTCCATATGTTTCTCTTGTCTCGAAAGCAGTAACCATTGCTTATTATGCCAACTGCCAACATTTATTTCTTGAATCAACAACTCTTTATCTTCCTCTCCCACCATCGACCGTTTATCTACACCTCAGACAGTTTCATCATTCCAAATCACACCCTCTCGTTGCTAGTGTTCATCAGCCCACATCTGAACATACAGATGACTCGCGCCGAAACACCCAACAGTTACATACACTTACCATCCCACAGATCTCTTCGGCCGCGGCTACTCATCCGGCCCCTCTCCCTCAACCCACAACTACGACTCATGTCTCTACACCACCCAAATTCACCTCGTACTCTCATCCTCCGCCCTCTCCTGGTCCCGTAGCAACCCCTTCACAGTGATCGGGTACTCCCTTGGTGGGGCCCTCGCCTTAGACTTCACGTCCTACTTTCCGCACCTAGTCCATGCCCTGATCCTCCTCGCACCCGGTGGCCTGATCCGCCACTCACACACAACCTGGAAATCAAGGCTCCTCTACTCCACGCTCGGCATCATTCCCGAGTCCCTGACCGAGCGTCTCGTTGCGAAAAGATTATGGACGGGCCCTGAAACGGCCCGGACAATAGAACCAGAACCTGCCGGTGCAGTTGTTGAGAAAGCAGAGACGAAGCGGAGAGGAGATGCCGTCTATGCTTCTTCTCATCACAACCTTCTCCCCGGAAATGCGGCGAGCTCGGTGTCAGCGGTAGTGGACTGGCAGATACAACATCATGCTGGGTTCGTCCCGGCGTTCATCTCGTCGATTCGGTATGCGCCGGTTCATGGGGAACAGGGGCGGTGGAATGTTGTGCGCGAGAACATTGAAAACGGGGTAGGGGGGTTGAAGAAGGTATGGGTTGTGTTGGGGGAATCTGATCCGATTATCGTTGCTGAGGAGATTGTTGAGGATGCGACGAGTGCGCTGGGCGAGGAGAATGTGGGGGTCACGATCGTGAGCGGGGTGGGGCATGAGGTTGCGATTGAACGGGCGGAGGAAATCTTGGGCGTCGTTGGGAAAGCGTTGGGAAGGGAGGGTTGGTGATTTGGAACATGTGTAAGAACAAAGGGCGAGGGTGCAACGAAAGAGGAGGGGAAATATAGACTTTCTCTTCTTAGATAGATCGTTGTGCCTCTCAGATAGCTTGATTATGGATCTGAAACGGAAATGACAATAGGTAACGCAATTGGACTGAGTAACGATGATGCACCAGCTGATAAAAACGTATTCATGACACATCCAAACAATCGTGGATTCCAAGTCGTGACTTTTTCTCATGCACAATACTCCTCGAGCGACAATACGGCGGACTTTACACCGAATGTCAATCTTAGTCATGGCGACTCACAAGATGTCGTGCGCCAGACGTCACAGTGCGAAGGTGAAACCCGTCCGCAACTGTGCTTCCAGGAAGACCCGATCAGGATTGCAACGTTAACACAGTTGCGATCATGCTCAGTAAATCCCCTTCTCCATCATGTGGTACTCTTCCTCCTTTGTCCCAGTCTCTTGAATCGCTCTAATAGGAGCCACAACTAACAATCTATGTACGATCATATCCAACAGAATCCCCAATGATAAGCACCATGGTAAGTCCGTCAAGAGAACCGTACTTGTCCCCGAGCCTTCCACTACCCCAATGAGCAAGGCGATGAAGAGGCTTCCAAGGAGGAGAGCCTTTCGACGCATGTTGCCTGGATGTGTCTCATGGTAGGCTGCAACAGCAAGAGCCAGTATGAGCCAGCTAACAAGCAAGGTAGACGGCGACGGCCGCCTTAACATTTCGGGGATTCGAAGTCGCGTTTGGTGAAGAGCCGAGTCTCCAATATGCTAGTAAAGCAGAATTAGTACGTTGAGTAACTTTCTATCTTTCTTTCTTGGGGCAGAGACTTACAGTTGCCCAGTTGACGAACTTCCGGAGTATTGGCTCCGTTGCCCATACATCATGCCAACAGTAGTGAACTACTTTTCTACACGTATCTACAAGAGTTCCAGTGTCCTTCTCTTGGTTCTCACAACTCTGCACTAAATTCGCAGAGGTGTGGTTCGATCTATGACCCCCCAAATTTCCAGGTAGTTTAGTAGA
The DNA here is from genome assembly GCF_010015815.1 of Dothidotthia symphoricarpi CBS 119687. NCBI lineage: Eukaryota > Fungi > Ascomycota > Dothideomycetes > Pleosporales > Dothidotthiaceae > Dothidotthia > Dothidotthia symphoricarpi. The sequence goes on from NW_022985012.1 coordinate 796,147, forward strand.
ACCTTCAAGTATCTCTTCACAGACTTGAATCATATGCTTCAAGCTATTGTTGTCTGCTCTCCAATTCAATGAGCGCGTCAGCTCCCATTCATTTCTGATTGCGCGCTCGATATCGTATCCAGCAGAAACAATGGAACTGGTCAGGCTGAGAAGCAGCGACACCCCAGCGATTGAATTGGCGACAGGATCGGCCATGATTCCGCTATAGCCTTGCTCACATATTCGTCAGTTAGATATCGACCTCAGAAAGCACATAGGCATCCCAGGAAGGACATACTGAGCGGTTTTCAGACGGGAACCAAATCCGGGTCGAAATTGTTCCTCAGGAGTCAAGGTGAACGGGAGCCGGGCCATATAGACAACAGTCTGTGACAAAAATCAAGGATGTGGTTGCTGCGGCTGAACATGTGGCGTGTGACGTGTTGCAGCACCGCCTCCACCACATGCTGGGCGCAACTGCTTTATCCCGCATCCCTAAGGTCTTCTCACATCTTTTTTCAAACCGGTCGAACGGTAATACTGTTATAGCTCTCCAATTTTTAAATGCCAGGAGAGCTGTGAATATAGTTTATTCTTCTATCTCCCGCTTCTCTCGAGACAAGTTACAGCCTCGTGCAAGATCCATTTCAACCGGTCAAAACACACTCACTGTACGTGCTTGTGTTCCTGACTTGACTGCTACCTAACTACTTTCTATACCTGAGACTTCTTCTTGCTGACCCTGACTGAGCTAGGCTGAGTACATTCAATCAACCCGAAGGCATCAAACCGCACCCTCTGCTCAGCCTCACTGCAGCTATGCAAACCGATGAAACCCTGGATCCCTCAAGAAGACTTCAGCCCTGTACAACCGAAGTACAGAAATGGGGCTCAGAAACACCAGCTTCTTCCTTTAGTCAGACTAGAATCCGACTTTCCGACAGGTCAGAGTCTCGTTCGGCATCTCAAGGGGAGCTAGCTGTAGAGGCAAAGGCTATCTACGCTGGGTTAACCATGGTCGATGCCAAATGCATCTATATCGACAGAGCATTGACAACACACACAGCCAAGAATACCGAAAGAAAAAATCGACAAGCCCTTCTCGCATTACAACGTACACTCCTGAATGGATATCATGAATTATACCTCTCGCTCCTCGCGCTCCAGTCGATTGCCATCAAAGACCTGTTGCCTTTCCGAGCCTCTTCTTTCCTGGATCTCCTCCGGCAACGGCTACCATATTCAGTGAAGCACACCGTCCCATCCATTCGCTTCGCTTCGATTCACACTCGCCTTGCCTACCTTCGCAACACTTTCTCCAAAAAGAGCCGAAGAACCAGCGGACGAAGTCAGTTCTGTAACATAGCATCACTCGTTTATTTGACGAACCTACCATCGGTATCCGCTGCGGCACCCGTCCAGGATTCCGGACCGATGCTGGTAGATGATACCCCATTTGACTATGTAATGTACGGTCTGATGATGCTGTACCTGTGTATGGCATGGTACATTGGCGCAAGGTCCAGGATGTATTCTTTCACCATCATGCTCCTCTTCGCCGTTCTCTGGGTAATCACGATTGGCGATACATTTTCAACCAACATCCGCAAAACGTGAGTTCTACTGCATATCTCTCTTGTCTGGATACTAAACTGCTCCCAGGGTGCTGAGAATATGGGCCGTCACACAATTCCACGTGGTTGTGCAAGACTGCCTCGAAGCTACCGACCAGAAGCTGTAAGTACCCAGAGATCAAGTCTTTGTTGGTTAATATATACTTACTGGTATCCAGTCACGTCTTCAAGTTCCTTGGCCTATCAGCTCTCTTTGAAGCTGTAGGTATGAGCCTACAGCAGTTTTCTAAAAGAAGTCTCCTCGACTCCTTTCCCCCGAGCCTAGCACTCGCAGCCTTTATACATTGGGCTCTGCCGCAGCCCGACAGGTCTGTCCTGCGACCGGATCTTGAGGACGGCGGAGCGGCGGCTTCCGACGTAAATAATCACACTTTGAACGATCTGTCGCCGTCGAACGGGTCGGGCCCTGGCGTGCGACGTTCTCAAAACGTCATCATAAACCCTGGTGACCGTCCAAGTCACCACACCTCTGCTACCACAAGAGACACCCTCCCAGATCCGGCTCAATTCGCGTCAACTGATCATTTCGATCTCGAGTCTCTCCGGAGTGACCGGAGCCATGTTCCAAACAGGATCTGATTTCACCAACGCACAAGTCTGCCTATCGCGCTGTCCTCGACGCATCGCCATTACTCACGATCCATCTTCCCGACATTTTCCTAGTCATTTCATAAGCAGACATCGCAGTGCACTACGCACAATTTTGACACTCTACACACACCTCAACGAGGCTATACCTGTATCTCTCTCTCTTTCCATTTACATCTCTTTATCTGTTCTCACAAACAGCGCTAGGGCGTTTGACATACGATGATTGTGACCACCAACCCCTATGGTTGAGGTAGGACCGCATCGTGGCGTATCGGGGTTTATTGAATATAACGATTTATGGAATACATTCTAATCCCAACGTTTTTTTTTACAAGCTGGGAGCTCGGGTTCCAATGTACTGCGTAGTCTGGCTGTAGAAATCGATATCGAGACTATGTAAATATGGGTGAAGGATGGATGGTCTTGCGGACTTCTCCTCCATCTCATGAACGCGTGCATCTGAAAATAGCCTCCCATGTTGGTCGTTGCGTTGAATTCGGCGCTGCAGTTATGTCGGTCAATTTACATGAGCCAACGAACAGGGCGATATGCCGGCATCAACATTGCGCGAAGTAGGGTGTGGGGGCAATGACTGACGTGACACCACGAGAACTCCTTGCAGGATCTCGACAAGAGAAATAGTCAAGCCAAAGGAGGAATAACAACATCATTCCACTCGATGAGTCCCACCCGATCCTTCAAAGCTCAAGAGTGTGAATCACGCCCGCAGGCAGATGAATAAATTGTTCGTAGAGAACTAAAATGCTAACATGAAACGCCCAAAGTGATGAGGAATACCCCCCACTAGAATACACCATCATGTCATACCATATCATGAAACGCAGCCTCTCTCTCTGATCCTCTCTGATCCTCCCCTCAGTTTCCTATGGACAAACAAGCCCAACACAGCGATCAGCACCCACCGACTCCCACAGCGAACCATCATCTACACACGCTGGCTCCTGAACGGCTCGTAGGCGGTGCCGCTCTGGCCATGGCCTGAGGGCGCAAACCCGCTGTGCTGCTGTTGCTGCTGGTGGGGGAAAGCGGGGCTAGCGACCCTCTCGTACGTGTATGGTGTCTTCTCGACGACGACCTTCTTGCCCGACTTACCCGACTGGCCCGAGCAGCAGCACATGGACGCGAGCCAGAAGAGGCCGGAGCCGACGGAGAAGGCGACGCCGATCCAGAGGACGGACATCATCTGTTTGCCCATGGAGGCGTCGATGTTGTAGGGCTCGAGCACGGAGTGGAAGACGCCGACGAGTGCGCCGTAGATGGCCGATGCAGTTATGGCGCCGCCGAGGACGAAGATGGTTTGGGCCTGGTGGGTGTTGGTTAGTTGGGTGCGTAGAGAAGGGAAATATTATGTGGGACTTACGGTGGAGATGATGCCCACGACGAAGCTACCCCAGCGGCTGAAGATAGCGAAGAAGCCGATGACGAATTCGGCGGCCGTCAGACACACGGCGATGATGAAGGACCAGACCATCCAGCCAGCAACCTTCTGGTACGCATCGAGGCCCTTCTGCAGGTCGTCGCCAAGCACCTTTTGCGCGCTGGTGCCATTCAGTCCCCACACGTCGATGGGGTTGAACCAGAAGGTTGACTTGCTGGAGGAGCAGTAATCGATGGTCTCCTTGCCGTCCTTGTCCTTTGTGCCTGTGCAGTAGCTCCACAGACCGACCTGGTAGAAGTCCTTCATGTCCTTGGAAGAAGCAGCGCCCTGGAGGGCGTTGAGCAAGTCGTTGTCGATCTCCATGTTCGTCGCATTCTCAACCTTGTCGACGATACTGTCCGGATCTGCGGTAAAGCCGCTTGTGTCTGCCTGTGCTTGTTGTTAGAAACCTATGCGTAAGCAGAGGCATGTTTGGGGGCCAAAACATACCTTGAAGAAGTACAAGTCGCGCCCCAACACGGTGCTTGGAGCCTTGTTTCCGCTGCTACCAAGTTGACCGACCATAACAACGAGCAGGCAAACCAACGACAGGAGCGTCAGAACCATAGGCGTGAAGATGCACGCAAAGCGCCCGAGTTTCCCCATGGCTGCGGTGTTGTGTTGCGGGGTGTGAAGGCTGAGCCTGGTGAGGTCGTGAGTATCTCGGTCTTGACAATGACGCAACACGATATTAATCCCGTCAAGAAACCCAGAACAGGCAAACTGAGCAAGTAGATGAGGGGAACACCGAGGCGAGGGCCGGCGCAGGCTTTTGTACAATCAAGGCGACAGCGAGCTGAGAGGCACAGGCACACTACTGGGGCTGTGAAGTCTGTGCTTTGCGGGAAAGTCGTCGCTTTGACTGGTTCGACAGTGTGCTTATGGAGACGGCGGCATGTCTAGCGACCATCAGCCTCACAGGGCTGCTGATGACTATGCTGCATGGGGTATGGATCGCACTGCGCAACTCGATGGCGGTGCTGGATGTTGGAGCTGGGCTGGGGTCTTTTGTGCTGTCCAACTTGGCAGCGCAGAGATCCTGCTGAAGCCTGTCACCGCGAGCACAGGCTTGACAATCGGCTTCGTTCCTCTACGCAGAACTCCAGCCCACCATATTATCTTTGCGACAGCAGTGCCACAGCATCATCGACCGCGCTCCAGAGAGGCGCGACTCGTGGAACTGCGGGAAGTGCTCGAGAATCAACGTTGATCAGCTTCCGTGCTCCCACCCTCAGCACGGCCAGCCTCTGCCAACAACAGCCTCCCACATTCGTCATCGCACCGCCTTGCACAACCCATTCTCGGCATACCGAATCACTCATCATCCTTCTCATCACCGCCTATAGCTGTCCGAAACACCCATCCCATATCCAATCTTACATCCCGTCTAAGGCCAGCCGGATCGCGCAGTCTATCCAGTAAGCCTCCTCTATATATAGCCACGCTTTGACCCAGGATTGGAAAAAGAGCGGCCCGTTGAAGAAGGCTGAGGCGTGGTCTGTGCAAAACACTCGTGCCTTTGTCAATTTCTCCGCCTCCATTTGAGAGTGGAACAAATATTTGATCTGTGTCATCTTTGTTTTTCCAACGTGTGATGAAGCTGTGATGGATTTATCGTGCGGTGAAATGGGGTAGGGTGTGCTTGGCACCCATGTGCTTGAAAATGTGGACTACACGAAAACAACGCGCATTGGTAAAGGACCTGTGGACCTTATGGGCATCGGGCAATATATGTGTGTATCTACTCCATACCTTCATGTAGTTCCAACATGATCATAGATAATGGCTTCAGCGCAAGGAGTAAAGATATTCCCAAAATGTGCTGCTCCTTCTCCATTGCTGACGTGATCTGCGACAAGCGTATTCTGCCACGCGTCAATCTCAAACAATTCGCCATATTCTCTATCAGATCATCGCCCAGACATCACGCACGCAGCAAGGATCTGATCAATGACAAATTGTGTAATGGTAAGGCATCGCCAAACTCTCTAAGTTTGATTTTCTATCTGCATCCATCCTCGCGGCCTGACCTGCGTTGGCCAAAGACGCGCGTCCAGCCCCTCGTACCCAAACCACTCACGCGCATTGCGGAACGCCTTGACCCAAGTCTACAAACAACACAAAGCTGAAATGGACCAGCATTACAAACATGCCAAAAACCCCTAGATTGAAGAGCCGTCACGTCGTGCGTGAATTCCAGGTGGTCGTGCAAGGTCAACTCGAAGAAATGACATAAGAGATAAACATCCGTCGTAACCTAAAAGTGCAAATGGTATAGAAAGTGCGCAAAACCCTGCACATATGAAGACGAAGAAGAAGAAAAAGAAAAAAAAAGCGACAAGTAGTAAACACAAATGTCAATGAAACTTCCGCCTTGGGAAGGTTGCCAGAATGTTACAAAACAGGCATGAACGATAGGAAAACCCTCCAGTGAGGATGGTACAGACATTAGACGTTACGCACTGATGTCTTGGATGATGCCGCCGGGAACGCCGTCGCGAAAAATGCGAGTGAGTCGCTGAAGCCCGGATTCTATGGTTACAGGAACAAGGGTCGCAAGGCCGATGTTGGGAGAGTGGTGACCTGAACTCTGACTAGGCCTACGTGCATAGGTGCGGGAGTGCTGGGCACCATCGATCTGGTCCGACTTGTTGCAAGTCGGACGAGATGAGTGCAAATGCAAACGCCGAATGGATGGAAGAAAGGGGAGATGGCAACGTTGTCATCTCAATGTGGGTGTTGGTTTCGAGGATCTTGGTTGGGCTGGCCTCGTGCACCCTCACCTCGTGATCGTATCCATTGAGCGTTACCACTAGTACGGCCTTCCAGTGCCTTCAGGGTGTCTGGGTCGGGTTGGCGTTGGGTGATTTGTCCATTGACAATGTCTTCAGGTTTGAGCTTGCTGACGTTGTATGCAATAGATGAGATGAGGTAGCTACTCAGTTCCTTGAGTTCCCGCATGTCCTCTCCATTCAGGCGGTATTTGTCTTGTTTTGGCATGTTGTTTCGTCGTGTGCTGCGGATCTCGTCCATGATGTGGAGCAGGACGGATTCTGGAACACGATTGCGCTCGGCAGCGTGCTTGGAGTCGCGGACGTATCGTCGAGTGACGTCCATGGCACCGTCAGCAGAGAAAGCAATGCAATAGGAGAGCTTCTTGCCCCAGCCTAAAGGAGGGATTAGTCAATGACACAGACGGTGACAGGAGGAGCGACGTACCATCAGTGTATAACCGGGGCTTGTCCCAGGCCTCTTCGCAGGCGTCTACGTGGACCCAACGTTTTCGGTGTGCGGAGTAGACCTCAGTCCAGACGTGGTCCTCGGCATTCCAGACCCAGCGTACTCTTGACCCAATAGCACGGCAGAGCATGCTGAAGCAGTTTGCCCATTCGCCGCATCGGCCCTTTCGAGTCTGCAGAAGAACGAATGCGTCGTTGTATCGAGGGAATCGCTCGTAGTTTTGGCAGGCTTGGTGCGAGCACTTGTAGGCCTCGACCTGGTTGGCGCCGCGTGCTTGTTCGTCGGGTAGTGGGGCAGTGATGCCAACAGCGACAGTGGGCGAGTAGCAGCGCGAGCATGGGGGGTTGTTGACCCACGAGAAGAAGGAGCGCTTGAACCATCGCAGGAGGGCTCGAACGACACAGTCCTGGTAGCCCCAGGCGGCCTTCTTCCCCGATCCCAGGCTTTCGGCCTCTGCCTGCAGAATCTGGCTCTCCTCCTCAGCCTCGCCGTAGATCTGCTGCAACGGGACGACTCGCAGGGCTTCGTCGAGCAGGCCGGGGTTTTCCCACCGCAGGGGCATGCTGGACAGCGAGTGCAGCATGTTCTTGAAGCGCATGGAGCGGGCGTCGACGGGCGGTTCGGGGTGCAGTGGGATGTTCTTGACGTACGAGGGCGGGGCGGCGTGGACGGGCGGCGGCTGCGGGGTGCCAAAGTCTCGTGGCGATGGCGAGGCCGAGCGCGTTGTGCTGAGGTCGTTCATTCGCTTGGAGCTGAGCACCTGGCGAAAGCGCTCGGTGAGGTCGTGTGCGAGCTTGTCCGAGTCGGCCCGGGCGGCGCCGTGTGAGTGCTCCATGGCGGGCGGTCGCGGTCGTGGTGGTTGGCGTGTGGTGTCGTGGTGGAAGGGAGTCGTGGTGGAAGGTGCGAGGCGAAGGAGTCGTCTGGTGTTGTAAGTCGTCCGATGTGCACAGCCCCAGCTATGATGAGCGACTGCGGGCGCAGCAGCGACAGCAGGCCAGACGGGTATTTGGGCGGCGACGGAAACGGGGTCCCAAGGGCGGGCAGCGTCTACAGAGCGCAGGTCGACTCGTCGTGAACAATGGCTGGCCAGATTAACGCGTTGATGGTGAGGGCGAGCGAGGGTGCAGGGCATGATGAGGGCGGGATGGGGGCAAGAGCGTCCTGGCCCGCTTGTCCGCATTCGGGAGGGCCGCGTAAGGAAACTACGAAGCGTCGTGTCTGCCCTCGTAGCGCGACTCACGCCCGTCTTTGCCACGGCCTCACATGGCCGGGACAGGCACCGTCTCGTGATGCTCGCTGCTGCAACCGGCGCCCAAGAAGACACATCAAGAGGCCAAGCACCGCAGCGTCGTCGACACGCACTGCGTCCGCGTCCTGGTGCGCCTGCTCGTTCGGGCGTGCCTGCCTCTGCAACCTGCAACGCGCTACCTAATCCTTGGCCCGGGGCCTCGCACCAACGATTGCGTACCTTCTAGCTCCATCTCCGGCCAGGTAACGTGTTAACGACCCCAACACACGCAAGCCATCTGAGAGCAAATTTGCTTGGCGCAACGCGTTCGCTGCGAATACTACCGAAGCGGTTGCCCGTCCCCATCCTATTTCGCGTGTTTGTCTTCTTGAAATATTGCTTAGATAGTCGTGTTGTGTCGTGTCAACCAACCAACCACGAATGCCAGTCACTGTCAGTCACGCCCGTCGCGGCCCGTCACTGCCAATCTCGAGACCCTGTCCTTTGCAAACTGATTCCCAACCGATCGCCTGTCTGCCAACACAAAAGATCGGAAACTCTATCGCACGGAAAAGAACGCTGATCCGAGCGGACGAACGACAGACGAGTCAGCATCGTCTTCTGCGTGCCCAGGAACCCTCTGCGCTTCCCTCCGACCAGGAAAATCCCGCCCGTCCACGTGTGATACCGCCGCAGGAAGACGCGTCCATACGCCCACACGTTCACATGTCACGTCACCAACTGCCGATCTAGGTCCTCGTCGCAACACCAACAACACGGGGGACGCTAAATACACCGCTGCAGTTTGAATGTCGAGCATTTGAACATTAATCATCGGAACTTGACTGTATTCTACTTGGTCATGGAAGCAATCCCCAAAGACAAAAGGAAGTGGTATCTCGCGAGTGTAAAGCAAAAATCCCCCCCTCCAATGCAATGCTGAAAGAAAAAATGCCATCGTGATGTCGTACATGGTTTGCTGTTTGCAAGCATTGCTGCACTATATCGGACAGATCGGGTCCAACAAGAGAGGCTACCGCGTCAGTGATACCTCAATGGCGATCCTCTTTCACGCCATGTCGATGCTCACGATGCTCCGATCTCTCATTCCTCACCTCAAACTCCTCTGTTCTCATAATCGTAGTACCCGCCTCTGTATCCGCGCTCGATCGTGTCCTTCCCCAAGACCACAAACTCTTAGATTCAGCCCCAGGACGCGCTTCCTCCTCGGTCTCTAATATGACGTCCTGGCTGCTGCGGTAGGGTTCAGAATTTTCGCGCTCGGGCCTGTGGCTTAAGATGCCCCGTTCCACGTCATCCCACGGATTCCATGGCTTCATTTCATAACTTTTACCCCTGTCTTGGGATAGTTCTGGCGCACTGCTAACCACGCCAGACCTTCTTTTCGAGGACAGGACAGAAGCGAGTGGTATGGATATGGAGCCTTGGGTCGTGACGTTGGAGGAGAGTGTCGAGGCTAGTTTGGAGTTCTTGGAGAAACTTCGAGACGAGCATGTTGTGGGTTCCTTGCATCTCGCGGAGGATCGTTCTGTGGGCTTGTTGTATATCGGTACGATATTTGGTGATAAAGATCCTGGTGGACTAAAAGAAATCCTTGCTAGCAGAGGGCGGAGAGCTGGCGCCGATGCGCAGATCTGGTCTGCGTGTTAGTTTATCCTGGTAATTGGCTATTGTTGCTTGACTTACCACTCCCAAATCAACCTCGACGGCTGCAGCTATCCAGAGCGGATAAGCGTACCACGTCGTGTCATCCTCTACCATTAAGCTTTTGTAAATGTACCATGTGCGAATGATTCCAGCAATAGTCACAATCACCCCTAGAGCGAAGAGAAAGGCGGCTCCGAAGCGTTGGCGAAGCGGCATGTGTAACTAAAAGTTTGTCAGTGTCATGTCTCAGACGTATACTAAATGACGACGTACTCCCATGATTACTGGGATGGGTGTCACAGCAGTCACGAAATCAGCCACTGTGCTGATGATGCCACAAACGAGCGTGGCAATGCCTTCGTCCAAACAACTGTCCGCTGGTGCGTCCAACTTCCAATAATTCTCAATCGGCGTACACAAGAATATCGCAATCTGCAATTCAAGTCAGCAGGTGTCCTCGAATCCAGCACGTAACTGGGCTTCTCCTTACAAAGGTGTAAGACACAAAGATAGCCAAACTGTATGCTACATTTGCATGTACAATCCACTTGAACCAAGTCATGCCCGAGTCTTGAACCAGTCGATAATACAGACAATGCAGAGATAAACGCGTAAAAGTGGCTGCTGCCGTAAACACGATCTTGGCCGCCATTGCAATCTTGGACGTGGGTTCGAGTTTGTAGAACTCGATGTCGTAGACATGTCTATCCCAACCATAACTTTGGTTTGCGACAAGAACGACGGCAGTCAAGCCGATTGTAAAGAACTACTTCGTTACATGTTGTCAGATGGTGTCCTGTGTCGTTGCAAACGGTTACGGTGGCTTACCAAAGCGAGCAGAATGAAGACGTCGTCGATTCCCAACCATCTTTTTATAACTAAACGTGTGTACAAACGCAACGCGACAACTATGATAGTGAGACTGATAAAGATGGAGTTGACAATGAGTAGCGCATCGCCGCGAGTCTCGGGGTTGACGTAGTTGGGGTTGGGCCAAGTGAGAATCACGGCAATAGGTGGTAAACGCATCCTGAAGATCTATGGAGGAGCACCTGCCCAAAGCAGAAAGAGAGACATGCGTGACATTTGAACAGAAGGCTGAAAGGACGACATTTGAGATAACTGATCGTTCATAAGACTATGAATGGATCTACTTGGCTCATTAATGAGACGCTTGGGGTGCTCTAGCACGTAACCGGCATATGTACAAGGAGTTTATTTCGTTTGGGACTAGTGAGAGTCGCCAAAATCTGCTGATGCCATTTTGCAACGGGAACTATTAAGCCGTTAGCAGTCTTACATCCCGGCAGATTCGTACACATACCTGTAGTTCAATAGAGGTGGAGATGAAGGCCCAGCATCATACTAGAGGCTCCAGTATGTACGCAATGAATGACATGCTTGACACCCCTCAACTGTCGAGACTTGTGGCGTGTATTTAACCGGTCCCTTCTGTCTTCGCTCGGCCTGCCTCTCGGCCCGTTGTGAAGTTACAAACTACCCGTACTAGAACTTCCGGTTAAGTCTACAAGACTAGAAGTCACTACGAATAGATGAGTTGCGCACTAGGTAGATGCTGAGCTTCAAGTACGTTCGGTGTGATGTGACACTATCATGATCGCCTGACAATAGGGTTTCGCGTGGCTGTTACAGAGTCTGTACGTTTTGATTGATTGGCAGTGATGAGCTGCTAAGGACAGCTTTAGGCCGGGAGACAATCTCGGACATAAATCGTGCGCGAGGCTTGCAGAAGCTGACTTTTCTGCATAACAAGAATCTTGTAGACATACGTACCGCTTGGTCCTGATACACAATGTCTCGGGCTTCTGGGCTGCATTGGTAATCTCTTATGGAGGCGGCACGCATGTTGGCATGTCCCTGCTGAGTTGTTTTCCCCGAGTCGCGTAGAACAACGACTGCGTCGCACCACGAACGGTTGTGTTCCTGGTTCCTGGATTGCAGCCTTGGTTCCTAAGTTGCAGTTGTACGAGTGGTTGTACACGATAATCGCACACCGCAATAGGTAACATGCCGTGGTTGTTCAGTCGTGAAATGAGAGTGTTGGTTTGTTGGGTTGTAATTAGAGTTGTGTGGATCCCCAGCATACCTGTTCGATTAGCGGTGATCGGGTCATCCTCCCGAGAAGAATCGGCAAAGTGGGCATGGGATGAAACAGCCATCACCTTCCCACTTGAATAGGTCATACTAACCCATTCGCATGCTTGCCAGCTTCGTGTTTTACTGATTTTTGGCCTTCAAGCAGATTGATCCGCAATCGTTTATTGCCGGATTTAGCCTATGGAGGATCCACTGCTTGGCATACGGGGAAGGTTTCGGCATGTGAGATTTTGGTCGACGTCCGGTTATAACTAACGATACTAGAACTTGTTTAATACAGAGAATTTCGGGCCTGTAGACATCACATCATGTTCTCACTCGTCAACCAGACGCTGTCACGCTTCGTATCACGGTTGAATTAATTTTCACGTTGATCAGATTCTAGATAGTCTAATAAGGTTTCCACGGGCGATCATACACAGTCTAGGTAGCACGCAATAATCAGCTAACCAATACGCGTTTCTTGCGACGGACGCACTACTACGCCGGCGTCTGGAAACTGCCTTTTACTGCCAAATCTGCGTCTAACCAAAACAGCATCTTCCAGTTTTTAGAACATCCCCAAGGCGTAATGGATCTCGCAAAGCAACGGAGAAACATGTCACGCGTAAGACATACTAGATACGCTAACAATGCAGGAAAATGGCGACCACCTCTGGGGGCACTGCAAGCGCACCATTAGAGAGCCTGTGATTTGGTGTATCGTTGTTCGTCGACTTAGACACCTTTGTTCAACGCGGTTCGCTTTTGGTGATGCAAGCCTGCGGCACGCAACCTCAGGCGGCAAGGCGGTTTCGCCTGGGGCGGTGCAAGCGCTCAGCGACCCACGATATAGTCATCTGAAGGGCCTGAAAATTACGGCACAGTATTTACACTCAGAAAGAAACACAGCCCCACAGGGCAAAAGGCGAGCGAGGCTTTGTTTCAAGGTGTCCATTATGTTTATATTGTTCAATTATGCTGCATGGTTGCACATAATCCTTCCCAACCGAACAATCGCACGAAACATACACACGCAATACGAACCCAGAAGTACCCGTTATTTGTCATTGACCATACAAACATAACATCAACATCTCTCCAAACCATACAAACACGCATCATGGCTCCCTTCGCCGAACTCACAAGCCTTCACAAACGCTCCTCATCCTGCTCCTACTACGATGCAACATGCAATATGGATCGCACCCCCGTCATAGTCATATTACTCATCACCGGCATCATTGCTAGCCTGCTCATCAGCTGCTTCTATGTGCGCTCCCGTAGGTGGAGGGCTGCGAAGGAAAGAGAAAATAGGAGGAGGCTAGAACAGATCAAGATGACTGGCTCGTCATGGCCGTCGTACGAGGCGCCACCCCCATATATGCCCAGAGTTCCGGAGAGGGTTGCGAAGGGGAGAGGGGAAAGGATATGAGGCCGTATATACAATGGATGTTTCATATCCCCGCGTTTATAGATATCTGTTGCACCTCGAACCCCTCAATTTATTTGAACTATCAACCAAACGTATTCAAGTTATCTACTAGATCAAGAACGCCACAACGCAGCTGCGAATTCAACACGCCATCTAATTGTCGGTTTTCCATAACCCTCCTTCACCCTTACAAAGCTACTCCTCAAGCACCCTGAAGCCCCAACCCCACTCCATCACCATTGCCCATAGCTCCATCATCTCGAGGCATATCCCGCCCTCTTCCCATCTCCCTGATCCTACGTCCCTCCATCAGACCTCTAAGCCCACGCTTCTGCAGCCCTACCACTGCACTCATCTCTCCGTTCCAGGTTTCCCTCTCTTCAATACCACTTCCATCTCCAAGCCCACTATCAGATGCGGAAGCAGATGTCGACTCCGACACTGCAGAGCTAACTTCGTCATCGTAGTGTCTTTCTACCTCAGTGTTGATGCGCAGCGCGCGCAATCCGGCGTCGAGGCTGCGTTCCACATCGGCAATAGTGGTGTTGTCGCTCGTAGCACCTAGTATTGCATCCAACTCGCCGTTTGAGGCCCCATTCGAGGACGAGACGCCATTCACACCTAGGAATGCAACACCTGAGCCACCACCGGCTGCCATGGCGGCGGCGTTGAAGATGGCGGCTGTATTCCTGTTGTCGAGAAGGACGTGCAGTCGTTCGATGATGGCTTCGAGGAGGCCATCGATGTGGTATGGTCTGGCGAGTTGGAGAAGAGAGCAGAGTATCTGTGGAGTGCAGAGTGATGAGTTTTGTGGTGGGAGGGAGGACGTATAGAGATAGTGTATGAGTGCTTGGAGTGTGAGGTGTGTGTGCGGAAGATACAAAATCCTGGGTCTTTGCGACGGTGATTGTGTAGAGGGATCGGGTGGACTTAGTGAAGAGTAGGAGTTAGAGGAGGTTGCTGTAGCCTCGAATGGTGCAAAGGTGTTCGCTGTCAACGTCGTTGCCGCTGAATAGGTCGTCCGTATGGAGGGTGTAATAGTGATGCTTGAGTTTCGAGATGGGTGCACGCCGGTCATGGGTCGTAATGTTGCCGTATCTGCGTTCTCCTTTTCTTCGCTTTGCACGCTCTCACGGAGCATCTGGTTGAAGTATGGGCCCCATCGGCGCGCGATGAGATGCGAATTGACGGGAATACGTTCGCCGTGTATCGCGAGGAAGTCCATGTCCGCCAACTCTCTCATGCCTAGCACCATTTGGCCCAGCTCTGTCGCTGCTGGGGACAAGGAGCGCCCTCCTGCGAGTAGGTCGAGGCGATCGTTAAGTGGCGGTGCACTGACGGACCTGAATCCGGAACTCGGCGTGACTTTTCGAGGGTTGTCGTAGAGCCCGAAAGCTTCAAGTTCGACAACGCAAATGTTCGAGAAGTTGATTCGCCGATGATTGTAATCTTCCACAAGACTGCGCTTTCGGTTGCCCAAAATCACGAAACTATTTCTGCGGTTCCATAGTACGCCTCTGTTCCAGCTTCCTTGACTAAAAATATTGCCTCCTGCCTCTATTCGTCCCCAGCTCAGTGTTCGTAGGTCGAGTGCCCAAAGTGCGTATTCCTGTTTTGAAGAAGTCAAGAACGTGCCACTCACAACGAAGTGATTGTTAATGACACCCCCATTAGGAAAGCGAAGACCTGGCGGTGAAAAGTTGCCTTGCATCGGCTTCTCTGTAAGCGTTCCGTCGGGGAGTCTTACTTGGAGCTCGAGCTTGACGTCCAAAAAATTGTAGTTGGAATATATAAGCATTGATGATTCGCCCTTTGGGTTTGAGTTTTGCTCGTTAGGACTCCCTGGCTCGCTGCTCTGGCGAGTTCCAGCACCTATCTTGTTGGGCTCTATGCTAGTTAACGGCGCAACCACACTTCGATAGGCTCCACAGCTCCTTCCGAGTGTACTCGTAGCTGTCCATTTCAAGCTCCTCAAGTTGAAAACGCTGGTCTGTTCGATGTAGTGGTTTGAGCTATCCTGGCCACCAACGACCACCATTTCTGCACCGCCCTCACCGTCTAGCTGAACTCCGAGCGATCCCTGGTTTGGAATTGTTGAAGACGGGTTATGTCTGATAGCTGTTACTGCAGCTGCGGTAGAGGTGAACACAGCAAATGACGGTAGTATTGTTGCGCAATGAGCATATCGGCCCTGGGGCGCGTCATTCGTAGGAACATGCATCCACGTTCGCGTTGCCGCATCGTATATATGGATATCAGACATGACTACCACTTCTGGCTGCGCATCCACTGGTGCGCCCTGTAACATCGCTGTTGATTGGTTTGCTGGTGCACTTGCAGGTGACATACCACCATAGCAGACAAGTTTCGTGTCGCCGAGTGCACATACACTGTGAAAATACCGTGCCGGCGGTACGTCGCCTTTCGCATCGACTTTTGTCCAGTGTCGCTTAACAAGATCGAGTTCGTACAAATCCGAAGTAAGCTGGGGTCTCGTGCGCGAGAGTCTTCTTCCACCAAAAACATAAAGCTTGTCGCCTAATATCGTGGTGGTAGCACCCACCAGCGGATGGGGTTCACGGCCAGTTGTTTGATGCACATTGCAAACTAATCCCGACAATCCTGATGTTGAGCTGGTGGGAGTCGCCAATCCTGCGGTCATTGCAGGTGGTGGAGAAACGCCCGGGCCTGATGTTCGAGTAGAAGATGCCAACGGCCGTTCCTCAAATCCATTGTCTTGAGCATCTTGTCGATATAAGCTAGTTTGGCTACTATTGCGACTTGATATGTGATTTACGCTACCGCTTCGATATGTGTCCGGATATAGTTGCGACGGTGAGGGTGCTGACGTCTGCGAGTCAATGGTGTTGGTCCGGCTATTGCTTGGCGTCTGGCGGGCCATTTTGGCAGGATTCAGGGAGGTGATTGAAGAGGTTGAAGTCCTAGGCCTCTCAAGGTCAAATGAGGATTCGACAGGTGACACGGAAACTTTCTGAACGATAAAACCCAATCACGTATCACGATCCCAACATGCCTGGACCTTACGCTAGCCAATAACGATAAGAGCGTGCTTTGACTTTGTTCAATAAATCGAATGTTATGGAGGCAAGGTATAGGATTGGCCAAGATAATATGCCGAATATGCCCCGTAACAAGAGCGAGAGAGCAAGCTTGCAGACTCGTGGGAGTTTCGTTGCTATGTCGATCGTTTCTGCTCGCTCCAACGCTTTCGGCGTTTTCCAGAAGGATGAAACGTCGCCCAAAGGAGTAGCACTTGGATAAACGATAGCACCCTATTCCAGTGACAACGTCAGTATAATATCGGATTGAGCATGACAAACTATACGTCGACAAGGATTGCAAGGGAATATTCGAGTGAACAGTCTCTTAGTTTTCAACTACCTCAAATAGTACCAATTGCAACAAATCTCTATTGCAGGCCGCAGCTCGAGGTCACGTCCACGAATAGAGGCCGTTGACGAGCAAAACGATTCCTGCAACAGCCAAGATGTACCATAGTTCATAACTAGCTGGAAGTACCAAGAGAAGCAAGGTCAAAAACCTGAAGAGAGGTGCAGAGAGGATATTGGGACCAGCACCAGAGCAAGGAAGGATTTGGCGATGCTGTCGATAAAAAAGAATTTCGTGTCTTACTTTAAAACTAGACGCGCAGTCGGCAGGGAAGAGGCGACCAGGAGGACAGTAGTCGCGTGCAGAGAGGACGAGTGCGGCCGAACATGTGGTGGACTGGCGCGCAAACTGTGAAGTGGCCGAGCTTGGAAGCCAGTCCAGATACGGCTCGGCTAGGGAGCTTGGTGCTTCGTGGGATTGTTGCAAGAGCAAGGAGTGACTGGTTGTACAATAGAGATGGGTGCGAGTATGGAAAGTTCGCTCAAACGACAGCGAGCAGCATATGTGACAAATATACCATGAGGCCTCGTGGTTGGCGACGACGCGGGGGCACGCGGTGTGTAATCAAGGCAACGGCAAGTTAGCCGCTGTCACTGCTTTTCCTCTAGAAGGAAAAAAGGAGTCAAATGGGGCACAAGGACAACAGCAACCGTGTTAAGGAACGGCTTACAGGGGTAGACGGCTTCACCACTTCTCATAGCGTATCTATTGGACGGGGCGCGTTTGTGCGGTGGACAGCTTAACTCCCGCACGGGCCCAGCTGTCGCGTTGTTCGTCCAGAGACCTTTTAGACTGCACTGTGGCCGGCATTTTTGGGCACAGAAGACAGGACATGTTAATCAACTATAGACTCAAGTAAAGTGCACTTTTGTAGATCATTCAGGTTTTCATTAAGCAGGTCAATTCAGCCCTACGGAGCGAGTAAAAGGAACATGTCTGGAATCGTCCCACTCCACTGCAATCTGGCAGCCAGCAGGGATGCGTCGACGACCACCTCACCACATCAACCCCTTGTGTATTTTCCTTATGCGGCTGTCGTCTTCTCCTTAGGTAGAGGAGTAAATCGGAGGTATGGCTTGACAATTCTGAATTCGGGGAAAAGCGTCTTAGCCTCCTCGTTCTTCACGCCTGGATGGACGATGACGTCGTCACCAGGTACCCAGTTGATGGGTGTGGTAATTCTGTGCTTGTCACCGGTCTGGAGGGAGTCGAGCACGCGCAGCACCTCGGCGGTGTTGCGACCGGTCGACGCCGGGTAGGACAGGATGAGGCGGATCGTCTTCTTAGGATCGATGATGAAGACAGAACGGATGGTGAAGGCAATGCCCTTGGAATCGACGTTGGTGGCGTCTTGTTGATCGATCCTGAAAGCCAAGGTTAGAATTATCACCCTTCGGAGACTGGGCAAGATTCTCTACTCACATGTCATACGCCAACGCGACCTTCCTCTCCTTGTCGCCAATAATGGGGAATTTAAGGGTGCTGCCTGAGATCTCATTGATGTCCTTGATCCAGCCATCGTGGCTGTCAATAGTGTTCGCCGAGAGACCGATAAGCTTCGCGCCGCGCCTGGTGAACTCGGGCTCAAGCTTCGCAAAGGCGCCGAGCTCGGTGGTGCACACAGGAGTGTAGTCCTCGGGGTGAGAGAAGAGGATGACCCATTTGTCGCCAATGAACTCTTCTCGCAGTAAGCACACGAAAAATCAGGCTTAGAAAGCGCCAGAGCTTACCATGAAAGTCGATAGGTCCTTGAGTAGTCTCAGCCTTGAAGTTGGGGGCAGTGCTGCCCAAACGGAGAGGCTCAGAGCGTTCGGTCATTGTAATATCTGCTACACCTTGTCAGTTCCGCTGTGCAAACAGGACAAACATGAGGGGTAGTGGGGTACAAGGGGCGAATGTTGAATATCGCGTATCTTGCTACCCTTGCAGCAGGAATGTACCTACATGAGTCTTTTAACGGGTGTCTGTGACGGGTATCTTAAAACAAGAGTTGTATGGGAAAGGGAGTACGCGTTGTAGGAGGGGCAAGACGGCGCCTCTCTTCTTAAGTATCGACAACCTACGACAATGCCAACGACTGGTTCCAGCTAGCGCATATTGCGCAATTCTCACCTCAAAACTTTTCTGCCACACTGGATCCCATGCCCACGTGGGCCAGGCCAATCCGCATCTACGTTTGCGGGGCGGTATCGGAGTACCCGCCCGCCCAGCGTAGTCGCAAGTGGAAACCAGAAAGAGGCGAGGGGCAATGACGATGCATTTACCGTGTCTCTTGAAGAGCAGTTGACTAAGAGCGACAGTAAGTTCTCAAGTCTGACTCTTCTTATAGATATGTCAGGTGGCTATACGGCGAATTCTCCGATGTCAGAGTTAATGTAGAAATCTTGTGTCCATATGTTCTAATCGCCCAGGTAAAATCTATCGCTACCTCTGTGTGGAAATTTCAAATTTGTGTGCTGACGCCATCTCACCTCGTATGTCGCGACGCCATGGTCCTCCCCATAAGATTTCGTATGACACTACCACGCTGACATATTTCCACGAACGCGAACCCAGATATGTTGCATAATCAGAACTTCGTACACTTTATATGGCAGACGATTGTTAATCATTATTCGAAGTCATTAGTGCGTCAATCATTTGGCAAAAAGCAAAGGCTTGAAACCTGACCACCGTAGGGCTTTCCAACAACACTGGAAATACATTTCTTAGTGCCCACATAGGGACCCCGCGTTAAATCTGGGGTATTCCGCTCTTAACACAAATTAGGCAAAACGCTTTGATAACGCGATAGGGGCGACACGGTGCCACAAGAACATGTAAGTCTACTTATTGGCTAAACAGCCGATTGGAATTACAGCAGATACGCCTGTATAAGAATCAAGTAATATGGCATAATATTTGATGCTTATCTTGGGTTCATGCTTATGTGGAGGACGCTCTTGTCAGCTTGATCACCGATGATAACGGCTGAAAACTGCCAGTGTGCTAAGGCTGGTGAAGGTCTATACCTAGATAGGTAAAGCCATGCTTAGATAGGTATGATAGATTATACGTGTTATAAGGATCATGTGTTCATAGGGCTAGGCATATTTTTGCAGCTGCATGAATGCTTATTTTTACTCGAAATGGGCGGTGGTGGGCATTTTGAAGCATAAGCTGAGATAATTCTTATATCAGGCCGATTCTTATGCCGGGGTATCTTCTGTAGTCGGTTGGCTTAGAGACTTACTATGTATGACACTTGTTTTTGCTCTCTTGCATTACAGTGATCCGCATCCTTTATAGACTCACTGTAACTTGTTCGCATGACGTAGACAGACACGAGAACTCTCCCCATTACAGAAAGCAGTTACAGAAAGCGATTACCGAGGTGGTGGGCTCGGCAGATCGACCAAACAACATCACCCCTGTTTCCAAAGAGAGAAGCGCGGCGGCTCTTTATCGTGCCATTCGCTATTTCCCAGTTATTCCCGGCGGGAAACCTTGCTCCACAAACGCCCCGGATTACGATCTAAAATTTCCTCGACGCTCGACCTCTATTTGTTCGCTTGCCTAGTAATCGGCTTGGCTGTGAATCATTCCCGTAGTACTAAAGCTAGTCTGCGAAGTCTGGATTTCTCACATCATGACCGTTGCTGATCACCTCTCCTTCACATCATCCATTGTTAGAGGCTTTCAGCCTTGTCGCCAGCACCTTTGTTGAGAGGAAACTTGTCGCCACAGTTTTCATGGCAGCATGGCAGAGGTCGACTTCCCCAACACCTCAGAACCTGGAGTTGTGCGCGCTACAAACACCTCGGGGATAAAGACGTTCCCGGCTATACCAATGGTGTGCTCTGGCGAGGCAACCCCCAATTCCTACAATGACGACCTTGCGAAGGACAAGTTCAGCGAAAAGGGACAGGATGGTAGCGAACATGGGTCACAAGACTGTACAGAGAGGGAAGAGATTGTATGGCATTACCTGACATTCGAACATGTCCTCCCACATCCTACCACGATACACCCAACGATGCCGAATCAGGAGTGTCCTCCAGAACCTCCAAATCTTGTCAAGTTCACGAACCCATTTGACTGGCCCCAAAAGAGAAAGAACTGGACAATATGGGTCTCATGCGTTATCACGTCTCTCACTGCGTATTCGGCAGGATCGTATAGTCCAGGTGTAGGGCAGATGACCAGAGAGTGGAACATTAGTAACATCGCTGCGTTAGTCGGAATTACTATGTTTACATGTGGTATGACTATAGATTGCTACTTTTCTCCAGGCGCTAATGGTATATTCAGGCTTTGCGATTGCTCCGATGGTTCTTGCCCCCCTCTCAGAAATTAACGGTCGTCGTCCTCTCTTCATCGCCTCGGGAATCCTGTTTGTCATATGCCAACTTTGTACTGGTCTCACGCAGTCCTACGCCGGGATGCTTGTCGTACGCTTCTGGGCCGGCGTGGGCGGTTCCACCTTCTCCACCTTGGTCGGGGGTGTAGTCGCAGACATATACCATGCCGAAGAACGCAACAAGCCAATGACCCTCTTCTCGGGCGCTGCTTTGTTTGGTACGGGCTGTGGCCCGATGATCAGCGGCTTCGTTGCGCAGAATGTATCATGGCGTTGGATATTTTATATCCAGGCGATAAGTTGCGCCTCTATGGTTGCGCTCATTTGCGTCATTTTCAAGGAGACACGAGGATCGGTCCTCCTCTCCAGGAAAGCACGCGCACTAAACGCATGGTATGAAGCGCGTGAAGCGGCAGGATATTATGGTTTCAACTTGCCAGATGCGAATAACCCCAGTGTCCATGTTTCGCAGCGAATACGCTGGAAGGTCAAATCAGACGAAGAGCGCACTTCCATTGGCAGAATGATCGGAATTTCAGTCTATCGGCCTTTTCATCTCCTCCTCACAGAACCTGTGGTCTTTTGGTTCTCGATGTGGGTCAGTTTCTCTTGGGCCATTCTCTATTTGACACTTGCAGCCATTCCTCTTGTTTTCCAAGCCAACCACGGTTTCTCCTTACAACAATCGAACGCTGTCTTTGCTGCTATATGCATAAGTAGCTTACTAACAACCGTGTTGTCTATCTTCCAAGAGAAGGTGGCGAAGAAGCACGGGAAATTGACAAGCACTCCCGAGAGCAGACTCTATTTTTCGTGTGTCGAAAGTGCTTGTCTTCCCATCGGCTTGTTTATGTTTGGGTGGACGAGTTCCTCTAGCATCCACTGGATTGTACCAGCCATCGCTATTGGGATCGCCACTACAGGAATCTTTGTGATTTATCTATCCACGTTCAATTATCTGGCCGATACATACCATAGATATGCCAGTTCAGCGTTGGCTGCTCAGTCTTTCTGCAGAAACATATTGGGTGAGCCTACTCTCCCTCGTAGCCAAACTTACCTTAATACTGATCAATACTAGGCGGCATATTTCCACTCATAACAACACAAATGTATAACAATCTTGGATATGGCCCTGCGAGCAGCCTTCTTGGTGGTATTGGTACGCTCCTAACCATTGTACCTTGGATATTGGTTTTCTACGGCCCTAGAATTAGGGCTCGGAGTAAGTTTGCGAGTGAGATCATGGACATAAGAAGCTAGAGGAGAAGTTCATATGATGGAATAATGTCAGTGAATTTGGATACCCATAGAACTGTTTAGATCAGATAGAGATGATACACTCATATTCCTGTGAGAGCTTTGACTTGATATGCATCGTTAAAATCAGGCTTTGACTTTTGTTACGTTGCAGATTCTTAGAGTTCCACATAGGCAGATCTATAATTAAATGCTACGAGCTAAATTCTCAGCTCAACATGACGAGGTCGAGATGCTGAAACCCTAAAGCGGTAAAACCCTAGTAGTAGCGTATTCAAATGCAGACTTGAACGATTGGATGTCAACGAGTAACTGTGTCACTCCAAATTGACATCAAGCTGACTTGGCCGACTATACCTGAGTTTCCACGGAACCGCCGATTTCCGTCCTCTACCACAACTGCTAATCTCGATGTTTGCGCGACATGCGAAAGTTGAGTCTATCAATGTGTCGGGAGCAGATCATCCTCATTTTTCATTGCTACAGCACTAAGATCTGCATTTCGCACGCGATTCTGCATGTGTGCTGGCCCGATTAAGGCGTTCAGGGACAATACGAGGAACCGGCCGATTTTAACCAAAAGATCGCTGAATCATGCGTCTAGGCTACCCTGGATATTGCTTCGTAAAAATCTGATCAATACAATATTCGTTTGATCTTTGAGAAAGAGCTGTGGCAGTCAGTCATTCACCCCAGCAAGAAGTTGTCTCTATATGCAGACGATGTCATCTCATCGGCATCTTTTGACTCTCGTGCCGAATTTGGGTCACGAATTGTCGCTTGTCGCAATGCACTTGCTAAGAGCAAAGTCAAATACAGGTGCGTGCGCAGAGAAGCCTACTCGCTGGCTGGACTCTACGATGTGGGATGACGCTGTGAGCGAACGTGCATGCAACGTCGTATTTACAATTCAAGCTGAACATCATGATCCACCGGGAGAAGCGATACCTCCACAACAGCCCACCGCATTCGACACGCCTCCACGAACGTACGCCGAAATGACCACATGTTCTCAATAAACTTTACAGGCAATCTAAACTTGATACGACAACAACTATCACTTTGTCGGTCGTGGACGTCCTGATCTCCAGTCCTTTCCTGCGACCTCTGGTGTTGTGAGGCGCAGTACGGGTCATCATCCTCGGGACATTTTTACCAACCTAGAGAGTATTCTGGAAACTTTTCTGATTAGGAGAGTCCATATATGCAGTATTGACATGTCATTCTAACGCACTACTTAACACGATGTAACGACAGGTTTCGTGTTCAGGTAGAACCTGTGCTGGCAACATCGTGACATTCGGATGTCGAATGCGATGGTTATGCTGTGGGGAGACAGCACTTAATGCCGTTCATGTAGAAACCTGTGAACTCGATCCCTTGTTTCGACGTAGCGATACGCCTACCAAGCACTTTTGGGCGCTGAGGCAAGGTCGTTGTTCAGGAATCCAGCTTCGACGTGAGGTGGTTTGGAGTAAGACGAGATACGAATACTTATCAGTTGAGAGATTAAGCATCACAAGCAAAGGCCGAGTCGCGAGCAAGACAAGACGACCCGGCGCCGGTTTTGGTATGAAAATACTCTGTTGCTAATAGAGTTGCTTGAGATCAGCTCCTTGTGCCCTCCCCACGATGTCACCAGTCTTTATCTATCATACTGCAACGCCCGCCTGTTTCATGCCTTTTCTTATTACAACCAAGGTGCACGCAAAAGCGCTGGGCCAAGTAGAAATCAACGACGCTGATGCTTAATAAATACGGAGTACGGTTTCACAGTTAGCTTAAACTCGTACTGAGTTTTGTTTCTTTGCCATTGCGGATTGGTGCGATTAAGGATTTTGCCAAGGCGTGCAGAAACATATGAGACGCACCCGGAACAACACAATCTACTTTTGCTCTCATAAAACCTCAACCCTTGAAGGATTCTGTTAGATACTGAGTCGTGCGTGACATTCGCATCTCCTCATATTCTATTGTAAGTTTGGCACAGACAAGAGATACTCTACGTGATACCTATATTTATAAATTTTGGAAGGGAAAGGTATTATTAGCAGACGGCCCGAGGTCTTGTTGGTTAGCCGGTCCTCTTTTCCGGGTTATTTTGAAGCTTGCTGCGCCTTCGTCTGAGTGGGAGAATTCTCGCACCGTTCTGGAAACTCCCGAGCGTGAACAAGCATACGATACGAGAAAGCGCTGTAGCGATAAGAGGCCAAGCATCACGGAGTTTGCTGAGTGGGTGCTGCCTTGACGACAACACCAATTTCTCATCGGCGGGGCTCCTCTGCGATCCGGGCGTCCCGACAGTCCGTGCACTAGAACTGAACTGGAGCTGATCTGGACCCAGCACGTTTTTGTGGCTTTGAACACAGGGCTGTAAAAGGAACCAACGTGGGTTAGGCTATTGATTGTTAGCTTCGACCGCATAAATGGGCGGCCGTGGGCGCAGCGGAGATCTTCCCTGTGGTGCATTGTGGATAGGAGCAGTTTAGCGGGAATTGGCAGTTACAAAGTACATATGGTAGGTGGCACCAGTTTGCTCAAGATGTCATCTGAGATCTTCAGTCGTGCCCTGTCTGTGTGTTTGAACCTACTATTGCTCTTCAATCTGGCAACCTCGTGTTCCTGTGTCATTGTGGTGGCCTTAAAAGTCAGCTTTGGATTTTAGCTCTAGCACTGAATTGCAGCACGTGCGATTCTTTAAAAGAATATAGCTGCCTGTTATCAGTTTTCAAGGCACCAGCACTCAGGTGAGCTTCCCTTCCCAAATTTTGTCGGTGGGGTTTGACATTGACGTCCCGAACAGCTTACGCTTCGTCCTTCCCCCTTGAATCGAACCACCGCGACAGTGCACCCAACAACTCCTCTTGACAAAAGTATATAATACCGCATCACCAATTTCAAAATCGCAACTGGAAACACCCTCCTATCACAATGCTTCTCATATCGCCAGCATCGTTGTTCATTTCCACATTCTTTCTCTCCACAGCATCAATAGCAGCGCCAACTCGCGCGCACTGCCGCTGCACAATCGTGTCCGACACAGCCCCATTGTCGCAGCACACGCCTTCATCTGCGCATTGGACACCTTCGGAGCCATTGCCAAGCCCATCTGTCCCCGATGTGTGCGGCAATCTTGGTCTTGAACTCGAAAGCTTCAGGCATTCACAACCCAGCCTGTTCGATTCTTATATTTACCCAAATGGTCACTCGAAACCAAGTCCTGCTAGCGATGCACAGCAACCGATAAGTACAACCGTCCTCCTGGATCTCGCCGCACGGTACGGATTCCAAAATACCCACCTTGAGGACGAGCAAGAGCCACGACCCACCTCTCGGCCCCACGAACGGATAGTCTGTCACTCGGAACCTGAGCCATTTTCCGCGTACCAAGACTCATTTGTCACACTCTGGGCACTACATGTCATCGTTGCGCTAGCGATTTTCGCATGCGCAGCTGAGGGTGTACACTTAGGAATGCGCTGGTACGCTGCTCTCTCCTTCTTCCATCGTTTCAATATTGACAAATGCAGGATGAATCGCCGCAACGACGCAAACCATAACCATATCTCCGAAAAGCCGAAGAGCAGACTGAGGTTAACGGGCGCCGAGAAACTGCTGTGCGCGTTTCCTCCGAGTGTGTATCCCAATTCGATGTTCAGTCCTGGTGTTGAGAAGAAGACCCAAGCCTACCTCGATTTCGTCGTTAAAGCGCCATGCGAGAAGCGCGAATTCATTGCATATGACGACGAGGAGGACGATGAGGCGAATTGGCCCGTAATGTAATTCCATTCGTATTGCATTCTCATGATCCTATATCTGTATATATTGTACACGGCTTGGTGACAGGCTTCGCGTTCTTATGAAGACATGACTTTGATGAAATGCTATACATTAGATAACACTTAATAGGTGGCATCAATCCTGTGTGTGAAATGTGTGGATGACGACTCAATCCTCGTTAGTAGGACATAGTTTGAATGTCTTCGATGCGTCCAGCCAAGGAGTGCAAATGTCAGAGAGAACCACAGCCTTCTTGCTACGAAACAACAATCTAACCGTATCCAGAAACAGGGAGGCCAAAAGGGTACAGATGCACATGCAGGATATCTTGTGACGGGTTCCGCCTCTTGTTGCGAGATTTCATCCATCAAGGGTTTCACGCATTGAGTCGGGTCCTCTATTCCTAGACGTAAAAGAAAGTCTTGTTAGTTTTACCGACATGATGTTCAAACTTCAACTCAGCGCAGTCCCCTTGGAGAGGAACGCCAGCAGTGGGGCATCAGATGTCAAAACGCCACAAGCAGTTCCTACATACTGTCAACGAAAGTAAACGTCTCGAACAGATTAAGCAGGCAGGCCATGGCTCGGGTCAAGATGAGCATCAGGCTGCGTAAATGGTGAACTGGCGAGAACACAATGTACAACCTTCTTACCTGCCCTGATAAAAGGGTATATCGCACACGGGCAAAACACAGTCGAGTCATGTCCAAGTGACACCAGGAGATTTGCTCAGAGACTCGTTCGGATTGTCGCTATGGGCTGTCTCTGTCGTTGTTGCTTAGGGCATCTCCGTGGTTGTTGCTGCAGGGGATGGAAAGAGAGTGTTGTGCCAGGATATCGAATTCATGGTAGTTGGATCTCGTAGCAGGTATTTACCATAGGTTGTTCCAGTGGGATTTCGTGGGCCGGTGTAGTCTTAGGATACTGTGGTAGATGATGGTTGTATCGCAATTGGATGTGTCGCAGAGGGTATCGTATTAAGGTGTCGTTGGAGGTTGAACTCCACATCAAACATCACCGGGATGCTGAACTAATTAAGATGGAGATGGAAGCCGTACATTGAAAAATTGAACCGACCCATAGAAGTGGTCGTACAGTGGAAGTCTAGAAGACCAGATATTTGGCCGGCTCTTGAAGTGAATCCAAGAAACTGGAAAGGTCGGAAAAAGGCGGATGGTAAACGCCGCGGATGAATAACGCCAGGACGGAGAAAAGGCCGAAGGAAGTGCGCCGAGTGTCGTATATGATTCCGAAGGTTGAATAGGCGAGACGTATGGTTCAATAGGGTGCGCAGCGCGCAACTAGATAACCGTCGAGGGTAAGAGAAACAAACGAAATAGCTGAGATATCGTAGTGGTTCGATGAATCACATAATAGTATGCCATCCTTTCTCGTTCATGATATCGATCCAAAAGGCGTCATGCCCCTCGTCGGACTGACGCCACGTCTCTTTTATAAGCTTGATCATCTGGCGAAGCGGCTTGTTGGCAAGCCTTAAAGCATACTCTTGCAAGCGCCGGATAACAAATTCCCGCGCTCGAAGGATCTCCGAGTCGTTCGCATGGACGTCAAAGAAGTCCACCGAAGAGACAAACTTGAGTTCAGATGCCGCTATGATAAGCAGGAGTGGCTGAACACAGAACGTACCAGACGACGACGGAACAGACTCAACGTGTCGAAGGATGTGCATGGCGAGCGAGTTGAGCCATAACCTGATATCGGTATCCTCATGTGGAGTCTCAAATCGAGGGACGGGGAACTGGAAGTCGGCGGCCTCAGTCCCAGCGAACTTGTCGGTGCCCAAGCGTTTGCGCAGAATAGAGGGAAATACCCGGTAGAGTTCAAGAAGCCCGGCGCAACGATACACTTCGGCGATTTTAACGAAGTGTTGCTTCGGAGTGCGCTCGTCACCTGTGTCGGCGACTGTATCGACTGATGGACACTCCACAGCTAGAAGGTCTTCTTCCAAGGACATGGCATTCTGGAAGTTTTCTTGCCTCCGTTTGAAGTCCATAGCGGAGTCCTTGTCCATCAATCGCTCTCTACGTATCAATCGCCCAACCTCAGCAAGTAGGAACTGAAACATTGGCACGATGCCGGTCCAGGGGTGTGGTACAATTTTTCCGCCTGGACACCTAGCCGCAGGTGTACTTTGTTTAGAGACCACCCGAGGTCGCAGTCCAGAAGGCGGGGAAAAGCTAGTCGCATCCTCTGTTACAAACCCCATAAGCATCTCCCAATGGATCAGGGACTCTTCAAAGAACTGCGCCTCTCGTTGGACTTCGTCGTCTTCAGATCTGCTAAGAAGCTTTGGGAGAATCAAACTCCGAGCAGTGGAGAGGTATTCTGTACCCAGGTCGCTACTATCGTGCCAGCAAGTAGTGAGACCAAGTAGCATGATGCTAAGAAACGTTTTGGTGCTGTTTCCAAGGCCACTTTGGACAAGTGGAAGCTCTTCCTGCAAAGCGTCATGGGCCTTACGCTGTAGCTCCCTACCAATGGTTGCAGTGTTAGGAAATGTGTTGGCCAAATGAGCTGCGGCCATGGACTGGATCGCATAGTTGATCGAAGGAGACTCCTTATAGACCCGGCTGATAGTGGTCCTGAAGGGGTTGAGAACAGAATCGAACGAAGAAAAAACAGCACAAACGTCTTTGAAGTAATGTTGTATGAGAAGTGATTCAACGTCATCCGGTGACGAAGGGTTCGGTGAAGGGCTTGGGAGGCGATAAAAGTCGAGAAGTAGTGAGCGTGAGAGCCTCGAGCTGGAATCTCGATTGGGGGTTCGGATAGCTAAAGCTGAGCAGGAAGATGAAGAAGAAGAAAACACATTTTGGCTGTACGAGAGGTCTCGCATGTCCATTTCATGATCTTCATAAGGCCCAGGGTCTAGGTCAAGCCCATCGAATGGATCAAAGCTGCCGTCATCATGAGGAAGGGAAATCGCATCGACAAGGCCGTCCAGCAAACTGGGGTCTATGACGTCCTCTCCAAGGAACGGATCAACGTACTGTGTGAAATCATCATCATCAGGTGAAGACTCATGAACGAAAGGGGGATCCTCCAAAGCCGGTGGAGATTGAAGTAGCGGCGTTGTTTGCCCGGGAGTGTCTCTCTCTCCAGGCGCTGTGTCCTTCTTGCTAGCGGGAAGTACAGCAGCTAAGGCTTCGATTCCGTTTGCAACACTTGGAGACAGTACAGACTCGGTGATCTTGGAGCTTATCGCAGTGGTATTTACTGTCGACCTTGGCTTGGGTGGAGAGCCGTTGAAATTCATCGGTTGGAGGACTTCATATTTGGTGGACCATTTGAGGGTCTTCTCGTAGCCGGGACAGGTGGCATTTCTCTTTTTGCACTGCAGGCAAGATGGTGCAGTTTCGTCGCATTTGAGCTTTGTTGTAGTCAGTAGGATGTCGGAACGTCCACAAAGTGGAGGCGAATAACCGGGCCTTACCCTTTTAAGCTTGCATCGACCGCACCCGTTCCTGGATTTTGTCTTCTTTGCCCTGAGGTCTCTTGCTGTAGCCTTTTCATGAGCCAATGCGGGCATGTCTATCTGCAAAGAGGGGGCGATTTCTGGAATGATCAGACAACAAAGAGGTGCGAATCGTTGGAACTTGTTACCAACGAATAATGCGGAGGCTCGCTTCTAAATGCACAGTGAGACAGCCGATAGAGACCGTCGCGTATCAGCGGACGCACTGATAGCAGCTGATAAAAAGCCTGCGTTGGTGTGGAAGTACGAATCTCGGTCATTCTATGGCGGCCTGCGTCAGGGCGAGGCTGATTGGCCAGCCACCACAATCGCCCCTGTCATTCCACAACGTCTTGATCACCGTGGGGAGGCCGTCCGCTTCGCGGAAAAGTTGGACATGACTTGCAGCTTATAACGCCGTTGATTGAGGACCATTGCGGTAACCGTCTCGAGAAGACGCGCTCTGGAATGGAAGCTGACTGCGTATCTGTATGTAGTCTTTACCCCACATTCAATCAAAAGTGGGGCTGCGATGGAATTCCGGCCTGCATCCAGCAAGCGCACTTCTCAAGCGATCCACTAGTTGCGTAGATGTATGCAATTGTTGGATACCAGAGGGTACGATAGAGCTAGGTAAGTATGCATGACCGTTCGCAACGATGTCGGACGCAGCTGTGCATAAGCCTTATCTGGTGACGAGCATGTAGTCTTCAGGAAAGCTTCACCTGAGTAGTGATAATGGAACATTCTTCGGAGGATATCGCTGATCTGGTACTGCAACAGATCAACCAGCATGCGTTATCAGAGATTGGGCAGACATAGTCACTCTTATCTCCAGCAGTCCCGATCTTGCCCGTCTGGCTAAGAATAGGTGATAATGTTGCGGTGGCAAGCGTGTTGGCGAGTCACACGTGTACGCCGCAATGAATATTGTTTATTGCATGGAACGGCCGACGTTCGCCCATACTCCGCAGAGAATGTATGTATAGCAATGACGTCACATAACCTTTGTCTATGGAACCCGGGGTACAGTGCTAGATGCAATGAGTAATGCCAAGTCGAATTGCCGATTCTAGAACGTCAAGAGACGTCTCCATCACCGTGTTGATCAAAACTTCTCCATGAGTTTCTTCCTGACCGTCCACATACGAGCGCGCTTTCCATAAATGTACATGGGAATTGAGAACATCATACACCCAAGCTGGATGCCCCCAATGACGAGGAACGTGTCTTTCGATCCGCTGTGTTCCAGCCAGGATGGAAAGAAAAGTGAGAAGATGAAGCCATGCAAGATATCTGTTGTCATGTTAACGTCACTGGTTCCACAACGTCGATCGACATAGCGGGTGACTTACTTTTGCAGAAATTCAAAGTTACCAGTGATTCACCAGCATATACTCGATACGAATCCACCACAAATGTAACCGCTGTAGTTGATGCAAGCGAACATCCAAAACTGATGACTCCGAAGAACACGGTCGGCACGATCCAGTTATCCTTCTCTTCGGCGGCCCACCCAAAGCCCATCAGTCCAATAACAGTACTAAGGGTAATTGGTAATGCCATGATCAATCGGAATTCCGGTTCGTAAACACCATCATTCTTTCGTGCCATGAAACGAACGACGATGTCAGAGATTTTGCCGGCAACCGCGGTGCCTAGAATGCCTCCAACGAAGGGAGAGATATAAACCAACCCTACTTGGAGTGCGTTGAAGTTGTAGTTGTCAGCACCCTTGTAGATATGGGCGACAGATTCCGACAAAATGATAAGCCAACCAACGGCAAGAGCATACACAAGAGATGACCAGAGCACGGCAGGGTATGCAAAAAGAATGAAAGGTCTGGCCATCACGCGGATCCACTTGTCTTTTACGAGACGGCCATTCCACGGTTTGAGAGACTGACGGTACGACTTGAGCGGAGCCGAGCGGTAATAGTCTGTGTAGTGAATGGAAAACTGTTCCGATACCTGATCAGTATCAGTGGCTCGTCCTGGTGTTGCAGTGGAAAGACTGCGACTATCAGAGGTGTTGTCTTGCTTCTCAGGATCGGAGTGTAAGCTTCCCGACGCGTGCGGGAGATTCCCATCTCGTGGAGACACTGTAGGGAGAACACTGTCGTTGATGGGAGCAGGAGTCAATTGAGCAACATCATCGGCGAATCCGACATGTTTAGAGTGCTCCAATGGTAAGGCTGACTGATGTGTGTCGTGTAAGTCACCTGCGGAGCTTACAGCGTCCCTTTGCTCAGAAGGCAAGCGGAAGTGTTTGCCATGCTTGTCAGGACTGTGGTTCCGACTTCGACTGTGGTGACTCCGGCTTCTCGCTGTTGGTGTCCGATCCCAGAAAGTCTCGGGCACGAAGAAGAAGATCAGAAAAAAGCAGCAGAAGACAACAATTGCAATGATCCAGAACACCCACCGCCAGCCTAAAGACTGTACAATTGCAGCGCTGACAAGGGGCATCAGGTTCTTGCCTCCAAGTAGTAGCAATGTATATATTCCAAGGCGGTATGCCCTCTCGTGGAGGAAGTAGATCTCGGCGATGCTGGCACTGGGAAGGCACTCGACTGGGGACACGGCAAACCCTTGAACGATACGCGCCACAACCAAGGAAGCGTAGTTGGGCGATAGAGCGCACCATATGGATGAGAGGCAGAATATGATGATGGCGCCCAAGTACACCGGTCTCTTGCCATATAAAATGGCTGTCGGAGAAACAACAACATTTCCGAGCCCGAGTCCCAACATGTACAATCCTGTCGTCAGTGTTACCTGCGAGTAGGAGACATTATACGTCTCGGCAACGTCGTTGAACCCTGCAGCCAGGATGGGAGTCATTCCTCCACCGATCATGCAGTAGAATCCCAGCGATATCAGGGACGTGTCGCGCCTCAATTGTCGCCAGTTCAGCGGGTCGTTGGCTGATTCTTCTGGTTGTGGTTCCAGTATGAACCTTCCATCCTTTGTACGTTTCTTCTCTGGGGGTCGCGAGCGCGACGATTGGCGTGGGAGCGAAGAGGCAGATGTTCGCGCTTGAGCATGCTGCAGGCCTAGAGGTTCGTTACGCTGATGGGCCTTCGAAAGCAGAATGACGGAACCTGGAGAAATAGAGTTAGCGTGGTCCACAGCAGATAAACATGGGGCTCTTACCTGGCACTTCATCGGTATACGGGTCGTCCAAAATCCCCAGCCTCCATTTCCGGGGTTCATGTGCAGTCTTCTCAGTCCCTGTGGCGCTCCTGCCTTCTGTCGATGTTGGCTTCTTCCGCCAGGCGGTGAAGTTGACCATGATGATGATGTGGGAAAGTATCCAAGTCTGAGGTGCGCACTGATACGACCACAATCACGACCACTACGACACCTTAGTACCCCTCCAGCTATTATGTCGGTAATCTCCACCACGAGATACACGAGACAGGCAGGTGACAGAGTGTAGAGGATCCATATCTGGGGAAGGGTGCAGAAGAGTGAGCACGAGTCGCGAGGTGGATACGACTGGTGATGAAGATGACGTGCGTGAGCCAAGCGAAACTCGTCCCTCAACTCCACACCTTCAGCAATGCTTGTCGCTACACGCGGCTCACCTCACCGCTATGATCTGCGAGTTGACAGCGTGACAGCGATTGCATCTGCAGGCGTTGTGGTGTTGCGAATCGTCGCTTCGACCGCTAGAACTATTGGCGACGTTGAGACGAGGCTGACACGGAGTTCCCACAGGGTCTCCACATTCGATAAAGATTGGACGAAGAAGATAGCGGAATCAGTCACTCGGCTCTCCTGATACTGCAGATCATCCACACAGCTGGCTGTTGAATGCGGCACTATCTGTCCACGTGCGTGATGATCTACGAGGCAACAGTGTTTGCCACACAGTCAGCACGCGCCGCACGTTGCCCAACTGGTGGCATAACACTCCGAAGTGCGCGTGACAGTGAGGATGTTGCTAGAATATGATACGCGTATCAAGGCCACGGGCTGCTGATGCAGAGATGCGCGATATACTAAAGTCAATTACACGTTTATTTCATCCAGCACACAATCATGTCAGACATCGAACATTATTGTGACCTATTTTGGACAATATTTATATATTGCGCCTGTTCACCCCTTCATGTAGAGACCAACATTGTGCGCATCTCTCCGATATTGTCTTCAAGCTGCTCCCCTCCTCCTTCTGCTTTCCAACTTTCTTTTTTTGTATGCATGGAATCGTCTGAGTTTGATGCGTCATCTGGTTCATCGTCATTTTCATCTTCGACGTGATCTTCTTCTTCAGCTTCATTTCTTTGTCTACAGGCTTCATCTTTTTTCTTCTTCTTCCCTCATCGTTCTACTCTCGAATTCTCTCCATCTTGTGTCAGCGGAATCATCTGAATCTGATGCGTAAGGGTCATCTCCGTATTTTTTCTTCTCAGCCTGGAAATCGAACAACCCGATTCGGCCGGAACTGTCGCCATTGTCATTCATGCGAACAGCCTCCCTTGAACCACATTATCCATGTAATTTCCCCTGGTACCATACCACCGTTCACCCTAAATGATTCATACTTGTTTTGTTCATCAACATGATTCTGCCTACTCAAAAGCTGGCACACGTATCTCTGAAACGTCGCCACTGTATCCTCCTCCGGGCGGCTTTCGCCTTCGTCACGAAAGCGTATGCAGTGGCTAGAGCAAACCATCGTTTGATTCGGTTGGACGTCGCGTAGTTTGAAACCACTCTAACCGTCGCCGTCGTATCTCTCAACTGCAAATTTGAGAGTCCTACACTCATCGGCGGTTCTTGACTTGAGCCAGTCTCTTTCGTAAATTGAATGAAAGGCCCATCATTGATCACGAACTCTCCCTTTTAAATGAAATTGTGAACCCTGAAGTGAAGATATTCCAAACCCCCAAGAGATTGTGGATGAAGGGTTGCAAGTGACGGCATTTCGTGCAAATCACTAACATTCACTGAGAGGGGTTAATTAGTTGCGCCGCACGAAACCCCAGCTCAAGAAATTTAACGAAGAACTGCCGCACCGAATCGCGGGAAGCAAGTTGACTGTGCCACAATTCTTTGATGTTTCAACGTCACGGCGTCGTGGAAATGCGAGGGTGATGCCCACACGGTAGGTAGAAACGAACAAAGAAAGCACACTCCAGAAGGCGAAAGTTAGCGACCTGGTTCAGGTACGGGGCAGTAGGGCTAACTGTGGAGTGGTTCAGAAGTCGAACGTCTTCATTCCACCCTTGAAAAGTTCACGATGACTGAGCGGCTGGCTAGGGTGACGCTCGCCCCCATCCTACTGACGTCTAACCGAGGGATCCACACTTTGTAACGAATCAACATCGCCGTACTTAGTTTGGCGGAGTTTGAGACTCAGACCTCCTTGCCGCCAATGCGCTCCTTCAGGCAGCCACAATACTATTTGGTCACATTCTTGGGTCGAACGGCATGGTATTCGACGATCATCTTTATCGCTTCACACCAAACTCCGCCAGCGTTTTTGCCTTGACAAAGCAATACTTACTAGGGTGCATAATCATTCAAGATCCCACATGGTGGAAGCTAGAACTACTGTGTACGCCGTCGGAAACCCTGACTGTTTGACCGAAGTCGAGTTCAGAGCTCTTTGGTTGACCATCAAGGCACCTCCCCGATTTGGCATTTGAACGATCAACCGAGATTGCATTCTGGAAACTCTCACACGGCCTATTCACCGGTCAGGCAGTCTAGGAAAGGTGCCATATCAGGCGCCATATCAGACGCCATTGTCAATCTTAGCGCTCAAATGGCTTCGGCGTGCCTGAAATCCTCAGCCCTAATCTGGCTAAACCTTCGGCGAATCCACCAATGGTATCGTTTATTGACAGACCATCTACGGTTCCTGCATACAGTGCCACACGCAAGATGAACCCTAGACGTCGTTGACTACTACAGCCCTGCCGTGCCATGCATTATGGCTTCAGCCTAACATTGGCATAGACAGCCCACCCGTTGTCATGCAGGTACCGCCAAAGGCTTGTATTGTAATCTCCCATGTGCTTTTCAACTCTGACTTCCTCTGGTTACTGTTCCGTTCGTCAGTCGTTTCGTAGTTTCTACATTAATAACAGCAGGCTTTTGCTTGCGTCCTCTCATTGAGACCCTCATCACGATCTTTACTGGCTATTTGGCCGTCCATTCATTCGTTGCGTCAACACCCCCTTAATTCACCCACTATGTCTCGTTCAACATTCACTCGTGTGGTCACCGCTGCCGGGCTTCTTGCCTCCACTGTCTCCGCTGTATTTGATGTGGCATCAACGCAAAATGTTGCTGTGTACTGGGGTCAGGGTAACGACCAGATCACTCTCCTTGAGGTTTGCACCGATCCCAGCATTGATATTGTCAATATTGGGTTTGTCAACGCTTTCCCTCAGAACACGACGGATTATCCAAAGACAAACCACGGTACGTGCATAGAACTACCCGTAGTAAGTGCTTGCTGATATTCTTCTAGCGAACGCCTGCTGGGGCTACTACCCGATGCCCGATGGAAGTGGGAGGGATAGTGGTCTCCTCAAAAACTGTGCCGGCGTTGGAGATGCGATCAAGACCTGCAAACAGAACGGCAAGAAAGTCTTGCTCTCCCTTGGTGGAGGGAGCCCCGCGGACTACTATCTGCCTTCTGCAGATGTCGCTCAATACTTTGGCGATTTTCTCTGGGGTGCCTACGGACCCCTGACCGATGCGTGGAAGACTGCCGATAAGCCTCGTCCGTTCGGAGACGCAGCTGTTGATGGGTTTGACCTGGACATTGAATCTGAGAGGGCTGTTGCACCGGCCAGTCAACCCAACTACCGGTTCCAGTACTACGACGTGTTAGTTAACCGTCTGAAAGCAACAAACCCGAGCATCCTCATCTCGGCGGCCCCCCAGTGTGTGATACCCGACGCTCGGCTCGCCTACGCTATCCAGAACTCGCACATCGATCTTCTCTTCACACAGTTCTACAACACTGATTCATGCTCGGCCCGGTTGGGATACACTCAAATCAAACAGGATACCACTGGCTTCTCGTTCGACGCCTGGGTCAACTGGCTGAACCAAAACTCTCAAAACAAGCAAATCAAGCTCTACCTTGGATTGGCGGCTGGTCCTGCCGGTCTGCCGTCGCACAAAGACCATTACCTCATGCCTGAAGAAGCGAACGCGCTGGTGACAAAGTATCAGAAGAAATGGCCCTCCATGTTCGGGGGTATGATGCTGTGGGAGGCGACAGTCTCAAAGAGGAATCTGATAAACAACAAGCCATATGCTGACTGGTCGAAAGCCATTGTCGATGGTACTTTCGCTGATAAGTACACGAGCCCTGTCTCGTCTTCGTCAGTGGTTGTTTCGTCCACCAAGATCACTTCTTCCACGATGAGCTCGGCAACTTCCTCCTCCAAGGTCAGCTCATC
Organism: Dothidotthia symphoricarpi CBS 119687; assembly: GCF_010015815.1. Taxonomy (NCBI): domain Eukaryota; kingdom Fungi; phylum Ascomycota; class Dothideomycetes; order Pleosporales; family Dothidotthiaceae; genus Dothidotthia; species Dothidotthia symphoricarpi. Next base: position 833,152 of record NW_022985012.1, read on the forward strand.
GTCTATCAAGATCAGCTCATCCACCAACGTCATCTCGTCAACCTCATCCAAGATTGTTTCGGCAACACCTTCATCCAAGGTCGTCTCATCGACTTCCTCGTCCAAGGCCATCTCGTCGATTCCTTCCTCGTCCAAGGCCATTTCATCGACTCCTTCTTCGAAGCCCATTTCGTCAACTTCCTCTTCCAAGATCACTTCAGTAACACCTTCGTCCAAGGCCATATCATCAATTTCGTCGTCCAAGATCGCCTCATCAGCTTCTTCGTCCAAGGCTGTTTCGTCAACTCCTTCATCCAAGACTATCTCGTCAGCTTCTTCGTCTAAGATCGCCTCGACAACGTCTTCATCCAAGGTTGTTTCCGCAGCGTCTTCATCTAAGATTGTTTCCGCAATGTCTTCGTCTAAGATTGTCTCAGTAACGTCGTCTTCCAAGATCATCTCGACATTCTCTTCGTCCAAGATCAGCTTGACACCTGCGTCTTCCAAGGTCAGCCTGACATCTTCATCGTCCAAAATCAGCTCAGCGTCCTCCTCCAAGATTAGCTCGGCACCATCTTCCTCTGCCAAACTCAGTTCGTCCATACAGCTCAGTTCATCCACGAAATTCAGTTCATCGGTGAAGCTCAGCTCGTCCACGAAACTCAACTCGCCCACCGCCAGCTCATCCACTAGACCTGCCTCCAGCAGCAGCGCCTCAATCGCCCACGTCAGTTCGCGCGACTACCCCAGCTACCCAATCGACAGCTCCAGCATAGTCTACCCTGTAGATATCAGCTCGACGGCCAAGTATCCTGTGGACGACATCTCGAGCACCGAGAGCGTTTCCACGTCTTGCACCACGTCGAGTTATTCTACCCCAACTCCAGACTACCCAGTCTACACCGTCTCTTCTATGGAGAAATACCCTGCCTATCCTGATTCGACTGCTTCGGCTGGAGCGTCTTCTACTTCCAGCGAGGACTATCCAGTGTCGAGCTCTAGCCCTGAGTATCCAGGTTACTATGCGTCGAGTTCTGCTTCTGCATACCCGGTATACCCAGTGTTGAGCTCCAGTGCTAAGTATCCAGATTACTCTGTGTCGAGCTCCGCTTCTGGTTACCCGGCTTACCCAGTCTCGAGCTCCGTTTCTGGATATCCCGTCTACCCTAATTCAAGCTCCGTTGCTGAATATCCGGTCTATTCTACGGCGAGCTCCACCCTCGGATATCCCGTCTACGCAGCTTCAAGTTCCACTCCGGGCTACCCCGTCTACGCAACTTCAAGCTCAGATTCGGGCTACCCCGTCTACCCAGCGTCCAGCTCTATTCCGGAGTACTCTGCTCGCCAATCCAGCAGTAGCACCACGACCGTCATCACCAGTGAGTCACGATCTCCCCACCCGCAAACTCGTACCACAGACATGCTAACCCTTCTCAGCAACCTACGTAGACGTCTGCTCCACAGGTCTCACCACCAAGACAGCCACCATCACAAAGACCGTCTGCGGTTCCTGCACTGAACCCTCGACGACGACGGAAGTGCCACAGGACTGGACAACGAGCGTGTACGTGTCCAAGACGCTTACAATTACGATTACGAAGCCCATTGCTGCACCGACCGGTGGACCAGCGATGGAGACGGACGGAGTTCCCGTGTACCAGACTTCCAGCATGGTTGAGGGGTATACTGCGACGTCCGAGGTTCCTGCTTACCCTGGATACCCAACGTCTGTTGGAGTGGTGGAATACCCTGCATCTTCGAAGGTCCCTGTTTACTCTGCATCCGCTGGACACCCATCGTCTGTCAAGATCGCCGAATACCCTGCATCCTCCAAGGTCGCGGAGTACTCTGCGCCTTCCAACCCATCCCTGGAAACAACCACTACTTCTCCCACCACGACCAGTTCTTCTACGCCTAACCACATCCACAACCACAGCCACGGACACAACCACAAACACTACCACCACTCCCCCGCTCCCGCCCCTAACCCCACAACAAGCACACTCATCCAATACGTCACCCTCACGAAAGTACCCGTCCCATCTACACCAATCTACACCCCTCTATCCCTCGCGCAAAAACACACATCCGCACCCTATGCGTCAGCAGGCAATGCAACGAATGTGTATGCGCCTACGGGCATGGGGTTCGCGACGGGTGTGGTGACGGTATCGGCGACGGGATATCCGGTGAAGCCGTCTAGTTATGTGCCTGCGGAGTTTACGGGTGCGGGGGTTGGGAGGGGGCGTGTGGGGGGTGTTTCGGGAGTGTTTGTGGGGATGGTTGTTGGGGTGTTTGTTTTGTAGGGGGGAGTGACGTGTTTGTATGTTTGTATGTGTAAGATGGGGAGTAGTTATGTGTTGTATATATCCTTTTGATGTTTGTATGGTATGGTTTGCAGGTATGCCTTTTCAACTGCAATCTCGTCTTCTTTGTGCCATGCTTGATCCTCGTATCCGGAACGGAAAGACATGTTGTTTTCACAAGGAAGATAGGAGAACAAGTAGGAAAAGTAATATACCTGCCGTTGTTTTGCTGGGCTTTGCTTACCTGCCATGAGCTCGGTCCAACCCACGTGAGGCGAGGCCGGTACCTGCATGACGCGAAAGCGCGTGCGTGTTAGGGGTCGATATGCTTTTTTAATCTTACGAGCCAAGTCTATCCTGCGCGTGTGACACGGCATGTTGAAACGGCGTGTTGAGCCTCGGCTGGACTCGGAGGTAGAGGTAGGTAGGTGAAGATGCGGGCCGCTCCGCCAGGCACAATGAGTGGCAAGCGTGCGCTGATTGGGGGGAAGGGCGAGGTGACGGCATGTCTAACTTTGACTTGTCGTCTTGAGGAGAACATGTTCTGTTCTGCTCTGCTTTGCTTTGAACGTGTCCGGTTTGTAATTACAGTGTGCAGGGGAAGGGAGGTGCCAGCAAGCATGTCATATGGGTTCGGCCGTCGAGATGAGATGGGATGGGATGATGACGGCATGGAAGCGGTTAGCAGGGCAGACGCGTGGTGAGGTGGCAGAGAGCCAACACGTCTCACTCCAGGGCCGGCCGTGATGCAAGCACGTCGCCTGCTCGCGACCGGAGACTTTGCCTGATGGGCGCGGAGGGCTGGCCTTGGTACGGATGGATCATGCACGCTCGCAGCAAGCACGTCAAAAAGCAAAAAAGACGCACGTCGTATAGGTTTAAAGAGCCGCGCCTGTATTTCTCCGGACGCAGTGTCCGTCAAAGAGGGCCAATTGATTGCGCTCCGTCGTCAGCTTCTTCCCCCCCCCGTCCCTCGCACGCTCGAGTTGGGTGTCTCGGTGGAGGCAGCCGTGCGCCGTGGCTCGCGCTCCGTGACGATCGACTGTTCACACCGGACAGCGCAGCACCGCACAGCACAGCACCGCACCGCAGCGAGTCGCGCAGGTAGACGCGCGCATCCGGCCTCGTCCAAGTGTCGGTGAGGAGGGCAATTGACCTGACGGCGAGTGGAGCCCGGCAGTGCGAGGTGTTTGCCAGCCTGCCAGCCACCCGGTCGCCAGCCACCTCGCGCGTGGACAGCACGCAGGGCGCTGAGGGTGTGCTGCACGTCTGCGTCCCAGTCTCTGCCTCTCGACTGCATCTGCCCCGACACTGCCCCCTCCCGGAGCTGTGTGAAGCTGCTTGAAGCTGTTGCTGTAGCCATTGCGCCTGCCGTTGCTGCTGCCCCTGCCGCACCCGCCCAGCGCCCTCACGCTGTCGTCCCGCAGCCCGCAGGCACTCGCCATCGCCAACCTGCTGCCCTCGCACGAAGCCACGCATAACGAGACACACGACCGCGACGCGCCCGCTCCGCCCCACCCCTACCGCACCTCGCTGCAGCTCCGCCAGCAGCAGTTGGACGACTACTACCGCGCCCACCACGCCCGCTCGCGCGCATCGAGCTCGTCTGGCAGCGCCGCCCCGAGTCTGCGCCGCGTCCCCAACTTGGACCGCGCCCGCACCATTGACCGCGCCCGCACAGTCGACCCCAGCCAGCAGCAGCAGCGCCTCGTCCGCTTTGCCGCCTACGACGACGCGCCGCACCCCGCCCTCCGCATCTCGCGCCGCACCGCCTCGGCCATCCGATTCGTGCTCGAGGAGGCCCTCCGCGCGCCCTACCCCTTCACCCCCGACCTGGTCGAGGAGAACGAGCCCATGGCCGATCTGACCAGTGGCCGTGCAGCCAATGGCGGCGCCCGCACCACCGGCGGCCCCGTCCCCGTCACCCAGGCCGACCGCTCCAACATCCGCACCCCGCAGATGATCATGAACGACCGCCGCCAGCGCGAGGCCCGCCAGCGCGAGGAGCAGAAGCAGCGCGACGCCGTCGAGGAGGACCGCCGCCGCAGTGCCGAGCGCCGCGCCCATGCTGTCGCTGGTGTGGCTGGCACCCCCACGGCCAACACCGCCGCCAACACCACCACCGACCAGCACGTCCAGTACCCCACCACGGGAGCAGCCCGCCCGCCAGAACGCGCCCTGCCACAGTCCAGCCAGCCCCCAGACGCTGCAACCGGCGCACACTACGGCAGGCCGCGCACGAGCTCGCAGTCGCAGCAGCAGCCTCGAGCTGCCTCGGGCAACCAGCCGGCGCAGGCCTCGACGGGCGAGCAGAGACGGCCGCCCCCCGTGCAGCACTCGCGACGTCCTTCTGGCGCCACCTCTGCTGCAGCTAGTTCGCAAGCAGGGCCGTCGACGACTGCACTGCCACGACCCCCACCCCCGCCAGGCACGTCTACAACTCCCCTACGAGACTCGACTACGTCCAACTTCCCCCACGCCTTCGAGCGCTGGGAGACGCTCTCTTCGCACTGGGAGGGGCTCACCTCTTACTGGATACGGCGGCTCGAGCAGAACACCGACGAGGTCCGCCGCGAGCCCCTGGCCCAGCAGATGTCGCGCCAGATCACGGATCTGTCCGCTGCTGGCGCAAATCTGTTCCACGCCGTCGTCGAGCTGCAGCGCCTGCGTGCGTCGTCGGAGCGCAAGTTCCAGCGCTGGTTCTACGAGCACCGGCAAGAGCAAGAACGCGCCCAGGAGAGCCAAGCACAGCTGGAGAACACGTTACGCGTCGAACGCGAGGCGCGCTCCGGAGACGTGGCGAACATGGAGCGCATGCTCACCGAGAAGAAGAACGCCGAGCGCGCAGTCGTCGAGATGAAGCGCGAGCTGCAGATCTCAAAGGAAGAAGCCCGACGCGCGTGGGAAGAGCTGGGGCGGCGCGAGCAAGAAGAACGCGACCGCCAGTTCTCGCTGAGGGAAGGGCAGCCCACGCTCGTCGGCGGTGTGCAGGTTGTTCCCATGGCGCAGGCCGTGGCACGACGTGGGCGGACTCAAGAAGAGGAAGACGCCTATTCTGGCGCACAGGGCAGCGGGGTAGACATTGAGCAACACTACTCGTACGAAGACGCCCAGTCACCCACCGACACGGACCCCTTCACAGAGAGCACCCGCCACGGCCATCGCGACCCTGACGCGCCGTCGTTGACCCAAGGCACCTACATACCCTCAGGCGCCGGCCCCAGCTCGTCCGCCCGCTCTGGCGCCCCCATGGACGTCTCAGACCTGACCCAAGTGCCCGCTCCCCTGCACCTCCAATTCAGCCCCACGAACCCCTCCCACACCCAAGCGGGCGCCCAACCCCCCACCTCGCACCCAGACTCCTTCTACCAACAACCGCGCTCCTACCTGCACCAAGACCAAGAACAAGACGAAGACGAGCTCCCCAACCTGCGCACAGAGGACTCACAGTCCTACGTCACCGTCACCTCGCGCGACGACGTCACCTCGGACGGCGAGGAGGAATACGCAATCGACGAGCGCGGCAACTATGTCCTCGACGACGCGGGCCACCGCATGACGTTCCGCTCCCTGCGCTCCCCCGTCTCGGACGAATACGACGTCCAGGAAGACCGCCGCAGAGAACTAGAGCACCTGCAGCACTACGGGGCCGGCGCGCCGCAGGCCCATCCTCAGAATCAGGCCCCGCAGCAGCAGAATCACGCACAAGGCCAGAACCCCAATCCGCCCGATTACAGCGGCGATGGGTATGGAGATGAGTGGGTTGGCATGCGCCATCATCATCCTACGAGGCTGAGCGATGTGCCTGAGGAGGATGAGCGCAGTCGTACGAGTCCGAGTCGTGCTAGTTTGGCGAGTAGGGGGCGCTTGTATTAGGGCTTCTTTCTCGTGTTCTTTCTTTCTGTCATCTCATCTCTCTCTCTCTCTCTTTTTTTTTTTTTTTTGAAATCGTCGTCCTGGCTTCTGCGTTGCGGTGCTGCATACGTTTGCGGTGTGTGGTGTAGCGCGGTGCGGGGCGGGTGTGTTTGTGTTTCGCTGGCTGGTTGGTTGTCTAATACCCTTTTTTTCTTCTTCTTCGCCGCTGCATCTTTTTCTTTTCCCTCAAAAACTGTCTATATATATCGTTTTTTTGTCTTCGATGCAATAGCATGGGGTTGTGTATTTGTAATGCTTGGTTGGTGCGGAAAATGGGGGGTTGTGGGTTGGGGGCAGGGGTAGGGTAATGAATGCATCAATTTGTCTATATGTCTATCTATTGATCTCTTGGGTTTAGTGATGTGGGATGTCTCTGCGGGTTTGTGAAAGCGTGTGATTCTCCTGTGTGGTTCTTGTGTGTGTATGTGGGGGTAGGTGGGAATCAGAATGAGTTGGAGAATAAAGCCTTTTACGTAGTCACAAGCAAGGTCAAGAAAGGCAAGATAAGGTACAGCAGCATGAAGCAGAGTAAAGTCTCCGCCTGCCCAATACGTCTTTACCACGCTACATCACACGGCCGTCTCCATGATAGTAGGTGGAGAAGCAGAAAGAGATACATTCTTCTCCTGCTCACACACTTGTATCATTCTAAGATCATAGCGTATCCATGCTTATTGTACAAGCAGATAGACGCAACACAGTAAAAAATCTAGTATAGCAACTCAGTGTAGAAGCTAATCCCCCGCCCTTTTTGTACACAGTAAACATCACTGAGAGTACACAGTAATAGTAACAGAGAGCTAATCAACTGTCTCTTAACGACTGGCTGCTGAATGTACTAATGCGGACGCGTGTTCGAGAGCCCAGGCAGTGGTCGAAGTTTTTACACGCTTGTATAGATGTACCTTTCTCTGGGTCGCGGTAGTCTGTGTGTTTGTCGGTGGCGAGGGATGCTGGGCGAGGGAGGGGGTTTATGGGTGAGTGTATGGTGGTGGGCTTGGAGGTGGGTGGAGGTGGTGTGTGGGTTTGTTGGGTAGGATTGGAAGGCTAGACGCGAAATGCTCTGTGGTGAGGAGAGTACCAGTGTATACTGTTGAAGTGTATTTATATGCTCCACGCAGTGCAGATCTTGACGAGGCGATGAATTGCTTTTCGCACGTTCGATATGTACATTGGGGTACAAAATCGGGTAAATTACCCTGTAGCTTTGGGGTGTAAGAAGCACAGGAGAAAGACTGTAATTTACATCGCATTGCAGTGTGAAATGTAAGGTAAATTTACATGTATTAGTATTTAGATTATAGACTTTTCTTTGCAGAGTTATAGACGTTTTATTCATATAATTTATTGATCAAATGTATTTCTATATTACCTACCTATAAGTTCAAGCCTGAGCCCACATCCACCTCAATCGTGGGGTTAATTCCACGCTTGATTGTGAGTTGAAATCTACCTAAATCGTGAGCTTAAATGTAAGCTTGATTGAGAGCTTATATCTAAGCTCAATTATAGGTGGGCTCGTGGGTGAGCTTAATTGTAAGCGTGTAGATAAGACAGTGTTAACAGTTGAATTTTTTAGCTTATGTGGGTAGGCTGGAGCAACGTTGTTGCGATTAATAGTAGTACTAGTAATTAGAAATCCAGGAAAATTACTAAGTACATATATACGTGGTGTATATTTACATAATTTTCTGATGTAAATTACCTGTTGCCGGTGAAAATCACTCTAACGCGGTACCTCAGTGATACTGACTATACGCTTAATTTCCACCGTGGTACCCCCGAAGTATAAGCTATTCACTACTATGAATTCTGGTAGGCACTTCGCGGAGGTACTACAGTAATGTGCTGTAGAGGTGTTCGACGTTTCAAATATCTATAAACTTATACGCAAGTATTTGTTACTGTGTACCTTAACTAATGTTTACTGTGTAAAAAGGGGCTGGGTATTAGCTTCTATACTAAGTTACTATATTAGATTCTTACTGTGTTGCGTCTATCTGCTTGTACTAGAAGCATGAATACGCTATAAACCTAAAATAATACGCAAGTATTTGCAGTAGATTATATCTTGAGAAAGAGTTTCTTGGAGAATGTGTTGGGCAGTGTATTCTGAGAAGAAAATATATCTCCTAGGAGAACATTCCAGACGAGAATTGTATCTTGCAGATCATTTAGGGTTGGGATGTGTTGTGGAGCGAGGGATCCTTCATGATCCACGGAGATTAACTAGCGAGCTTGGCAGTGAGCGCATGGCAGGTGTTCGTCGCGACATCATGCCTCAACGTCAGCCGGTCGCGTTCAATCATGACGTGTCTCGCTGCCTTTCTTTTTCTCTTGTGAGCGATTTGAATGCGCCTTTTGTTTCCTTCTTCACATTTCCTCGAAATCAAACCGCTCCGTGGCTGTTCAGTATCATTTCTGTCCCTGTCGCGCATGAGCTCGACCTCGATACTCAACCATGACTGACCCTGGAGCTGTGGTCTTTGCGAAAGTCGTCTCTCGTTTCCTGGGTTGGGCATACTTCCTCTCTTGGTCTGGTACGCGTGCCTTCCTCCTGCAACATCACCAGCACAGACAGACTGACTCCACTATGCAGGCTCTTTCTATCCTCAACCCGTATCGAATTACCAGCGCAAATCAACGATTGGCCTCGCCATTGATTTTCCCACTCTGAACGTCCTCGGCTTCAGCGCGTATACGGTTTCGACCGCCTCCTTCCTCTACTCGCCCACGATTCGCGCCCAGTATGCGCATAGGCACCCCGACGCGCCCGAGACTACTGTCAGGTTCAACGACTTCCTGTTTGCAGCGCATGGCGCGATCATGTGTGTGATCATCTACAGCCAGTTCTTTCCCAGAATATGGGGGTTCAAAGTTGGGAGGACACAGACGGCGAGCAGGGTGGTGCTGGGCATATTCTGGGGATGCGTGCTGGGGGTGGTTGTGGTGCTTTGCCAGGTACAATTGAAAGAGAGAGAACAAGGGTACAATGCCGAGTCATGGGCTTGGATCGACGTTGTAAGTCTTGTCTTCTTCGTTTTATGTGGAGCTCTCGCGGATATTGCCAATACCTAACACGTGCAGATCTACGCTCTTGGCTACGTCAAACTCACGACCGTGCTGGTCAAGTACATCCCACAGGCATGGGTCAACTACAAGCGCAAATCTACGACTGGCTGGAGTATCTACCCTATGCTATTAGACTTTGCGGGAGGTTGGTTGTCGCTTGCACAACTCGCCATCGACTCCTGGCTCGAGAATGACTGGAGCGGTGTGACAGGCAATCCTGTCAAGTTCGGCCTCAGCAACATTACCATTATCTTTGATGTCGTCTTCATATTCCAGCATTTTGTGCTGTATCGACATGCGGGGAAGCAAGTGGAGGATCAGGAAGAGTGGGATAGCGAGCGAGAACACCTTGTTTCTGAGCGTGTTGAATAGATGTTGAAGTTTGGTATCACAACCGCTTCCCCGTCACGTCAGTTCATAGCGTCTCTTCTGACATTGGCACTTTCAATGATTCCATGGGTCTACGGTCCCGGCCGTGCGTCATATCCAGTAGTTGAGTCGACCACGGGAAGAAAGCGCCCCTTAGCGTCAATGCGGGATTCGGATGTGAGATCCGCAAGGTGCAACAAGCCGCGCAACATCCACAAAATAAGAAAGCGCACTAGACTCTGCCGCGGACGCCGAGGATTTCGCAATTTTCCAGACGTCTGCAAAATTGCGTTGTTGTGTTGAACTAGTACCGTGTTGGTGGGATTTCACCAACCCACGCTTGTTTTAGGCTTTCAGCTTGCCTCGTTTTGTCAATATCTCCGAGAGCCGACGACCAACGATAATGCATACATGGGTTGAACTTGGATATCTAGGCAAAAGAAAATATACGCCTTGGGTGCGAGAGACTTTGGTTCGGGTCTGCGGTATCCGGTACCTATCCAGCCGGAAGCCTATATTCTCTTTGTCTGCAGGGTTACGAAATTGAAATCAAAGACTTATCGCCAAGAGCTGACGAGTAGAGACGGCAGGCGTAAAGCTTATGAAAGTTTGCAAGCATACTGAGTAGTGCGGGCTGGGAGTAACTACCAATAACTATTGAATATCTTGGGATCTGCATTGTCTGCTGCATGCTTCCGGATACTGTGCCGTTACATTGGGAGAGAAGAACTACTCAGAGGCGTTTAGGTTCATGTTCATGTCCATGTCCATGTCGGTGAATGATCAGCGGTGTTGTTTCAAATGCTTTCAACCTTTCTGGAAGACGCACGTGGACTGGACATTTCTCGCACGCAGGGATGGCACTGCTGCTACCTATATTTGGACCCCTAGATGGATCGCCCTGATCAGCATGGGCTTTCAGGTACACGTGGGGTCAGCCCCCTAAATATCCCCCGAAGCACCCGATACAGTGTACCTTGCACACTCGGCCTCCACTTTTCTTACGATCGCGGAGGATCGATCTGCAAAGTGCATGGGAAGAGATGCCCGGAGATGTGTTGATACGCTGAAGCATGGGGGGGCTTATTTCATCCTCACCTAATGAGGGAGTGAGTATGGTTGCTCGATCTCCCTCCGTCCTCACCATGGCCTAATTGAGCGTCCACATTGTGGCTTGTATAAAGAAAGTTTTGTTGGACCAAGGCCGGTCCCATGCCAGACCTGCCAAAAAGATCGCAATGTGGTCCAAACACCGTTAGCCGAGCGCTAGCCCCAGCCCAGCGCGCGCCTCCCGCCGCTCCGTGGAAAACAGTTCGTGTTGACTTGGTACGTCAACCTCGAGTCCTTTCGTCATGGAACCGCAGTTTGCTCGGGAGCGGCGACTATGTCTTCCCTTGTTGTTCCTCAGACACAAGAGCATCGTGGTAGCTCCTCAAGTCCGAACTCGTGTTTTACATACCTCCAAAGACACACAGGACGATCAGCTTTAGACTACCTAACCTGGCTCTCCTCTATTTCCTCACACCGTTCTTGACCCACGCGGTATAGACTTGGCGACCCCTGCAGCGGAATGGCTCCGATGTATGTTGATAGTTTGATGGCGGGTGAGATTGGTTCCGCTTACGGCGCTCATGAGCCGCTTGCGCTTGATTTTGCAACAATGCACGATGGATATAAAGCACATGGTCAGAACCCTCCTCTCACGCCCCCGGGGACAGAGACCGGCTTGTACCAGAACTACTCTGAACACTGGCTTGAACAAGAAGACGACGACTCTGCTCCTGCACCTCCAGACGTCAACCGTCGAAACATGCTTCAAGTAGCATCACAGACCAGGTGAGCAAGAGTGCACAACGACGAAACATGGCTGATAGCTAAATGTCATAGCTTGAACTCAAGTTCCCACCACACAAGCTCTATGGGCAAGCGGCTTAATTTCCTGTCAAGGCGCAAGAGTATAGATATGCCTGCAGACCTAGATGTACCCAAGCTTCGGCCTCGTAGTGCTTCTCGAACATCAAACGCTCCCATCACAGTCCAGAGACCGCCAACACGTTCAAGCAGCATCGAACCTCCAATGTCTCGCAGCAGAGCCGGTTCTGTCGTGTCAGGATACTCGCCGGGGTCAGATTACTCATCTACTCATTCGATCGCAACGAATGCGCTCCCACCGTTACAGAAACTTAGACTACTAGACGAGGATGACAGACTCTCGCCTCTACTCGAAGATGACCCAAAGTCCTTCGATCTTATTGCGCCGCCCGACGAGCAGAATGGGCGGAACGAATACTCGCTCGAGACGCGGTCAGAGCAACTGTTCTCCAAGCAGCATCTGGAAGCTATATTCAAGGACACGCCATCTCTGCTTCGATTCAGCTCTTTCCTGGGCGTCGCAAGGCCACAGTCGGTACCTGTCTTGATCTACTTCCTCGACGCGCTGAAGGCTTTGCGAGCCATCAAGTACGCCAACGCCGTGGCAGAAGCACTGGAACCTATCCAGGGTCTTGAGTTCTCCACCAGCTTGCCACGACCGACTGTCAATACGGTTCTAGAGGAGAAAGCGAATCAGGCGTTTGACAAAATGGTCCGGGACGATCTACCGGCGTTCATCACGCACGTCTTCATCCAGGTTGCGAGCGTCAGCATCTCTAAGCGTGTGACTGGAAACCTGCCGCCAGCGTTGCAGCAGGCAAGCGAGGGGCTGGCAGAGGTCTTCTGCCTGACGGACCCTTCGAGGAGGGATAATCCAATCATCTTTGCGTCAGAAGGTTTGTACTAGATGTCGATTGGGTGTGCCGTAGCTGACTCTGACCAGAATTTCACCGTACTACACAGTACGGAGTAGGGTATGCGATTGGCCGCAATTGCCGCTTCCTTCAGGGGCCAAAAACAAATCGCACCTGTGTGACACGTTTCAAGGAGATGATCGAGGGAGGCAAAGAGCATAACGAAGTGATTCTAAACTAGTAAGCAGAATGGTAGACTTGACCTCAACTCGCACGAAGCTAACAACTCAACAGCCGCCGTGATGGCTCTCCCTTCTTGAACTTACTCATGATGGCGCCTCTCCTCGATTCACGGGGTCAACTACGCTACTTCATCGGCGCGCAGATCGACGTCTCTGGTCTCGCAAAGGACTGTGCAGACCTCGAAGCGTTCCAGCACATGTTGGACCAACAAGACGGATATGAGCCCAAGGACGAGCCGAAAGACGAATTCCAGGATCTTGCCGAGATGTTCAACCACACGGAGCTGGATACGGTGCGGACGTTTGGCGGCAACATGCATCGAGATTACGTGGACGAGCAGGACAATGCGAGTATGCGGGGGGGTCATCGACCCAGACTGCTCATTCAGGACCAATCGACGCTCGATGTGAACATGGCAGAGAAGCCGGCTCCAAAGCCCGAGGGCAGGTTGTCGGGACCGTACAAACACGTAAGTCATTCATCTTTTGTGTTGGGAGAATATCAGACTGATCGTTTTTACAAAGTATATTCTTGTACGGCCGGCGCCTTCACTTCGCATCCTTTTTTGCTCTCCATCACTACGTGTCCCTGGGATCCTACAATCGCCCTTTCTCGACCGCATCGGCGGTGGCAACAGTGTTCGAACTTCTCTCAGCAGAGCGCTCAGCGACGGTACACGCGGTGTCACAGCAAAGATCCGGTGGTTGCCGCACGCTGTGCAGGATCTCGAGAACTCGTCCGAAGAAGGCCGGCCTCGATGGATCCACTGCACGCCACTGCTGGGCAATGGCGGTGCCGTGGGCGTCTGGATGATTGTGATCGTTGACGATGAGAAGTATCCATCTCAAGAACGCCGTTTCCGCCAAGCACCGCCGATTCCAAACGACCTCCGCAGCAGGCGACAAGACACACACCCGTACAGACACAACGGCATGCTAGACGACAATTCAGACATGTTTACTCCACGAAGCTCGTCTCTCACCAGCGGCCACGCTGCAGCAGCCCGTCACGGCACCCAAGACCGAGGGCGACAGGACTTGAGTCCCCGTGGTATGGCCCCTCGCAGCAGCTTCAACGAACAGCGCACCATGCGCTCGGCCGCTTCAAGCGTCGACTCTTTCCGCATCTAGTAGAGCTGACTTGCAGCAGCGAGCAGCTCTACAGTAAGCACCCGCGACGACAGTGTGATGGGCAGTACGCCTTCAAATGACGCGCCGCAGGACACGAGGATCTGGAGCACAAAAGATGGCGGCACGATCCTGAAGACGACGACGACGACGCATGTCTATGAGACATTTGGTAACCCTGCGGAACCCGTGACGAGCACAGTCGCTTTTCCGGAAGAAGTGCAACGCGGGGTGCAGAAGAAGAGGTCTTGGTGGTCCCTTCGAGGGTCTGACGAGTAATAGGTTGGATGCACAAGGATGCAAGTGGAGAAGCATGTAATACGGACTGGTGTTGGGAAAGGTCGGGCGGCATGCGTGTGCGATTTGTGAATGTTATATACCCATACTGTACGAGTACGGTAACGCAAGAGAGTAATGAACTTGTACTATTTGTGTTAGAGTGTGTTGTCAAGGTCGGACCAATTGACCTACCAGAGTCATTCTGCATAACCCTTCTGGTTGTTTGGCATCTGCATCAGGCGCGTATTCTTTCCGTGCCGGAGCATTTTGCCTCGTCTTGCGCGCTGCATTCCAGGCAATCGTCGTCCCAGACCACACCTCAACACACGCCTTGCGTAGGTCCTTTGATATCCCGCTCTCGAAACAGTATCCTCTTCATATACCCCACCCCTCACCACACATCCTCAGGACTAACCCCAATATCCTCTCCACCCTCCCTCACCGTCTCCCTCCCCTTATCCCTACCAAGCGGTTTCCGCATATCAAACGCATCCTCGCCATCATTATAGTAATCCTTCACGCGCCGATACACCGTATACCCCATCTTCCTATACAGTTCCTTCGCAATCTCATTGCTCGCCCGCACGAATAAATCCACAAACCACGCATTCGCCGCGTCGGACGAGCGCTCCAGCGCCGAAGACAATGCCGTTGCGTGGCCGAGGCGTCGCGCGGAGGGTGCGATGGTGAGGGCGGTGATGTGGCCGTGCCAGGGGAGGTAGTTGGGGTATTCTGTCGCGGTCGCGGGGGTGTAGGGGGTGACGGGGGAGGGGTAGGGCGAGGATTCGAGTTTGCCTAGGACTTTGGATGTGTTAGCATGTGTATACAAATCTATGAATCTATGCCTATGTGTGGAATGTGAGGGATGGAATGCGGGTGTAAGTACTGTAGCCCTCAATCTTCCCGTCAATGCCCTCTATTACTTGACATAGCTCGGGCCACTTTGTCAGGTACTCCATGTAGAAGCCGATGTTATATGTTTCGGTCAGAGGGTCGAGGTTCGTCGCTGAGATTTGCAGCAGGTCGTTTGGGCGCATGGGCCGGATTGTCGCCATTTTGAGGGGTTGGGGGTGTTGCGATGTAACAATGGCGTGAGTTGATGTGTGGTGGTACCGAGTGTGAAATGTTGTGGTGGGGAAGAAAGTCCGCGGGGGTGAGCTCGCCTAGGGAGACTTGCCCGTCCATCAGGGTGCGATTGATCAGTACACAACATTATTTTTGCAGAGGTTGACGGGTCCAGGCATTGTTTTCTATAAGACCCATAATGGCTATAACTAATCGGAGATATTTCAAACCTGTTTTCATGAGCTTGTAGCCTGAACGCCCTCAAATAGCGAACTACAGTAGGTAAATAGCTGGTATCCTTGTACTGCGAAACGAAGGGATACGATCATCTACATATGTTCGTAGAAATCCTCAAGATATCTCAGGTCTACCCAAGACGAGTTCTTCTAATAACCGGGCACAACGATTAGACCATCTCCAAGCTACGAAACGTATCACAGCATGACAATAAGTTCAGTAGGCAATTTCATCAACACTCTTATCCATTAGCGACCGTGAGTCATATCTACATGAGTTTCGTAAAAGGGTATAGTAACCACAAAATGCATCGCACTTCCAGTCAGTTGTCCATGACCAGCATGGCGCAACCCGGGCTTTCAAACAAGATATTACAAACATCAACCCAACTCGATAACCATGCTCAGGGGGGCTCGCGCCGCGCTTTTCTGGGACAATGAATCGCCATCGCCATGCAGGAGTGGAGAACAGAAAACGAGGGTATAAAGGAAGCCAGACGCTTGAACGCAGCAGCAAAAACGCTAGAAAAATCAAAATGCTAACCCATTACAAATTGGTGTGGGTAATTAACAGCCTCCGGGACCATTAGAGCGCAGCTCGTGAGAATTGAAAGATGATAGATGTGTTGAACATGTCAAACGCTAACTGTGCGTCGGACGTCGACTTCAGGCTTCTGGGCATAGCCGATGAGCATACGGAAACTCGTTCCACGCTTTTCGCATTCAGTGATGAGGGCTTCGTCGCGCCAGATGCTGTTTTCGAGCATGTTACCAGAGGGTGTGCCATCGGAGCCTTGGGCCTCGGGGAGCACAATTGATTCGTAGCAGCGCGAGTACCACCAGCGACCAACACGAGCCACCATATCAGCGATACCGGTATCTGTGGACTCAGATGGGGATGATCCGTTGAGAAGGTCGGAGAAAGAAAGCTCAGGTTTTGGTCCTCGGGACTTAATCTTACTGCTCGTTCTTCTCGTCTCTGGGAGATTGGCATCTTCGGGTATCGGGAGTTTGCCAGCGACAGGTACACCCACAACACATCGGTTGCATTCCGTGAATCCCTTCCTCCCCAAACCAGCCATGATTTCATCGCTGATGTTGCGGAGAGAGATGCTGTCGTCCACCTCCTTGATCTTCATTTTCAGTCCACGAACTGCACGGCGAGCCCGGTTGCCCATATTGACAAGATCGAGGTCAAGGACACTGAACTCAAGGTGACCTCCAGGTCGTAGCACCCGCCTAGCCTCGGACAAGAGAAATTTATGAACCGAGGAAGGAAGCGCAGACGGAAAGCGCAGAACGACGCATGCGAAGAAGTTCATGGGGTAGGGAAATGCGGTGGTGAGTGAGGGATGGCAAATGTGGCGATGATTGGGAAGCGTCGACCACGGCTCAGACGGATTGTCTGTTGGTACGGTCGATGAAGAAGCCCCGGGCCCAATGTCGTACACTGCAGCTTCAGGGTAGGTCAAAGCGCAGTAATAGGACCAATCTTTTCCAAGACCATCGATGACAAGGATACGGTCTTCGCGAGAATCTTTGAGCTCGAAGTGGACAGGGCTGAAGAGAACACGACCGAATGAAAGCCACTTGCTTGTCATCAGAGCACCGAATCGCAAGTTGGCCATAGACACCAGTCCATCCGCTTGAGTCTCAGCAACTTCCATCAGACGCGAATCTCTGTACCTGTTCGCACCGGCACTGTTGCGGTCCGTGTCTGGCTTTGAGATGCTTGTAGCTCTCGACTGCCGTGCGCTCAACGTCATGGATACTGGCAGACTGGAGCGAGTTGAACGCTTGGTAGCTGAGCCTGTAGACAACCGAGGGCTGGCTGGCAAGCTTAATCTACCAGTGACGGGATCCACGACACTAATCTTGCGTTCCCCATAGTCTTGAATGAACTCAGACAAAGAGATTGGAGAGGTTGGAGATTGCGTTGAGTGTAAGACCGCGAGAAGTCGAGACCGTCGAAGATGTAGTGATGGGATAGATACCTTGTCTGTGAGTAATCCGGGCTGCAAAGATGGACGCGATCCCCTCATCTCCAGAGGGAGAGGCTCAAGAGAAGAGTGTTGGCTCCGAATTTTAGTACCATCTTTGCTTGTGCGAGAACTAGCAGGTGAAAGCACTTCATCAATCAAGTCATCATATTCGTTCCACAGTTCGTCCTCGGAAAGCGGGGCCGCCGAAACAGGTACGACAGCCGTGTCGGCGGTAGGAGGGAAGCTCCAAATTCCCGAACTGCTGGAATACGAGACCTCAGAGTCTTTACGAGCCGGAAACTTGAAGAACTCGCTTTGGCAACTAAACTCGTCAGAGGGAGGGCTGATAGTCGCGATAGCCGATGAATGGGAGAGAGCGTTGAGACCATGCAGGACAGGGTATGGCTCGATTGGACCAGCAGTAGCAAACACCGAGCCAATGGAATCGAACGATGTTCGAGGCAGAGCGGTTGGTCGAGGTTTGTCTGACACGAAAGGGCGGGAGAATGACCTTGAAGAAGGTTGGTGAGGTTGACGACGACTCGAGACAACCTGGGGTATACGACCCACCTGAGGCAATCGACTCGGCCTCGGAGGAGGGCTGATAGGCGGTGGGCCAGGCAGAGGCAGACTTTGAGGAGGCAATGAGTCGAATTGAAAAGGCGAAGTGAAAGCAGATACAGGGGTCCTCTCTGGTAGTGTAACATCATGCACCAGCGAAGACCGCCTCGCAGGCGACGAAGGTGGCGAGAGGTCGGTGAAAGGGGTCAAGTCCGCTAGCGATTGACGGTTTGAGGGTTGTGGCATGGACTGAACATCGGTATTGATTGTGAGTTGGCGACGCTGCTGCGACAGCTGAACTTCAGGGCGCAGGAAAACTTTGGGCGAAGCAGAACGTGTAGGTACTGCAAAAGTGGCTGGGAGTATTGGTTTGGGTGGCAGCAGCATGGACCGCATTCGCTCTTTCCTCACAGACTCATTATCGGAAAGCGCGCTCTCCGTCCCTTCCTCGGCTACTTCCTTCATCAATTGCTCGATGTCTTCCAAGTCAACACCTTGTGCGTCCGGGAGTGCATAATGCGCGACAGACCGGGAGACAGATGCTTGAGCAACATCGTTAGTCAAGTCCACAGCAGGCGCATCAACTCGGGGAGCTGCATGGGCACGCTGGAAGAAATTCCACCTCTTCGAAGACTTGGGTTGTTCCTTCTCGTTCTTGGTCTTCTTTGACGATTTCAACCACTTGCTCTCCTTACTCTCAGTTGTAGAGTCAGCCGTCGAATTCTTGCGCACTTTCTCCATTACACGGCTTCCTGGCAGAGTGCTGGGGACGCTCGGTTTTTCCACAGCATTGGAGGTGCGTGATGTTCGTCTTGATGCTAGAGTCGGAAGGAAAGATCGCTTGGAATCGTCGTCGCTCTCCGATGGCCTCCCCACTCCTACTTGCAACTTCTTCATTGGCGATTCTCCACGCATCGTATCTGGCATAGCCGAGGGTAACAGCGTTGGCCGGTTTTTTTCGATGGCTGACTGAGAGACGCTGATCGATGTTGTTTTCGAGATCGACTTGGGTTGGATAGAGACATCGAAACTACTAGTGCTTTGCATAGGTTCAGGACTACTGGTCAGTTCTGTACTGCTCCCCGCACCTCGAATGACGACAGGCGCAAGTCTGTGCAAGAAGAAGTCGTCCATCTCCGCGCTAGTAGTACTAGTCAAACTGCTTTTCCGAGTTGATGGGGTGTTGTCAAAGCTTTCGGATGTAGTCCCAGCACTGACTGACCGTCCGATGCTGTTCGTGCTGACAGAACTTCCACTTCGGCCCCTCACCGCGTACTTGCCGTATCCTTCGTGACCTGTGCCCGCTACCGGACCTCGTCGCTGAAGTTTGCTTTCCGATCTTACTACAGGGGGAGTAGATTCGGTTTTCGCACGTCGGGTGAAAAATCCAAACCTGGAAGTCTTGCTTGGGCTAGGCAGAGGCGCGGGAGCGGGGGTCGTGCTAGAGCGTCGCGTGTCTCGATCGTTCTGATTATCTGGTGTCGGCCCACGGGTGGGCGCGCGAGATGATAAAGGAACGCTCGACGCAGGATTTGGTGAAGGAAGCCGAGATGAAGATCTTGGTGGAAGAGCCATTCGGGGTTTTGCAACTGCAACTATCCCAGATTTGGATTCGGTGGAAACTGTACGCTTGTGTGGCGAAGGGAAGCTAGCCATGTTGCTTTGGATTATGGGAGAAGGGCCCCGAAGCCCGATAATCTCAGGTGTTCCATCTCTGCTTGGTCTTGAGGGTCGTCGAGTTGTTGGTGGCGAGATTGGGGACTGATCGGCTAAATGAGCAAATTCCGGGGGAGCTTGAAAACGCGGTCGTTCTGACAGAACCTGCGTGGTACTGCGTGTTGATACACCCTGAGACAGAGTTGCGAGTCGATTCGGCGAAGGATTCTCATTGTGCCTTCCGCTCTCTGCCTTCACAGTTGAGGTTGACGATGAGGACGTCGAAGACTCACGAACCGTGGAGAGCCCATGAGGAGTTCGAATGTTGACTTCTTCGGGAGTCTTGTGTCTAGTGACCGGTGGTCTACTTTGTAACGGGCTTGCTTGCCTTATTCGTATCGAGGTTTTTGATGAAGCAACACCAGGAGAAGAATATGAAGACATGGACGTGGGCGTTGACGAGATGCTGAATGCAGGTGACCCAGTATAACGTGTCGAGGGTGTCGCAGAGAGCGCATACTGTGGTATCGGGAGGGGTAGGATGTCCGTAGGCCCAATCTCATAGTCATAAACCCCTCTCCCAAACCCCTCGACGCCAGATTCTGATCGAGCCAGTATAGACGAAGACGGTGGCAATGATATTCCCAAGACAGTCTCGGAGAATGGATCTTTGTATCCACCAGGTATGCCTTCTGTTAGCTGCCTGTCTTCTTGAGATGACATTGAGTCGTTTCTATTGCGCGGGATTTGCTGGCTGCTTGTTGTTCCAACGTTGGTCTGTTGCCTTCTGAGTACATTCGATTGTGGACTTTCGATGGTCGATGCAGATGAGCCAGAGGCGAGGGATGGTGTACGTATGCTGAATGGAACCTCAAGCTTGGGTAGGCGCGATATCGAGCTCTGTGGCGTTGGTCTCGAACGGTGTATGCTTAAGGTATGGGAAGTCATGGGTAAAGCGAAGCCAGCGTTTCCCGGTCGTGAGGCAATTTTCCGCGCAGGCCCTTGTTCACTCACTATCCCTCTGCTTGGGTACACTTGTTCATCCCGTGTAAGCCTCCTCTTCTGCAACCTGGGCTGACTGGCAATGTGTGATTGGGATGTGATTGTGGTAGGAGTGACGGATCGTTGCGGTAGTCGAGTGGTGGGCACACGGTCCTCCGTCCGTTGCGGAGGATTGATTTGTGACTTGTAGGAAGCCATGTCGGGTAGTTTAGTGTAACCCGACTATATGTATCGAGGAACCTTGTGTGCGCTGAGTAACTCATGAAGGCATGTGCTTGTCGGCCTGTAAAACTCTTGGGAACGAGGATTTAGAGCGGCGGGTTCACTAGGAATATCGCAATCCTGGACGATATCGAATATTAAAAGTCGTTAGCAACCCTCAACTCGGGAAGGTGCTGTCAGGCGATTTGGTGGAGCGGGTGATGGCGGGAAGACTGCGTTGTCGGGACGAGTGTGGCAAGATGGATTTAGTCCGTTGTAAGAATGGAAGTCCATCAATATAAGTCGACCAGCAAAAAGATACAGGCGGATACCACGTTGTCCTGCAGTCTTTCGGTGAGGATCTGATGCTCTCTCTGTCTTGCGCCACCTTCTGTTCGGCGGCCCCGATTGGGTTATCGCGCTGCTTCGGCAAAGTCCTGGGGCTGTGCAAGGCTACCCTACTGCGTACCTGGGATGCAATCGACAGCGACGTGACACGCTGCAGCGAGGGCGAGTGATGTGTTATACTGGCACCCCAGTACTAGCTCACGCGTCTCGTCGTTTTGTTCAGGGTCTGCCGTTTAGGCGTGGGGAAGACGTCCAGATCGCCTCAGTGGGGCCAGGGCGTCTTTATGAAAGAACCCAGTTCAGCGGTCCTATCAAGACACTCTGGCTTACGCAGTATACGAAAAGGTAGTAACGTTGATCAGCTGGTCGTTGTCCATCAGTTGGTTCAAGGCGCTTCGCCGGCTACTGCAGGTCAAGAGTAGCCTCTGGATATGTATAACATTGCGATAATCGCAGCGCAACCCGCTTCAACGACCATGTCGACGCCGTCGGCCTGGTGGAGCTGGGCTCGCCGGCATAGCATCTTGGTTCACGTACGGGCGCTTGCGCTTGGTAGGCTGGCGGAGGCTCGAGAAAGAAGGGCGACCAGTTGGATGTCTGGACGACGATGGTGGGTGACGATTCGCAAACAGCATTTGCGCGGCAGTAGTCATGTGGAAATGTCATTGGCTCCTCGGTCGTAACTAACTGTCGTCTACTCATGCCGTTTCAAAAGTTTCACAGACCGCTCAAGCCTTGCACGGCTTCCGCGCCCTGAGAGTCGCTCGATGATGGAGCGATTATGCCTCAGGAGCTGAGGTGAGAAACCTAGCGAGCAACGTGCAACTACGGCCGCGAGTTTGCTGCAAAACTCGCTCATGGCGTTTGCATTCAGCTTCCAACTCCCATCCAGCCGTTGAACACAGCGCAACCATCAGCCACGACATTACAGCTCGTGCAGTGGAAGATTAACATGAATTACCGACGGGTCGCATGCGGCCCCTCCCAAAACGGCCAACAGACGAGTTTATTGGCAAACGCCGTCGCCGCTGGGCACCGTGAGCAAAATGCAATAGGTCTGATGGTTCAATCAGGGCCCGTAGCGCGGCAGACGGCTCGACATTCTGATGCGAAGAGTCATGGTTTTCTGGGGCCTTTTCCGCATTGCACATCCAACGCTTTCGGTGTTCGCAGCTATTTTCGTGATCAATTCTACGCCAACAAGACCCACAAATTTCTTGGTTTGTCGTCGTGTACGCCCCAGGTCGTCGTGCACGTGAGTCGGAAAGCCCGAAAAGCGGTGTCGCTAAGTAAAGAGGCTGTGCCCGATCTACCTCGCCACTTGACAACACATCAACAGCTTCGCACGCTCGCCATCACAGTCACTTTGAAAGAAACGCTGTTGTCGAGCATGGCAAAAGACGGCCCTTCTTGCTCATCTCAACAGTTTCAGTTGCGTCATGTCGGGATGGAGGGCCTTTATTCTCTCCAACCCTCCATCCAGGTCACACTCAAGCCACGACGCTCACTTGGCCCCTCCCTTGCACGGTCATTCGTGCTTTGTCGATGTGACGAATTTCGCGACCGCATAGCCCAAAGATCACGTTACCTTGCAGCTGCGAATCAGAATCATGTACTGGACTTGGACGTGATCACGGAAAGCGGCCGGATGCAGGGGGTAAGAGCCTTGTGTCCGTACCCGTGAACGTCTTCCCAATTTTGAGTTCCCTGCCTAGAGCGAGCTGGATTGTGCCATTATTACAGAGATGTGCATATGATGTTGAAGGCGCTCGACACATCCTAGAACACTGTGGATACTGTGGTGCGTACATGAAGAACCTGGCCATTCGTCATCTTCACAGACTGAAGAAGCTCGTGTTATGGGTGGCTTTGGCAAATACAGGGGAGTATACCTCATAAGATGTGTGGGCAGGGAGCCTCGCTTGTATCTCAGAGGGGAACTGGAGTATGATGATCGAAGAACCCATTGAGTAGATGAATATGGAGTGCTGCCCTCGCCATCTACGAGGGCGCAGTGAATCGAAGGTCAGAACCATCTGCTAGTACAATCAATCCTTCTCAAATGAATTCAAATACATATCCCGCACGACACTGCTTTAGGCCCAGACTCTGATATCAGCATTTACCATCTGAAATCAAACGAACCGCTGATTATACACTGCTCTCCCTTGATCATCGCCGATATCAAAGGTCGATCGAGTACGTAATTGACATCTCATATTCAGAGATTGAGATATGCTAGCTTGCCCTGTCTACGTTCTAGTCGTGGCCGTTGTGGGACAAGGAGGGAAGGGCGGCACGGCGCGAGTGCTTGAGATGCCTACGAACCACTCGTGGTGAAGGGACGGGAACCTTGTATGCCACTGTGGAGCCCGGGCCGCCGCGGCCAACCTGCCTCAATGCAACCTGTGGCGGGATGCTTGTCCTGAGTTTATCATAATCTCTCATCAAAACTGTAAATAACGCCAGACTCCTCGGGAGCGCAGACGATTGAACCACACGCCGCGGACTTCCGGTCAGCACAAAACCTCATGTCCACCCGTCAACCCATTTTGAACAGCCACATATTCTAGAACGGACATGATACTGTTTTGAGATCGTTGAGCGAGATATGACGAGTACTGTCAGCATCTCACTGTTGTCTTGTTATGTCCTCTCAACAACAGGGACCGAAAATAGAGAGCTCTTACGGACGACAACAAATCAAGCTCAGAGAGCCAAAGATATAAAAGACATTCCGAGATTGATGACAGAGGATTTCAATTGAGGAACACGCGATTTCTAACCTACTCTCTGAGGCTTGGACGTCTTCACCACAGCCAAATCTGGACTTCGATAAGTTTGAGGAGAAAGTGAGCCCCAATATTGATCTTTACGCGATTTCGAGTCTTAGCTCTTCGTTCTTCTGAGCTTTGTTTTACGTAGGTGCATCCGCAACGTGTTTGAGTGTGGAACTTTGTCACAATTAGCAAATCGAGGGTTGATCGAGAAACACGTTCGAGGCCACTATATATGCTTATCACGTTTCAGTCAAAGCTATCCCGCAACGTCGACGGACATAATCAATATGATTGCTATCGCTCGACAAGAACGGTTTTGGTGGAACACTCACGTTGAAAGTGACCATGAACGTCTGAAAGCGGACCCGGGGAAGATCCACGGCTGGAAGGAGCGAAGGGTCTTGGCAAGGTCCAAGCTCAAGACAGTCTCACCTGCGCCGCGCCTTCCTTCGAGGACACCCTTTGTCTCCAACGCGCCTTCCCCATCACCCTACAACCTTTGCTCGACATTGACTACTTGCGCTGAGCTATCTTTCACTTTAGCGCCGGTAATTTAGAGCTTGGCTACTGTCTTGCGCCTACGAAACACGTCGCTCAGTCAGCTGCGCGTCTCCTATCCGCGTCGCGTCAAGTATAGCACAGCTCTACCGGTACGCCTACCACCGTACGCGCGCACAAGATGCCCGAATACACCAAGATGAAGAACGCCGATCTTGAGGCGCTACTCAAGGAACGCGGCCTTCCTACCGGCGGAAAGAAGGCGGATATGGTGGATCGTCTCACCAAAGACGATGACAAAAAGCCTGCAGGCGAGGATGAGATTGACTGGGATGACGAGGTCGACGATGCAACTGCAGAAGCCGCCAAGGCTGCGCCTGCTACATCAGAAGATAAGACCGAGACTACTACTACACACGAAGCAACAGTCGAGAAAGCTGGAGGTGAAGGCCAGGCGCTCAACCCACAAGCTGTTCCTAACCAAATCGCGGACATCGATCCTGCTCAGACCGATGACTTGACAGTACAGCCACCTGTCGAGGGCGAGAAGGAGGGAAGCGCCGATGTCCAGGCGGAGGAGAAGACAGAGGAGAAAAAGGAACCTGCTCCCGACTACTCACGAGGCCTCGCAGCCACGAAGCTGGATGAGGAAATCGAGAAGCGCAAGAAGCGCGCGCTGAAGTTTGGCACCAAGTTTGAAGACGACGAAGGCCTCAAGAAGTTGGAGCGTGCTAAGAAATTTGGAGAGAGTGCACCTCCCAAGGGCCTCGATGAAGCACTACCAGAGCGCGAGCGCAACCAAAAGCGCAGGCGAGAAGACGCTGAAGACACTAGCGAAAACAAACGCCGTAGCCAGGGCAGATTCGAAGGACGCGGCGGTCGCAGTGGACGTGGTAGGCGAGACAATCGCGATAGCCGTGAGAGCCATGACACTCGCGACACTCGCAACAGCCGCAACAACCGTGGAGATGATCGAAGCTCTCGCCGGGAAGATGGTGGCAGACCGGCAAGCGGCTATAGCGAGAAGGACAAGGCCGCGGCGGAGGCGAGGAAGGCTCGGTTCGCCCCTAAGCCTGCAGCTTGAGGACGCAGTTGAGGCTCTTTCAAAACTCCAATCCAGGGCGGTAGACGACATTTCTGAAAACGACCGATTACCGACTACATCACGCAGACTTGGCATAAGAGCATAAGGCAGGACCAGATGGCTATTTGTATAACACATTTTCAAGGGCGTATCTCGAGGCAATTTCAGGCGTCCGTTTCTTACAACGAATACATCAATTGAATTTTTCAACCCTTATCATCGGCCCGCCTTACTCTTCGTCCTGTTCGTTCTTGCTTATTACACTTTTTTGGACTTGCCTTCCGAACATTGCTCGAAGATTTTTGCGACCGCTGAACAGTTTCACTTGAGTACTTGACTTGAAGGTCTCCGCAGTCATATATGGCACCTTCCACGTTCGATCACACTCATACGTATGTCGCATGAAATCAGACGCGAAGCAGCATCGAATTTGTACTGTCTACTTGTTATGATCAACACCTGAGTTCTCAACAGAGTGCTCATTCAATGCAGAGCTTAGGTCTCCACTCACGCCTACGATCAGTGACAATCTGATGCAGCAGCTACGATAGCCATATCAGGCGTCCTGCGGTTGACGACTAAATACCAGCTTACTCGAAGACCTCACGATGTGATGTCGCCTCCAGCAAGCCATTATCACATTGTAGCATTAAGGCTTGGACAACTCAGCCCAGTCTCAACCCAACATCACGCCTGGCTCGAAGCGCTTCGCATTATCTTCTCGACGCCCACCAAGTTACGAACATGAACACGGATTCTCACCATGTCGGATAAAACAATTTCTGTCCTTTCCCTCTTCATCTCTAGCGCCATCTGCAATCCTTGACCTCGGTACCACGTATGATATCCCCGCACATCTTCGTTACGGCAGAGTCGCTTGGAAATCGTCACAATGTGTCCATGTGCTGGAGGTTTACGGTTTTAAAGTCCTGAGGCCCGGTAATTAACATTTGCGTGTTGCTCGTTTACCATCTTTCCTCTGTTGGTTTTGGACGCTCTTTAGCCTCACACTTTCACGATCGACACAGCACTTGTCTTGTCGCGCCGCGGAAGATCTAACTGTTTTTGTTGATTGAGTCTGAATGGCTGGTACTTGTTGAAACTCGTTACTTTGTCAAAGATTATTAGTTCGTCCAAGGCTATCGAGCGATTCACTAGCCCTCGATGCCGTCGCCACTTTACCTCGCCAGAGAACAACCCATCGAGAAACAACTACTTGAGACGGAACACGATAGTAGACCATCATCGACGAGACACATACAAGATGAAGATCTAAACAAGCAGGGGAACCCACCCGAGCATATAGAAGCACAACCCGATGCATTGTCAATTGTCACAGCAGGCTCTCAGATTCCTCCACCCCCAGATGGAGGTTTACACGCCTGGCTGAAAGTTTTTGGCGGCTTCATGATATACATCAACATCTGGTTCACACTCCATCTCTCTCAGACATTCCTCTAATGTACTAACATGGTACAGGGGATTCACGCTGAGTTACGGCGCCTTCCAAGCGTACTACAAATCTTCCTTCCTCTCCGCCTCCTCACCTTCCGCCATATCTTGGATTGGCACAGTGCAAGGCTGGCTTCTCATCGTCATCGGTGTCTTATCAGGGCCGTTGTTTGACAAAGGCTATTTTCGCTCCATGCTCTTTGCTGGCAACTTTTTAGTTGTGTTTGGTATTATGATGCTGAGCCTGTGTACAAAGTATTGGCAGGTCTTCCTCGCTCAGGGAGTGTGCATGGGTCTCGGAGCTGGACTACTATACATTCCCAGTCTGGCATTGGTAGGTATTTGGTTTGACAAGAAGAGAGCGTTCGCATTGGGCATTGTGATGAGTGGAATTGCAGTGGGTAAGGATTCTTGGAACGAGCCTTATGGAGAGCACATGCAGTTTGCTGACTTCGAGTAGGGGGGGTCGTCTATATCATCATGTTTGACCGTCTTACCAAGTCATCCGGTTTCCCTGTGGCTATCCGTTCTATTGGCTTCGTCGCCCTAGCCGCAGCCCTCCTCTCAATCCCCGCGCTCCTCAGTGGCTCTAAAGTGCTTGCTACTCCCCGCAAAGCTCGCGCGCTCTTCGATGTCAGTGCGTTGAAAGACCGGCTCTTTCTTGTCTTCACCTGCTGTTCTTTTTTTACATTCCTTGGCTATATAATACCCTATTTTTACATACCGACATATGCAAGAGACAGATTGGGTACATCGGATAGTATGGCGCTATATCTCCTGGTGATGAGTGTGGCTGCGAGCTTCTTTGGTCGATTGGCGAGTGGAGTGCTGGCGCAGTACATCGGACCAATAACTACTTGGGCATTGTGCTCATTTGCGAGTGGGATCATGGCATTGTCCTGGATTAGCATTGAAACGGAGAGCACATTCATTGCTTTCAGTATCCTCTGGGGTATGTCCTCGTTCCAGGTCCAAACTACTCGTAGTTCCACGGAATTGAGCTAATAATTACTAGGATTTTGCTCTGCTGCTCTAGTTACAGTTCCCTCTGCGGCCTTTGCAAGTATCACGCCAGATCTCTCGCGCCTGGGAACACGGTTGGGAATGTCCTGGAGCGTGTCGAGTATTGCGACACTCATCGGAGCGCCTATTGCAGGTGCTTTGTTGAAAAAAAAGGAAAACGGGCAGACGAATTTTATTGGAGTGCAGGCTTGGTCAGGAGCCTTCTTGCTAGCGGGTACGGGTTGGCTATGCGTGCTCTGGTACTTGACGATGAGGACGCAGAAGAAGGGCTGGAAGGTGTGAAATCGAACAAAACTGAGAACAATAGCAAACTGGTCTATCAGAAGTGTAATAAGAATTTGGAAAGATTGTAACGCCCGGGATGCAGCCCAACATCGGAATGCTCTAAATAAGGAAACTTCGCAAGATACCCAATGGTTGTTCGATAGCTCTATTGTCACAATATGGTAGCGTAATAGACTCTGTGACTAAATTTGAGTGCTCGTAGCTGGTGCGCCGCACTTGTGTCATACGCTCATACTATGTACGCGTTCATCAAGCTGTTGCTAATCTTTGCGGAGTATTTGTCTTGGAAAGTCCAGATAGGCGAGTCGATGTGTGACTAAGATCTACAGCCTGTACCGTTTTCTAGAACCTCCCCCACACCGAAGAATACCACTATCGGTATCATTCCGGGTACTCGGATTCTTCGCTACATGCAGGTCGCGCTGCTCTCCGGAGCTGGTATCCAAGAAAAAAGTAATAATGACGTGTGACGCCTGGGGAATCTCTCCACCACCGATCGCTGCAGTCACAACATGGATTGCGATCCTTCCCTTTCCCGAGAACTCGGGTCAACAGCAACATCGATCTCAGACACCCTGAATGTATTGCACATCGTAGATAGGCGAGGTTGTTGTACACTATTTGTCACATTCCATTTCGGTTCGCTGGTGATGTTGGTATCACTTGCTCATTGACATTGCAGCCTCGTGCCTCACATAGGGTGTGTTATCGCCAAGTACATTGTCTGGTGCTACATATCGTATACTATATATTGGTTATTCGAATGGGTTGCGAAGACACGTCTAACCGTGTTGGTGAGGCTTTGTTCCATGATTTGCTCATCGGTAGCGCCGAAAATGTCCATGAGATAGCACTTCTCCTAGTAATGGTTGTAAAGGAAACATCGTCTCCTTCCGTCACATAGTGCAATGCGTTTGGATAAGCACTACGGCTACTTTGCTTGTCCGCGTTACGTAGTGAACTCCACTTCCCGAGAAAACGCTGGCAGTTCATGCTCGACGAATATTTCCCTAAATGGTTGCCTCAGTGCCTAAAAGCTGTCTGTCCTGCATGTCTCGTTATTAATTCCCCACGGTGGCGCGGCACAACAGCGCCCGAAGATATCCGTAGAGGCCAGATATCTTGGAGTCTGCCCCCAGACATCTCAACGGTCAGCCAGTCGGTGGCAGGTTGACCCAGGTGACCCGGAGGTGTGGTCCGAAGAAGGACCTGCGCCCGTAAGCTGCATGTGTACGCCCAAATCCGATGTGTCAAAATGACAGCGCCAAGATCCCGTCGAAGCCGTTAGCGCGAGCAATGTCTAATAATAAGTTACGCCCACGAGCGCTCACGTGCGTCGGTGGAGATCTTTCTATAGAGAGTTTTTGGTGTATCGGTATTGAAAAAGGATAAGAGTGTTAAATGCAACGTATCAGAAGCAAGCGGGGCATCGGGAAGACCCTTGTGGCGCATCTACAGCTTGTATCACACTAACAGCGTTGAACGTGGATAATTATCGGAAAAGCAAATACAATTTAATCAATGACTCTATCAAGCACAAGCGACCACATGTCACAAAACTCCTACAGACAAAAAATGTCGAAATTGCTGAAAAGAATACGATGCTTCATTTCTCACGAAAGACGCCGTTACTCCATCCGAACCAACCCCTTGAGCGCCCTATTCAACAAAACGGTAGAGAATCAATCTGACCTCGCAGAACGCCAACATGAAACACTTGACGTATTCAACAATTTCTTCCGAGATGAACAATTACGCTCTGGGAGTTGTGATGCAAAAAGACTCGAGTGTGGTAATATCAGTACTGTCTGAGGTCAGTGATGTCAAAAAAAGAAATATACCGTTACGCTTACCCGGTAAGTATTGGAGCCGACCGCAATCAGGGGTTCGGTCTGTCCAACGACTGTGGCGTCCACATCCATGCGAACATTGAGTGTCTTTCCCATGTGCGTCCTGTAGTTCAGGTGGGTCGCAGCATGTTGTGCCTCTTCCTTCGAAGAAAACTTGGCGGTCGCTACGCCTTTGAACACGCCGGATATAGGATCCCGTTGCATCTTAGGGGCCTCGGTAGGCCTTCCGACACTCTGTAGTAGTGCCATGAGATCTGCCGGTGCCGCCTTGTAGCTCAGACCCGAGATGAAGATTCCGCGGGTTTCGGTCAACATTGCTCCATCCCGTACGTTTACAGGAAATCCACTCGTGTTTACTGAATAAACTGGCTTTTGCGTGTTGACCAGCTGTGTTGGCAACGTATGGACCGGATAGATAGATGGGACAGCGTAGCCTTGGATCGATGGATAGGTCGCATACGAATACATGGGTGGAGCAGACATGTACTGAGGGGTCGAGACAGTATACGATCGACTTCCTCCGGTCAAGTGACTAACTCTTCCGATGTCAATGCCGCATCGGCCCGCAGAGTGACTACCCTCGGCTAGTTCCAAGAAGTGTGAAGAGCAGTTGCATTTCAACAATCGGAACCCCTCGTTGCTACGACAGGTCTCCCAGACATGTATCAGCATGCCTTTTGACCTGAAATATATATCTAACGGGAGTTGTTAGCCTTCAGCTAGAGTTCTTGTAACTATTGTCTTCACATACTGTAAGCTGCATCTGCATCTTCCCTGTCTTTGAGTCTGCACCAGCCTTGCATTTCGCCCCTACGTTGACTTTGGCTTGCATATACGTCGACCCATCCAGGCTGCTCTTTAACTATCTTACGGATATGATCCTTGAACTCTTGCCACCCGGTCAAGTAAGGTGCATACCGTGTCAATCCAGACACAACGAGTAGAAAATCGCCGTCTCCATCTTTCCACGAAGCTGAGAATGACATTCTGGTTCGGCTGGAAGGGTATGAGTTCGGTAGATGGAGGGACAATTGCGCTGAGCAGAGGTCGTGGCTTAGGACGCAAGTGTTGCTTGAGGTAGCTATTTGAGGTAGAAGATGGATTGGACTGCTAATGATATGAAGAAGATGTGATATATCTTCAAGGTTGCTAAGTGAACTCGATTGATTTGAACTTTGTTTGAGAACAAACGCGTAGCACCAAGGTTATACTTATACCTCATTCATGAAGGGCCACCCAGTATACACTAGGGATTCGTTTTCGGACGAGGTGACAGCCAAGAAACCATCTGATGAACGAATGGAAGCATTCACCGCAGCCATACAGCAAGGCGTACACCCACTGGCATCCTGATGTTTCATAACACTAGTCATCTACGAGAGTAGACGAAGGTGCTTTTGCTCCAACTTCCCGGGTGGTACTGTGGTTCCAGATCCTAGCAAAAACATCTCAAGACGCCGTCTAGGGACTGTGATTCGAGTTTCCAAGAGATGCACATTCAAGATTACGACGAGACCCACCCATGGCGGAAGATATCCCACTCTTGGAGTCGGCGACCGGCAAGGTAAAAAGGGCAGTGGAAGCGAAGAATGAGTTCCTTACGTGAAATTCTAGATGTTGTGAATACAGCCCCACAATGTGCGTCATCGTTGGTTGGTCGATGCATGAGACCCATGCTCGAGATCGCGTGGCCGATCTGGTGGCTTACGTCCGGGATATTTGTCGCCAACAAAAAGGAAATCCACCAAACCTGCCTATTACAGGACGAAATTTGATGACTGCTTCATCAAGATTAGTGATCAGTAATTACTCATTTCTTCTTACTTGTCGGAAGCGGAGTCCAGGGCAGCTAATCAACGTCTGAGCCTCATCTCGATTATACCAACAAAGCGTAGATCTAACACGGTCGGAGATAGGCCATATCATCTATCGTTCGTCGACATGCACTGAAGGCTTATCTAAGTAGAATGGTTGATTTGTTATAGTCTCACCACCTAAAATGTCATTCGGGAGGGCCGTCAGCCCACGCCTCGATGGCTGACAGTAGGCGAGCCGTTCGTAAATAAGATTGGTCCGTTTTGCTTGTTGAACGTCAATCAAATTGAGCGAGAGTGAAGCGCAAAGCAACATCTCTTAGGAACTCCAAAGGATCAGCCTTTGATCGAATCCGCCGCTAATGAGATACTCATTGTCGACATCGCTGTCTGGATTGTCATCATGCATCCCTTTTAGGTGACCTGCCCAAAGACACCGCAACTTTGACCCAGGCTCATGAGCTGACAAAGTTGTAACAAGCTTTCCACTATTCGCTTCTATGCCGCGAACCGTCCCGTCGTCCGAGCTCACAAATATGCCGGAGCCATCAGGCCGCCAGACTAGTGTGGGTGTGGAGTATGCCGTCTGTGGCGCAAGAGTAGAGACATTTACTAAGATGGCTGCTTCTTCTCTGTTCTGGATCAAAAGCTCAGCGCGTGCCTGCGAAGCTTGTGTAACCGTTTCAATGTCTTGCACGTCGTCCGTATCGAGTGCCGAGGATTGAGTGGGTGGGAGCAAGAGCTTTACTACGAGCAATTTCATATGTGGCGTTGTCGAAGTAGCCACAGCGACTAAAGTTGGGTCGGTAGGACATATCCGTACGTCCGATGGTGTGAATGCAACCCACGCATTAGAATGCGGAGCGAGATTTTGCTTGCCGAGAAGAGTAAACCCGGGAGAATTATGACTAGGAATCGCGTAATAGTATAAGAACGTGGAGTCTCGCCGAGTCAGTAACAGAACTGGGGTTCCGTGCTCGGGCGATCTGATAAACAAAAGTGTTTCTGGGATGCTCGGGAGTGTAAGTGCCGCGATAGGCTCCCCAAGCTGAGGGGCATCGTCATCGATGTCGAGTTGATACAGCAGCACTCTTGCATCCCACGCTGCGCTGGCTATCATTGTGGCGTTCCCGTTACACCAGCTAGCAAGCTTCACAAGGTATTTGGAATGATCCTTCCGCACGTCCAGGGTTGTATCGCTCGCAGTGTCATGTAAGTGGAGTTTGCCGGACATCGATGCAACGAGCAGATACTGTGATCCTATAGCAACTACATCTAAGATGGGCGAGTCCTGGAAGCAGGAGTAGGAGTGCACTAACTCGAAAGTCGACGACGTAGGTTTCATAAGGTGTAATCGGCGATCGGCCGTGGAGACAGCAACGTACTGTCGAGGACTTGCTGCGGAAGGTAGTAACAAGTCAAACACAGCAATGCTGAGGATGTTCGAACGGCTAGGCAGGGAGCCCAATACTGTTGGTTCTGAAGGTGCTTGAACGGTCCATCGGCGGTCTTTGTCGTCCATGCCGAGTTTTTCAAAATTGAGGCTGAGATCAAATGTGGTCTTCTCATGGAGGATTGTCTCGATCGTAACCGACCCATTTGAAGCGGCGCCTACATCAACAGGGAGACCAGCCTCTGCAATGAAGCTCTTTAACGTCTGGCACAAGTAAGTCGAGGCATCTCCAACAACATGATGACGTATGGTACCTCGGTGTAGCCATGACTTCTCAAAAACTGTGCTATCAGCTCATTTGCAGATGGAAGCATGTCGTCGTGAGTTGAATTTATTTACTAGACTTTCCGCTTGTCTTTGTAGTCAGTGGTATCAGTGTTGGAGTGATGGATGGCTTTTAGTAGATCGTGCCAGTTCGCCTTGTGAGATCTTAGTTAACGCTATCGTACGATCTTCGGCGATAAGCGAGGAGCACGCTTCAGAAAATATTTTGAACTACGCCAACCACATCACACTCGATTGAGCCCCTTGTAACATATCGTAGACGATTCGAAATGGAGGTAGATAGTACCAGTGTATGTAGTCTACGAGCTAGACTGATCTTTGTCAGGTCTCAGGGAAAATTGCGTTACGCAAGTCACGCACCGACAGGCTCGTTGCTTTACAGCAAGAGACACCTGCTCAGCCATACAGCATTGTACATCGACTCAAACTTGCAGAAGCGTACAAATTTCTCGGGTATCCCGATCTCGCAGTTGGCGATGCTTATAAAGCGCTCCTTCTGGTCGATGAGATTGCCGAGGAAGGCGAATATCACGATGAAGTCTTCGAAGCCGCAACATCTGATTTTTTAACCGAAAAGATGACTAACCTAGCTATGAATCCTGGCAAAGAAGAACAGAGAAGTGATGAAGATCAGGTTGTGACTTGGGCGAAAACAAATTGGTCAAAAACTGCGTATGTAAGCTAGAGTACAATTTGATATTGTTTCCTAACAGACCGCTGATTCTTCAAGATACGATGTTCTCGTCGAGTGCCTCATGTTCTGTGGATGCCTTCGCAGCGCTTATGATTACAATACTCGCGCTCAGCAGGCTTTCCCTGACGACACAACTTTCAAGAAACACAATGACACCTTATCGAAGAAGCTGCGCGCCTACTTTGAGGCCAAGTCTGAGAATCCTGATGATGTGGATATTGATGAATATCCGGACAAAGGGGTTGTACGTCGCGAGCAGTATCCATGGAATGAGTTTGAACCAGATCGCTTCTCAGACGAATGCTTGCAATTTCTCAACGATGAGATGGCGAGCATAGCACCAAGTCTGGAAGTAAAAATTGCCGAGCTACCACTCCTCTCGACAAGTTCAACAGATCAATCATCAAGTTCAGAGACTCGGTTCGTGAAACAGCTCGGCGTGTTTGCGAAAGAGGATATCTTGCCAGGACAGCAGATCCTTGACGAGAAGTCTCTCTTGACTGCCGTATCAAGACTTCACGACACATACTGCGATGCCTGTAGTACATTACTACCTAGTGCTCGAGATGTATCCTCGGCAGAGAGCTCCGGAGACTCCGCTATTACCTGTGAAGAGTGCGATGAGGTGTTCTTCTGTAGCACCGACTGTCATGATCTAGCTCAAGACAGCTACCACTCTTCAATTTGTGGAGTTAGTATGGATCAAGGCAAAGTACCGGCTAGTGAAGCCGCCGATTCACTGTACTCTCTTCTCTTGGTGCGCGCGCTAGCTTTAGCTGAGACGCAGGACGTCCATCCGCTAGAGCTCAAGGAAGTACGGTATATCTGGGGTGACTACCACGCCCTCAACCTAGATACTGTATGGCAAGTCGATACCCAAGGCCAACTGAATGACGCATTTGGCTCTGTGCCTCAAACTCTTTCGTTCTCGTTCAACAGCAACGTGTTGTTACCACTGCATATCCTGGAGAAGATGGACGTCAACATATTCACTCAGAGCCACCGCTACGACACCTGGGTCTTCAATACCCTCTACGCCAAGTTCCGAGGTACGGCATCCGCACGGCAGGGTTTGGATGGAAGGCCAGAGATTGGGGCTGTTCATCCGATGTGGTGTCTTGCAAATCATAGCTGCGACCCCAACGTAGCTTGGGAATGGCAGGGAAGCATGAAATTTTGGACACGCGAGAAGTTGGTCGAGTGGGAAGGGCGGGATCCAAGCAAGAAGCCCGGATTGAGGAGAGGCGAAGAAGTCTTCAGCCACTACTGCGATGTTCGCTTGCCCGTCCAAGAACGCAGGGAGTGGGCTGTCGGAGCACTCGGGGGAGATTGTGTCTGTCCCAGGTGTATGTGGGAAGAGGCCCACCGATGACATGGTGGCCCTGCTACGCATTTGGATATCTTGTCAGGCTCTCACAGTTGAAGGTTCCAGCTTACTTCCACTCAATAAAACAATCAGGGTATCATTGCCCTCGAACCATAATGTCCAAACGTAATAGCCTGCGACTATTCCGAGTTCATGTCTTGGCCCAGCAATCTTGCAGAAATCTTCCAACAACCATGCAACAGTACCATATCCACTTCTATTTGCTTATGCGAGCCTCACGATGGACATGGTGTTTCGAAAGCCCATGTAACAGCCAAGGTAGTACCAGAACTTCGGTAAACATTACGCCACTATTTCCTTTTTCCCAGCTGCGTAACCTCACCCAAGTAAAGGAGGGAAGGCACATTTACGACCTCGTGCACATGAAACACCGACCCAGAGTTTCGTGAGCAAATGAACACAACCCCCGAATACGAGGGAGCGGAGCAAACACCACATGCCATCGCCCTCGCCGACAGTAAAATAGATATGTAACAGTGCCATTCAATAGCACTCCAACACACACACACACACCCGTATACGCCACACCCACCACCACACTCCGTTCTAGACCCCGCAGCCTCGCCAAACCACGCCCTCCACACCTAAAAAAAGACCAGCATGTCAAGTGGGGGCCGATCCTGCCGTCACGGTTGATACCGCGTGGCATGTGGGGTTATGCTGCAGCGCTCTCGTCCGGTGAGTGCCAATATTTGCTTTTTTGAGTGTCCAGCTCCGCGCGGACGGATGGATGGCTGGATGGCTGGATCTGGTGGGTCAGCCGCTCCACGTGGGTATGGACGGTCGTACAAGGCGTTTGGGGTTTCGAGGAGCGAGGATTCCCAGTACTTGCATTTCTTGTTGAGATTGGGGTGAGTGGAGCGGATGTGTGTGGTAGGTATTGCCTGGTCAGAGTCGCTATCTATCCACTTACCTAACGTTTTTCGTCGTTGCGAAAATAAGAGACTGGGTGTTTTGCCGCATGTGTAACTGTCTTCTCTCTTGTTGCACTGACTGGCTTCGGATGAGATTGTCTGGTCTCCGCAGAAGGTACACTGGAGTATACTTTTACAAGAACAACACGTCTAAGCGGCGTAATAACTCCCGCTTAATCACAAACATACAACAAGGCAAAGAGTGGATAACGAGTAGATTAGTCTATACACAAAACCAGCGACGAGACACGATCAAGCAAGCAGCAGAAAACCCCTACGCCAAAGTTGCCTGCCCACTCCCCACGCGATTCAGATCCAGAACATGTGCTCAAGCCCAGGAAATCTTCTTTCAAGAACGTGTCTCCTCCTTCAAGACAAAGGCTCGAGGGTCCCCAAACAGAGAATCTCAGACCCTATCCTCCGCAAAATCCAGAACCTCACAGTCGTCCTCGAAGAAGCCCTCTTCGCCCTCATCTCTCCTCACACGCCTCCGTCGTGTGGTGACAACAACCTGCTCCACCTCCTCCTCTCCGTCCCGTAGCACGAGTTTGTTCTCCACCCTCGCTGCAACGCCTGTCACGAGATCGTCTTCCTCGTCAAAGACGCGCGTAGTCGGCGACGAGATACGCAGCGCCTCAACATCCTCACCGAAAAGCCACGGCGAGGCATCATTGTCATGGTGCAAATTTGATGTCAACCCTGGAATTACCTGATGGTATTCGCTGCTACTGCCTTGAACCTCGGGCGCCGGGCGTGAAAACACAAACCTCGTCACACGTCGATCGGTGTGGAAAGGTTGGTAGGCCGGGTTCGTTTCGATCTCAGAGAAGCTGAGGGGTGCTGGGGATGGTTCCGTGGTTTTACGAGCAGGTAGCGACCGAGGAAGCCATTCCCCGTAGAATTCTTGAGTAGGCTCGGGGTCACCTGAGAGAGGGAACAGCTGTTCAGCAACAGACGGAGGAAGCGCTGAATCGCAGATGGGGGCGAGGCCAAACTCAGCCACCTTTTTCTTAGAGATGGAGGTTGCACTGGCTGAGTTTCCTTTGCCAGATGCTGGACGCACTTGTACGCGCCATATTTGCAATATGCCACCAGACACCAATCCAACCGAGCCGCGCCCCTTGCCTGTGAGCCAGCGTACGCTGTAGGGCTTCACGCCACTGGGTGATGTAGGGAGTGTGAGTTTGTTGTCGCCAGCATGTCGGATGTTATTGATCGATTTACCAACTCCAGCAGCCACAGCCTTGCCCGATTTGGCACCAGCAGCGGGCGTCATGCCAAAACTGCCCAGACTGAAACGAGGTCCACTGCTAGTGTTCCGAGCGCGTACAGCATCGAGAAACGGTTTGGCAGAACCATTGATCGCCTGCATTGCGGAGTTGACAACACCATCACGACCTGCCGTAGTCGCGTCTTCCTTTGCCTTGGGTGGTGGTGATGCCTGACGTATCCGTCGAGGAGGTGGCCATTGGAATGCTGATGCTGGCATCATGAACATGTGTACGGTTCCCTTGTCAGTTATGACAGCCACCTTGTCGGTTACTGGCGCAGACCAAACAATGTCGATGACATTTGTAACTGTCATACGAGCGAACCTCGCCACCTGTCGAACGTGTGGGCCGATAGGCTGTTCTCTAGAAGTCCTGCGAGCTCGTCGGAAGTTCATGCGCTTGAGGTCCCACACATCTTGGAAGTCACCCTTCTTGCTAACAGTCATAATCATCAAGCCGCTCGGAGAGAATGACAAGAAGCTGCATCCCAGAGCGGCAGGCACAGTAGCAATGGGTTGGAGTGCGTTCTTGTTCCTCGTCTCTTCCGAATCGAGCATCTTCTGCAGATCATGGATCGCAATTACAGTCGCTTCCTGCCTGGGCTGCGTTTGGTTATGTCCATGCGTAGGTGGGAAGTACTGCTGCATGTGGTCTTGACCATATGTGACGTTGTTTCCGTTAACCTGAGAGCCCTTGTTCATGTAACTCTTGAAAGCCTGAATACCTCTCTTAGTAGCCCAGCGTGCACTCTCGATCGCGACCTGGGTTCCTTCCCTAGTGATGCGGTCGATCAAACCAGCTGCCTCAGGGGCATCCACGGCACAGTTCGGTGACGGCTGAGGTGGGACACTATGGTGTGCAATGCCAGGAGGACGCTCATAGTAAGGCGAGGTCAACGCGGTACCATTCACTGGGTATAGAGAGCTAGATCCGGGCGGTGTGACAGCAAGCCAGCGATCGGATAGTGAGAAGACCGGAGCCCC
This sequence comes from Dothidotthia symphoricarpi CBS 119687, assembly GCF_010015815.1. Taxonomy (NCBI): domain Eukaryota; kingdom Fungi; phylum Ascomycota; class Dothideomycetes; order Pleosporales; family Dothidotthiaceae; genus Dothidotthia; species Dothidotthia symphoricarpi. The sequence goes on from NW_022985012.1 coordinate 871,992, forward strand.
ATACTTTTCAGGAGGAACGTCCTCTTGGCTACCGTCAGCAGCGCTTGAAGCACTTGACTGCATATTTCGCTCGCGGATCTGAACAGAAGTCCAGACTTTGCCGACACATCGAAATCGTTCTGTATACTCTGCATGCTCTGCTACATATGGAGCAAAGACGAACACCTCCCCGCTTGTACCTGATGCAACTACTACAAACTTTCCTTTGGCGTCGATGACAAACTCGCCCGCTGGAGGTGGTGGCTGGAAGAGAGGGCTGTCGACAGCACTGGTGAGAGGTATCAACGGACTCTTGTACAGAACGGCCACCTTCCTCTTCTCCTTGAGAGAATAGACTTCAACGGTCGTCTGATAATCACTCACTTGGGTTGCGGAGTCGTTCCCGTGGATGGAAGATGGTCTACTTGGGGAGTCAGAGGCGGAGTCATCGACGACCGACGAAGAACCACTCCCGCTACTGCTTCTGCTGTCCTTGGTGACAGGTCCGTGGAGTATGAGTGCAATGAGTGGTCTGGATGCAGCAAATGGATCCGTTCTGGAGGCCCAAGGGAGGATCTTGGCACTTATTACAGCACCTCTGAGACCCTCTAAGCGGCCCACAATGTCCAGCTTACCCTGCTCGACTCGGAAGACGTCCAGACCGCCCTGACAACCGACGAGCAGCACGTTCTCGGAGGGCTGAGCAGCTTCGTCCCCTGCCATGGCCAAAGTATCAAAGCCACAGTAGTAGCCTCCTTCACCTGGCTGCATGCCATCCACAGCAGTGTCCAAGCCCAGGTCGAGATTGGGCAGGCCGTAGTAGTGGGGTTGCAGGTGGTGTGGCAGGGGTGGGTTTGCGGGGAACTGCTGTGACGGTGGACGGGCGCCGGACTGTGAGTACATGGAGGCCCTTCGATCTCTGCCAGGCGATTCGCGCGGAGAGATGTGCATGCGCCCGCCGAAGCTAGTGTTCTGGTTGGGGTGGCTCAGGGGCCTCATGTGGGACGCTGGCGGCGAGTTGGACATGGACGGCTGGGCGTAGAGGCCGTCTCGGGCGCCGGGCGAGTTGTGGAAGGTGGGCGGGGAGCCAGCGATGACGATGCCGCCGTTGGCTGGCGAGGCTTGGTTGGCAAAGAACGGTAGCGACTTGGTCCACTCAGCCGTGGTTCTGGTGGCGCCAAGGGCCGAGAGCAGCGGAGACGTGGTTGCATTGTAGCTCGGCGGGCCCGGCGGCGAGGTCGAGGAGAAGGGCCTGGTCGCGGGCGAGTTTGTTCTGGCGGAGTCAGTCAGCCAGTCGGTCAAGCGCCCGTCAGCAACACCACGCACATGTCTCTGGGGTAGATGCGCGTAACCCGCTCCCCCAGCCTATCTCGTCTTCCCAGCTCATATCTCGACGTGTGGCGCCCGCGCGGCTGGGGCGTGTCGAAGGCCTTTGTGCGGTTGCGCTGCTGCTGGTGGAGAGACGTCAGGTTCGAGACGGGCTTGGTGTGCTCAGCGACGGGGTCGGGCGATGGGCTCATTCAAGATGCTGGGACGCGTTGGGGGCACGGCTGTCAGAGCGCTGGGCTCTGCTGGGCTGGTTCTGGTGCTGGTGCTGGTGCTGGCGCTGGGTCTGGCTCGGTCGTTCGTGGTGAACGAGGGGGCGCGGCGGTGCGAGTGGCAGCGGCAGTGGGTAGAGGCGGGTGCGCGGCGGGTGAGTCGGGATGCTGAGATTAGACCAGGGGGTGCGTCATGTGCGTCGTGACTGCAGCTCGTGGACAGCGTCTGTCCTGTGCCAGACAAGTGCACCGCCAGCCAATAAACGCCAGCAACGGTGCCTTGTGCCTGTTGGGCGTGTTATCTGCCCTGCTTGCTACCGACTACCTATCGACTCGGCTACGTGGGGGAGCGCGTGCTAGTCACCGATGCCGATGCCGAGGAACTTCACGCTGCACAATAGTTATGTCAGGAGCTCTGCTCAGCAGCTAATACAGACGAGAGTGAAGACCACGGCCAGCCTCGAGCAGGCTTCAGACCATCTACATATACAAGACAGGCAAAGTGTTGAGATGATATGCAGTAGCTCTGTCAACAAGGTTGGGGTACCAGCTTCCAAGTGAGGGGCAGAACGCGGGAGCTCTCATGCAGGGTGCATCGATGCCCATCATACACCCACCGCGGACCTCCGAGCCGACATCGCCGTCCCTCCGCGCTTTTCTCTCGACACCTTCTCAACCCGTTTGACTGATTCTAACCTGAACTCGTGTATTGTGCAGTCAAAGAATTGGTCGAGAACCTCTGGCGCCCTGAAGATGGCTGTAAAGGGAAGTAGTAAAATAAGGCAGCCAGCCGGCTGACTGTATCGGACGGCATCGCTGCCCATACATAATACCTCTGTAGAGCCTCTCAAGTTTCTGATCTCAAAGCATCTCTCACCGTTCATACTCGTCTGAACAATTTCCTACACTCCCAAAATGTACACAGTCTTCATGTTCGTTGTCCGCAAGCCCGGCACAACCATCTCACAATTCAAACACCACTACGAAACCAAGCACCTCCCACTCGTCCTCGAAATCCTTGGCGACGTCATGCCTGTTCGTCACTCACGTCACTATCTTTCACGAGCTGGAGACACCGACGATGCCCCACCTCTCGTCATCCTTGGCAACCCAGACGCAGTCGACTACGACTGTATCACTTTAATCGAGCTAGAGGACGAGGCCCATTTCCAGCACTTCAACGAGGCGTTTGCGAACAGCCCGCGGCGTCAGGAGCTCGAGGCTGACCAGGATGAGTTTACGGATAGGGCCAAGCTTCGCCTTGTGGGCGTGGAGAGTGTGAGCGTGACGGCACGGTAGATGAGGTGGCCTTGATAGTCGCACAATCTGGCTAGTGTTAGTAATGTGGATCTGTTAATAGACATGAGTGTAACTTGAGGGGTTCGCATGTCTGGTAACACAATATCTCTCGGCGTATACCTTCCTGGAACAGACAAGCGACAAGACAAACTGCCTGCCCCATTGACAGTTGCCTATTCGCAGAAGCTTTGTACAACAAACGCCTTTCTACTGTTCCAACGCAGAACATAATCACAACCAGCACTGGTCTCTCGGATAGTTGAAATATCAGGAACTAAGGTGCAGCGAACTCTTGCAACAACTTTACAACTACATCCCAGACTAGTGTAAGAGTCTTGTACCTAAATTCCCATCAGTATACGCCTGACGTGCACCTTTGTCAAGTTTATCAGTCTAGTTTTGAAGCTTGTAGGAGCTACAAAGACCACAGCTTACTTCCCGTTTTTACACTTGACCGAGAGCTGATGTCGCACATGGCTCCGTCCCATGTTCACGGTTTCCGTCCCATGTGGCTTTCATGACCAGAGCTACACAAGCGCGTTGCCTGCATCATGCAACCCAAGACCTGCCTAATCGAGTATATTGACAAGCCAAACCGTCGATTGCGGCGAACGACGTTCGTCCCGCCTTTGACTAACGTCGTTGTCTCAAGACCGTTACATCATCGTCCTTCCACAGCCACACTTCAGCCTGCACGTTACATTCGCCTTACTTGGGCGTGACAGCGTGAATGACAACATATACTTCAAACATGTACTTTTCTACCTCATCCATCGATTCGACCAATACTTCGATGTACAACGATTTCAGTATTGGAATTCCACCGTAAAGACTGCCATGGATGATGCCCTTCCCTCATACGAAAGCGCGATCCAGCGCGATCCATGGGTCTTCATAGCTCCATATCTCTCTGCGGAAGCCTTGTGCGCTGCAGCGTTGGTCTGTCGGAAATGGCACGCAATATTCACACCGCAGCTCTGGGGCAATCCATCGTCGCATTTCAGACTACAGAACGATACTGTATATAGTGTGTCACCAACATCTCAACATGCTTAGACGTTTTGAGAGTACTGATGTCTGATAGTTGCCCTCACACACTTCATGCGCACATTACCTCACGCACGACTATTCGTGCGTGAGTTCACTCACACTCTCCATTTCCCGCCAACCCATGCGGAAACCTACGGCGGCCCGCATGCCGACTGGCTACGCGATTGTCATGAACGTCTGCCAAACCTGCAGTGTCTGATTGTCAACGGCCTCCCGTTCTTTGACCACGCGTCGCTACTCACTCTAAAACACCCGAGTCTACCAGATCGGTTTCCCACATTCCCAACCTTTGCTCTACGGTTACTGGATGCATCGGGGTGTGTGAATGCAACAACGACTGGTCTTGCGGAAGCACTATGTCATTTCCCTGAACTGGTTTCTCTGGATCTTTCACGCACATTGGGGGCGAGGGGTGAAGCGGTTCTGCGAGTGTTGGGAGGTTTGAGGAAGTTGCGGGTCTTGAATGTCAGAAGATTGGGGTTGAGGGATGGGGAGTTTGAAGTTCTTGCGCGTGCAATAGGGAAAAGAGTTAGAAGTCTAGACGTGAGTGAGAATCAGCTCACGGACGCCAGTATAAGGCTGCTTCTGGACCACTGCGTAGAAGTGGAAGAGATGGATGCTGGATCAGGTTTGTCTCCAGGGCTTACACCGTTCCATGAACACAATCATGCTAGTCGGAGTACGGAGGCGTTCGAATCCGAAGGTCTGGTCGGTCATATTCGTCGCAAGCTCACGGGAGGGTTTCTGGATAGTCTTGTTGTCGAGGAGGTGATGGGTATTGGTGTAACTCATCTCTACCTTTCTGGTAACACCATGACCGTCAAGGGCATTTCGGAGTTGCTGAGATCAGGACGTTTACATGTTCTGGACGTTGGTGTGCTTTCTGATATACCGGAAATATCTCATCGCCTTGGCCTTTCTGGAGTGACTGATTTAACACCAATTTTATCAGAGTGTGCGTCTGCGCAGTTGAGATACCTCAGAATCAACTACAGAGTTGTTACCGAAGACACTCCATTTGTAGAGTCCAAGAGAAACCCGGAATTGCATGTCTCTTCAACAGTACAAGAATCCGATTCTTCGAAAGGAGCACTCAAGACACAACCTGCTACTACAATACCACACCACAATTCAACACACTACGTGGAAGACCGCAGAGCTCGTCTCGACCTGCGTCAGTCGCAAGAACCCCGTCTACACCCAGGCATGCTTCCCAAAGTCCAAACTCTCGTGTTAACCGCCATACCCACATCGACAACCGACAAGAAGACCATCGACCGCCTGATCCAATACATCCAAGACGCCGCCGCCGAAGCCTCAACAGCCCGCCAGCAAGCAAAGCACACCTACGCGCTTCCCCCAGGCCGTGAGCGCACAGTCGCCGAACGAGAACACGCACAAAGCATCTTCGCCCTCCGCCGCATAGTCCTCGAAATCGCACCGCCACAAGCAACAGCCATGATTCCAAACGGCGCAAGAGGAGGACATGCTATGCGATCAGCCACAGAAGATGCAGATTCAGAAGCGTTCTGGGAAGCTTCTGCACGCGACTTTTCTTTCTTCGCGGACGAGCAAGAACCCTCGATAGATCTTGTGCAGGCTTCGAAAGTCCCTGCTCAGCCACAGAAAGAGATCCCTTCTTTCGACGTCGTTGCTGAGATTGGCAGGTTTAGACGCGAGAGGAAAGCTGCACATGATGCGCTTGTAAAGGCAGAAGCGACCAGTGCGGAGATCGAGGGGTATTGGCCCGGTTATATCACCGTCGTGAGGAAGACGCTAGATGGCGATGCAGGGGCGGCTGATCACCGTGGGAATCGGTATGAGGAGGGGTGGTACTACCAGTGAGACGTGTAGCGTTGGTCATCGCAGCGAAATATATCGTGGACGGGGTACGCTAGTTGTGTGATTTTGCAAAGTCTGGCGGACCGAGCCGAGTTACTGGTGCGTGAGAAGTGTGGTAGCCAGTCACTTCTTGCGTACACGCAATCACAAGATTTGTCCCATACACCCGGCTTGGTAGGCTATCTTTTTTGACGACACTTCTTTGGATCGTGATATTTTTTTGGTTTGCATGTTTGGAACTCCTCATGATTAGGTTCCCAACTAGAGAAATCCTGACCACGGTGGAATTGTATTTAACACAAATACTTTTTTCTCAAAAATTAAACTCAACGATTGTCACCTCCCTCTCATATTGTCCAACCCATTTTCTGCTTCTCTTCTCCAGCTCACCCACCCACCATGGGTCAATCCTCGAGTCGCTCCAAACGCCCACCGCCATCACCACGCCCCGATGCAAACGCGCAAACGCCCCCGCCCCAGAGACCCACTCCCTGGTACAAGAAGTACCGCACCCCCTACACCCGGGAGCCAGAATCATCCCGCCATCACCCCAAGGAACAATGCCAAATCTGCACACTCACATGCACGCTGCCCATCCGCCCCCCAACACAGCACTGCACTCACGAAGCCAACGCGTGCAGCACCTGTGTGCAGACTTGGCTCCGGGTCTGTCTCGAGACGCGCGGATGGACCGCGATGACGTGTGTGACGTGTGCGGCGGACATGAACGAGGAGGAAGTGCTTGTGTTTGCCGAGGAAGAAGTGTTTCGCTTGTAAGTCCCCTACTCAGTGAAGTATCGAAAGGATATATGTACCCAGATATGAAGACGCAGCGTTGACTGTGCACAGGTACCTACGACTTCGCCGCAGAGCTGTTTTGGAAGCCATACCGGGCTTCATGTGGTGTGTTGGGCCCGAGTGCGAGGCCGGCCAGGTCCATGGACGGGGGCGCAAGTTCAAGTGTCGTAGCTGTGAGGGTAGATATTGTATTGCGTGTAGGAAGGTATGGCATGGGAGGGAGAGTTGCATCGAGTTTGCGTTGCGGTTTGTTCCATTCCGGTATTACTTTTAGTCGTTTCGAGCTGTTGCTAACAGGTGGGACAGGATTGGGAGAGCAGAACGAGCTAGCGAGAAGACGATTCGTGAGACGACGAAGAAGTGTCCTGGCTGCGGGATTAGGATTGAGAAGGGCCCGGGGTGTGACCATATAACTTGTGAGTAGTGTCCTTGGCTTCGTTTGGGGCTTTTGGGGCTACGTAGAAGGGCTTAGAAAGGTGCTGATGCGTTTGTAGGTACGAAGTGTAGGTATGGGTTCTGCTGGCAGTGTCTCGGACCATATTCGACATCCGGTATCTGGCATGCGACGGGTTGTGCCCATAAGCCTGAGACCATCGAAAACCTCTATCTGGGGTTTTTGTGATCGATAGCGTTGTTGGTAGACAGCGGTCGTAACGTAGTTGGCCTTGGGGTAAGAACATATCTGCATGTCCTACTGAATTTAGCTTGGGACAGCATGGGGAAAGGGAAACGGAGTTTGGGTGGGTTTACGAAATTACACAACCGCCGCACAAGTCAACATGGCAGCCACCGTAGAAATTAGCATAGTATACATGAACCATAGAGCGCATAAGTTACCCCTTCCTTTTTCTTTATTTCAACCTGCAATCTCTCAGCGTCCCCAGCGATTGTGCGCACTGGCACATGGTCCAACTTTTTTGGCGTCCTGAAGAACATATCCGCAAGCGAGAGCACTTGGTTCTTAGAGAGACATGGCGTAAGGTGGTACATTATTGTCAAAACAGGATTCGCAAGTAGTAAGAAACCCCTGGCTTATTTCAATCGACGTGTTGTTTCTTACCAGACTCTTCTCTAAGTAGTGCAGACCCAGAAAGTATGCTTTGAAGGAGAAGACAAGTACGTGCTAGCTTTTAGACACGGAGACTTTCTGAAGAGATTGGCGGCTTCTGTACATGACGTGCTTGATGACAAGGGCGTGTGTGAGGTGGTCGTGTTAGCATGTGTGTAAGCTGGTACGATTGTTTCTAGACTTGGGTAAACCGCCGACGCAAGAAAGGCGAGAATAGTCTCAGAAAGGTCGCCCAGTCATATATCCATGTTGTCCTGATGACGATACAGGTAAGGAGGGTGGGGGTCGACGGCTATACATGACGTTCAGAAAGGAATAGTACCCAGGCTCTGCGAGCAGTGAGCAACGATACCAAGACAAAGTGGCGCCCAGGCTGGATTGGTGCAAATCAAGGCGACGCTCCGGCAGGCGATGACAGGAAACGGCATCGTATGCAGGAACGAGTCGATTAGTGGGGAAGCCTAAGGCTCCGCAGACCGCCGTTCGTCGACACGGCCCTAAACATGTCATCGTGTTTCGCGACGCCTGCAACGATCTGTGCGGTCAGCCAATCAGACTAGCTGCTGGTGCTGTACTGTTCGGGTAGTGGGTTGGGGTATGTGACGAAATGCTCGACGGTTGGTGTGGTGAAGCAAGGGGAGAGCAGCATGGCATGGGAAGTGAACATGTGACGTGGACGACAGACGGACAGCAGCCACTCCCCAAGCTCAGGCGCGCCCGGCCCTCCCGAGCACGTCCAATGCAGCATTCGCCCGCACGACGCACGACTGCAAAAGATCTGCTGCGTTTGGTGTGGAGTGGCGGGAAAGGCCGAGCTGGTGGGCGCCGCTAGTCCTCTCCGGGCAGGCGAGGCTGAGACGTGCACGACCTTCACGACCGCTCTCGTGTGGCCGCTCTCGCGCAATCGCCCTCTGCCTGCCCTCCGCCCGCCCTGCTACCGATGAAAGCACCGCTACTCGCTTGCCTGGTCGACTCGCGCTCGCGGCATCCTCGACTGCCAGACTGTGCTAGTGCTGGCGCGTCAGCTCGCGACGACTAGCGACCCTCACCCTTGCTGGCCTTTGACACATTCCTCGACCGTTGCCGTCCCCATGGCGCCCGTCCCCGACACTCCCAGAACGCGCGTGCGAAGCTCTGCCCGGCCCCCGAGACGCCACATCTCCGACTCGGCGCCGCCCAAGAAGAAGCTGAAGTACATCCCCGGCGGCCCAGGCGGCGGGGGCCGATACGTCGACGACGCGGGCATCGAGACGCCTGTAGGCGGCACTGGACCGGGCGGCTACGCATACACAGGGCCCCGCGGCCGCATTGGACGGCTCAACGCCGAACGACAGGGCCTGCCCGTGCCCGCGCCCTCGCCCTCCTTCTCGCGACCGCGACGCGAAGCGAGGCCGTCAGCTGGACCGCGATCCAGCTCAGCCGCCGCAGTGGCCGCCGCCGTCGCCCAGAACGATGGGTACAAGCCGCGCGAGGAGCGCAGCTGGGACGAGTTCCACCCCGACCTCGACATCGACGTCGAGTTCCCCGTCTACAGCGCCGAGCAGATCGACGGCACCAACCCGCACGACACTGCCCCTGACACTCTGCTGAACGGCGCGTCTACCGGCCAGTATGCCGTCGACACAGGCCTGTCTGCCGTGCTGGACGGCCTCCGCGCGCAGCAGATGGAGAATGCAGAGCAAGACATGATCAACGCAGGTCCGCTAAACGGCCTGGACGCGCTTGTCACCCCCAAACGACGTCCCGGGCGTCCGCCCCGAAACAAAGACTCGATGCTTGCGGGACTCGGATCGCCGCCCCGTCCACGGATCAATCCCCTTCCGACTATGAACCCGAGGGAGAAGCTGAACCTGCCCAAGCCCTCTGTGCGCCAAGTCGATACTTTCAGGGCACACGAGCAGAGCGAGGGCGTCAAGGTCAACTATGTCGATCGAACCATGGCGAGCATCGGCTACCAGGAGAGTGAGATATTTGCAAGGCCTGAGAACAACCTGATACGCCTGCCTGAAGGCTCCATCGAAGAAGATCTGGACCTGACCCTGCAGACCGAGATCGACAATTCCACCGTTACAGTCACCGTGGGCCGCGTGGAATACGATATGGACGAGCAAGACGACAGCTGGCTGGATGCCCTCAACCTACAACGAAAGGAAGAGGGCGTGGAAGCCATTAAGCCTGCAATATTTGAGGTCACCATCACGCAAATCGAAAAGGAATGGCATGCTCTGGAGAAACGTATGTCTTATCCTAGTATCTCTCCTACCATTCCAGACACAAAGCTGACCAGTGTAAAGGCATCCCCAAGCCGAACCCAAAGCCTCCTCAGACGCATCGTCCACGGTCAAGTAGTGCAGCCGCAGTCAACGGCGAGCCTGCTCCAGGTGAAGAACAAGACACAAAATGCGCCATCTGCGACGACGGCGACTGCGAGAATACCAACGCTATAGTGTTTTGCGATGGTTGTGATCTTGCAGTGCATCAAGAATGCTACGGTGTTCCATTTATCCCAGAAGGGCAATGGCTCTGCAGACGATGCCAGCTAGTGGGGCGCGGCACCCCTGCAAGTGAGCTTCCGGTATGTTTCGCTCTTCTTCCGCCATGCCGGTTCCTTGCTAACCGCCGTAGGGCTGCATATTCTGTCCAAACGTGGATGGTGCTTTCAAACAAACGACTGCCATGAAGTGGGCTCATTTGCTGTGCGCCATGTGGATTCCCGAAGTTTCACTCGGTAACGTGACTTTCCAAGAGCCAGTGCAGGACGTCGAGAAAGTGCCCAAAACACGCTGGAAACTGGTAAGCAACTGACCTTTCCATCATCTGAACTCATGCTAACAGTGCCGACAGTCATGTTACATATGCAAGCAGAAGATGGGCGCGTGTATTCAATGCGGGCACAAGTCGTGTTTTGAAGCATTTCACGTCACTTGTGCTCGCAGAGCGAGGCTGTGTTTACGGATGAAGTCGTCGCAAGCGGCAAACCCCCAAGATTCTACCGTGCTCAAGGCCTATTGCGACAGGCACACTCCTTCCGACTGGAGGCGAGAGAACGACGTCGAAGGGGCGGTTGCTGACGCAAAGACCTACTTCCGGCACACATTGCGCAATGTCCGATGGCCTGACAGCCAGGCATTTGCTTTATCAATCGGCTCGTCCAATGCCATGCATTCGATCGAGGGAGTGGACGAGGACGATACCCCCGGCAGCAACAAGCGCAAGCGCGGGCAGCCTGCGAAATCCTGGCGATTACCATCTGGAGCACCCGTCGTACCGCAGGCTGTCTACCACAACGTTGAGAACTCACTCATCAAGTTCAACGTTCGTAAACGAAAGGAGTTTGTGCAAGAAGCTTGCAAGTACTGGACACTGAAACGAGAAGCACGTCGCGGTGCTGCTCTGCTGAAGCGTCTACAGCTGCAGATGGAAGCGTTCTCGTCTATGGAAATCACCCGCCGTAACTTTGCGGGTATGGGGGCTGCCGGTCGACCTCGGTTACAGCGACGCATTGAATTTGCAGAACGCCTGGAAGAAGACATGGAACAAATTCGTGTTCTCTGCGAAAAGGTCAAGCAGCGAGAGGAGGAGAAGCTCAAAGATGCCTTGATTCTGAAAGAGATCATCGACTGCATCTACTTTCCCATTCCGCGCCTCCTCGAGCCCATTCTTCAGAAAGTGGCAGGGTGTGTACAATCCTCGCAATCTTCTATACCCGAGCTAACTAGGTATTCAGATTTGACAATCGCGGCGTTTTCACCGAAAGCCTTAGCGGTCTACAAGCAAAACTTGATGAGAGGTTTTATTCGTCTGTACAAGCCTTTAACGTGGACCTGGCAGCAGTGCTAAGTGGCATCATTGACTTCACTGCTCCTGTCACTACAATTGGAGATGCTGATCAACAGATGAACCAAGTAGCTCATAGCACATTGACATCCGAGCAAAAAGAGCAGAAGAAGTTAGTCAGGCGCATCACCAAAGGCGTGCAACCACTCTTTGAGGAGGCTATGCGCAAGGAAGCAGAACTGGCCGGCAGACCATACGAGAAATTGCCAGATCTCGAGACCCTTCTCAACCAGAAACTCCTACGCAGGCCGAGCGCACTTTCTGCCGACGAAGGCATACGACAGACGACCGAATCCGATCAACCTGAGAATGATTTGACTGAGGAGCAGACGCCGAGCAAAGAAACTGAGCATGCGTTTCATAGGGCTGAGGAAATGCAACTTGCACCTACTCCGGATGACAATCCAGCTGATCCCCACCAAAGCGCGCATGACGAAGCGGCGGATGAAGCTGCTATCGCGGCTCAGCTTGGGCAAGACACATCACGCGTTCCTAACGGAGAGACTCGCGGTGATGCAATGGACATGGACCGAGAAGAGAACAACGCTCGTACGGAACCTCTCACACCTCCTAGGTCTGAGAAGAATCTGCTGAACCCTCTGGGCAACGGCGGCATACCTTGGTATCTCGAAGCGTTTGACATCCATGGCACGACCGTTCACGAGGAGCGGTACACTGGACGCGAAGTGCTCAGGGATATGAGTGAGGAGCTTAGTGAGCTAGATGACGATATTCTCGACGGACTTGCAGAGTCGGATCCTGTTCGACCGACAGATGCTCCGGACGCCACGTCAGCGGATGTTCAAAAGGCAGCTGCCCGGAGGAGGCAGAGGAGGCGCGGCTATAGATGATTTTTGCTTGTTTTTGTTGGTCTTTTTTTTTATACATGCGCGTTGTGTGTCTTGTTTTGTATCGTTTGGGCATTTGTACCATATCCCTTCTTATGGGCCAGGAGAGGCACGGCGTTCGCGGCGTTTGGGTTTCTCTTACCTTTGGGTGACGTAGGAATGCACCGCTTGCACGTATGGTAATGACAATGGGGTTCTTGTAGAGCATTTCAATACGGAGTAATGGGTTGGGCAGCTGATGGGGTCAAGGGTGGTGGGAGTAGGCTAATGAGGTGTCTTGTCTGTAAAGGCGTACGGTCAATCTGAGAACTGCCACGTAAACTTTCGTATGGACGACCAGTGAGGCTTTGTTCGACGAATGGTATTACGCAGAGAAGTGCAGGGCAACGCCTGATTGATGACGCTCGTCCAGAGAGACAGGAGACAGGGCGATCAGGGCGCTGGATGTTGGTAGTTGCGCAGTTGCCCCAGTACCGAGCTGCCTTACTTTGTTGCAGCGCGCCTACCCTTGTAGCTGCGGCCCCTTTCTTCCGGCTCCTCTGCAGGCCTTCATAAATACCCAGCCTGCTCTCTACCTTCACCGTATCCACTCCCTTGTCCAAGTGCTCCGTAGGTGGTCATAGCGCGACGCTTACTGCATAAAGATACAGGCGCGGCTCCGTCGATCAGCCCTGCTTCCAAACAACAACTTTTTTACCTCACTCCAACTAACCAACCATCAACTCCACATCCCAACACAACAGCACGCAATGGAGTACGAAAACGACCAGCGCACCTACGACGGTTTGTCTCTCTGGCCCTGTGGCACGGGATTATCTGCTGACCGTTGACGCGTAGACGAGCCTCGTGGCTATGAGCGCGATCGCAGCAGGTCGCCGCGCGGTGAGCGTCGCGATGTCGACAACTCGCGCGCCCGCAGCGCCTCTCCCAATGACCGTGACAGCCGGTATGTGTCCACGTGCTCTGCAATGACGGAAGCCCAGCTAACACGCAGCACAGGGGCCCGCCACCGCAGTCGCGCGAGACGGACGAGAGCCGCAACGAGGGCTCCAACCTGTTCGTCACGGGCATCCACCCCAGCCTGAGCGAGGAGGAGGTCACGCGTCTCTTTGAGAAGTACGGCGAGGTCGAGCAGTGCAACATCATGCGCGACCCTCACACCAAGGAGTCTCGCGGCTTTGGATTCGTCAAGATGGTCACCTCGGACCAAGCTGACGCTGCCAAGGAGGGCCTCCAAGGTGAAGTGCACCAGGGCAGGACGCTGAGCATCGAGAAGGCACGCCGTGCGCGTCCGCGCACTCCTACTCCGGGCAAGTACTATGGCCCACCCAAGCGCGGTAAGTTCTTTATCCACCCGAAACGTTTCTCAATACTAACGCCATCGCAGAGTTCAACGGAGGAGGACGTGGTCGCGGTGGCCCTCGCTACGGTGACCGCTACGGCTCTGATGATCGCCGTGGTGGCGGCGGCTATGGACGTCGCGATGACTATGGCTCTCGCAGCTCTCGGTACGACGACCGTGGCTATGGCGGCGGAGGAGGCAGCAGCAGCGGTGGCTACGGCGGCTCGCGTCGAGACGATTACGGCCCGCGCTCGGTCGACCGTTACGCTTCAGACCGAAGCTACGGTGGAAGGGATGGCGGCCGAGAGGAGCGCCGTGGCGGCGGCGGTGGAGGTTACTACGACCGACCCCCGCCCCCTGCTACTGGTGGCTCGGGTGGGTACAGCGATGCTGCTCCTCGTGAAGCGTACAGCGGCGGTCGCTCGTACGACGGTGACTACGATCACTCTTCCCGTTAGCACTCCCGCTGACCTGCGCAGAACCCAAGCGATACTAAGTCAGGGTTCACGTTGGGTTTCCTCGGTCTGGCAACTTTCTCAACACTTCACTTCTGTAGTTCCATGACTACTTCTCTGGGTTCAGTTTAATACGGCTTTCACATCACTGGGATATGGTCGACAAAAGTTCTTCGATATTGTTCGCAGCAACGCGTGGTAGTACTCTTCGATAGTCTACCATTTCGCCGCTCGACATCTTCCGAGCCCTCTTCAGCTCAGTGGTTTTCCTTGGAGAAACGGTTCAGCACATCGGTAAAGGCTTTCAGGGCAGCAGCTATGGCCCATGGGAGCATCATTCGTCTTGATCATCTACGTCGACACCAAATTGTACTCTATATCTTCCCCTTTCGATGCACCCTGGACGTCAAAGAATCAGTCCGCACCAGCTTCCGCACCATCAGCAATGTCTACATACTCTCAATATCATCCAATCATGACCGCGACCATGTCAGCAGCACCCAGCGACCAAATAATCAGTAAATGGGTCTGCAGTAATCCACCTCCGAACACCAAAGGTATACTGCCATGTAATTAGGCGCCAACGTCCCTCCGTTTTGTTTGGGGCATATGTGTCTTGCTCAAGCGCGCACGCATGCTACGCCACCACCTAGTATGCTTTGAACAAGCAGCGTAGGGCTTCGAAGACGTGTCCTGTGCCATGCCAGCACCCGTGACGACGGTATGCTCCAAACGTACTTCGACGCAAACTCATGTCTTGCAGTTGTGCATGTCTGTGGGTGCCGACTGACGGCTGGGTACAGATAGAGGTGCGTGCCCTAGTTTCATTTGTCCCACCTCCTTGTTATCATGTGTTTATTTTTTTGTCCGTCGCGCTTTCCCGAGCTCAACCCGGGTTGACTGCGTAACTCGTAAAAACTACCTCCAGTGTCCTCTGCTGGCTGTAAGCCTGTCAGAATGTATAGGATGCGTTTTCTGCGCAACTTCGCATCCGCCAAACTAGACCACTTGTGCATGAGCCTGTCAGATCGAGCGAAGCCTCTCTGTTGGTCTGTTGCTGTAGACGGTATTACGACCTTGAGCATCATTGAATGCATGTGAGCCCGTGCGTGTAATTCCAGAGGCAAACTATGTTCTTGTACTCGTTGGGGTGCAGTAAATCTCCAATCATGATATTTGCGCAACTTGTATCCAAAAACGTTCTATCGAATACGCGCCACCAGCCACTTATGTACCCCTGACGCTAAAATGTGGGTTTGTGGGGGATTCGCGGATAGTAGGGCAGTCTAGGTAAACGATCTTCGCAAGTTAAATCTAGTCTTCATCTCCAACACCATCCTAAGTTTAAATGTGCTATGTTCCTATCTTAATTCAACTCGGGTCCAGTCATGACGCGTAGCACGCACTGCTACTAACGTTCTCCCCTCTTAGTCTTATGGCGAGCCATGGTAGAGGAACTTACGGATGACGCGGCGATGGAGCTAGCGACACTCAGCTCACAAATGAACTGGTACCGGTTGCGACGCCATCGCCCAGCGAGGACTGCGAATGCGACTCTTCTTATCTGTGATCCCTTGTGTCTGACAAGTCTACCTTTCTGGTTGTTTAGAGAGAGTACACAGTTGCTTGTCGCTCTAATCGGAGGTGTATTGCTACACCTGCAATCGCAACTCACACCCTCCTTTGCTTTCTTGCACGCCGCGCGGCGGCTCCACCGTACGCATACTCCCTCTGATTCTACGTTCCAGACTGACCGATAGTCTGTTTTGTATAATCTGCGTAGAAACAAAACCAGATTTATATGCGTAGTTTCTTACAGCCCTCGTCCCTCGTACGCCGCGCTCAAATCATTCATTCTTCGACATGAGTAAGGGAAGGGTCATTCCCCTCCTGGCTCTTGGCCTGACTGCAACCATCGTTTTTTTCTTCTACACAAGTACGAGCAATCTCGAAACATGGCGGGGGATTCCACAGCAGATCGGACTAGGAGAACATGTCGGAGACATCCAAACGTCAGAGAGCCTTGACGCGAACTATGTCAACTGGAATCCCAAGATTAACTTTGAACCCGGCTCAGCCATGCCAGCAGGACACAACTGGACGTCGACACTTGTGATTGCGAAGACGAAGGAGGAGGATATCAACTGGATCAAAGAAGAGCTTCCTAACCAAGAACTGGCAGTTTACGTAGTGGATGATCCGTCCGCGCCATTGCATCCGCCGAAAAACAAAGGACATGAGGTCATGGTGTATCTATCGTACATCATCGACCACTACGATAATCTCCCTGATGTCGCGATCTTCATGCACGCCCACCAGTATTCGTGGCACAACGACGATTTGCTCGGCAGCAATGCGAAAAACTACGTCGAGCGCCTCAGTCGCCAGCGCGTCTGGAGAGAAGGATACGTAAACATGCGCTGTAATTGGAACCCCGGGTGTCCAGACTGGCAACACCCCGGCGAAACCACCAAGGACGATGCGAAGCAAGAGGAAGTTGTCTTGGCGAAATCTTGGAGCGAGTTGTTTCCCCTCGACGAAGTGCCATCCGTCCTCGCCCAGCCCTGCTGTGCACAGTTCGCCCTCTCCCGTGAGCGCATCCAGGCAAAACCTCACGCTCAGTATGTCTGGTATCGCGAGTGGCTGTTCTCGACTAAACAGCCAGACGACATCAGTGGGAGGGTTTGGGAATATGTATGGCAGTTTGTTTTCACGGGGCAGAATGTCGTCTGTCCCAAGGAGCATCTTTGCTTCTGCGATCAATACGGGACTTGCTTCGGCGGCGAAGAACAGTACAACGAATTCAAAGCTCTAAAATCCGAGCTCGATGACCGCCATCGGAATCTGGAAGAGTGGGAGACCGCGCGGACACAAGAGCGTGAGCAGGCGCATGTCGAGATCGACGAGGAGGGAATGGCAAGGGATGAGGAAATGAGGGAGTGGTTCAGGAAGGAGATTGAACAGGTGAGACCCATGGTGGAGGGGTTGCTGAGAGCGGCTGAGGAGAGAGGGAGGGATCCGAAGTTGAGAGCGGAAGAAGTAGGGAGGGAATGGCATGAGGGCGATAGCTATTAGTTCTTTTCTTTCGATAAAGAGTGCTCGAGGGCTTTGCGGGTCATAGAGGAAATGGGTATCTACATTGGGTTGGATGGTTCAGACTTCACGAGTCTCTTGGAGTTGGTAGTTGTGGATGTTGTAATCCCACTAATCTCGTGGTTGTTTGTCACCAATGTGTTTTGGTGATTTGATTAAAGTCCGGATCGTCCAACATCAAGGCTTAAGCGGAAGGGGCGGAACCGCTTATCTAATCAACCCGCGTTCAAGGTGCAAACTCGAATCACATGCCGCCACGTCCAAACGACACAAACAACACAAACCCAACCCACAACCTACGCCGCTGGTCGGCTGCTGACGCATGTTTGTCATTCGTACATGGCAAACAGCAAGCACCAGCACTCCATACGAGGTGCGCAATCTGCTAGTCTACGTTTCCATATCCGATCAGATCAGAGCAAACGAAACCACGTCTCCAATTCCCGTCTCTCTTGTCTAGTCCAAACCGCGTTCCCACTCCCTCCCTCCTCAAGCCCGCTCCCAAACCAGCCCCAAGTCAAACAAATGTCACATTTCCTCGTGCAAGTCAAACCAGCCCAAACCAAACCATGTACTCGTCTCGAGGCCAAACCAAACGTCATGGGGGTTCGCATTGAAAAGAGCTTCGATGTTGCTCTTCATCGAGTCTCTCCTGTCCAGCTTACTTGACATCACTTGTTTTTCTCTTCAGTTCCTTGATCCAGAGGCTTATACTTTGCAATTTGACAGCTTGTTCTACGCTACCTTGGCTTTGTTTGTTTGCAACGATCTAATCTCATCTGATCTGGTCGTACTATGGCGACAAACGCGCCTTACTACCAGATGCGCGCCGGCCAGTTCATCACCGCGCCCAACAGTACAAACGCTGCGCCGCAACAGTTTGTGCCTCAAGACGCCGACTATGACCTCCCTGTTGCCGCCGTTATGGAGTCTCATGAACACCATCACCCGTCTTTCTACGAGGAACATCCTGTACGCCACGCGTCAGCAGATACGCCGGGCAATACGTTGGAGGAGAATCACAATCTTGCCGAGTTGCTTGAAGCGGCGACAACGGCAGCAGGTCAGGCGACTCAGGTCATGAACACTGACGTTGCGGTCGCAGTATTGCAGGGTGCAAGTAAGCGGAAGAGAGGATCTAGCTTTCCCCCCAATGATGCTGCTGGCTTGAATACTCAGGGGTGCGAGGTACTGAGTGCTAAACGACGGAGAGTCGACGTGCATATAGATGCTCAGGAGGACGATGCCAACGACAACGACAACGAAGATAGGGTGCGCGGCCATTCCGAGACTGTTAACGTGCCGCCTTGCGGTGAGTCCCCACTAGATGACGCTCGTGCAGCAGGTGTTCACTCCGCTGCTGCCCTCTTCCGCCGCTCCGCCGAGAAGACTTCGCGCAAGTACACCCGTCCGCCCATGTCGAAGCTCTTCATGTCACTCCAACTCTCACCAGAGAACTTTCTGCAGCTGCAAGCCCACGCCAAAACGTACATGCTTGATTCAACGCATCCCGAGCGACAGAACTGCGTCGGCAATCGCGGCAAGGGAGACACGGATATGGTCAAGCTGCGGTTGTTCAACTGCGTCCGTGACTTTCTGGATGATGGGGTTGGGGATCAGTTTTTCGGCGAGCATGTCGAGAAACAGGGTGAGGCGGAAGCTTTCGAGGCTGCCAGGGCGCTTGGAGAGGAGAAAATGCCCAGTGTGGGAGAGAAGCTTTTGTGGCCGAGAGACGGAAACAAGATCATTAGCTTGGTCACGCCGCTGATGAGACGCATGGTTACAAACGAGCGGCAGCGCATGTACGCTATCGAGACGAGAAAGGGAGGCGCGAAGAAGAAGGATACGGAAGGGAGCGTGGATACTACCACTCAGCATGACTCTGTCAGTAATGGTCTGGGATCAGCAGTGGATCAGACATCGCAGCCAGTCTTTGATTCCAGTCTTGCTCAAGCACAACCACAGCTCTCACAGCCTGAATCGCCATTGACTGCTATCTCCGTCACATCTGGTCAGCTGGCTTATACACAACCCCCAACGACGCCGAGGAAATCTTCAAACGCAGCCGAGAGAATTTGCAGAACAACAAGCGTGCCAACTCAGATATTCGACTACGGCCCAGAACTGAATCTTCCAGTAAGTGTTTCCGCTCCTCGTCCACCCCCAAAAATACTAATCACACCCAACAGCTTCCCAGGAACGACCCAGCCGAGCCGTGTCTGAATCGTATCAACATCTTCCTCACCCTGGCCTCCAATGGCACAAAGCAAGGCGTCCGCCTGCTCGAGAAACGCATCTTCACCGCCCAACCAGACCACCTCATGTTCACGCCATGGAACATCCTCATCCACGAGAGCATCGTTCTTGTCAAGAAAGCAACAATGATGTACCCGGAATTGCGCTGGAAACGAGTGTCGCCAACCGACCACACCCAGCATCACGTCGTCTCCGATGAAAACCTCCGTGGGCTGGCCGTCGCTGCCAATGCGCTGCAGACCGAACAGGCTGATCCAGACGTCGGTCTCGTGTCAGATGTGCATTCTCCTTGCCTTGGCGCTGGGGCGAACCCATCAGACCGACAATATCTCGATGACAGTAAGCGGGAAACGTCTAGCCATGGTCGCTTGCCGCTCCTGGACTTCGACGCCATCCGCTCGGCGGCTCTGGACTCGGATGTAGCAGAAATGTGGTTTCCGCGCTTTGGTGTCAAGACACTGGGTCCTGAGGGCTGGAGGGCCATTGCAAATGCGGGGGATTGGCACCGTGTGCTGCTTGAACATGCGTTTGCGTACTGGGCGGATGGGACCTGCAATGTTATCGTTGAGTTAGAAGATATTCCTGTGCAGGGAGTGGGGTCAAGGGGGGAGAAGGAGAGAGGTATTGTTGAGCCGGTAGACGACTTGTCGAGTGGTATTTGAGGAGTGTGGGAAGGTGTGGGAATTATATGGCGTTTGAGGGCTGAGGCTGTCGGTTTTCTTTTTCGTTGTCTGATGAGTGAGTTTGTTCATTTACATAGCATCTGGTGTAGTATGGTATAGTTGACATTAATATGATGGGTTTGTATCTTTTTAATGCCATTTGCCTCCCTCGCCCCCGCCTTCACCAAATCCGCCGCCTTTTCCGCTACCGCATACACCAAACTTACAATATTCCCCTGCACATGCAAGGGAAAGATACTCGCATCCGCAACCCTCACATTCGCCGTACCATAAACCCTCAACCTATCATCCACAACCCCACCCTTGTCACGCGGCAACATGGCACAAGTCCCAATAGGATGGTACTCTGTGAGGGTAGACGTTGGTACAAAGGCCTTTGCTTCTTCGAGGGTGGAGGGCAGACTGGATTCTTTGCTCGTGACTGGCTTGCCGGCCTTGTCGCGGCGGAGCACGGATTTCAGCGGCTCGAGTTCGGCGAAGGTCAGGACGTGGAGCACAGAGCGCGCCATCATGTCGAGATCTAGCGGGTGCTTGAAGTAGGCTGGGTCGATGGCGGGGTGGACGGTCGGGTCTGAAGACGTTATGTGGATATTCCCGCGCGAGAGCGAGCGCGTGCTGCAGGCCGCGATTGTGACCCACATGCCGTCTTCTTCGCTGGGGCTGGTGTGTGCGTGTTAGTTTCTGGGTTGCTAACGTCATGTGAGAAGGGGGAAGGGGGGGGGGGCGCACAATATTTTGCTGGTGATGTGTGTATTCTTGACGTTTGCACCGGAGGTCAGTGCGACGACCTGACAGACTGCTTCCTTTGGATCAAGCAGTTGGCGGGCGAGCAAACTATCGCGACCTGCTGGGTCTGCATCGGGGTTCTTTTTGGCAAAGTCTGCGACGAGGGATTGGATATGTTCCTTGGCATTGTCGAGATTGGCGTCTATCTTCTCGAGAGAAGCAAAGGCTGTGGCTGTGGGTGGGGCAGCAAAGGGTCCGGTTTGTTTAGCGATGTAGGCTTCCATAGCCTGTTGGGTGATTTGTGGATACTTCACCAGAGCTTCGGCTGTGGGGTACTCGTCTTTCGCGCCCTAGACAACGTTAATGAGCCTCTGACAAGAAGGAGTGTGAGGCTGTGTCAGAACATACCAGAACAACACCCGTTGCTGTGTGATCACTCAAGTTCTCGCCAACGCCGGGATTTTCAACGATGATATTCATACCGGCCTTCTTCAGCACTGTAGTCGAACCGATACCAGAGAGTTCGAGAATTTGAGGAGAGTTAATTGTTCCTCTACAAACAATGACCTGCTTGTTGACCTTGACAGTATGATGAGTACCATCAACAATGAACTGGACGCCGGTTGCTCTCGCGTCGCCGCCTGTCTTTTCCAACTCGATCTTTGAGACCAAGGCATGCGTCAAGACGGACAGATTTGGCCGTTTGGCATTCGGCTCGTAGTACTCACTAGCAGAGTAACTTCTCCTGTTGTTTTTGGGGTCAACGGTGACCAGCTGATTGAAGCCACCGATTGCAGAGCCAGTGCGGGGGTCTTTATTAGGTGCATAGCCTGCGTTGAGTATGGTCTTGGGCCATACATCCTGCACCCACTGGAGATCTACGTCGGGGAAACAGATCTGGAAAATTGTCAAAATGAGTCCAACCTGGATGTAACATGACTGACTTGAATTGGGCCAGACGTGCCACGTGCCGATGCATCAATGTACTTGTTGTTGATCTTCTCGGCAAAGGTCTCTGAAGATGGGTTATCTAGAGACATAGGTACGATTAGTGAATATCTCAGATAGTATTTGTATCGGAGTCTTGCTTACAGGTCTCAAACTTGCGGTAGTAGGGAATCATATCATCAAAGCCCCAGCCCTTGTTTCCCAATTCCACCCAGTTATCCAGGTCCTGACGAGATGCCATGGAAAACATATTGAAGTTGACTGCTGAGCTTCCACCAAGGACTTTGCCACGAACCCAGCTGTGAGTCCTACCCGCAGTGCCCTCCTGAAAAGAGTATGAGATGAACTCGGTTCAAATACTAGGTGAGCCGCATACCTAGGGAACAGTTTGAAAGTCCCAATCGTACTCAGGTTTGCCCCAGAGCTGAGTAAATAAATTGGGAGCCTGGACCAAAATGTCGTTCAGGGCATTTCCTCCAGCTTCCAAAACTCCTACACTGATGTTGGGGTCTTCGGTTAGGTGAGCGGCGATGACCAGACCAGCTGTACCGCCACCGCAGACGATGTAGTCGTAGGACTTGCTGACGAAGTCTTCAGCAGACATAATAACAGGATGAAGAAGAATTCTAGTCAATGAAAAGGGCTGTGTTCGGCTCTCGAGTGAATCCAAAGAATTATTAAGGATTGCCCCCTCACTTATACATGTTCAGTTGGGCCTAACCCCCGCATTCATCACCAGGCTGGTTTACGCCTGGACATGGCTATACCGAGGGGTTAATCAGATAGAACGCCTAAGCGCCTAGTCCACGAAGCAGAACCAATCGTAGAGTAACTTGCGTCGCGATAGACTTGTTATCGTGTGCTTGTTATAGGCCCTCGGCCATCTTCTCTGCTCGCCAGTCTCACGTGCCCAGACATGGGAAGGCAGTTGAAGAGTGTCGGCGTAGACATGGAGAGAAGAGGTTGAGTGGGGAAAGTGGAGTGGAAGGAAGGCGCGACTTATCGATAAGCTCGCAAGACCAGGTTCAGAAAAAAGTTTGGAGCTTCGAGCAGAAAACCCACAGCCACACCATCCGCCATGCTCACCGAATACTTTGTCGCTGGCATAGCAGCGTCGACAAAGGCAAACACGGGCGTGACCAAGGATGCAGGCATCTTCGTGCACGAGTTCCAGCCATTGGCAGCGCAGCGCCATGTCTTCAAGAAGAGCGCGACTGCCCCCAACGGCATTGCCGTGAGCAGCTCGCATGTCTTCGCAGCGCAGGCAGACAAGGCCATTGTGCACGTGTACAGCCGCGAGAAGGGCAACCAGGAGGCGCTGGTGCCATTCCCAGAGCGCATCCACAGCATTGCGCTCGCGGCCCAGGACACGGTGCTGCTGCTGGGCACCGAGAGCGGGCGCGTCCTGGCCTGGGAGGTCAGTCCAGTCCACGATGCCATGGTGTGTGTGTCTATGTGCCTAACATGTCTGCCAGATCTGCTCGGGGCGGCTCGTGTCGACGTCGACGTCGCATCTCCAGCCCGTCACGTCCATCGTCGTCGACGCTTCGTCCAACTTCTTCCTCTCCGGCTCGTCAGATGCCATGATCCACGTCTGGGCCCTGCCCGCCATCCTCTCCTTCTCGCCCGACACGTCACGCTCGCCCATTCACACCCTCTCGACCCACCGCGGCCCCATCTCGTCGATTGTGTGCGGCCACAGCGCGAGCAGCGCCAACATCGCTGTGTCCATCTCGGGCGACAAGTCGGCTATCGTGTGGGACTACCACAACGGCCAGGCTCTGCGCACCTACCTCCTGCCCGAAGCCCCTACCGCCGTTGCCCTGGATCCTGCCGACCGCGCCTTCTACGTAGCATATGGGGATGGCAGCCTACAGACGGTAGACTTCTACGACGAGGTTCAGAAAGCTTCGCCCACCGATGTGCTGCGTGACGCTTCGTCATCCCACCGTCCCGTGCAGCTCTTGCCCAAGACCAGGTTCAGCGCCGATTCGCAGAAGCTTGGGGCAGCCCTCACTATAAGCTTGAGCTGGGACGGTACCACTCTCATATCAGGCCATACGAGCGGCAAGATCGCCACCTGGGACGTAGCCAAGGGCAATTATCTCTCCACCCTGACAAACCTCCCGGGTCCCGTGTCGAACCTGCGATTTCTTCGACCGACAGGTTTTGCCAACTCGTCCGAATCGAGCTTCAAGATCCAGGCGGTTGTCAAGCCGAAACAAGACGCAGGGTTGATTAGCAGCGGAAGCGGCCTCGTCCCGCCAAACTATACCTTGAACATGCAGTTTACAGGGCGATTATGCAACCCTCACCTGTCTGCTACCGAAGGGCCATCGCCGAAAAACTGTGCATTCAATGACGCCCTCACACACCCCAGTTTTCCCACCAGCATGCTCGAGGAAAGTCTTGCCGAGCTGGAATCCTGGGGTGCCCCGTCAAAAGGCAGTGTTGCTCCAGTAGCCGACTTCGCAGCACCGCATCAAGACGACAACGGTACTCCGTCCGGTTCAACAAATAATGCTCAACAAGAAGAACTGAAAGAGCTGAAGAAGCAGATTGCGAGTCTCCAACGCATCCAAAAAGTCACTTTCTCCCAACTTGCCGAACTACGCGAAGAGAAGGAGTATTTTGTTGGCCGAGAGAAGCGAAGAGCGGAGCGTGTCAAAACACATGCGAAAAAGAAAGTAGGTTCCACCAACGGCGAAACGTCCGATCGTGCAGACGAAGATGTGGAGATGGATGATGATGATGATGAAGCCTCCGCTTCCGAGTCAGACTCGGATCACGTTGATGCAGCCACGCGTTGAGCAACCAATACAGAAGAAGATGACGGCAGTCACGTCCCCACAAAGCAGAAAAGAAGTGAAGCCGTTGGGGATGAAACTGTTGCTCACCCGAAAGTGGGAACACTCGGAACATCGAAGCCGCGAGATCGTAGCACCTATGCATCGAACCGAGCAGTGCCAAGTCTTGGATATCAACATTTCCAGTATCTGAGACTTGGTCCATATTGCACAAGTCTTCCCTTTGGCCTTCTTTGGCCGACCATCGTCAATACTGGGTTTCCAAGAATGTTATTCGTAAACCCGTGTACTTAGATTTTATTGCTACACTTGTAAGCAGCTCAACAACAGACAAGTTGCAGCCCTCCGCACCGCCGTTCACAAAGCGGGGTAGCCTCTCCTCTCCGTACGACTGTCGACGAATTCCACAAAGACGCTGTGGCCAATGTCACGTTCGCATCAGCATCAGCTGCACACGGCTCAAGACAGGCGGTTTGAGATCACGCAGCTTGAGAACCGTGCTGTTGCGTAACCGCTGCGGCTTGTGCGGTGGATATGGAACTTGTGTAATACTAGTCAGTGCTTTGTGAATGGAGAGCAGATTGGTACTACTGTGTCGCGGATCGTCATTGCATGTGTGGGATATTGTGAGGCAGGACATGGACTTTGCAAAACGGTGTGAGAAGAGCCGGGGTTTGTACTTTGCTCTACTATATTGTTCTCCACAAAGGCGCAACATACCTAGAACCATGCCAAACAATCAATCATTCACACAATTGCGCCAGAACTATCGATACTGCGACCGACCATCCATGTATTCCTTCGTACAGCGCACAAACAAAAGCCGGCGAGCGAATAAGGTTTTGGTCTGGGTACCCACACACATATACACACATAGTCACGCTCCCGATTCACGCACAATATTGACTTTTACGCACGACGCGATTCACAATCCTGCCAATCCTGCACAATCCTACCCAAAAAAAGACCCCCGTAGCGGCCCTCCTTCTCCATGGTCCACACGTGCGAGTTGGGTGAATGATAGACAACCAACATGCAAAACACACTCGCAGGGAATAATATAAAAAACTCCACTTTAACACACCACTTTACTATAAGCGCCCGTCTCCACCCTTCTTATCCCTTCCTTGACTTCCTGTTTCTCCACCTCCTCCTGCTCCTGCTCTGACCTGCTCTGTCGATTCAATGCGTGTCGTCCCGCCCGTCCGTCCGTCCGTCCGCCCGCACAGTTCCTCCAGCATCCATCCCAGTCCCTGCCAGCTCTCTCCAAGCCCAACTTCAACCCAACCCCCAAACTCGGCCCAAACTCGGGGGCCTGTCCGCAAAGTGGTGCTAGAACGGTATAGAAATAGATATCAGAAAAATTAGTGAATTAGAAAAATAAGAATAGATAAAAAAGAAAACAATGGTTATGATCCTGATCCTGATTCGGATGCCCTGTACCCAAGTGTATCGAAATCGCGGCCTGGGAAACTGAATCCTTTCTGACAGTCGTTCTCCATCGGGCCTTTTCTCCGTTCTGTACTTACACTACACTACACGGCACGGCACGGCTGGGGCAGAACAGGACAGGGCAGCGCAGAAACAGGGACAGGGACAGGGGCTGCGATCTGATCTGATCTCGGCGAGGTGCGAGCCCTGTCTTGTGGAGCAATGCAGATGCAGGTTCGGTCACAAGGTTCGCAAGCACAATGCCGATTTTTTTTAAACGAATGCCATGGCGGCAGTTGATGAAGCCATTTTTGCGCATTTGCGGCTGCGTCATTGGACTGCCTGTTGCCGACTCCAAGCTGCAGGCACCACGCTATCACACCACATCTTATCACATCTTATGCCAGGATATTCGTCACCGTTTCAGTGTATGTGGGGTACCTCATTTTGTATTGTTCTATCGGCGGCTTACTCGCTATCTTCTGTTTGCTTCTTCTATTGCAAGGCTGGGTTTCCATGTAGTATATTGCCAATGACGATCTAGCAGCATATGCCCTTGCAACCGCACTACCCAAAGATACCAACCTTCCTTCGTTCGTGATTCGCCTTCTTCCGAAACTCATGGATAACATGGTCCGGGGGTTGCGTCCATCTCCGTGATTTAGCTTCGGAAATTACAATCCTTGTAATGAGTTGCTACGTGCGTCTGTTCAGGGCACATGATGGAGATCCAGATCCAAGTCAAAGGAAGCAGATATTGTCTGGCTGGCTGGAGCGTAGAAGAGCTGGGAAAAGCCGCGCATACCAAATAGTGTTTGAATGGGGAAGGAAAACGTAATTAAAGAGGTTGAGGGCCCGAGCTGAAGATGGTGTTTCGGGAACAAAAGTGACAATAAAGATACTCAACGCTAAGGTCGGCACCCTGAGGTTGATAGTCTTCGGTATTCGTTACGGTCATACATGCTCGCGACTTTAGCTTCTTGCAGTCTGGGGAGTGGAAAGAAAACGCAATGTATCCTGCTCTTGAGCAAGGATGAATGAATATTATATGGAAGTGTGATTGAACCAATGCCGCCTGGAAATTGAGTAGGCGGGTACCTAAAAGTACCATCGCTTTTTGCAAATGTAAGAGTAATTGAGCGATGTTCCGAAAGAGTTTAACAATGGTATCGTCGTCATTTGTCGTCATGAATGTGCAGGCCGTAGAAAGATGATGGTACATGTAGCAGGAACTTGATAAACGCCGGCGCTAGTAGTCGCTAAAATGTCAAAATAAGCCTCCAGCAACGAGAGGATAATTCCAAAGCTTATAGCAAGGGGCAACTATGAGGAGTGGGATTTGTGACGTCCTCTGTTGCTAGTCGTGTATTCGCCGTCTGGACACCACTCTTCGGGCTGGAATTCTGGATTCATAAAGTGCGCTGTGTTGAAATGAGAGCTTGAAAAAGTTAGGACTGGACCCACGCAAATTGACATTAATGCTTACTTGCGAAATATCGATGTCTGGAAGGGCTGTGCGTAACCCAAAAAGCCAAATCCTGGTTCCAACTCATACATGGATGGTCGAAAAGGGCCACCTCTTTCGACCGCCAATGGGGCTGTTCGTTCAGCACTCATTGTAGCAGGGGGCGGTGGATGGATGGGAAGCGTCATTGGTGGTTGCTCGAGCTGGATGTTGTGATGGCCCGGTGGATTGTATTGATCTGCAGGACTGCTGTGGATCGGCGAGACGAAGTCGAAGTGGGGGTTGTTGGTACGAGTCGCAGACGCCGGCGCCGATGGATACGGCTGACAAGCCGTGATCTGAGGCTGGACTACCGGACTTGGATTGAAGTCGCACGAAAGTGAAGGCCATCGCTGACCGAGACCTGTGGGAAACATACCCGGGATCATGGTCATGACGTCGGCTACGTTCGATGCTGCCGGCACGAAGTCGTCGCTGTAGTTAGCTAGGTTGACCTGGAGGGTTGACTGAGGATGAATGGGTTGATGTTGAATTGGCTGGGGGACATCTTCAGCCTTGTAGAGGATGTCGTAGTGGCCACTAAGCATCGAGTCAATGGATGTCGAAAACACAGGTTTGCAGAAAAGCTTACGGTCTGTAAAGAAGCCTCAGCATAGGAGCGCCAGGGATAGTCATGTTGTTATGGTCTGTTGGCTCTGCAAAATAGCTTCGGTTGATCTCTTCACCTGGGGAGCGATCCAAGTACCAAACCTCGAGACCAAACCCAGCCGGCTTGACAAGCGCGTCGGCCAGCGCAGCGACGCCAATGTTGTCGGCTTCACACTGTGCAGGCTCGATGTTGTTGGCGCAGTAGGCTTTGACATCGCCCATGGGGACAAAGTGGCCGAAGTCATCCGCATGCGACTGCACCCAGGCGCTGGCGAGAAGCTGCACGAGTCAACATGGATCTTGAACAAGAAAGTTGCACACGGCCTACCTTGAAGTACGTGATGATGGCCATGGAAACGCCCAGGTCGTTGAACGAACGCAGCAGAATGTCGGGGGCGGCTCCGTCCATGGCATGCAGCGAGTTAGCCAGAGTACGCAGCAGTTCGAAGGCCTCCTCGGCAAAGTCCATCCAGATGTCGCGCGGGTAGCCGATGTGGTCGAGCAAGTTGCCCATGGAGTTGAGGCGTGCTTCCTCATCCTCGAGCTTGTTTGCATCGCCTACTCGCAGCAGCGCCTCGAAGTAGGTGAAGGCAATGGCTTGGCAGAGTCAGTACAAGCGAACACGCGGAAGGAGCGACGCGACAGACCTCGCCAGCCACAATGGCCGTCGCCGCGACAGGTGCGGAAGTAGGCGTATTTGGCGGGCAGCGCAGCCGTCTTGATTCTGTAGACGGGGTCTGCAGTGGCGTACTGAGTGGTGATGGCTGCGCTGCTCTGGCGCTCACCAACAAGCGGGCCCTGTCGTGGTCAGCAAGGGAGTTATGGCCGTAATGAGCCGGCGCGCACACTCACCGTTGCCTCTGGCTCATATTCGCTCGACAGCTTCTGCAAGTGGGCCAGCTCCTCGTCAGTCGGTGTGTACGCGGGGTCTGCCATGCTGAAGGTTGATGTGCGGCCGTGCTGATACTGGTGTTGGTAGTCAAAGCCCGCGGGAGCGAGGACCGGGGCGCGCATTGGCAGCGGCGGCCGGGCAAACGCCAATCCCAAGTGGACCAAGCCATCGTAGTGGCTCGGTGCATGAACTCCATGCTGGCCGTGGCCGTGCGGGTAAAAGTTGCTCGTCAACATCGACGGTCTGCTCATCGTGCTCTTCGAGGCTACTCAGCGGTGTGTTTGGACGATGTTCTCCTTCCCCGCCCAATGTGCGTAGAACTGTGTTTCTGAGTGACAGTCGGCGGCGTGACTAGCAGCAGGGGCTTTTCAATTGGATGGTCGATTCCACAGCAGACTCGGCGGCAGCAAGTCGTCCACGAGCTGCTTCAGCGAGGGCAGCAGCGTCTTTAGTAGGTGCAGATATCCGCGGCGGTGGGCTGGAAGCTGTGTCGTTCTGTGTTACCCACCGGCTTCCAGGGGTATGCCAATATATGAGAGAGAAACAGGAGCGATCTTCGCGGCGTGCCAGTGGGAGTCACTCTACTGTCAGGCACAAAAGTACTATGCAACACATTCGCTCTGGCGGATTGAAACGGCGAGTGTCAGTTGCACCAGGAACCTGGAGATGGGGAGAGCCACAGTATCAATCTCGACGGTGCTAATGGCGCCTCATGCACATCGAGCGATGGGGCTGCTCCAGGTGAAACCGGAGGGAGGAGAAGACAAGCGTGACGGCGTACAAGAGGGAGGACATTCCTGTTCACAGGAGTGGACACCAGCGGCGCCTGGGGGCCCTCGAACAAAAAAAAAGCAGCCATGGCTGCTATGAACGAGGCATTAGCGACATCACGCAAGGCCGCCAACAGCGGAACCCGGGCCTGCCTTGGTGTGTGCTATCGCCTTGATGCGCGACTAGTAATGCTCCTGACCTCAGTTCTGGGAAATTGAACTAGCTACTGGCTCTCCTCCCATATCAGATTGCATTAAGATCCGCAAACTCGACGGCCTTGCCGCATGACAGTACTGGGACGCAGCATCCTGACCCATAACAAACGTTGCTTGCCGGAACAATCGCTGAACGTGAGGCTGCTGGTGCATGCGCCGTGTCACGTCGTCAAGTCCCACCCAACAACCCTGGAAAGCATCATGGGAATGTTGAACCCATGCGCCGAAAAAGTGACCTCTCGCTTGCTCACACCAAACCTAGACTACCCACCTCGCCACATTGTTTGAACGCTCCTGTCACAGTAGCCTCCTGCATCGCATGATTCGTTCGCATCTCAGTGGCGCCGATGACGCAGAAAAAGAACTACCCACCGACTGCGATAACCTGGCGAGGTACCGAGTCCCCACGCTGCAAGCGAGCAAGGGTTGTACCCATGGAGCATTGCGTCGGCCTATCATCCTTTCGGTGCTCTCAATTAGTAGATTATCTCTCGCTTGAGACATCAGACCTAGTCTTGCCGCTTCCCCGAACCGCACCCCAGTGGGGTGGTCGAAGTGATTTGGCGAGGTTCGAGGGGGGTTCATCAAGTCACTGCGTCGCTGCATTCAAAGCCTGCTCGCATCACGAAGAGGGCGGAGCAATAGCTGCAGGCGGCTGCGATGACCGTGCAATCGGTTCTCTTGGCAAGTTGGCTGGTTGCAACGAGAAAACGAGGACCATGTTACATACAGAAGCTCACGGCTGACCATCTGTGCCAAGAGCGCGTGCCCGAACAAGTCCACCCCCTCAACCGACGCTGGCACCGCTCTGTGGAAGGAAACTCTTGCCTTGTACTACATGACAGACGAATCCTGCCTCTCCTTTTGAGGAACCTGGCCGCATGTTTCAATCTTTCAGGTGAAGAAAAAGCCTTTGTGACGGTAGTGTGTGACTGCTGATATCTTGTGGTCCCCCTCCGAATACCCAGTCATTGGTCGCCTTGTGGAACGCTCGCAGACCGATGCTGCAAGTCATCCTTTGCTTGATACTCCCGGCAGGCGTCCCGTAGCAGGGCCCTTGCCTTTCGGTCGTCCAGATTTGGTTCCCAGACCGCTCGAATTCCAGGCTAAAGACTGTCCACCAGCACCACCAGGAGTATATTGTGAACCGCTCTCGTCCGACTTGAAGCCGTCTCCGTCATTTAAGACCGTCTGCCAGAGTGATCCAATGGCTGCACTCCACTCTTTCATCGCCTGCACCCGATCCATATCGGAACGACTTTCGATCTCTACCGTCCCGTTTTGCTGGTTGATCTTACCGTGCAGTCTTTTATCGACGATGAGGAAGCCCAGAATTTCCTGGACTTCGGGGAGGGAGATTTTCAGCTGCTTTGAAATGAAGGCCAATGTGAAGCGGGTGTAGGGCGCGACAAGCTTGACAAC
Organism: Dothidotthia symphoricarpi CBS 119687; assembly: GCF_010015815.1. Lineage (NCBI taxonomy): Eukaryota > Fungi > Ascomycota > Dothideomycetes > Pleosporales > Dothidotthiaceae > Dothidotthia > Dothidotthia symphoricarpi. The sequence continues at coordinate 903,406 of NW_022985012.1, forward strand.
TGCCTTGGTGCGCACATTGCGCGTGACCTCGTCAATATTTTCTGCAATGAACGGGTCCTGGAGTAGGTCCTGGTTGTTCTGCAAGATCTTCTCGTACTCATGAATGTCCTCGCGCTGATAAGCAATGACAAGATCTGTCATGGTTGAGATGCGGGGATCATTCTGATAGGGCTTGGTCTCTTGTGAGTCGAACGGATTAATGTCTGAACCCGACAACATGGTCGACAAGACCAGATACTTCAGCACCTGGATCCGCTGCAGGGAGCCAGCCTCGTCGTAATTCTTGAAACTCTCGAAGAAGTCGCTCTGCGCACCCTTCCAGTTCTCTGCGTCACGTCAGTAACATATCTGTATCTTGGGATGGTCTAGCGCTTACCTTCGCTCATGTGCATCTTGCCACCACATTCCCGGATGATACCCATGATCTTAGGATGTGGGACTGCCGACTTGACCTTGAGAGCTCGCTGGTATAGTGCCTAATGAACAGTCAGATGCGTATGTAGGTGAAATGGAACGGGGCGAGGAGCTGACCTTCAGACGCTTGTTGTTCCTAGTTTCAGCGTACATGAGAATCTCCAGTGAGTATACCTCCAATGAGTAGGTTCCTTTACTCGGGTCGTCTGTTCCGTCTTCCTTCTGGCAAGTCTTGTGCAACTCTCGAAGTTTCTCTGTCAGCTGGCGGTAATCTTTCCTGTCCAACCACAGCCTCGCGAGCTTGATGTTTGTCTTCAGCCACAATCGCTCGTTGTTGGTGCTCTGGAAGATGTCAAGCGTTAGAGCATAGAACTTCTCCATGCAGCGATACGCGTCGGCATCGTCCGCAGCCTTTTCTATGAAGTCGAGCATGTTGTTGATGGACTTCTCGGAGTAGTTGCGCGTCACGGCCGACTTGACATATGTGAGAAGCTCCTTATAATGCTCCACTGCCTGGACTGGTGTCAGTTCTCTTCCATGGTAGTTCCAACCACGATACTGACCTTGTCGTGTCGTCCAAGCTTGAACTCCAGCTTGATTGCCTGCTTCAGTCCCTTAAAGCCCCTACACGTCCATCAGTGCCCTGCCATCTGTATGTCTCTAAACAGTATCGTACCAATCCGACTTTTCCTCTTCGAGCGCCGGGACTTCGAGGAATTCATCTATAGCTGTCTCTGGATCCTCGGCTTTCAACTGCTTCGCATTGTAGTACTTGTTCTCAATGTCGACATCGCCACTCTGCTCCTCGTCGTCGTCTTCGTACTCGAAATCGTATCTATTGATGGTCAGAAAGGTCAAGGCGCTGTGGTTACAACGGAAGCTCACTCCTCCTCCCCAGAGTCCTGCATGAAGTCGTCGTCGTCAGACATGGCTGCGGCGGGGATGGCAAATCCGGGAGCGTGCGGTAGGTTTGGTGACGAGAAAGGTGGATCTGAAGCTGCAGGCCAAGTAGCAGTATATCCTGACGCGCGTGTGTTGGTTGCGCAAAAGCAATTAAGAGCGTTGGAATGTTTGTTTGCTGGAGGCGGTGGTGCCTGCTGCGATAGGTACGCCCCGCGGAGGTGGGCCGCTAACAACAACTTTGGTGGGGCATCCCGCATCCAGAGATTCACCTCAATAAGTGCGCCTACTTGTCTATATTTCTACTCTTTTGGCATCATTGCTAGAGACGTGCGCAGATGGAGCAGCCAGGATGGTGCCGTTGCTGTTGCCATTCACACACTCGTGCCCATCACCACCTCGAATCACAGACACGCCAAAACTCACTCTATATTCGAGTTTCCACACCGCATTGAGCGCGACTGTTCTGGTAAACCAAGAGATTGGAACAGTATTGCGAATGTTTCTGAGTGGCATTGTGACTGCTGGGACGGCGACGAATGTTGATATGATGGCGCGAACTTGATGCGCTTTGCAGATTCCATGATAGGATCGGCCTTTGAGTCTTAAACGGCCAAATTTCAAGGTCGTCGACAGCCATTCACAGGAGCCTCTTCAGAAGGCATGGAAGCAGGTATCTTGGTAGGCATTGAGGCTGACACGTGGAATCCCCGTCGATTGCCAGCAAGTCATACTTTTCCCAATAAGCTTTCCCCGCGCGAACACCAGCCGGTCCGCTAGCAGTCGGTCGTTGGTCTTGACGCCGTCATGAAACATATCTCGCTCACAATCTCAGCAGAAGCAACATAGACCTACCATTGCCCACGTTACCTCAGCACCTGTAAGTACACATCACCGCTACTTTGGTGTCGGTCCCCGTTGGCAAGCATGCTGCACCCTGTGGGCGTCGACATGTCGAGATGCATTTCGTGCAGAAGACGGTGGAGTTACCTAGTCGTGTTGACTGCCTAAATAGCCCTAGCGCTGGCCTCGACTTCAACCCGACTCCGTCGCTTCGCTACCTCTCTGACCAGCCCGGCTCTGGAACATTGCTATCGCCTTCTGCCCTCCGCCATCCGCACTCCCCGCCATCGCCTTTGCTCCGCTTGCCAGCGACAACGCTCCTGCATCGTCAACGCGCCTGCACTCGCTCTCCTGACACCGACAACACCGATTCCCTCACCAAGTCTCCTCGCTAACCTTCGCGATGCCTATGTGCGGTGGAACGAAGTCTGTGCAGCGCAAGCTGGTACTTCTGTATGTCTCGCCTTGCATGGAGGAACTGTCGCCTGGCGTGGACAGGGGAACACGCGACGGGTGTGGGCTAACAGGTTCACAACAGTGGCGATGGCGCATGTGGAAAGACATCTCTGCTTAACGTCTTCACAAGAGGGTATGTTTACACCGTCACAGGCTTGTGACTGCCAATGGGAAGAAAAGGTAAAGCTGACAGACCAACAGATACTTCCCCACGGTATAGTAAGTGACATGCGCCTACAACTTCTGCGCTCAAGGCTGACTCTAGCCCCCTCCAGCGAGCCTACTGTATTCGGTCAGTATCCTACGCGATTACGATTGACTGGACTGCACTAATTCATTGCACAGAAAACTATGTTCACGGTTCGTTGCGATGCGTCCGTCGCCAGTACCCTCCATTAACACCCATTTCCAGACATCTACATCGACAACACGCACGTAGAGCTTAGCCTGTGGGACACCGCCGGTCAGGAGGAATTCGACAGGTTACGGTCCCTTAGCTACGACGACACCCACGCCATCATGCTCTGCTTTTCCGTCGACTCGCCCGATTCTCTCGAGAACGTCGAAACGAAATGGGTTGGAGAGATCACGGAGAACTGTCCGGGCGTCAAGCTCGTACTCGTCGCGTTGAAGTGTGATTTGCGAAAACGAGAAGACGAGGATGCCGAGGAAGGAGAGCCCGAGAAGCCGTGCATCAACTATGAGGAGGGTCTCCGGGTCGCAGAGAAGATCAAGGCGTTGCGGTACCTCGGTATGACACGACATCGCGCATGGGCCTTGACATGTCGGCTGACTAGAATAACAGAATGCTCCGCCATGAAAAACCGCGGCGTCAACGAGGCCTTTACTGAAGCCGCCCGCGTCGCCCTGCAAGTCAAAACGAGCAAGGACAAGAGTGGCGGTTGTACAATCCTATGATTGCCCCGTTCCCCTGTCACCCTCTTATTCGCCCGCATTTCCCCCATTCACAGCCACCACATACAAAACAGCCCGATACCTACCTTTTCGCCACCATGTTCATACCCTTTCTTACATCTGCCTGCGGCTGATTCAATTTCTTTCTAGCATTAATCTCTGACGCTCCACGCAGTCGCCTGGAACAACTCATACCCTGATTCCTTTGGATTTTATCGGATGGTTTTTTTGATTATGGGGCATACATCCTGATAGACCTTCTGAGCGGCCCCCCTTTCGTTTCGCGGTCCACTTTTACTGTATATGTTTAGTGTAAACTCTGGCTCTTGCTCATTTTTAATCTTGTTCATATTGGAGTAGTTTCACGTAGATCTGGCTGTATCTACTTGCCTCGTGGTGTTGGAGATTCGATATGAGGGCTTGATTTTCTAAAAGTAGACGGAATCACATTACCTTCATGTATCTTGTGTTCATGACCAAGTGAAGGCATTATTATTATCACCCCTTCCACGTCCCATCATCCGATCCGATAAAACAGATGGTGTCCTCAAATCCAGCACCATCCCATCATGCCCTTTCTTCCTAGTAGCCTCCACCGACGGAATCATCGGTATAGAGCCTTGTTGCTCCAGGCCTATCCACCGCATCCACTCCGTTTCCTTTTGCTTCGCCCACCTTCGTCCTAGCCTCCTGCATGATCCACAACCCCGAACTCGTACCCAGCCTAGTTGCTCCGGCCTCTAACATCTGCACCGCCGTCTCTAGGCTCCTCACGCCCCCGCTAGCCTTGACCTGCATCTTCCTGCTCCCCACCCTCTGAGCTTGCAAGTACTCGGCGGCAGCAACCATGAGCTGCACGTGCGGCAGCGTTGCCCCGTGTCCGTTAAACCCCGTTGAGGTTTTGATAAAGTCAAAGTTTGCAGCTGCGGCAAGGTGAGAAGCGGCGAGGATCTGTGCGTCGGTGAGTTGCGAGGTCTCGAGAATCAATTTCAAAACTACGGGGCTGGGGCAGAGGGAGCGCATGGATGCTAGTTCGCGGAAGATTGCGCTGTAGTCCGGAAGCTCATCATTCTCATCTTCCGAGGCCTTGGAGTTCGCGTACGTGTTTGCGGCGGTGATGCTATCGATTGCCGAGTCGTGGGAGCGGATGGGCACGGTTCGAGCAGCGGGTTTGTTATGTTTTGTCAGCAGGGCGTGGTTGAGCACGAGGTCAAGTTCTAGGGCGCCTGCTTGGACGGCGGCACGGGCTTCGCGCAGCTTCGAGTGTGTGTCCTGTGTGCCTTCGTGAAAGCCGACAACACAGGCTACAAGGACAGAGGAGCCCTTGAGGTTGGATATGCAGCGTGAGACCCAGTTGAGACGAACGCATACAGACTGTCGCGTACATTAGCTCGTGCATTTCGACTGTGAATGTCAAATTTCCATCCTTAAGCATCCTGTTCGAAAGATGAAAGGGGGAAAACAGACCTTGAAATCCTCCGTCCGCGCCTCACTGCACAGCCCATCCACCGCGCTCTGCGTAGTATCCAACTTCAAAACCGTATGATCAATCGTCTTAGCCAACTCCTTCAGCGCTTCCTGCCCATTCCTCATTTGCGGACCCTGATAGACTTTCCTCGCTTCCACCGCTTTCAACACTGCTTTCTGTGTCTCTTCAATCTGCGCCGCCCACTCAGCGTTCGTGTACCGGTCTGTCATGACTTCTATTGGTCCCAGGTCGGCGTCGAGCGCAGGATTTGCGGCTAGGAAACCGCGGATGAAGACCTCAGATTCTGTGAGGGGGATGGGGTGGGGATTGGGGGATGTTGAGGAGGACATTGCAGTTTAAGTGGCTTCTGTAGTTTGGAAGAACAGGAGCATGAGAGACGGATGACGTTGATTGGCTGACTTGATCACAAATCACCCCTTTGTAAAGGTAGTGCAAGGGTAAATGTTGTGCATGAAGGAAGCGGGCTGTTTGTTTACTTTAACTGTTAATGTCTCTTGTCGGAGGTCGCCGACCGCGTTTACTCATAGAGGGGCAAGGCTGAGGTCCTGCTACTCTGGGTAAGGACAGTCAAATGATCTAGAAAGCATCGAGGCAGTCGGTCTTGTGGGTTCGTGCTCCGAAGAGCGATGCATTTGATAGGACCGTCAAATGCCTTGCATATATACCATTGAACATGTTTCACATAATGATGACTTCGAGATCGTACTGCCATGTCATGTGTCGAATCACGTCAAGTGTAGGTAGGCAGTACGAAGCAGCATTTGGAGCAAGCGTGAGAAATTGACCTGTTCGATTTACAAAGGACCGCTTGCATGCGGAGGCGTCCTCGATTGCAACCGGTCCTTGCCCTCGGACGACTAATCCGGGGCTCTGAGATGCCATCTCCCCTCCCACATGCATGTACATGAAAGCTGTAGAAGAGCATGCCGAACAAAAGGAAATAGATTCGAGAAAGGTTGCCCATGATCAACGCTAGATATCCGGAACTCCCATTTTGACTTTTGCATTGACTCGAGTCGAAAGATCCCTCTTCTATCCGGCGGTCGAGTCGATCGGTACCAAATGAGATCTACATCCTTATCCCATAAGAGTCGTCATCGTAACCCATCAAATCCCCGCCGTCATCATCTCGAAGAGTCGTTTACTTCCTTCGGAAAGAGCAGCCCTCGGTCAACCGCGCCTTGCCACCAGTTGGCTGGCACCTGAGCAGCCTGTTAGCCGTGTATTCCATTCATATCTTCCAGGCGGCGCTTGACTTACAGGACCTGCGAGCAGCCCTGGCAGACGACAACTGTGTTTGCGTGCGAGAAGACGGTGGTGATGGTGAAGCATCCCGGGCACTTGACGTCCATGAAGAAGGATCGGGGAGCGGGCACGAGGGTCTTGAGCTTGTGCTTGCGGGCCTCACTGGGGGTGCGTTAGTCGACTGTCCAAGAAGCGTAGCGAGGGCTCAATGCGTACGCGGCCGGGGTGGGGTTGAGAAGGTCAACTGCGAGAACCTGGAGGCTTGTCAGCACAGAAGACCCATTGAGATTGAAATTGGCATTGTTGTTGCAAGCTGGGCGTCGCCGGAGTGCGAATCGAACATTTCGGTGGCGAACTCTGCTTGTCGTGTGTGCCTCCTCACAGTTCCTCCAGACACGTCTCGGCGGGCTCGCTGGGGCTGAAACTCACCATTTTGACGGTTGATGAAGAGTCCTAGGTTGGTGTTTGTCGTTGACGAGTCGAAGTCGATGGATTGGGCGCGAGAGTCGGGGACGCGAACGGCTTGAATAGTGAGGGGATCGAAGGCAAACGGGTGATTCTGTCGTGTGGGCGATTGGCTTGGCATCATTTTAGTGCGTCGGCTAATTCGTTGTTTTCGGTCTATGGCCTCACCGATCTTCACTTTTGTCTGACTCCAACATTGATTCTTACCTACAAGCCTGTTCAGGCAACAATGTAACTGCCATTGTGTCACTGACGGTTGCATGAAAATCACGAAGGGGTGGCGTATAAGTAGGATGTTGCACATACATGCTCCCTTTACATTGACGACGATGCACTAGGCGGAGCAAACTCCGTGAAGTCGCGATGCAAACTTCGTCTCCTGTTCGCGCGCTTTTTGTCTCATCGAGGGTATCTATTCCTGCAACGCTTGTCAAAGAATATCTGACTAGAACTGTAACTGCATACTTCATATATTTTTAGCCGCTTCACGACGTGAAGTACGAAGGTATCTCAGTGGCCAGAAGTCGTTCCGGACCATTGTAGATCGTTGTCTCTCATTTGATTCGAGAAGAAGTTGATGCCGTTTGAAAAGCCAACACTGTCGATACGCTAAAATGCGAGATATTTCCTAATCCGCTCCCGTGTAACCCCACTTCGCGTCACCAAGCGTCAAACCATACATGAAAGTATACATATAAACAAGCTCAGTACACATAAAAAGTCATCTGCAACAAGATTTCCCATCCATAATGGCATCCAAAGAGAAGAACGACCAAGAACTGGAGAAGGCGAGGCAGTTAAACCACATACCATGGTCCGAAGAATACGAGAAAATGATCTCCGGCATGCTGTACAGATCTGCATTCTCAACACTGTAGAAAATTGACTGATAGAAAAACCAGATATAATTCTTATGATCCAAAGTTGAACGAAGCCCGTTTCAAGGCCCGAGCCTTCGCTCACAAATATAACACATGGTTTCCGCCCGCAGATACCGACCCTTCGACTGGCTTTGATGTCCTGGCCAAAGAACGCTACAAGATGCTAAAAGAAATTATCGGCCATGTAGCCGACGATGAGCTATGTACGTGCCGTATCCTCTTTTCCAACGTACACTAGCGTATCGGGATTTCCAATCCACCCTATTGAATTCCTAAAAGACATTGAAATATGCTCTATTACCTCTACACAAACGCCTACTAACCCGTATAGTTATTGAGCCTCCATTTAACATCGATTACGGGTGCAACATCTCCCTCGGCAAACGCTTCTACGCCAATTTCAATCTCACAATCCTTGACTGCAGTCTCATTACGATTGGCGACCGGTGTATGTTTGGCCCTAACGTGTCCATCTTCGCCGCCACACACGAAGCAGAAGTTCAGTCAAGGAGAGACAACATCGAATACGGGCGACCGGTCGTAATTGGCGATGATTGTTGGATTGGTGGTAATGTCGTGATACTCCCAGGGGTGACGATTGGAAGAGGATGCACGGTGGGCGCAATGAGCGTGGTAACGAAGGATATACCAGACTTTAGCGTCGCCATAGGACAGCCAGCGAAGGTAGTGAAGAAGGTGCAGCCAGTACCGCTTGAGGCGTAAGATGGGGAGAAGGAGCAGACGTGGTAGATGCTACAATCAAACTTCAGACTGAGCTCAGCCGCGATTGGTCTTTATTAAACAATTCTCCATTGGATTCTGCCATCGAAGTTCAAGTCGAAAAGTTTGCTCCTGGATGCTGGAACTCATTTAATCTTAACTATGAAAGAAGAGCAGATTTATGGGAAGGTGAAGCGCTAGTTCCTGTGAGTACTGACTTCATGGGATGCACGGGGCACAGCAGAATAGACGGACAATGGCATCTGAATAGTTTTTGGGCAGACAGCACTACATGGATATTTGTAGACTATCAACCAGCCGAGACCCATGCGGAATATGCTGAATTCGAAGACAGAACGTCTGTCCGAAAGGTTCATCCCGCCTTGCCCAACGCCGATCATCCGTGAATCATTCCGTTTGGCGTATAGTTTACTCCTCGTCCTCCTCACCAGCATCATCGTCACCACCCTTCTCGGCAGCCTTGGCCTTCTTCCTCCTGACACGGCCGGGACGACCTCCACCGAATGGCGAGGTCAAGGCGAAGTCGATGTGCTTCTGGGAGTCGAGACGGACCATGAAGGAGGGGACGTTGACGATCTGCTTGCCAACACTGTCGCGTACTGTCAGCCACCAGGTCTTTCAACTGGACGTGTCGCAAATGCTTACCGAATGTGGCGCTGGCGGATGAGCACACGAGCGTGGTGGATCGACTTGGCGAGACCGAGCTTGTAGACGCAGGTCTGGAGACGGCGCTCCAAGAAGTCCTCAATCTTGAGAGCCAAGACGTAATCGAGCCTCATGCGGGACTCGTCGAGGACACCGACACGGACGAGACGGCGGATAAGGGCGTTACCCTCGAAGAGGCGCTTGGGGTCCTTCTCGTCAAGGGTCAAGAGCGAACTGGGCGGGCATTAGTGATGGTGTGCATTTCCGGGAAGTGCAAAGTCGAGAATTAGTGAATTCGCAATTGCGGAGGGCCTGCTTACCGGGCAGCACGACGGATCTTGGACAGAGTCAACTGCACGCGCCAGACCTCGCGCTTGTTGCGGAGACCATACTCGCCAACGAGCTTCAACTCGGTGTCCCTATCCCATCATTAACCGGTTGTCCCAGACGTAAGCGGAGCAAGCTCGCGCTCAGTGGCCATGGGGGAATACACACAGACGAGCGGACTCGAAAGGACGACGTGGGACGCTGTACGTCTTGGAGTAGGAGCGGGGCGCCATTGTGGTTGTCGATGGAGAGGGAAGACTGTCGCGAGAGGAGAGAAATGCATGGGCGATAATGTTCTGTGCGCGGTGCCAAGCGGCTGCGTGATTGGCGCCGCTAAGCGAGGGTCGCGCCGCCCACGACGCAGAAATCGGATTCTATCAGCAGAACATCACGAACATCTCCGCACTAACAACACCACCCTCCAGTCTTCACAATGGGTCACGCTGCTGGTCTTCGCGCGGGTACGCGCTATGCGTGAGTTTCGCGGCTGCGCGGTGCACGGCGACGGATGGCTGACGGTTTGGCAGGTTCTCGAGGGACTTCAAGAAGAAGGGAATGGTGAGTAGCTCGACGACACGCGGCAGACGAGATTGATGCGAACATGGCCACAGATCCCTCTCTCGACCTACCTCAAGCAGTACAAGGTCGGCGACATTGTCGATGTCGTAGCCAACGGTACGGAACACCCCGATTGATCGAGTTGGCGGGTGGGGACTCACAGTGCCACAGGTGCTGTCCAGAAGGGTATGCCCTACAAGGTCTACCACGGCAAGACCGGTATCGTCTACAACGTCACCAAGTCCGCTGTCGGCGTCATCCTCCAGAAGCAGGTCGGCAACCGATACATGGAGAAGCGCATCAACGTCCGCGTCGAGCACGTCCGCCACTCCCGTTCGCGAGACGACTTCCTCAAGCGCGTCAAGTCCAACCTTGCCAAGCAGCAGAAGGCCAAGGAGACCGGCGAGCCCCAGCAGATGAAGCGCATCGCGGCTCAGCCCAGGGATGCAAGGACTATCAGCATGACGGACAACAAGCCGGAGAACATCACACCTGTTCCTTACGAGACAACGATCTAGACGTGGAAAAGGTGCTTGTTTGCGGGCGACAAATGGGATACGGATGGTCAAACGGCGTGGTTTCTCGGATCTCTCAATTATTCTCTCTTCTGCACTTTCACTAGCATTGAAAGCGGCGACATCATGGTGCAGACATGAAGGTGTGCCAACATGGCTATGAGTTACCCCTCACACCAATGAAATATCATCCTCCAGTCCCAGTCTCACTTGCAACTTTCGTCTGCACTTACGTTGGTTTTCCTTTTTTTGTGACTATGCTAAGACCTCTGCCACTTGCAAATTTTAAGTTGTCTCCATCATATCGCTTCTTCACAAACATATTGTTGTATGTTATTCGAATGGTTATATGGCCTCTACTCTATATTTAGTATTCAAACTCCCGAACATATCCTGAATGCATGGGCCAGCTCAGAATTCGTGCCTGAAGATCACACTCACTGAGGACTGGACATTATCGTTGGGACTACGTTAATGATCTACCTCCACATTGCTCCAAGACCCCTCGTTTATCTTGTACAAGCATCTATGGGCCTTCCTCATTGTGGAGAACGACTTCGTCCCCACAGTTTAACTCAACACTTTTCGCGTGTTCATTGGTGTCGTAGTTGTCAATAGTATGGTCATAACTCCATTGAGTATGCTACCATTTATTGGTGGTTAAGACGAAAGTATCCCTACATCTTGAATGTTGAGCCTGTACATCCTTCGAGTCCCAGCTTCAGACGGTGTGTTCCACCGTGATCGTTATCTCTGCGATCGGCATGGACAGAATCATTTGTCAAGTGGGACGATGGCAGAGTGTGAGTTGATAGTGTATGACATCTGCGCACTCATATTATCCTAAGAGCGTGAGGAGGGAGATTTACATTTAGCCCCAGGGATGAGCAATCTCAGATTGCTTACCATACCCTTTCTCATACCTACTACGTATATTACAATACTAGAACATGTAAATAGCCAAGTGGGTTTCCGGAATAGCTTGAGTGCTACAACGACCAACGACTCTTGTCGCCTATGTGCGCCTCTAAATTTTGGAATGTCTGCCAACTCTTCCAATGGCTGAGCTTACTTGCCATTCACGACCTGATCTTTGAGCTCTTTTGTCTTCTCTGCAACTAGGTCTGTGACGCCCTTGGCCTCCTCTGTCGCACCTCTAGTCCTCTTTGCCATCCTGTCTTTCCATGCCTTGTCTTCCTCATCACGCATCTCCAATTCCTTTAACCACCTTCCTCTCTTGTCCATCCTGTCCTTCTCCGCCACCATCTTCTCATAGTCCTTTCTCTTCATGCGATCCTTCTTCCAGTACAGATTTCCTGCGACGAGCACAGCAATTGTGAAGGCCTGGGCATAGAGACGGCGACGGAAGTACATATTTGTCATCTTATGGTCGCCTTGTCGCATGGAACGTGTTGCGCCGACAATGGCCCATACTGTGAGGCCGCAGCCAAGAGGGACGAGGGGCTCCTCACGGAAGCGGCGCCAGATCTTGTCGATCGTGTTTTCGTTGTAGAAGTCGCTGTAATGACTCAGCGACGTTCCCTGAAATGTCTGCCTGCGGCCTATACAGGCTCTAGAGGATAATTGACATACGCATTTTCGTCGAAGGAGGAAGGCAGCGGTGCAGTATTTCGAGGACCAGGACCGGTAGCCATGGCGTGTGCGGAGGGGGCGGAGGTGTCGCGTGAGCAAACACTAATAATTAGAGATCCTACAATTGGAATAACTGTGGTACTAGAGGACTCCGTGTTTCACGCAGTTAATTGAATCTCCTATTCAGCTCGTGAGTACTGGTAGGTGGATGCAGCAAGTGCGAGGATGTCTTCGCATGTAGAGCTTGTGGATGAGCTCATCACTTCTGCGCGTCTTCGGGGATCGGTGCTTTCCTTTTCTCCGCTACCGATCTCACGCCGCGCATGCATCGTCGTTGAGCTTCATATCAACCATGGACTAGAAGCGTGCATCCATATTACACATCTTCAACACTGCCTGTTCGCCTTCATGATCTCCACGGTGACGGGCGACAACTTTTTGCGGCGCCATGAACGATGAAGGCGAGTCTTCTCGAGCTGCCTTGCGCCGTATAAGCCATGCCTCTGAGGATGCAGACCTCAACGAAGTGATGATGGAGGTTAACGAGGAAGAGGATGCACGGGAGAAAGAGAAGATTTCTAAGGAAAGAAGGCTGGATGCAAAGAGGAAGAGGATACGTCTTTTGAATGAGCTTCTGCGCGAGCTGGACCTCGTAGTGTACATGGAGCTCATCACGCTCTACTACCTGGAGTATGAATCGCCATGATCCCCAAACGATTCCATGCTGATGACATTGCCTTAGTTGCTCATTCTTCTGGCTTATAGTGCGTGCATTCATACACGGCAGCCTTCTTACACCCGCTACGGATGTAGCTCTCGACCGCCCACCTGACGAACCTAAGCCGTTTCTACCTCTGGTACTCTTCTCCTTTGCCGTGAACTTTTGTCTGCATCTCCTTTATGCTGCGCCGTCCGCTGGTGAAGATACCAGAGGCTATCTGCACGGTGGTTTAATGATAGACTTCATTGGGCAGCAGGGTCCTACTAGCAAATGGAAGCTCGGGGGGCTGGACATGTGCATTCTGCTGTTACAGCTTGTTATGGTTTCAGTGCATGTAAAGAGGCGGGAGTTGAAAAAGAAGTTGGCAAAAGAATCGACTGGCGGAGACGCTCCAACCAACAACGGTGCAGCTATGGATACAGCAGCAGCAGTGGACACCCAAGAAGCAGTAACACCCGACAACCAAGCCCGAGAACAAGACGTTGATTCTGAAGAACGAGGCCTCTTGCGTCGGACTGATAGCATGTCAGACATCGGAGTTGAGCCAGATGAGGACGATAGCCTTTTACCGTTATCTTCCGAGGTTGGCCATGTCGACGCACTGGACGTTCTCGCATCTGGACAGTGTGTAGTTGGCGACTTTGCGCTTGTTGATACACTCCTGGAAGAGAACAGCAACTACAATGCGTACCGTCGGACGCGCTTAGAAGGAACTAGTGATATGCCTGAGACGCTGAGAAGGCTGAACGCCATCCGTCAGAGATTTGGGGTTGGCGGCGGCTGAGGGAGTAACAACTAATCCATTCAATGTCCCCCCGCATATCAAAGGGTTACAGTACTGTATATCGTTAGGCCGCATCCCGCAGGTGATACACACAAGTGACCCCACGCTCTCTTAATTCCTCATCCTACGAGTAACACTACGCGTGACCCTACGTTATCTTGCACTCACAATCCCGTGTGTACCTCCTCGGACTTGTCCAAAGAGGAAGGACTTTGACAACAAATTCTTGAGAAGAACATGGTCCACGAAGTATCGTGGGATGATCGGTCAGGTGGTGATACTACACCCAGACCCTGGAGACTGCAACCTAAGATGGCGTCGCAACGAGCCGTCGTTCCCTGACGGTACCATACCGATCACGGCTTTGCCGCCCGCTCAACAGCATACAACTACTATCCGCACTCCGCTCGTCTCGTTATTGGGCGTACATAATCTGATCGGTATGCCATTAACCCATGTGCATGATTACTGATTTCTCGTACCATAAAATGGGCGTCTGCATCTCGAGATCGACCCATTTATGTCTTGCGTGTGCCTCCACCACATTATCATGTTTAAGTTAGGTCGCCTCTAGGCGAACGCGGACGAGGCGCAAGGGTGAGGCGGGCACCGCAAATGATTTAATGTCTTGTTCGGAGACAGACAGTTGAATGGATAGGTTCTTCTCTATTTGTCATCTCCACTTGGTTAGCCGTTGTACTTGTTGTTTTCGAACGGAATATTAATTGACATGACTGTCACAAACAAGATCACGAACGAAGGCCACTTATGAAAGTAGGATTGAGATAGGTACACCCGCACCTCTTTCCTTAATGCAGTGAATCTCACTCGCAGCCATATACCGGTAATCGAGATGTCATCTCATCCATCTGGGGTCGGCGATGACTCGCCTCCCACTCAACCCCGCCAACCAGCGGACCGAAAATTAGGCAATGTCGCACGATTTTCATGATTGGTGGTCTGATGTTGCCCGCTTGCACTTAACTCTAAATTCCTGCATGCTGACATGCATGGCGGTGCATGATTAGGGCGCTGTACCAGTCGGGTGGGATTGATGTATGCAACATGTGCAGAATGTAGCCGGGTGTACGTGCATATAGGATTTCGAGGTTCGTGCGCGTAGGTCAAGACGAGAATGTTGTCTGACGGAGTTTCTCCATGCCTTCTCGAGGATCGGGAACGTAAAGGGATCCCAGATGGAAGCATACTTATCTCTAGATGTTCTGCGGCGCGCGAGCCGCGCAAGGATCCTATTATCTAGAGGGCGCCAACAACATACCCACGCCCTATTACCGAACCTTCCACGCGTATGCGTAACCATCGAGGCTCTCTCCAGTGATGAGACAGATAAGGTCCAACCCTTACAACATCACGCAAGCCCACATCTGCATCACATGCATAAGCGCTGGCCGGTCAGTTGTTGTTGCTCCGCACTGGCCCGAATCCTCCCACCCCGTCCCTTGTGCAATGCAATGATATGTGGGACTGCGCATGGATATGATAAGTTGGCCACACAGCAGCGGCTGCCCATGTGAGGGCTGTATGGCATTTGTTGGAACAGGAGCCGCATATGTGCAGGTGGTTGAACCCTGAAGAAGTCTGCAGGGAGACTGGGTATAGATCGAACAGCGCCAGATGTTGAATGCACGCCATGTATTGATTTTGTGCAGTCGGAGAAAGGCGCAACAATTCGTATCCCGAGATGCACTTTGAGCAAACAGATCTGACGGACATACGGTGAGGCGGGTACACACGTGTCGGAGTGGGATGCGAGTGGAGCCCTTGCGAGTACTCGATGTGTTCTGCGCGTGATGCGATTGTCGTGGGTCAGGTATAAGAGATTGAGTCCGCGTCAAGCGACTGCGTGCTCATGATGTCTTGGCAAGGTCGGCATCGTAGAATGGGCCGGCGGTATGATGCCGGGGCCGGGCCAGGATCAATCGGTAAATACTAGCCTATGAAGCCCGGGTAGTGATACCGACCTTGTGCTAGGCAGTGGAATGCCACCAGCCGTTGAGTCAGCGTGCTTGCATACTCGGGTTCGCATAGGTACGCCCGAAGCATGGGTGAACGACGGCTAAATTCTTAGAGGGGGGAAGCCGTGTACGTCAAGTCAGCATTTGTGCAGCCTCTATGCAGTCATAGATGGAAAGCGGCCGAGTACGGGGATGGCGCACGTCTCATGAACATCGCGGGGTGCGGCTTGTGGGTAGGTTCCTTACTAGGGGTCATACGCAAGTTGAGGGTTGTGCCGCTTCATGTGGCGGTGGGGGATTTTCAACAACGACAGATTGTGCTGCAACTCATAGCTTGAATGCTTGGCAGACAGGCCCAGACCGAAGATTGTGCGAAGATTGTAGGATCAGCAAGACAGTGCCTTGACGAGTTACGCACGCGATATGCCATTCGCAGCAGGTCTGGCTTGGTAGAAGTCACGAGACCTCGACAGCATGCAGGACATGCATTGATTTCCAATACGTCTTGCAGAGTTGAAGCGATGCGGCTTCTTCGCGAGAGTCCATGAAGGAGAGGGCGTAGCCCAGTCTGGCGATGTCGCCATGCCAGACGGGTAAACCATGCAAGCCTAGCGCGGCACGCGTCTGTGGAGCAGTATGAATGTGAAGTTGGTTGGGCATCAACGGTTCGGCAGTCTCCCGAACTCGAATGCGAGCTCGGTACATGTTGCGGGACGTCAATCCGCAGCGGCACAGCCCTTGTAAGGTTCACAGGTTCGGTCCGATTATCAAAAGACAAAGAAGCGCAGTCTTGGCAACTGGCGGAAGGCTGAAATAGGCTGCCGTGAGCTTTGTGCGCGGCTCATGATGGATACTACCACGCATGACTCGCAACCTACAATGCTACGCTGACTGACATCTACAGTGCCGTGTCGATTGATGATGGCATCGTGCAAAATAGCATCTCGCGCTGTCGCCAATCGCGTCGTGCTGTGAAGGTTCGCGACAGGAGCTTAAGACTTAGTGTTGGACAAGACGTACGGTCCATTGCAAAAGCGGGCACGGGGAATACGGTTTCTGAGCCTTCGGCAGATCAGGTATCCCAAATCGGCGATTAAACCAAGTAACACTTGTGCTATCAATACCGTATTTCCCGTATGCTCGCTTTGCAATGTGCCGCCCCCTTGTAAGCGTGGATGATCTACCAGCTCCCCGTCGAACGGGCCGGCACCGGAGGCTATTCCGAAGCGAAAAGTATGCAGAACACACTTTAGAAGATTCCAGTGCAACGGGAGCATGGCTTGAACCTAAGAGAAAATCTCAATGCTGACTCGCGGTCACTGGCAGTGTGCTTGTTAATAACGCGTCTGTTTAACCCACTAGATTGCATACGTGGTCACTGGTAACTCGTATTGTTGCAGTCAAGTCGACGCGCTCACATTGCGCATGTCGACGTGGCGGTTCCATGACATTGGTGCAGTATGAGAGCGATCCACAGAAGTAACGTTATGCGTGCTAGGAAAGACGGCAGATCTAGCTTTGAAGACGAAATTCGGTACCCGCTGGTACCTGATCCGGACGATCATGTGGTCGTGAGGCCCGATGTTTGGGTTGAGATGATACACAATTGAACGCTATTATGAACTTTGACGTGGACCTCGGCATAGATTGGACGTGACGAAATGTTTAATCAGGGGTGAAACAAGTGACGCAGCGACACATCAGAACCGTACAAAACCGTTGAGAGGCCGCAAATGAACACATGGCAGCCACCTGTAGAGACTAAACTTAGCATGAACTTGGTCCACGCACAGTGCTAACGCTGGGCTGATGGCTTGAGTTTGCAAGCCCCCATGGCGCTTTTAGTTCCGTATCCAGCATTCCTGTACCATTGCTCTCAGCTCATTGTGTGTCGAACGTGGTAATTGCCCGGAGGACACGAGCAGGAAAAGGTGAGCAATAGGTATGTTTCCAAAACGCCTTGCGACAGTCAAATGACGATCAGGTACAAGGCGTAATCATTGTATCATATCGTAAATTAAGACGGCGCAAATAGCGGCATCGGAGATGCCCACATACATTTGCTCAACAGGAAGTGATGGGCAGGTGGGGATTCATTTGTAGATCATATGGTCTCGAACTCAAACTTTAGGAACATTGCCATTTGTTGCCAAGACCTGTGCACGTGGTTAAAAAAAAACATCATGGTGCGGCGTAGCTAATGTGAACAGACAGATGCACGGATACATAGTTCAACTTGTCACCTTGCTGTGATGAGCGGCATCGAGATCTTGGTTATGAAAATCTCAAGAAGATCAGCGTTGGCCAATACATGCATATTTTTGGAGAATGCAGGCAATCGCGGAATTATGGGTCCGTGAAGATCATCTGTAAGATAAGACATGACCGTCTCACCATGACGGACCATGAACCATAATGGACTAGCAATGTGGCTAGCTGATTGGTTTAAGTCGAGTTGCAATAACACAATTAGGGATGAAAAGTGTTACGCTTTACCGATATGTACAGACTGGCAAAACAATGAATAACTCCGTGAGGATGTTCTCGTCTAGAGATGACTATCGACAAATAGCCAATGATCATCGTGCAAATAACGATGTATAGAAAAATAGAGCGTTGATGAAAAAGCCGATAGGGTATAAGGCAGATATGTACTCGCGTACAAGTCAAATGCTAAAATCAACCGCCAATGCATACAGAAACATGACAGTTTGAGATAAGAACCTCCTGAAAGCGCAAAGTAGAAAATGCGACAACAAAATTACAAGCATGTAGTAGTTATTGAAAACACATCAAAACACTATTGCCTGGCTCTCGAAAAAAGTGTACTTCCCATTGCCTTAACACTAAGGAAAGCATCAATATCTGTGCTGATAACGTCCAGCATCCGAACCAAAGGAACCACGATAATCGGGACGTTCCAAGTAGGATTGCCTTGGAAGGCCTTGCTCTTGCGGAGGTGCGTGCTGAATCGGAGATGAACCAGGAATCGTCGAACGGTTTGCGGACGAAAACATGGGTGCAGAGTAGTTGTCAGAAGGGTTGTTGAACTCAGTGGGTGAAGGTCCAACAACAGGGTGATAGCTGCTCGTCCGCCTACGTACGTTCCGCTCGGAATCATGGCTCTCTTCTTCGTATCCCGCGTAGGATTCCTCTGAGCCGTCGACAGTGGTAGGAGAGGTTGGGTGGGAAATTGATATTGACAGGCGTCTCAATCGAGGCGACGAAGGTCTTGCGCAATGTCTTTCAGCCCCAGGTTGTTGGTATAAAACAGATTTGAAGTGATCTCTCTCACCGCGATAGTAATCGGCGTCTTCTAGTGCGTTGCGCAATTGTTGTTCCAAACGAGAGATGCTCACGGACGCCTCACGCTCCTTTTCCTTTCGCCTAGCACGAAAGCGAGCAGAGGCGCCAGCATTACGCCTTCGCTTTTCATCAGCAACCTTGGAAGCTGCTTGGACGTCCACGGGTATCTGAACCGGATGCCCCTGTTGGCTTTTGATCGTCATAAGCTGGATGCTACTTTGGGCACTAGGTGCCATGGGAATCATGTTGTGTTCAATCGACATGGTTGAATTTTGACCGTCTTGCACTTGGGCATTTGGTGGCATAGCCATGTAGTGTCCCTGCGAACTAAGATTCTCGTATCCCGACGCAACAGAGGTAGATCGACTGTAAGACGAATAGTGGGTCATGGGGCTCGCGCTGCCAGACTGAGAGTAGTTCGCACTTGGGCGACGAACCTCTGCACGGTTTGAATGTGGAGGAGTCGGCGCCATCGATAACCCTGGAGGAAAGTATGCACCTCGGCTTACGACGGGAGGCGTAGGTAAAGCTGGCTGTGATGCTCCTGGATCAGACGGGCGGATGCTACCAGACAGGAAGGGCGACTGATGTGCATCAATTGTACCTGTAGGTGCATTGAGGATTCCAAGGCTCTTCGGTTTATGCAGCCTTGGTGACAGGGCAGTCAACCGGTGCCTTGCAGTAGGCTTCCCCAAGGGCTGAATCTGCCTCGAACTATTGAGTTCGCTTTGTGTACGCTCGACACTAGGACGACGACTGATTGAGGGCAGGTTTTGGGGATGCAGTGATTCAACAGGTGAAGGCGACTCCATCTGAGATGCACTGCGTCTTCGACTCCTCGGCTGTTCCGTCTGATCCATTTGAGGATTGAGGATAGAGTGAACACCCAAAACATGACCATATCTCTTATCCGAAGGAGTAGGTGGTGTCTTGGAGAGCTCGCGTAGGGATGGAAGCGAGATAATCGAGTTGCCAGGGCCATCTCGACGGCTATTCCTGTGAGGCGGCTGCATGCAGGAAAATGATTGGGTGGGGGACAACTGAGGGGTGGTTTGCTCCGAACGAGGTTCTCCCCCCGGCAACTGGGACATGGAGAAGAAGTTGTCAGAGCCCCTCTGACCACGATAGGCTGCCCATGAGCAGTCTGGCTTAGGATCGTTATTGTATGGTGGAGTCAAGGAGTGGCGATAGTGAGGCGCTTGAATAGCGGGGAGAGTTTGGGTAGCCAGTGTGACAACGAGGGATGGGAGTCGTGTTGACGACCACCCACAGAACGACAAGTGAGGAAAAGGTATTTGCTGTATCCGAACCGGCAAACTTAGTCGGATGCACGATCTTGAAAGTGACGATGCGTAAACTTCCAATAGTCGAGACTGTTTTGACTTTCCAAGGAAGGCCGTTCAACACGCGTGGGGGTGATGGATCGTGCTATACCTGGAGTGGTGTTGATGCACCGTAGTAAGACAGTATGTTGGTGGAGAGAGTGAAGCGTTTTGGAAATAAATTTGCACCTTTCTGGGGACCTCTAGAGGGCATATACGAATTTGCGGTGTGTGAGCTGCAAAGATAGCAAATCATAAATGAGGCACCCATACCCCTAGTTCCATCTCCCGCATAAAGAGAAAGTAGCTCCGTACATCATGCCCTGTCGGCGGCTTTTTTTTATGGCGCTAGGCATACCGGGATTTGGTGCTAGGCATGCCTTTACCGCTACTGCGCGGAACCGGAAGACGCAAGAGCGCGCAAGAGCCAAGCCCTGAGACACGACTCACACGACGTGCGTTCGGCCCAAAGCGATGCAAGTGCAGACTCAAGGCATATAGCCCCTGTCGCCCTACCCTCATTCAAGGCAGTGACCCTGTCGTCCATCGGAGGACAGTCCGGGCGGCGTTATCTCACCGTGTCTGCATCTCATCATGTGCCCGTGGGTGAAGCGAATGCCTGCCGCGCCACCAAGAACGAAAATGATTGCACATTTCCTATTTGCACATCGTTCATTGGCAGGGACGTGTCGGGCTGCAATCCCCGGAACAATGTTCTGCGCCGCATGCGCCCTCGCCGAAGAAAGAACAAAGCACGATCTGCTTATCCTCAAAGCAGCCCAAGGGATCGACGACAGCGAATGGGTCTTGCCAATGACACGGCAGAAGAAAACGTCAGCCGCCCTTCGGTGGGGGCGGCAAAGACAACGTCTCGCGGCTCGCGGGAGGGAAAGGTTTGGCTGTTGGTTATGACTAAGCGAAGTCGACTGTGCAATCCCTAGGTATTGACGTGGAAACGATCGGGTACAAGAGACAGATATTCAGGTTTGTTTTGTAGGTACTTTTTCCATGAACTGCGGACATCGTGCTCGAGCATCAGCAGTTGCAAGCGAGGCAGACTGTGGGTATCTACGCTGCCGTTCAATCCTTGGATGGTATGGAGTACGCATTTCCGGTAGAACCCACGTGTCGTGGGGTGTAGTTCGTAGGTCGCGGGCTTTTACCAACGGAGCAGTCCCTGGATCGATAGCGTTTAACTCCCCGGAACTGTGATGCAAGTAACGCAAAATCTTAGCCATTGATACACGGGCATACTTTGCCTTGTAGTCTTCTCTGAGCTACCTTGAATCGGTACACAAAAAGAACGAAATATATCTATCGCATTGGGTGTGACGTGCTTTGGGCGAGCCTTTCGCATGTTTCGTCACCAAAAGCATGGGGGCGTCTACGTGCGCACCCTCCCCTGCGTCTCCTCAGCTCACGTTAACCCGGTTCCGGTGGCTTACATCAGGGAAAATAAACATCGAGGTTACGCCCAGGGGTACCGCGTACGACCCCACAACGGGTTGAAGCGCGCGAACTTTCTCGCGCCAGATCTGTTGCCTGAGAACGTGCTTAGATAGGGTTTGGTGATCCAGGCCATCATGGAAGACGTACACGCAATTCTCGAAATTATCAATCGGTCAAAGTGAGCTGAGGCATGGGTGCCTGTACCCCACTGCCGTGTGAGCGCTGGGATTGGCGGCCAAGGCGACCAAAGACGGCATAGGCCATATCCAGTGCTGTGGTCTCCAGGACCTCGGAACGACCTCGAATGATCCGAGTTGATCGGTTGGCTAGCCCTCCAATAGTCCCCTGGTCCAAGCTGCCGGAATGTCTGACCAGACAGAAAAGAGAACGAGGGTTACTCTGCCATGGCATCATTCTGTCTTCCTAGCAGTTGACGTACCTGTCCCAGCCCGCTGGAATTGTATCCATGCTAGGGCTAGGTAAGATCGGGTAGAGGGTCTCGACTTGCTTCACGTTTGCTTTTTGTGACTACGAGCGTCTTTGGCTGTCATGTTACAACGCTGACCGGTTTGTGCAACACGAGTGACGCCTGATGAGCAAACTACGGCAGCCCCTTGATGGCGTGATTCTGCTTAGGAAAATACATATAGCTTAGCGGGACAACCACAACGTGCCTCGTAATGATTCAAGACACTTGGACATAATTGTCTTTGAATCCGGTTAAGCACGCATCGTCACCACGCCAAACCTCACTGAGACTGATTGCCTGTCCACGATAGGCGCATTGCAGAACAGAGTCAAAAGCAACAACAAGACGAGATACATACAATCGAAAGTGACAACCACCTCCTTCGACGGAGCGGCAGTTTTAATCATTGAACGCCTTCGAAACTAAGCGGGAAACGACCCTTGCTCTAGGAGCGTGTGGGCCATGACAAGTTTGTCACACGCCCCTGTAATAAACATGCAAGTATCGTCTGAGAGGGGGAAAGTTGACAATTCGAATCAGCAACAAGCTACCCCACATCCAGTGTACTCGGCTGTTTTGATTTCAGGCGGCAAGAGCGTTCGTTCACGACACGTTGGACGAGATGGAAATGTGACCTACAGCCATTTGTGGATATTGCCGATGA
The DNA here is from genome assembly GCF_010015815.1 of Dothidotthia symphoricarpi CBS 119687. Taxonomy (NCBI): domain Eukaryota; kingdom Fungi; phylum Ascomycota; class Dothideomycetes; order Pleosporales; family Dothidotthiaceae; genus Dothidotthia; species Dothidotthia symphoricarpi. The sequence goes on from NW_022985012.1 coordinate 926,084, forward strand.
AATCCCGAATCCGATCTGCGCTAGCGGATCCTTTCATTGTCATACCACATACCGTGCAACTTTTGATTTAATTGGGTCCAAGGTCTATTGTTTGTAATTGGTCTACCGACAAGACGACACCTCGAGTCTGTGTTGCAAGCAAGGTAGCAGCTCTGACGAGGATGAGAGCATGCTACCTATTGCTCTAAGAGCAAGGGTAACGCAACATTTGCTCCTTGGAGTATGATCTTCACTCAACACGAAACAGAAAAGCAAGTAGACAACCCAACGTTGAATTCACAATCACGGTGAGCAGAAACTCTATCTCTGAGTGAAACCCCACGCACTTGGTTTCCAACTTCAGATATTAAGCGTGGGAGCATCTCAATTCAGACATGCTAGCTTTAGCTCAGCAAATTCAGGGCTGAACAACCACCTGGCTATCGAAAATAATCGTTTCTTTTCGCCTGCCATCTCTCCTTGCACGGCAGCAGTTGAGATAAAACCACTTTACTTCAGAATGTAGTGTTGACGCGATAACCGCGCGCTTTGCGTGGACTCCCCCTTCCCAAGGGCAAACCGGATTAATGGACTGACTGCCCACGCCGTAACTTCCATCGCCTGATTTATTAGTTTCCTGGTTGGGATGAATCTCGCGAACCCATGTAAACTCATGAAAACGCCGCTGATCCCTTTATTATAGATGCGCTGCCCACGATTGGCTCACAGGTATAAATCACGTCATGAACTACAATACACTTCTCAAACAAGTTCAGATACACATCGCATTTGTACGTCGGTAAGCATTGACCAGGAATGGGCATGAGTGGCGCTTACGCGTATGACTATGCGTAAGGCTCGCATTGTCAGATGTGACACTTGTGGCGTCCTTTGGCTACACACTGTAGTCGCCGATGGCACGATCTTACTTTGTGATGAATTTGAAAGACAACCCGCTCTTGTTATCACTGCAACTAATCAAACACCCAGTGGCCAGCTATTTTTTGTACTGCGTTGGCAACATGAACGTTAGTCGAGCATATCTTGCAAACATTGAAGACAGGCATCCAAACCTTAAATTCCCCCAATACTGTGAAACCATCAGTAATAACGTGTATGTTCACGCTTGTACGATCCATAACCAGGAGCAGATAGTTCTCTGCAGTCAATAGAACTTTCCAGAATACAGGAACGAACAGATCATGTCAAGCTGACTGGTCCGTGTAGCGCTTGCAAAACTATACACATTCGTCTACCAGAGTCCCTAGTGCAATTACGCGACGCTAGGACCGGATCAGAACGGGATCTAAGGTTGTATCGTTGTATCCCCTATGGCACGGTCCGAGGAGCACAATGAGTTATCTACCGTAAAACTTTAACTGTTTCGTCTTAAGCTAGCAGGGAATCTCAGGAGCTAGAATCTAGTCTAAATACTTAAATGCCGCATTACGTATTACTACCTATACAAACTGTTATCTATAGCTTTAAATCTAGCTTAATAACTATAGTAGAGCTTTATATATGCATCTTAAGCTTAAATTTTAGAGTTATTATATATATATTACAAATTTTTATAATTTTTAAAGTATAATATAAACTTAGTTACGTAGCGTAGCTTATATACGCAGCTTAGCTACTTATTACAGCATAAGATGTAGTATTTAAATATTAAGGTTATACCTATAATTAGAGCTATATTTTGTAAGTCTTAAGTTTTAGCTAAGTATTCTAAAAAATATATATACAGCTAGTAAATTTATAAAGCTTAGTACTAAAAAGTAAATATAAGTAATAGTTATAAATACTACAGAGTAGTCTCTAAAATCCTTCTAATTCTTTACTATTATAACGCGCAGCTCTAAATTATAATAACGTTTTACCTAATTAAGTAGTGCTAAGTTACTAGTACAGCGCTAAGAACGTTAAAGAACTTTAAACTTAAAGTCTATTAGAATAATCTAAATTACTTTATAACTTTAACTACTTCTATTTTAATATTTTAACGTTACTATACTTCTTTCTAAGCTTTAATTACTGCTGTATCTCCTTCTCCCTCTTCTATTTAGCCTACCCTGCTATTTCTAGCAGTAGGAGGAAATTTCTAGTATTAATAATAATAATTAGATTTAATAAGATTTAACCTTTAGTATCCTCTACTAATAGTTACTCTATAAGGTAAGCTTTATTTAACTAACTACCTCTAGGTATATAATAATTAATTAAAAGCTTTTTTAAGTTAGGTACTAATATAGCTTTATAACTTTTCTCCTACTATATAAGTATCTTACCTTTATTCTTTAGTAATAAATAGGTAAATACGTTATCCTTATCCTCCTTAATTTTAATAGCAGTAATATCCTCTACTAAGTCCTTAGAAATCTCCTAACTAGTAAAGTCTACCTTATTAATAAAGTCTTTAATTTTAATTAAGTAGTCTTTAGTACTAATAGGGTTAACAGTAATACTAGTATAGATAAAGAAGTCTTTAATAAGCTATCTTTTATACCTATTTAGGTTATTCTAGGTATTAGTAACAGCCCTTATTACTACTATCTACTGTACTAAAATTACTATTTATTTTATTAAATTTTAGTTTAAGGTTTTATTATCTAATAATAACTTAAGCTTCTCTCTTATTAATACCTTAAAGGACTTATTTATACTAATATCTAAGAGCTAGAGTAGTCTAGTATATCTACCTAGGATTATTACTAGATAAATATACTTCTCTTAAAGTTTAGCCTTTATAATATCTATTTTATAGAAGGCAGTATAATCTATTATAAGTAAGCTATTACGTTCCTCTAATATATTAAATAGTTCTTTATCTAACTATTTAACTAAAAGCTTCTTATTATTATATATACTTAGGTTAATCTTAATAGTAATATAAGGGTCCTACTTAACTTACTTCTTCTTATTAAGCTTACTTCTTACTATACTATAAAAAATAAGCTTTAGCTTAAGTCTTAGTATACTATTAGTAAATATATATAATACTAAAGTAGCTTAGTACTTAGCCTAGCTAAAGTTAGTAATATTTCTAGTAACTATATACTCTTCTTTAATATAGTAAGTACACCTATTAAAGAACTTAAAAGGAATTAGTACTTTATTTATATTAATAATATTAGATAGTTAGAAGTGCTAGAAGTAGCTAAAGCTTATCTAGATTAATAAGTTTTAGTAAATAAACTAAAGGAATTAATTTATAAGTTAAAAGTAGTAGAGTAAGAGATACTAGCTAGTATAGGTAAGGTATTACTAGGATATATCTTATTTTTAAAAGAAGTTCTTAAACTAGCTATTTAAAAATAGGAACTAGAGAGGCTACTAAAAGTTAGTTAATCCCTATTTCTATATATAATAATTATAATTACTAACCTTACTATTACTATTAAGTTCCTTACTATATATTATATTAAAGATTATCTTCCTTTATTAATAGAACTAGTACTGTAAAACCTTTTATTCTAACTATTACTACTTAATAAACTGTTAAAATAACTTAAGCTTAAGCTTAAGATACCTTTTACAGCTAGTACCTAATATAGTAACCTAGCAGCCTTAGTTCCTTATAACTATCTTATGCTAGTTATACTATATATCTTTAGTAGTAGACGCTAAGATCTTAAAGTACTTAGTAGCGTTATAAGCCCTTAGAGGCCTATAATAACTATTATACTTAAGCCCTTTAAGGTACTATTGCTTCTGCTTAAGACTATCCTAAAAGAGTAGGTCCTTAATCTAATAGTATATAAAGTACAGTATAACCCTAATCTTCTTTTAAGGTAATATAACTATATAGGCCCTAGATAACGCTATAGGTAGTTTATATATAGTCTTTTTATTAATAAGTAATTAGATTGTCTAGTAGTAATAGCCCTAGTAGGTATTATAAAAATAATTAGAGTTAAGATTACTTATAGTAATCTTAGTAAGGGCAATACGCTTTTAGGTAGGCTTAGGCAAGGTAACTATTATACAGCTAGTTAAATATAATAAAGTTAAATAAGTATTAACAGTCTTTTACACATAAGATAGAGAAGATATTAAGGGATAAGGCTAACAAAATTTTTAGTAGATTCTAATATTGCCCTAAGCGTTACTTAGGGGTATTTATTAGAGTGTCTATTTAGCACACCTGCCACCCCTACTAGCTTAAGACGAAACAGTTAAAGTTTTACGGTATACTAATTCGAGAGCAGCGAAGGCTGTGTAAACTAGTGTATACCCCAGTTTGCCCCCAATCTTCAACTTATGAGTCAGTCTCACCGCGGAGAAACTGTCTACTCGTTGATATGAACGGAGTAACGCGCAACTCGAGTCATCAAACAATGAATGAATCAACGACTGTTCTTTGGATGAAGTGTCGAGTATGACACCTCCACTGTAACTTCAGATTTCGGCCCTTTCTTATCTCCCCAGGATTGACCAGGGTCGGGAGGATCGCTTCATTGTGCCTCTAGCGGTACAACCATCGGGACAATCGTGTAATCGGTGGAAGACACTCGCCTTTCTTCAAGGCTAGTAAACATACCTTTGCTCCTTTCGGGGCTCCAGTCGTACTTTCGGGGCTCTTCAATACCGGCAGCTATACGAAGGTGCTAAAAATGGGAGAAAGCGTATTCGTAGGGGACGGGCGGTTTGTAACGAAGCGTACATCTCCTGGATTATTTCGCCCTCCTCTTCCCGGCTCCACGGAGGAGTGTAGGCTTCGTCATGAACTAATTAAGCTCGAGACATTCCTCACCATAGTACGTTTTGAAGAATAGACCTCGTGTTCACCCCACTCACTTCGAAAGAAAGCGGACTTCTCCGACGTTTGATTTCTGAGGCGACGTGGCACGGGTGACTCTTTGATTGTGGGTAGTTTGTCTCAACCCCAAGAAAGAAACGATGTGAATGATGCAGTAGGGAACGTATAAGAGGAAGTATTATTGCCCTTGTATTAGAGCCTTGTTCTGACTATATTGCTGATGAGGAGTGTAAGATTAAGGACGGGATCAGGCCATGATTGTGCAAAAGAGTCCGGCAGTGGCGAACCTTGGTATGTAAGATTCAGATCTGTGCTATTGCCTTCATCCGGCCCGATGAAAGGTGAGCTGGGGTTGTCAACGCATGTAGCGCCAGATCCCAAGTTAGCCACTCCAACTGTTTTTATGTCTTACCTTCTCCGTTACATCTGACAGCTTCGACCTACAATCCATTTTCGAACGCGGCGAAGACAGTAGATTTGAGTCCAACACCATGTGATCAGAAATCTCCTCATCAGTTGAACATGAGACGCTTTCTTTTCAAAAAAATATAACTGGTCATGACCTTCGACAACGAGAGAAAAAGACTTCGTACCAACAGGTAAAGAAATGCGAGACTTCACAGACATGAACGTAACAACTGCACAAGGTCGAACCTGGTTGAAAGAACAAAGAGAGGATGAACCAACAGAAACGAAATGTCTCGAAAGAAAAAGGACAAGTTGTAACATCCAGCTCACTACCTTCAATCTCATCCACAACTAAAACGTCAGCATTGGTCAAGAACAGCGTCCCTCTTCATCCAAATAAACATCCAACCCCTCGCAATACTCTAGCACAATTTATCCGGGACATATACTCACACTGTTGTACGTTCCCAAGTTGCTATTATCAGACGTGCACAAATTTGACTGATAGACTAATCAATCTTCGTACCGGGTAAAGGATATATATACCCAACAGCTATGTGTAGGCATTTCGGACCGTCCATCCGCCAATTTCCCATCACCTTTCAACCAACTACACAACCCGCTGTACCTTTCATTTTCTACTTACCGTATCGTTCTAGGTGGTATGTGTGGTTAAGGGTACCGCGTGCCGGATAGCCATCAAGTTCATCCTGGTCGACCATGGGCTGCTTCCCGATTGCGCCGCATGGCTAACGGTGATATGTTGAATAGATGGCCGCTGGGGTGGCATATGTACTTCAAGGTAGTCCGCCGTATCTCGCGGATACGTTTTACTCTTCGATAGAGTATTTTCTGGTCTCGTCTCGTCCCGTCCCGTCTCGTCTTGGACCGTCGACGCACTCTCATAACACCGTTCCCTCCGTCCTCCGAAACTCGAGAATAGTCCTACCTGTGGATATAAGTTCGCATCGTGGACGACATTCAACCGAAGCGCAGTCCACATAACTTCTTCGTTGGCGGCTCGGTGGGACGTCATTCGGATAGTGGGAAGGAAGTGACGTCGCATAATTGGCGAAGCAACACCAGCACGTCAACAAGACGGAGAAGATCAAACACCAACAACTACACCTACACATACAACACTCACCAATGATGCCGGAAGTAAAGACATACGAGGTCACAGAGGTGCGTTTGTTTCCCCAGGAGCAAAGAACAATGTGCCTATCTATGTGTGTGTGTGAGGAGGAGGGGTAGCTTTGTACCCCGCCTCGTCATGTCATGTCGTGTAGCATGGGAGTTCAAGACACACAACAACTGATCATGAATGTAAACAACAGCCCTACATCCGGCTCACATGTGCGCTGGGCGAGGCCCCCTTCTGGGAAGAATCCACGAACACGGTGCGGTTTGTCGACATTGAGAAGAAAGAGCTGCACCGCGTCGACATCTCAGCTGGGCCATCGAGCCATAAAGTGGTCAAGAACTTGGATATTTCGATAGGGTATGTATATTTGCGAAGCAAGAAGATGAAATGCTCTGACAAGCTGGCGTAGATGTACAGCGGACATTGAGGGCAACGACGAGGAGTTCATCTTCGGCGGTAAATACGGCTATGGCATCGCCAACAAGCAAACCGGCGCCTACCGCTGGGTGAAAAAGGTCTGGTCCGACGACGAGATCAAAGCCGGCAAGCCAGACAAGTTCCGCGGCAACGACGGGGCTGTGGATTCCGCGGGCAGGTTCTGGGCGGGCTTCATGTTCGACCCTATGGTTTCGGATATGAGTTCTGATGGTACATTCCTCCCTCCTCACATACTACAACACTATCAAGTAAAGCACTCGCGATTCTCCCCACACACTAACAAGACCAACAACAGGTGCCGTCTTCCGTCTCAACCCTGACATGACGCTCGACCGGCCCCTCTCCAACATCACCATCCCCAACGGCACAACCTGGTCCCAACCCGACACAACCATGTTCTTCGCCGACAGCCCCGAGAAGACAATCTACCGCTTCGACTTCGACGCTTCGACCGGCCACGTGACAAACAAGCGGCCCTTCTTCACCATGCCGAGCGACAACCGCTACGGCGACGACGCCGTGCCAGATGGCCACTGCATCGACGAGGAGGGGTACATGTGGACGGCGTTGCACGCCGGGGGCCGCGTGTTGAGGATCTCGCCGGAGGGTGAGGTCGTTGCGGAGATTAAGCTCCCTACTCAGCAGCCTACTTGCCCGTGCTTTGTCGGCGAGGATCTGTTTATCACGAGTTCGGGCGGTACGAGTGGAGAGGGGGGAAAGCCTTCGGATGAGTTTGCCGGGTGTGTGTTCAAGGTCCACGTTGGGGTCAGGGGGCTGAAGAGGTTCAAGTTCAAGGGTGGTGTTGACGTGGAGGGCGGGAAGGTGGATGGCAAGACTGTTGGGGAGTGAGGGGAGAAGGGGATGGTTTGCGTCGAGGAAAGAGACGGTAAAGCGAAAGGAAATTTACCATGAGATGAAATTCTACTCATTCTATACTTTTGCCATTCCGACGATCCCCACATACTAAAAGGGGGAAGTTTTCTTGCAATTCTACACGAACAATATCATACACTCCCATTCGGTACTTGCACGGCGCCTCCCTCTTTCTTAGCACCCTCCAACGGCTCCCCCCAAATCTCCTTGACCAGCTGCTTCTTGTTGATCTTGCCCATGGCATTCCGTGGAATCGTGTCCACAACCTTCATCTCCTGGGGTATTTTGTAGTTGACCAGGACCTCCTTCAAGGCCCTCCTCATGTCTAGCGGCGACCACGCCTTGCCGCCCTTCCCAGCAGTCTTCCCAGGCTCAGACAGCACCACGACGGCCGCGACCTTCTGGCCCCACGCATCCGAAGGCAACCCCACGACGGCGACCTCGCTGACCTGTGGCAGGGACAGCATCTCGCGCTCGATTTCCAGCGCCGACACCTTCTCACCGCCGGTTTTGATGATGTCTGCCGACGAGCGGCCGAGGATGAAGTAGCACGGTCCCCTTGCCCACTCCTGCGCGCTCTTCCCCGCGCCGTCGACCGGTCTGCGGATGGCGACGTCGCCCGTCTTGAACCACTTGCCCTGGCCGTCTTCGTCGGCGGTGAACTCCTTGGCTGTGGCCGTGGGGTTCTTCCAGTACTCGCGGAATATGGTGGGGCCTCGCAGCTGGATCTCGCCCTGGCGCTCACGGCCTGTTGCGGGGTCTATCTCCTCGCCCTCGTTGATGACCTGGTGCGTCTCTGTGTCGACGAGGCGCGCCTGCACAGAGGGGAGGGGCCAGCCCACGGAGCCGTCGACGCGGTCGGTGAAGGTGAGGCCGCAGGACAGGGCCATGCCGACTTCGGTCATGCCGTAGCGCTCGAGGAGGACGTTTCCGCCGCTGAGCTCTGACCAGGCAGACTTGACTGGGGTGGGCAGGGCGGCCGAGCCCGAGATGTTGAGGCGCATGTTGGAGGGGTGGAGGGCCGTCTTGGAGGCGGCCTGCAGCTCGGGGGTGAGGCCGGCGTGCGAGGCCAGCAGGCGCGTGTAGATGGTGGGCACGACGGTGAGGAAGGTGATGGGCTGCTTGGCCGGGTCGGGGGCGGGCAGGAAGGGGGCGGCGAGGCGTTCCCAGACATTGGCGGCGTTGAAGGGGAACTGGAACTCAATGGTGCTGCCGGCAAACAGCGGGGTCAGCAGGGCGTTGACGGTGCCGTGGATGTGGTGCAGCGGCAGCAGGTGCAGCAGCACGTCGCGGGCCGTGTAGTGCCAGGCGGCCAGCAGCGACCGGGACTGGGCCGTCAGCACGTCCTGGGCCAGCAGCACGCCCTTGGGGCGGTTCGTGGTGCCCGACGTGTACAGCATCAGGCCGCCGTGGGGGCTGGCGGGGTCCTCGAGCGTCACGCAGTCGTCCGTCTTGCCCAGCATGATCTTGTCGCGGCTGTAGTGGACGGGGGCCGTGGCCATGCCCTCGCGCAGCACCTCGTCGGCCTGGGCGCGGAACTTGGCCGACGAGAGCAGCACCAGGGCCTCGCTCTGGTCGACGATGTAGCGCAGCTCGTGGGCGGGGAAGGCGGGCGACAGCGGCACGGCGATGGCGTGGGCGGCGAGGATGGACAGCAGCGTCACTGGCGGCCGTCAGCGGCCGGCTGGCTCTCTACGCGCGCTCCAGAGGAACGCGCACCTACGTAGTCGTAGCCGTTCTCCACCAGGAAGGCGATGCGCTCCCCCTCTGCGCTGCGCCCGCCCGTGTTGCGTTGCAGCAGGTCCTTGGCCGCGGCGACATCGTTGACCAGCTCGCCGTACGTGAAGCGCCGCCCGGACAGCGAGTGGACGATGGCCGTGCTGTGTCCGTCGTGCTTCTTGAGGGCCTCGAATATGGGCAGGCGGGGGAGTGTCGACGCCATCCTCGCGCTTGTCAGTGCGTGTGCTGCGTGTGCTGGGCGTGCTGGATGTGCTGAAGGTGCTGAATGTGCGGAGAGCGAGCTTCGGTGTCGGGCGAGCGTGCGAGAGAACAGATTCCGAGCCCACATGGCGACGACCCCCCTGTGGATGAAGTACCCAGCCTGCACCTCTCCGCAGTGCGGCTATCTATCTGCTGGCGCCAGAAGAAGGGCCGGCCTGCGCTTCCGAAGCCCAACAGCCGGTTCAGCGTCTATCTTGGGAATCTATGCACTTTTAGCGTGTCCCGGAGCTGTAGCAAGCACTCTGCCATGTCCCAGAAGCCATCTCGATCCTGTTTATAGCATGGTGCGGCGTCAATTGCTGTCCGACTGGGCTCCAAGCTTGCACAGCTGCATCGGCATCCCCACCAAATCGTTCCGAGCCCGCTTGGCACTCGTCCCTACATCTGCCCCCGACCAACACCAACGTCCCTCACCACCCTCTCATTGGCCCTTTTGCCCCAACCCAACCCAATCAGGCAGTGAAGCACGTTGATGTTTCTGAAAAGGCTCGCAGTTGCCGGGAAGCGGTCCATGTCAGCCATGTCCCAATCCATGACTCCCATGGAAGATGCTCTGCGGACAAAGGCAAGCAAGCCTGTTGATCTTGGCTAACAATCTGACACTGACTACCTGCCAGATCACAGAAGCCCTGAAGCCCACCACCCTTGAGATCCACAATGACTCGCACAAGCACGCACATCACCAGGCCATGCAAGGCCAGACGAGCAGAGAGGTACACATGCGCAGTGCCCCATCTCCATGTAAAGCACAAACTGACCGAGATAGACGCACTTTCGGTAGACAGTCCAATATTATCATTATAGTTGGAGTATGACATGATCCCCACTAACTCTCACAGTGTCTTCGTCACATCCGACGCCTTCAAGGGCAAGATGCAGCTCGCGCGCCACCGCATGATCAATTCGCTCATGAAAGACGAAATGGCAAAGGAAGGCGGTATCCACGCTCTACAGCTCACCACTCGCACGCCAGAGGAAGAGGAGAGCCGGAAGTAAGACTGTGCGAATCCAAGTGCATCATGTGTCTGGTCATGTTAAATAGATTCGTGCTACATAAGAAACATTTCAAACTCCATCATATCCTCGCCATCTCACACATCAATCCCGGTTGGCGCCCCAGAAGTCGGTGGCCGCACTCCTTGAACTCTGGCGTTCATTTCCCAACATGGCACCGAGTTCATTTCGGAACCTAAACGCACCGTCTCCCTTACTTGCTCTATGCGGCAGCGACGATGGCATCGCTGGAGCAGCAGCCATGGTCTTGTCCGGTGCGCCGTCCTCCTTGATCTCCTCCTTCAAGATCTTGACCTGTTTCTGCATCTCCTTCCATAACTCCAGGCTGTCTACCTCTGCATCAGGCTTCTCCGTCTCTCGGTCGAACCGGTCGACCCAGGCCATCTGCTCAGCATTGGTGAGGGGATCCATGTGGCCCGCCCAATGATGTTTCTCACCCTCCATTACATCTTCATCTTTTCCGCCACGTGCAGCAATGGCAAGTAGAGAGGCTACAAAGGCTTCTTGCATGTATGCAAACGAGAACTTGTCTGTAATCTCGGCAATCTTAGAGCAGAGCTTGTCAGGAAAGTCGAGGTCTTTGTTGTCCTCTAGCTTACCCTGCCAGAACTTTGCATACTGGACGCGTTCGTCAAAGTTCGGGTCAGGGAAATAGTACTTCCTGTCGAAGCGACTGGGTCGCTTCGCAATGCCCGGGTCAAGTCTATCGAGGTGGTTCGTGGAGCCGACCATAAGAATACCGTCATTGGATTGCAGACCATCGACCGCGTTGAGGAAGTAGGAGCGCACACTGTCATTGATGAGGGAGTCTATGTCTTCGAAGACGAGGAAGCAGGGTGCTTGTTGGCGGGCTTTTGAGAAGATCTGATTGATCGAGAACTCTGGCCCACCATACGAAACAAGCGTACGGACGTAGAGCGTAGGTACGCTGAGTCGCGAGTCCCCTTCCTCGGAGCCGCGTTGGTAGAGGCTGCGCATCAAGGCCTTTATGCTGATTGTTTTTCCGTTGCCGGGGGGTCCATAGTAGATGACACCTCGCTTCCAGGGTACCTTCAATTTCTGGTATGTGTCTTGGCTGTCAAAGAAATTCTCCACGTCGGTGATAAGAGCATTCTTCATCTCTTCGTCGAGTATGACATTGTCCCAAGTGCTCTTCTGGACTGAATTCCACAGCTCTCGGCTCTTCTGCCAATAGCCCTGATCGAAGACCCAGACCTCGTCGTGCAACTCATGACCCCAGTGTGTAGCTTCCTTGATCAGTTCATCCACCTTGTGTGTGGAGCTAGTCAGAAGGTAATGGTTCGTTACACTGGGATACGATGAGCCACCATCCCTCCCATCTGCGATGTACAGTATGAAGTCTTCATCGTTCCATTTGTATGCATACTTGCCAAATATGACGCTCTCAACCATGACGCCGGATTTACCATCGAGCCGCCTCGCTGGAGGGGCATAAGCACGCCAGCTCACGCCAGGCCCATAGATGGGATCCCTAACAGCATCTTGAAGCGGCGTGGCAGTCGCGAAGCCGGCAGAGGCGTATGCGATAAGATTGATGCTGCCTTCGGGCACGACAACAAGCTCGAGATCGGGATACTGCTTGCGGAGAGCTTCCACGAGCACAATGTCCGTGTTGACGCGTTGGGCGGATGAATGATGGAAGTATTCGCGGCTGACCCAGTCCTCGCGGGATTGGGCAGTGGAGCTGGAGCCTGTCATGTTTACAGTCTGTTCAAAAGATGGTGAGTAGTGAATGTAGGCGTTCGATGGATAGAAGAACGACCCAAACTGATCGCCTGATGAGCTCGTGTCTGCCTGGAGCACAGCCTCGCGGAAGGAGCTATGGCCATGTAGCTCTTACACTAACATCCTAATGGGTATTAGCGCAATTCACCCTCATTCGCTGCACCGATGCAACTCCAAATGACGGGGATATCGTGTGGAGGAGGCCTCGCAGAAGGTGCAAGAATTCTTACTTACAAAGTTACCTCGTTGTACCAATTCTAACAGCCGTAAACTTCAGCCTTTTTTATGGATCTTCACATTGAAAATACCAAGAATCGATAGGGCTTGTTTTTGGATAGTTTTTCTTTTTACTTTTGAGTTAAGCATTGAAGCCTCTTGTCTTGTACGACCGGACAAACGCCTTTACTTGGTAGAATATTAGCATCTCGCTGTGTCAATTCTTGTTCTTCTTACATGCAGACCTCACAATTGAGATCTAAAGACGAAAAAGGCAGGACGCGTTCTACACCGCCAGACGTATACACAGTAACCGCTCGACGCCTTTCTAACTTCGTCCAAGGTAGGTAAGTTGCAAACATTGACACACCGGTCGAGCGGCTCTTCGGGTATTTTGTCAGGCAAAGTCAGGCAGATCGTGGTTAGACGCCTGCAATGCTTCAAATCCTCGACCACAGTCCGGCAAAGCAAACCTGGGGTGCGGGACAGAAGATTTGGAAACGAGTTTCAGCTGCTCACATTGCCCGGAGTGGAGAGCGACTTTCCTACTGGTTCAGAGAAGTATCGTCGGATGCACGCAATTCCAATTCTCCATGCGTGTCGGTGGGATCTCCGCTCGAAACTGGTGCGACAGTTCAAAGGTTTGCGGCCAGGTCGATGTCTCGAACGGAAATTAGAAGACGAGCTTATGTCACCCATGAATGGAGATGGTTGTGGCTGGAGCCGAGATCCTTGTGCGAAGCTTAGCTGTCCTCAAGTCTTGGTCCTTGCGCCAAACATGCATGCCATCATTACCCTGCAACCTCGAAACACACGTATGCAGTTCCGCCAATTCTGACATGCCGTTGTAATTGAGGGGACGTGGGCCGTCCACCCGATACTCCAGTGAGAGCACAGTAAGAGAGGGACATGTCGCCCAAAAAAGCAGTACGTCCGCTGCTTATTTCTGAGGAGGATCGCGAGGTCCACCTCGCGCCTAACTGCGCATAGCAAATCTGAATATGGGAACTGGATCAGGGTATGCGACCGGCTACCTGATTCCACTTCCGCCAGATCCTACTAAGCGGCCGCGTACGAAATCCTGGCGGCAATGAGGATTCCGCCGTCTCCGCGTAATTCGAAAGGCGGTTTCGAAGATTACTAACACATGATCAGCTTTTTGGGTGACGCAACATTACCCTCATGTCCTTGACAGCCACACCTGCTGCAAAGACAGCGATCGGTCGGCTTCGTCTGTGCCCATCTAGCCGCTCACAGCGCTCTTTTGGCGTCGATCATTATTGCTTAGTGACTGCCGGTTGCCCGATGATTTTGATAGTCCGTAAATTTACCCGGTTCGGATAGTTGAGTATGGGGTACTGACTTGGGCGGACCACTTTAGCTTCCTCCAGGAGGGTAATCCACGCTTAGCTCACTCGTTATTGTGGATCCCCTGGGCACGCGTCGTTTACCAAAGCTTCTGCTGGAAAATATTTGAATCGCAATTCCCCAGATTGTCCCTTTCCTTCCCCAGACCCGTTTTTGCCCATCTATCCAAGCCTTGTCAAACTTCACAGACCAAAAACACAAAGGCAAATCCATACGTCACGATGGCGACAGCTCAAGAGCAGACTTATGTCCCAGTATGAATGACCCTCCCTTGAGCTACCTAGCTTGACCACACCTGCGTTAAATCTCGTCAACTGACATGACCCAGCACGTCGATCCCATCACGGAGAAGACCCATGGCCACCACGGTACCAACGGAACAAGCGCTCTCGACTATGCTCCCCCGGCTTTAGCTGCCAAGCAGCGATCACCCTATGATTATGGCGGCAACCCACTTGCTCACATCGCAACGAACGACCCAGACCTCCGTCTTCGACCATTCGGTGGTGACTTCCAGCCCGGTCTCTACAAGCAGAACCGCAAATTCGCCAACCCTGCTCCGCTTGGTCTGTCTGCTTTCGCGCTGACGACATTTGTCCTCTCTCTCATCAACGTCAACACAAGAGGCATTACCAGCCCAAGTATCGTAATTGCTCTTGCTTTTGGCTACGGTGGTCTGGTGCAGCTACTTGCTGGCATGTGGTAAGTTGTAAAACACCGCATACTCGACGTCAGCTAACATCGTATCAGGGAAATGGCTGTAGGAAACACTTTCGGTGCTACCGCTCTCTCATCCTACGGCGGGTTTTGGATTTCCTTCGCCATCGTTCTCACTCCCGGTGGTTTCGAAATCGCGTCTGGTCTCGAGGCAATTAGCCATAAGATGTTTTTCGATTCCTTTGGCCTTTACCTTATGGGCTGGTTCATTTTCACCTTCTTGCTGTTGATTTGCACCCTGCGATCTACGGTAGCTTTCTTCGGGCTTTTCTTCACGTTGACGCTAGCCTTCCTCATGCTTGGTATTGGGTACCTCAAGAACGATGGTGTTGCTCCTCAAGGCGATTGCATCGTTGCAGGCGGTGTCTTCGGTCTCATGGCTGCGTTCCTCGCCTGGTACAACGCTTTGGCTGGTATTGCCGACAGCTCGAACAGGTTAGTCAACATCAACCCCATCTTGATCACATGCATGCTGACAATTCGTAGTTTCTTCGTTATTCCCGTCGCCCATTTCCCCTGGAGCGAGAAGGGTCGCGAAGACCGCCAGAAGGTTGACAACTCGGCTTATCGGGATGGATCCCACGAGGCTTGAGAAGACGCTTCGTATTTTGGCTTATTTCCGTCCCGTTGATCGGGAGGTTGGGGCTTACATCGACGTAATGCTTGACCGTTCGCCGGATGGAGTCCGACGCTAGGCATTGAATTTCGAGATGAACGCACGAATCAGAGTTGTATACCACGTCGATGATGCACACGTTACGCTATTTAATATTAATATTCTTGCTCATGCTTGTCTTCACTCGTGATCATCTCATCGAGAGACTCTATCATGCAATTCTCACCCGTCTAGGACTTCTATACTGCCGCAACTGTCGTTCTGCATAGCTGTTACGTAACTCTATCCAAGTTCATGCCTCCATGCCAATCGTATGGCTTTGGACCCGAGCGCTGACGACACAACCGAAGATGCCGCATGATGCAGGGCCGTCTCCACTGACGTGCGCCATGGCTGTACCCCACATGCAGGGTGAAGTTAAGCTTCCCCCAAGAATCTTGTCCCGGGCGAACGGCTTCGACGAAGTCAGATCGCGGCTAAACACGATGATGAGGACATAGGGCGAAGTTGGCTTTGATCCGAAACCTAAGCACGTCATAGACAGCACGGTAACATATTCCGGCTTTCTTTTACAGAACGCGATTATCTTCGGAACAAGCTTGTTGAACCAGCTGCGCACACTATTTTTCTCTAATTTCCTTGGATCTTCATGCTCATTACTATCGTCGTTCTACCTTCCATTCTCTTCGTCATAACTCGCTTTCCTAAAATTCCTCCACTACGTTTTGCGCACATACATTCTTACCCTGTCTCGCTCCTGAGCAGTAGAATATGATACGCACAACACGGAGCCTCTACCATACAGATTGGTTTGTAGACACCAACTATACAAACGCGACATGTTTGTTGAACATGCAAGAGTACCTATGGTACCAGTAGCGCGTTAATAATATGCTCATACCCATTTCAACGATGTTCGAACTAGACAAGCCACCCAAAGCTTGTGGCTTACTGATGATAACCTCAAAATAAAAAATCGGAAGGTTGTCGGAGTCTTTTAAACGTGACATTGTCGTTTAGTTGGTTGATTGAGACATACAATGCTACTACAATAAACTTCTTGCATCTGACTCTTCCTTCGCGTTTCGTCATGTTTTTTTGTACTGGAGAACTGGTCTAATATCAGTTCTTGGTAGATGGATATACTCGTTCCCTACGATTGTAGAGAAGTTGTTATTTGGGTGACGCAGTAATGGAATAGTTGTTCAACTCCGTTCGAAACATACTATCATGATCTTGTGAAAACCAAGATTAACGTATGGTAGCGGTAGAGAGCACCAGTAGCAGTCACTAATGTTTGGCAAGGAAGAAAGCAACTACAGGAGGATGTAATGCATTGCAACGTTTCGATGAACTAGAATCTGATATCACATAGGCAGTCATCATAACCACTCGCAAGACGGGTACTTCACGACTGTGTCTTTGATGAATATATTCTTGAATACCTCATCTATTTACCTGATGATTTCGTAATTCAGTCCAGCGATGCATCAAAGCACTGCAAAAGCACTGCAGTACGACACACTACTATCTTGTACGTGCTCCACTAAGCTACTCCTCTCATACCTCAAGAACTTAAACCTGCCTGTCCCATCAGACAGCCCCTCTGCTTCCTCCACAGCAGCCATGAAAACTCCAATGGGATGTCTCCCGCATACTGTATTCCCTGTCTCGCGCAGCTGGTCGAGAAACGCCTCGTGCGATCCACTTTCAGCGGCATCCATGCTCTCTTGGTCCACTGCTGCAATACTCTCATGGATCGGATAGTCGCGTGGAACGCGAGAGCTGGACCGTAGGTTGGATGCAGAAGAATCGCCCGGAGGCTGATAGTACGTATAGCGGAAACGAGAGCCCCAGTGGCAAAAGTCGGAGGAGATGACGAAGACATTGGATAGGTCGGAGAGAAAAGGTGCAAGTAGAGAGCCGTAGCGAGATTCGGTACTAGCATCAGTGTTGCCTATCATTATAGGGATCAAGGGTACAGAAGTTGGGTCGTTTTGAAAAGCGGCGTTCTTCAGTGACAGCATCTTGTAGATGTATGGCAAGTGCATCTCTAAGCTGTGCTCGTCTTCGTCAACCTGTCTGGACATGGTCTCTAAGCCCCACTGCTGCTGGATTTGCTTCACAAGCTTCGTGTCGACAATCAGGTCTCCGAGTGGTGTACTGTACTTGTTGCAGGCGGTTGTAGCAGCGCCAGTGAGGTAGTGGTGGTGCGAGGGCCCAAGAAGAAAGATGCGTTTACTAGCGAGGAGTTGGTAAGGAATATATGCTGCACCAAGGGAACTAAACATACGCATTTGCCCAGTCCGCACTCTTGTAGGCCCATGCAGCAGCAGGCCCGGAGTACGAGTAGCCAGCGTGCCTGCGTGTTCATGAGCCGTGAGCATTCTACACGACTATTCTCTATCATGGAGCCTACGGTGCGATGATTGCTCGAGCGTTGGGCGTGGGAATGGAGACCTGGCCCTGCTGTGAAGACGCTGAGCCGATAGGAGTTGTGGAGCTAGGGACTGCTGCTAGCCAGCCATCGAGCTGCTGTGAAAGGAGCTGTCCGTTGTCTGTGTACCAGGAGCCGGCATGGGTAGGCCTGCGCGTGACCATGATGATAGTGGAGTTTGAAGTCAGAGAGAAGATCTCAAATGAGCGTTCTATGTGGTCAAGCCGGGAGGGTTCAGTGGAGGAAGTCGCGGGGTAGCTATTGTGGGGTAGCCGCTTGAAACGGACTAGCTCTTAAAACGCGTCGCGAGAGAGTCGCGTCGACTTCAGCCATGGCATCATCACTATACTGACTATCCATCCCATCTCGTGGTTCCAAGCCTCTTCGCGCCAATTCTCCATACATACGACACTAGACAACTGCACCATATCCACAAAACTTCACATTTCTATCCTTAACAGCACATACGAAACCATGACGATGAAGCGCAAGCGTTCCTCGGACGCCTCTCCAGTCTCGATCTCCAGTTTCTCGACGCGCGAGACTCAATCGCCCACACCGTTTCCACAGACCTCCAACGCACATGGCTGGAATTTTACAAACGCAAGTCGCGTCAAGAGCGGCGAATGGGGCAATAGGACGTGCAAGCGCGTTCGAGACAACCGGCCTGAGGAGCGCGTCATCCATGGTATGTTGCATTCCGCGTAGCAATGAAAATTGAGTAGCTGACAAGATGTAGAAAACACTCTCGACAAACTCTTTGCAGCACAGCGTAGTCACCCACACGCCGCGCCAATATCCTCCGATGCTCTACCCGCGCAACAGCCTACTCTAGTCATCTCTAAACCGCAAACATCGACACTACACTCTTTCTGGAAACAGTTGCCTGCACCACCCGTTCAAACACCGATATTTACCTCCGAATTACAGCTCTATCCAACAGTGGTACAGTCGCCACGCTGCGACGACTGCGAATCGCCATTACAGAGCGAAGGCGATGGTATGGATGTTGACACGGATGTGGGTGGCGCTGTAGAGTGCAACCCATTCGCCTGCAGTGACTGTGGGAAGAATGTTTGTGGAATTTGTGCTGTAGTATCAACTACACGGCATTGCTTGCAGTGTGCGACGACAGGGAGAAATTCAAGGCGTTGGTGGTAGCTTGGGTTTATATACAGTGATTGTTTTTCTTTGTGAATTATCTTGCTCGTTCTCAATAACTTTTCCTTGATACGGCGCTGTTTTGTATTGTTATGTTCAAAGGTAGCGACAGGTTGCATGGGGTTTGGAAGCGTTCATTCGTCAAGAGCATACAATACAATTATATTTTGACGTTAGCTGGTAGTTATCATGTGTACATAGAAGGACCGGGAAGTATAATTAATCAAACGTCTCTTATCAACCAGATGCTCAACGTACCGATGCATGCACACGTGATCAAAAGATCAAAGGATCAGAAGTCTACTTAGATAGAGGCTACAGTCTCTCAATCCCGCTCTTGCTCGGTAAAAGGGAGTGTTTTCAAGGTGAGGGTCCTGATGTTCCAGCCTCGCACAGCAGTGTTTGGTCCACATCGTCTGCGCAAGTATCAAAACCCGCTCTAGCTACTGAGTAATGTCGCGTGGATGTGACTCGAAGAATTATCATCGCAAAAAAAGCCATGGGCCAGCAGCGAGGGAGGCTTGCCAAGATCAAAAATGCAAAAAGGTCGTGCCCGGGCTCGAACCGGGGTTACCAGAAGTTTTGAAACATACACGTCAAAATCTGGAGTGATAACCACTACACTACACAACCAAACTACGATCGAACTTCGATGTGAGATTGATGGTTTTCAAAAAGCATGGTATATATTGCTACAAAATTCAGTCAAGTCCACTGGTCAAAGTCTCTTCTTGGTGCACCCGGGTCAGCGTGCCGCATGCGGGCTCGGAGTGGTCACTAAGGTAGCGGCAAAGTATTAGTTGGTTCATTTTCTTTGTGGCGAAAGTAAATTGAGAGGGTCACTTTGAGATAAATGGAATCTGACCCTATCTTATCGGCACGTGAGACGTGTACTAGACGCGTTCCGTTTGCCTCACCCCTCACGCGTCGTCTTTTCGACTGTGACATGGGACACGATTTGTCTCGTCAACCGCCATGGACGCATTGCTGGAAGGGCTCAACGATGCGCAAAGAAGCGCCGTCACAAGCCCTGCAAATGTCCTGCAGGTTCTTGCGCCACCGGGCTCTGGCAAAACGAAGACGCTGACAGCACGCGTCGCATATCACATCAACCACGAACGACTTCAGCCATGGAACATCATCGTGTGTACCTTCACCATCAAGGCAGCACGTGAAATGAAAGAGAGGATCAAAGGATTTGTAGGCGAAAAACTCGAGTCAAAACTGATTCTTGGGACTTTCCATTCTGTCGCACGTCGCTTCCTGTCTCGGTACGGCCAAGAGATTGGGATTGATAAAAACTTCGGAATCGCAGACACCGATGACAGCAAGGCAATAATAAAGCGTATCGTGTCACGTCATCAGTACATGGTTGAAGAAGGCCATGCACGATCGCGGATATCTGGCTTGAAAGCGAAAGGTATCTCGGCGGAGGCTTTTGCGGCGAGTAAAAAGAAAGTTGACGACAACGATTTCGCACAGGTCTATCTATCATATCAAGAGCATCTGAAGGCGTCGAACCTGCTTGATTATGATGACCTCCTAGTGCGATGCGTGGAGTTACTGCGACGTGCGCCATCATGCGTTTCGACAATTCAAGCTGTTCTCATCGACGAATACCAAGATACCAACAACATCCAATACGAGCTGATGTCACTCATGGCGCAACAAACGAGACGGATTACTATCGTGGGCGATCCGGATCAGAGTATCTATAGCTTTCGTTCCGCTGAGCTCAAGAATTTGCTCCGTATGCGCGACGACTACCCGGAATCAATCGTTATCAACCTTGAAAACAACTATCGTTCTTCGGGTCGCATTCTCAGACTGGCGTTAGCGGTCATAGAACAAGATGAGAGTCGACCTGAGAAAGCCCTGGTTGCTACACATGGCGCTGGTGAACAACCAACTCTCCGCCATCTTGCCAACGCAAACGTCGAAGCAAAATGGATCGTCGATGAGATACAAAGAACCAAAGTGCTTAGCGGCGGGCTACTGAACTACAACGACTATTCGATCTTACTGCGCTCTGCTGCTCTTTCGTTGTCCATCGAGCGAGAGCTGGGACGAGCAGGCATCCCCTATCGTATGGTGGGAGGTAGGCGTTTTTTTGACCGCGCAGAGATTAAAATCGTTCTCAACTACCTGCGAGTCATCAGCAACCCACACAACAACGATGCTGTAGTGAGAGTCATCAACACGCCTGCCCGAAAGGTCGGGGACACGACGGTCAAAGCATTACTGAAAGAGGCGGAGGAGGGGAAGGTCTCTCTTTGGAAGCTTGTCTCTGACGTTGCAAAGGGAAACAAAAGGCCCAGGACGAAACTATCTGCACCCGCAGTGCAGGGTATTGATTTGTTTTTCCGATTAGTTAATACAGCACACAAAAGGCTCCAACCTGAAGAAGGCGAGGCATGGAATCTCCTTGATTTGATTGCCCATATCTTAAAATCGACATCATTCGAATCGTATCTCAAGCAAACATACAAGGAGGATTGGAAAGACAGATGGGCCAACGTTGAGGAATTAGTTGCTCAGGCAACTCAGATGGCCACTGCACTCTCCAATGGAGACGAGGTGGCCGATGATGCGCTACCGATAGTGGAAGGTCTCGAACAACGACAAGACACTGCTGGCGATATCTTGTCAAAGTTCCTGGTAAACGTTGCGCTTGCTACAGATGTTGAGGGACACGATGGCGAAGAAGTGAGCCAGGTTACAATTTCCACCATACACTCTGCAAAAGGCCTCGAATGGCCTATTGTTTTCATTCCTGCAGTCTACAACGGCTCTATCCCACATTCGAGGGCCGAAAACCATGATGAAGAACGACGACTGCTATACGTGGGCATGACGCGCGCGCAAGCCCTACTGTATCTCAGCTGTCCTGTCAAACAGTCCAACCAAGAATCCACAACTCTATCGAAATTCATCTCAGAGGACGAGATTCAAGAACACTTCAGCGAGCGAGGACCAGACATCGCTTTCAAGCGTAACGTCATCTCGGATCTGGCACGAATCCTCGGTAGACCTTGTCCGCAACGCGCCGCCATTGAGGCTGCTCGTCATCTCTTGGAACACCTAGAGGATGCAAAATACCCAGCCACAAGGGATGAGATTGATGGAGATAATTCGTCTTGGGGAACATCCTACGATGACAGGTTTGGATCTGGCCAACACGGGACTGACTCGCAACTGTCCAAACGTCGCAGGATCGAGCCGGCGCTTGGCGGGTTCTCCGTTCCAGGTATGTCAATCACTGAGAAAACAGAAGGCAACATGTCGCTTGTCAGTATAGAATCCAAGGGTGGGTTTATCAGCGCCCGAGATGCACAAGCCATACAGCAAGAAGCACTACGTATGCTCGCCAGTGCTCAAGATGCGGAATCAGGCAAAACAACATACAAAAAAGAGACCAGAACACTAGGAACAAACCCTGTCAGGGCTAAGGCCGCCAAACCTCGAGCAGCAGGTCAAGGTTCTATCACAAGCTTCTTCGCAAGACCTGGTAACACCCTCTCAGAGACAAACCCCGTTTCTCCATTGGAGGTTCCTTCGTCAAAGCGATCTCGATTACTGTCAAGTTACACTCCTCTAAATGACATCTCCAATGTCCGACCAACTATCTCGCAACCCTCCGGCGGATTCCAGTCACTCTCGATGCCCAGCCACAAACTACAAGCTCGACCTATGGCGAGCAAGCCGAAAAGGGCTGAACCCGGATCGGATGCAAGACACGCTCTCTGTCTGAGCTCGCCTACTCGGCCACAGGATCGGGAAGTCATTGAGCTTTTGGATGATGACGAAGACACTCAAATCGGAACACCAGTGAAGCAGACTTCATCGTCGACGTTCACCTCCACGACTGCATCTCGACCTGCTTCTACGTTCCATACAACATCGATGGATCAGATACAAACCCAGTCGGCAAACAGGAAGACGTTGGGTACACGGAGGACGATGCAGGGGTGGAGTGTGAAACATAGCCAGATGCCGAAGCCGCGACCGTCTTGAGGTGTGTCCTTGGAAATGCATTGGCTTGGAGTTATGGAAAGTATGATTATATGCTGTATTGGACAATAGGTAAACGGATTGCGAGTAGAAGTGTTGTGGTCATTGATAGCTCAGCAATATCAACACAATGTGGCGTAGGTTTCGTTGTCTTTATCAAGATATACCATAAATTCATGATATTGTACATAAACACAATACATGATATTTGCTAAACGCCGTACACACGAAATCGTAATCTCTACTATACATCATAATCTGTACACGCTCATGTACACTTAAACAATAATCTTCATCCACGTCTAATCATGATGTAGAGCCGCTTCTTCCATAGCCAGCACCGCATGCTCCAACTCTCTAATCCTGCCCCCAACCCTCCTCTTGACCTCCTCACCAACGCCCTTATCCGCGCCCTCAGTAACCCCACGGTAGTATTCCAACAATTTATCCAACTCCTCCCTCGCTGCCGCGCGGTCGTCCGGCGCATACGTAGTGTTCTTCTCCGTCTCCTCAGCCGCAATCTCAAACTCGTCGCGCGCAGTGCCGTAGAGTTCCTGGATCTCTTCTATGGCCTCTTCAACGCTCGGCGACGATGGTGCTGAAGACGGCTGCGCGGGAAATCGTATCCGCGGCGTGGAAGCAAAGGTGCGGACAGAAGAGAGTGTATACGGGGTGCTAAATCGAGTCCATTGGTTCTGTGGGGCGAGAACGGAGATACCGCGCGTTTGGTAGGGCGGTGGGGGCGAGGGTGAGCGGGGCCTGGGCGCGAATTGCGGGGAGAGGGGGTATGCGAGCTGGAGGGTTGTTGGGGTTGCGCGGAGGGTTGTTTGGCGGATGATCGTGCGGAGGGGGATTGTGCGCGTAGGCATATCGCCAGTTTTGGACGTGTATGTTCGGGCGAACTGCGCGACGGTGGCGGAGCGCAGGGCGCGCGGCCGGAGTAGCTGTTGATGTAGCATTGTGGGTTGGGGAGATGGGTGGTAGTGGTGGTGGTGAGGGTGTGCAAGTGCTGGCCTGAGGCTCGCCGGAGTTAACGCAACTATGTCATGGGGCCTTAGGCAGAAGTGGTAGGCAGTGCTTCTGAGCAACCACTCAGGGCTGCCTATGATTCTCACGTGAACTGTAAGCCGAGATCAATATTGATCTGATATCCCCTTTGAGCTTCTCCTAGTCACGTTGGCGAAGTCGACATGTGGGGAGGGGCTGCTTTCAACCGAGAGCCCACTTTTCCCCCTCGTCTCGCTTCTCACGCTCCAACGCTAACAACCCCTCAGAGTGGTTATGATGTCTGCTTTACATTAGCAAATGTGGAGCGCAGAAGGTCGGGAGTCCTAGTGACGTTGATTCCAGAACGGAATGCCATGCTCGTGATGATCTTCCATCTGAGCGTCTTTACCTCTTTCTCAAAAGGTGTCCAGAAAACCATACAGGATCTGAACGATTTCAAGCGAGCGAGGGCTAAGCTCAGTAAGGCGATAGATGAATGGCAGTCACTGGAGAAAGATGAAGAGTAAGACAGCACACAGATGGGAGGAAGTGTGAAGAAGACAGGACGGCGATGGCTTACCACTCCATAAACATTTCCGTTTGTTGTACCCTACAAAGGTCGAACTACTCTGGCGGGCATCGCTCCACTTGAAAAGCCCTACGAGGGGCATTTGGGTCAGGATGGTCACTGCAGTGACCCCAATGGCCATGCAGCTTTCGGTCGCAAGCCCATCTCAAAAAGGACGTAGGTAGTATTTTGCAATTTCGAAATTCTCAGCATGTCTACGTCATGAAATGCTATTGTCCACCAACACTATGTAGTCCTATAGGGACTCATTCTTCGCCCCCCTTCTCGACCATAGCCAGGAATCCTTCCTGTCCAGACCTCATCTTCTGTACTTTGCCCCAGAATACTCCTGCATACTGCTTACTCGATCTCCTCTTGTCATGGATAGCTTTGAGAGCTATAAGGCTCAAGGTACGCCATGTCGTGCGTGATCGTGGCTTCAGATACAAGCCAGACAATATGTCATACAGTTCTTCGCTCGTTGTGCATAGCTCTCTAACGAAGCTTGTTGTATCCGTTCGGATGAGAAGCTCCCCGTTCTTCGATTCTCTATCGTTGCTGAAGGTTCGTGCGGCCCAGGTAAGGCATCCGAACGCAAGCTTGGGGTTTATTTCATTGTTAAGCGAGGCCTTGTCTACTCTTCTGTAGGGTATACAGATTGCTTCTGCACTGTATGGAGCTTTGACTAGCAGTTGCTGGGACGAATGGTATGTCCTTATACCTCTCGAGGATCGTACTCTCCCATACGGAACATTGCTTGGCACGAAATCCAGGCTTCATCGATAACCAATCTTCCCTCTCTTTGGTAGGTCACGCTCCAAGCGCCATGTATAGGTCAGATATGGCCTCAGACGTAGACACGTGACTCCAACAGAACTTAACTATCGGGCATGTTATCACAAGAGACCGCCGCAAAGGGATATAACAGACTTACAAGGCAGGTTGTGCTGTGCCACATGGTTGTTGAGAGAGACTGCAATGAGAACAATTGCCGGTATCGTCCTTATAGCAGTAGTCCCTATGTAATTCTGCAGCAGGTCTTTATGCTCGTCGAAAAGCAACTCTGGAGAGTCCACATCCCGAAGCCTTTCAGCCAAGTCAGGCTTTCCCGCTCGGGGTCGATACTCTCATGCCAATCGCACCAGTCCTTGGACGTTGTAGGTGGTGTAGGAGTCGCCATCGTCTGTTTCCTTCCCGGGTCCGGATTTGCGATAACGTTGTTCAGGCCAGGGAGACCTTGTCCGTGAACCTTCTTGTCGATGCAATAGCCTGTAGAACGACAGACGCATTATTGAGCGAAGTGAGTAGGAAGAGAGTAGAGACTTGATGTTTGTCGAGCAGCTTGCTACTTGTTTGCCCGTGACCGATGCAGTGACGTGTGCCTTCATCAGAAAAACACGTGAACACACCATGAGTGCAAATGGCGATGGTAACAGAGCCCTACTGGGATTCAACCAGGGTGTAGAAGTATACACGCTGTATGGTGGTGCAAAAAGACAGGAGCCAGAGCGGGCTGCAACAAGCAAAAAGATTCACTCTTGGTTGCTCGATACTAACCAAAGAACAAC
The DNA here is from genome assembly GCF_010015815.1 of Dothidotthia symphoricarpi CBS 119687. Lineage (NCBI taxonomy): Eukaryota > Fungi > Ascomycota > Dothideomycetes > Pleosporales > Dothidotthiaceae > Dothidotthia > Dothidotthia symphoricarpi. The sequence continues at coordinate 952,095 of NW_022985012.1, forward strand.
TGACTTTACAGAGGTTCGAACTCTGGACCTTCAGTGTGTAAGACTGACGTGATGACCACTACACTACAAAGCCTCTTTTTGCTGTTTGTTATTTGTATTACAAAATATATTATTGTCCGCAAAATGAGAGAGCTACGCGGGGCTGACAGGGTGTCATCTTCAGTTGCGCATTGGCAACACTATACAACGTACGGTGGGTGTATATCCAAGGTGGAGCCTGCATATGCAAGCCAGCAGCTATAGCTAAGATTTTCTGCTGTCAAATCAATTTGCTTACGTCACTGCATGTAACGAATAAGAGGTGCAGCGTCCAGCCACCCCCTCCCAGGTCCACCTTGAATATACACCCTCCGTACGTTGTAATTCAAGCGCGGCATCTGGCGTTTTGGTATGGAAAATGATGATGAAATTCTTCTAAGACACGCAAAAATCATAACTATCTACCGTGGAATCTAAGTGCTGCTGAGATTCCAATGAATGAGCTGCCATCGACCACGAAAAGGGTGGGCTGATGTTTCGGCCTACATTGTCCTCCATTGTACAATGGCTCTGGCGAGGAGCCATATGATCCACATGAAAATCGTTCTTTTCCATCATCCCAGTGCGCCACCACCATTTCGCTACGTGATCAAAGGCCATCTCAGCTTCTTCTATCTTTCCTGGCGGATTTGGGACTCTCTTTCGCCGGCCTAAGTTCGCGGCTTCAGAGATGTACCTTTGCCTGCTTGCGCACTTTTCCGTGAAAGCTGGCGTGCATTGGATCCTTTACCCCTAGGTATTTCAGATACGTTTGTGTATCCATCATCATCATGAGCCTTGTCGCAACTCTCGGGGCAGTTCGATTCGTCGCCGGGCTCGATTCCATGGTCGCAAAGTGTTCGTCCACATTCTTTGCCGTTCGATCCTCCCCGTATCTTTTTTGCCGATTACCCCATTCTCTGCAGTGATTGCAGCTCTTTTTTGTATATTCCAACAATCACACACCGACCATCTGCGTTGGTGGGGATTTCTTTTCTGATACAATGTGCCTTGTAGAAATACGTTTGAAGTCAGTCCATTACCCCGAGAGACATGTAGTAAACAAGCTAGAATCCTAATAATCAACTATAAAATATGGGTATAATCCATACACCAACGCAGACAAGAACATCATAACACCAATGTCAAGCTCGAAAAGCAGAATCCCGCCTACTCCGTCTTCCCCATAATCCAACCCCAGACTCCGCCCTCCGGCATCTCAACTCCCCAACCTCTCAAAAGCGCAAGTAGAACAGCACCAAGCACACTAACACCACCCAGAACCTTGACAAATACAAAACCCCTCCTCCTAACTTCGTCGCTGAAATCGCAAAGACCCAAAGGGTCCCTAGAGTCCAGGCCCACAGATTTGCCATACCTTTGATTACCCTTCTTTTCATCGCCACAGCGAACGACGGCCCACTCTGCTCTGGGCGGTCCACCAAGATTTGCGACAATAGTACCACGGGATACCTCTTCGCCCACGCGTTCGAGCAACCATGTGGCTCTTTCGTTGCGCTGCAAGTCGTCGAAACGATCGCGCTCGTTGCGCAGACTGCGTTGGAGGTCTGTTGCCCATTTTGCTATTCGGACTTCGGTCAGATGTTGATCGCCCTGGGCATATGTATTATAACGCGTGAGCGAGAAATCAGTCGGATGGTCCAAGGTCTCGGATTGAGCAAGGGAGGACGAGGAACCAGCGAATGGGGACTGTAGAGATGGTGGGAAGAAAGGCGATCCTGAGCGTGGGACGAGTACTCCGGATGGCGATGCTGCAGAGAAGATGGAGGAAGACACAGATGCTGGGTTTGGCGTTAGCACACGGTCAACAACATGATATACATCCTTACTGTTCATAGCAGCGCCGTTCAGTCCCAGTGAAGCAGTCCTGTGGCTGCGTGGGTATTGCAAGTCCTGTGTTGCAAAAGAGTTCCCCGGTAACTTCGTTATACGCCGCCATGCGAGGAATTTCTTCGCTGCGCAATGTCGTAACCAAGAGATCGACTCCGGATCGAACACCTGATTGACCAGGGTGGTAAGTTCCGAAGGAAGGAGCGGCTGCACGTAATCAGGTGACATGAGCAGAGATGCATCCATAGTGTCATTGTCTGGTCCGGCGGTTGACGATATCGCGTGAGGGTACGTTGGAGTGGTGAAGGGGTACTGATCAGGCTCGGTTGGTGATACTGGAACGGAAGAAGAAGAGAGGGTGGATACGGGGTACATGATCGACAGGCCTTGCACAGCAATCAATGCATCGTCCAGTGCTTTGCCGAAGAAAAAAGGCTTGACGGTAGTAGCCTGTAATCGAGAAAGTATAGAGGTTTTCAGGGCTATCAGTTCCTGTGCTGACAAAGTTTCCGATTTCGCGATGACAGGTATGACGTTAGTGAGGGATGAAAGGCGTTGCATAAATTCGACATCTTGCGAGATGTCTTGGTCTAATTCGATGTCAGTAAGATGGTCGAAGGGCAGTGGTTAAACTTACTTGGTGGTAGCAGATAGATGACTACGTCGATCGCAACGCCTCCGTTGCCGCTGATGACTCCCAGGACGTCGCTTTCTTCCATCGATGTCATCGAAGCTGTCTGGTACAACAGTGACTCTACATAGTCGACTACCAAGCTCATGTCCTCCTTCCCTGACGAGCCCCGAGCGTATCCAGGAGTATCTACAAAGCATATGTTTCTTTCCAGAATGGCGTCCATGCTGCTCTTCCTCCGTCGAATGACTCGAGTCTCTTCAACATCAGTCCACCAGTGCGGGTATGGCTTGGTGCTGGCATGTATCTCTGTCACGCGTGTGGTGCTCGCATGATCTGCCTTTCTCTTACGGGACTTGGACTTGGGTGGCGACAGCTGCAAGAAAGAACTGGAAGAAGATAATGGGTCGACGTGCACGATATCTTGGCAGATCTGGACGACTGATCGGATGAGGGATGTCTTGCCGATGCCTGTGATGTGGTCAGCACTTGTGTATCGCTGTAGTACTTGCTAGGTATGTTGAAGCAAGAGGCGCTCACCAGTCTCTCCAGCAACAAGCACCTTCAGCTTCCCCATAGCTTTGCCTTTTGTTGTGAACGGCCTCCTAGTCGGCATTTGGATGCTCGGCATGACGAGTTGGGGAAAGCTACTCGGAGCATCTTGAAGTATCTCTCCCTCTCCTCCCTCCTCATCCTCCTCCTCCTCCTCTCCGCTTGATGTGACGACTTGGCTTGCGACATCATCGAGCGCGGACTCTTCGTCTGAAAGCTTCAACGAGTGCAGGGACATGGATCTAGGTGTGCCGGGCAGCGCTGAGGTAGGCATGGGGGATGATACACCGATGCTAGTTGGCGTGAGAGAAGCAGACGCGCCATAGTTCGACAGCTTCCTCTTGAACTTCCGTACTGGTGACCTTGAGGTACCTTTGTCATCATCTCCTACATTGTTGCGACTCTTTGCCGTCTTGTCTGCTGCTGCAGTGCCCTCTGGCCCAAATGCAGCTTCCAGGGTGTCGGCTAGGCTTTGTACACCAAAGGTGCTCTCCCGTAGCTTTCCTGCTGGCTCAGTGTTTTGGAAAGCAGCTCGCGACTGCTCCATTTCCTCCTCGCGCCTCAGGAAGAAGGCGGTGGGGACATGGCTCGATGCGGTCGTGTGGTGGTGATCGACGCTTGACTTGCGGGACCGCGGCCTCGCAGATGAGGACAGCACGTCGCCGCCTGGCAGGGGTCGCATGGTTGGTGGAAAGCTATCGAGGACTGTGTTCGAGGGGGCAGAGCGTGTCGAGTGTATGTGTCTGTGTATGGTGCTGGCGCAGGTGATGCGATCGACAGCTTGACAACGTGATGCGTGATGCCTGACCCCCACCCGAAACCCCCGAACCCCCCGCAACGCTTGGAACACGGAGCTAGGGCCGCAACAAGTAGGTGGAGACGGGGGAACACGAGGAATAGGAGCAACTCAATCCACTCCAGAGCACTTTGGAGCCGATCCTGAATGCAGAACGCAGAATGCATGCAGGTAGGGTTACTTGCCGCGCTTCCCTCGATTGACTTGATTAGTGTGTACAGCACCCAGCCAATCAAATGCTCTCCCACCCTTAGCTTGCGCGATAGCTGAGATGTTGTTAGCATCAAGCAGTGCATCACTATGGTAGCTTGGGCAATGTTTTCTTTGTACTTTACTTTCGATGTCTTTTAAACCCCTCTGCTAGACGCGTCTATCGCCATCATGCGCCTTTTCCGTCCTTCCATCGCCGCCAGTCAAGCCGAACAGGACCGTAAAAACGAACCTGGCCTGCGCCGAATCCCCCTTACACCATAACCTTTACCCTGACCCCCAACACTTAGATGCCCATCCTCGTACATTAGGTATCGAAGACATGCGCAAAGAAAAAAACGACCGTGTCCCAAACATGAAGCTGCTCGAGTACATAGGCAAGCAGAGAAAAAATGCAAAAAAACGGAACCACTCGCTATGCAAGGGCTCAAACACCCCAGAGATGAACGCGAACGCCCAGACTTTTCCTCGAGATATCATGACTTTTATACAAGCGCGGAAGGGCCGAGTACAGTACACATAACGAAAACCGTCAGTCGTGATGAAATGGAGTAAGTCGTAATCGAAGTTGTGGAAGAAGAGGTAAGTAGTCAAAGCGTGCTAGGAATGCGCGAGCGATACGGACGCATTCAGGAAGACTCTTGGGGAGGGCCTCCTCGGCCGCGCATGGAACCGCCGCGGCCACGTGGCTGGAAAGCACCTCGGGGAGCTTGGCCACCCATACCTCCACGCCCACGAGGAGCACCACCACGGGGAAAGCCACCACGGAATTGTTCTGGGCGTTGGCGACGCTCCTCAACCTTGAGCTCGACGCCGTTGACGGTGTGGGGGTTGTTGGCGACGGCGGCCTGGTATCCAGCAGGTGTCTTGAAGTCGATGAATGCGCAGTTCTGCAACACAAAGTTAGCCCTGAGTATCGACCTGTAGAGAGAATTTACTGACCTTCGCACGGCTGACGTCGAGGTACTCAACCTCGCCGAACTTGGTGAGAGCAGCCCTCAATGGACCTTCCTCGACCTGGCTGTAGACGTTCTTGATGTAGCCACGCTTCTGGTCCGCGTCAGGGGCGGGACCTTGGTTCTGGACGCGAGACTGCTCTTTCTTGTGTCCGGTAGCGGTTTGCCAGCCTGAGGCCTCGCCTTCCTTGGCTGCCGGTGAGTCCTCCTGAGCAGGCGACGAAGTCTGAGCTGGCGCGGCCGCCGGCGCAGGCTGTGTGGGAGCCGCAGCCTTGGGTTGGGCAGGTGCTTGCTGGGTGGAGGGCGCTGCGACAACAGGGGTGGCAACCTTGTGCGCAGAGGCCGCAAGACTGGCCCATGTTCGGGGTGCGCTTGGCTTCGGGGGACCAGATGGCATGGCGACGGGAGCGGCGGCCTTGGGGGTAGCTGGGGCGGGCGTAGGGGCGGGCGATTCAGACTTCTCAGGCTCGGTGGCCTCCTCGGCAGCCGGAGCTTCAGGCTCTTTGGTCGACGCCTCCTCGCTAGCAGGAGCCGCAGCCTCCTCAACCTCAGGAGTCTCGACAGCCTCGGCAGCTTCTTCGACGGGAGCAGCAGCAGTGGCATCCTCGCTGACAGGGTCTTCTTGCGCAGCTTCCTCAGGCTTCTCATCCGCCTTGCTCGGGCTCTCTTCGCTAGCTACAGGCTCCTCGGGCTGCTCGACATCGGCTGTGGGAGCAGACTCCGGGACGCCGTTGGCGGACGACTCCTGCTGGGCCTCTTCCTCCTCCTCGGGCTCCTCGGCAAGGTAGCGGAAGATGTCGTTGAGAACAAAGTAGCCGTTGGTCTGCTCGGCGAGGATGAAGGTCTGCACAAAGCGCTTGTGTGGCTGGCCCTGGTTGGAGATCTCGCCAACGACCTGGATGACAATGTTGGCGTCAGAGCCCTGGGAGTCGACATTGGTCACGCGGACTTTGGTGTCCTTGAAATCCAGCTCCTTGATGCGCTCGTTGATGGCCTAGCGTCGTGTTAGTCGTGCATCGAGGGGCAGCGATTGGCATCATACCTTCTGTCCCAGACACACGCTGACCTTCTCCTCCTCGACGCCAGAGACGTATTGGGAGCGCTTGTTGTAGAAGAGCTGCAGACTTGTCGTCAATTGAAGATCGGTCCATTAATAGTGGGTGACTTACGTAAAGTCGGTCGGGGCTCTTGCTGAGGGTGGTGTAGTACTGCTCGACAAAGTACCAGCCGACCTCATCCTTGGGGATTTCCGCAGGCGCTTGTTGCGCGGGCTGGCTGGAGGTCTGCTGCTGCGAAGACCCAAAATTGTCGTAGCCCTGTGACGCGTAGTTGCCGTTGACAGGCGCTGACGATTCGGTGGTTGCCATGTTGAGCGTAAGAGGTTCGGAGAGCGGGGAGCGTCGAGCCAAAGAAATAGTTTGGGTAAATTGGAGGCGCGAAGATTTTTGGCAGCAGCCTTATGGTCTGCAGTGATGCGATGCCGCGGGGCGGGGTGATGGGGATATGTGCGGGAGTCGTGGGGGGGCTTTTGTGCGCGTGCAACTCTCGTGTGCGATTGAGGATTCTCGAGTGATGGCGAACAGTGCACGGACCGCGTTCAACCGAGCGCGCCAATCGCTACTCCACTTTGGAATCTTAGATATAGACATCAGCCACACCCACATAATGTACCTGCTCCTGCTCTTGGTTACAACGTGTGCAAGGGCTAACAAGCACCCCATACACTTCTTTTGCCCTTGCTCTGTACTGCTCCTGACCTTGCGACCTGTACTTTCTCAGATGCGCAGTGTTGACACTCTAGCTCTCGGTTGTGACAGCTGTTCAGGGACCGCAACCAGGGAATACCAGAGTGGGCTTGACTTGATGTATAATATGGTATCAACCTGCCTACCATCTGTCAAGGCGCGCAGTACTGGCAACATAAAGTCATAACATCACGTTTTACCAACTCCTCGTTCAGACATCATTCGGAGACGAGCCTCATGTCCGACTTCTCCGTGTCCAAAGCCGCTGGGTCTCACTCCCAACTCGGTCGTCGTGGACATCTCCGAATTAGCCGACAGTAGGCACCCGCTGGATTAACGCATTGGCGCCATCCAAAAGACGTTGCACCTAACAACGTGTTGCGCAAAGTTGCCAGTCAGCCTCAGGCTCGGCGTTCGCGATGTCTGAAAGGCCGACACAAGCGACGTCCTAACCAGTTGAGAGACGTTATGGAGCATCCCAAACGGCATTCGCGCTTCAAACAGCGCGACTGACACCCGGACTCATGGACGTTGAACCTTAATCGCCGACCCTTGACATGTTTCGTCGCTGCCTGCAGTCTTCACGTTCGAGTACTTAATCGTCCCGATCCCACGCACTGTCTCGTCGTCATGCATCTGAGTTCGCCTTTCCTCTAAGTCGTGTTCAGCGATTCTAATCTCCCTACATACCTTCCTTGCCAACCCCCCTTGTCCTGTGCCAAGGAAAGCTTGAACGACCTTATTTGATCCAAGCATCAGCCAAACTGCCTTGGACTTCCTTAATCACCTCGAACAGTCCACACCATGTCGACAACGACAAGTTTAACGCCGTCAGTGGCTGAAAATAAGCAAAACTTTGATATCGAACAACCACGCACCGACGAAAAACAACACGAAACACCTCATGCTGAGGCAGCGCCCCAGATCATCAGTCCGATGCATCCAAGCCAATTCCCCGAGGGCGGCAAAGACGCCTGGCTGTGCTTAGCTGGAGCTTTTTGTTGTCTATTCTGCTCGTTCGGTTGGCTCAATTGCGTGGGTGTCTTCCAAAGCTACTACCAACTCAACCAGCTACACAATCACTCGCCGAGCGCCATTTCCTGGATATCGAGTATTCAGATCTTCGTCATGTTTTTCCCAGGGCCGATTGTAGGCTGGGTATGCGACAACCACGGCCCAAAGTACCTTCTCTATTTCGGAACTTTCTTCCACGTCTTGGGCCTCATGATGACCAGCCTCTGTACAAAGTACTGGCACTTCATTCTCGCCCAAGCGATCTGTTCTCCGCTGGGTTTAAACTGTATCTTCAACGCGGCAACAAGTACAGTGCCGACTTGGTTCCTGAAGAACAGAGGTGCCGCCTATGGGATAATGGCCGCTGGCAGTGGGCTAGGCGGCGTAATCTTACCTATCATGACATCGCATCTCATCCCCCAGATCGGATTTGCCTGGACAATACGTACGCTGGCCTTCATGATCTTGGGTCTTATGCTCCTCGCCATGATCACTGTCAAATCGCGCCTCCCGCCCACGCCTCGAAAGCTTACAGTGAGGATGTTCATCGAGCCCTTCAAAGATATCAAATTTGTTATGTTGACATTGGGCGCCTTTCTTTTCTTCCTGGGCGTCTTCATTCCCATTAATTACATCCAGGTTAGCGCCATCGCTCACGGAATGTCTTTGAATATGTCGGCATATCTCCTACCTATCCTGAACTCGGCTAGGTCAGTCCAACCCTTCTCTTCCATGTTGCTGTACTGACAAAACTTAGCATTTTTGGACGTATCATCCCTGGCGCACTCGCCGACAAAGGTGGAAAATATAACATGCAAGTCTTGTGGTGCACCCTTGCTGGCGTCATCACCCTCGCCTTCATCCCCGCATCCAGCAACGCAACATTCGTCGTCTTCGCAGTCCTCTACGGGTTCACCTCAGGCGCCTACGTTTCTCTTCTGCCAGCACAGATTGCACAAATTTCCAGAGTCGATCAGATCGGGTTTCGTGTCGGTCTTCTATTCTCCTGTATTTCGTTTGCTGGACTAATCGGCAATCCCATTGGGGGAGCGATTGTGGGCAACGATGGCAAGTTCTGGGGTTTGTACACTTTTGCTGGTGTCATGATGCTATCAGGGTCTTTTGTGTTCACGATCGCGCGCTTTTATGTTGCAGAGTGGAAGCTGTTTGTGAAAATATGAGTTGGGTTGGCTAGGAGGCTTCATAGGTGGGTTGGTCAGGTATAGATTATGTACGTAGAACGGTCAAATCTCACAACACTCTACACTCACCAAAATACTCAATCTTGTTCCTGACTTTCCATGCTTTTCTATACGAATTAGCTGGTTTGGATCGTGCCATCATGTTGCATCATCAGCTTGCTCCACATTATAGTCAACGCATTTGTCAGGATTGTAGAACGCTGGTTCCAAACCCATGCAACCCTCCCATTTGTCAGGAATCCATGGAACACGTACATCCATTTACTCCCCCCCGTGCAGCTCTTCCCCCCGCTTCAGCAATACCAGCTCATCGTCCTCCTCCACGCCAGCAAGAACAGCACATTTGCGAAAGGCAAGGGTGCGCGCCTCCGACTCCTTGAACAACTTCATTGTGTTTCCATACGCCGCGTTCTTCTTCGGGAAGTACGGTAAGCACGCCAGATCCTGTGGTGTAAGGTTGTACTTGGACTTGCAGTCTGTCTGCGTAATCGCAATCTCTGGCTCATCGGCGAGTTTACCGTCATCGCCATCGTCCTTGGAAACCGCGTGCTCGGCAATATATGCAATCCACTTCTGCTTTGGCGTCTGCTCCTTCTTTTTCTTCTGTGTTAGTACTTCAGCGTCGTCTTTATGTCTACTAGCCAGTCAGCCCAGTCGTATAGAATGGAATGGATAGCATAGAGGAATAGACATACTCCTCCTTCCACAGCTCTTCTCCACGTTGCAAAATATCCGCCTCGGCCGTCATTCCAGCCAGCATGCCGTACTTCCTCCACGCCAGCTCCCTCACCTCGCTCGCAACAAATGACTTCGTCGTGTTTCCGTACATGCCCGGTTTTTCCGCATGCCGCAATGTCACCAATTCTCCCGCTTTCAGTCCATAACTCTTCAAGCACTCCGTTTGTGTTACCGCGTCCTCCTCCGCCACCTCACCGTCCAGAACCCGCGCTTCGTCGGGAATTGCATTGTCTTCTAGCCAAGTGCCCCAGTTCTTCTTCCACTCCTGTTTCTGTGCCTTTTCTTCTTGGACTTGCACTTTGGAGGTGTGTTCCGCAGCGAGTGTTTCTGGGTCTTTTCTGCGCCGCTTGGGTGGTGCGACAGAGTCGGCGGGTGGAGATTTGCGTTTCTTTGCCGCGGGGACCTGGGTCTTTGTGCGGCTTGTTTTCTTGGGTTTGGAGGTTTCGAAGTCAGATCCTGAGGCTGAGGATGTGTATTTCACAGGTGCTTTGGCTGCGTTGCGGCCTGATTTGCGTGTGGACATCTTTCTTCGATTTCGGGTGGGATCGTGATTTTGGGTTTGGGGAAGATTGGTGTTGGAGGTGATTTTTTATTTATCTATGGAAAGAGAGTCATTCGGAAGATAAATCAGGTTTCACGTCACACGCTGAGATGTTTCTGGGGAAGCTTGGACTGCTTTGTAAGGGGCATATTATAGAATGCTACGTCATCGTGTCGATCAGGAAAGCCAAATGTTTCGGCGGAGTGAAACGTGGGAACAAACAAAGACCCGTGGTGCTGACATTTGCCTCACCTCTACACCCAGTATCTTCTCCATGTTGTGTTTTCTGGACATCAAATTCACATTATCATACACGCTTTCAGCCCTGACAAAGAACATGTCTCATGGTAAACCTTTCATAATAAAAGCAACTACTCCAGAGTCCTCACCAACTAAAATCGACTTCGCACTGGGAAGACATCCTACCACTTTTTTCTCAAGTTTTTATCATGCAGCAATCGACTGCCGAGCATGAATAACGATCCAATAACCAGTGCGCTTCCCTGTTCACAATTAGCACCAACCCAGCTGTACTCATGTATGCGGACAGCGAAACTCACTGCGAAGCAGATCAACCATCGATATCCCTCCTTCGAGTGATCATCCGTGATGAGTGCACCGCCAATAGGCGTCCCAACAAGACTCGAGATAGCTACAACGCTGTAGAAAGCACCTATCCGCGCCCCGAGCTTGTCGTCTGGCGTGATCTGGCCGATGACAGGTGGTATCAATGCTACGAAATTACCTGTGCTGAATCCAAAGAGGCAGGCGAAGACGACTAGAGCGATCAGAGAGTCGATGAGTAGCCAGATGAAGAGGCAAGAACAACCTGTCATCAAGACCATGGGCCAGAGGGAGTTGAGTCGGCCGATACGGTCACCCGTGAGGCCCCCACTGTGTAAGTTAGCAAGCCAGAATGTGAAGATGCGAAGGGATCATACATGACTGCGCCTACAACGCTACAGCTGTTCATAAGCGGAAGGAAGTAATCTGCAATCGGATTGCCCGGATATGCGGCGTTCGCGTATGTCTCTACTCTGGACGTTAGCAACTAACTTCTTTTCATTGTCAGCATCAATCACCCACTAATATAGTAGCTTGGAATCCATTGACCAGCCTGACAGAAGAAGGCCCCGATACACAGCACAGAGTAACGCGTATCAAGAAATCCTCGAAAGTCAAGCAGCGAGCCGCAGTTCCTCCGAATACTCTTACCGCTCGGCTTGCTGGTTGATATCCCCAGCGCAATAGAGTAACAAACACTTCATCAGTTAGCCACCAACCTAGAAACTATCACAAAAACTCACGCAATCTTGAGAGCAGCCACGCGCAATGCCCAGGAAAACCCTAAGACAGGGAGCAGTTTTTCAAACATGAGCGGAAAGCCGATACCACCCAACGCAGACCCAGTAGTGACTAATCCCATAGCAAATGCACGCCGCTCTTTGAAGTGTTGTCCTACAACTGTGAGTGCAGGTTGGATTGCAAACGCAATGGTAAGGCCCATCAGCAGGCCTTGGGCGAGAAAAACCTGCCAGAATTGACCAGATTTGGCAAAAGATAGAGCGAGTAGTGCAACTATAGTACCGATTCCTGAACCGATGTACAGATACTGGTGAGGATGTCAGCATGAGCGAGCCTCTATCACAGTGCGGACGGAAGACTACCCACTTTTATTCCGTAGTAGTCGCATAGTGCTCCTGAGATGGCGGCTAGAGAGTTCATCAGAGCGATCTGAAGCGTGCCGATGAAGGCAATCGTAGGTGGTGATGTATGCTCGAGGAAGTCGCTGGTGTAAAAGTTCTGAAAAAAGCCAAAGCTATTCATGATTCCAAAGGAGGAGTAGTAGACGAGAACGGAGCCCAAGACAGTGAGCCACGCAGCACGATTTCCTTCATTCTCTTTGATGCAACATGACTCTGTATCAGCTGTACTCTCTGAGGTGCGACGCGACGGGAGGTCACTGGAAGATTTTTTAGTCATGGTGGGGAGACGTTGATGGTATTTGCTTCTGGAGGATGGTGGACATGTACCGGAGAAGATGCTACCTTCCTATATACCTGGAATCTGCTCTAAATTCGACATATGTACCACGACTATACGATGATGAAACCTTTGCTCAAAAAGACATGACACCAATATGTCATCGATCTCCTTTGGACGGGAGCTATCGGTTCGCCGCATCTCGCGAGCCGTGACGCTGTCTCGATGGGAATACTGCTGTTTGACAGCGATCGAAAGCGGGATGTAGGACGTGTTAATGACGGACATGACCAGGACAATATGTGGGTTATTACATGCAAAAATCGAGCTGTCAGAAGCCTGTCCAACAAAATACGACTTTTCATTGAGTCGATGACGGACGCCCAATTTTCTAACGGCCAGACTGCGTCATATGAACGGGATCAAACGGATATCCTCCGAGACAGAGCAAGCGAGCAGCGGACGAGTTCGAATATCTAAAGGAAACGCAGGGAGTGGAGACACAGAAGACTGCACTGTGTAACCGTAAGTAGTTTCTGCAAATTGGCACCCGCGAAATGTGGGTATGACCTCAGTAATGAATATATCTGCCGTTTGGTGACACGTCTAGTCCAATATTACATGATGGCAGAACGGGTTACACGGTAACTATCCGACGTACAACTTCAGACGACCTGATTACCTTCGGGACGGGAGATACGGCTAGAGTTATGTGCTTGATTGCCTTGTATGTTGCCGCGCTTAGACAGTATCGAGAGTATGCTAGTCGTAGGTCCTATACTTGAACTCTGTAGGTTGAGAGAAGCTTTCGTGCCGTCTACCCATCCATGATCAAGCTGTTTATCTTGTCTTTATCTAGGGAGACTCAGCAGGTAACTCCACCGGCTACAACCTAAATAGGTCATGGTTAGTATTACAAGACCATCAATGATGCGGCGCTGTCAGTCGACGCAATTGATATAGACATAACCCCCTCCATCTGTACAACAAATCACGGAAACAACACCAACAGCCGTGTGATTATGACGGAGCGAGAATGTCAAACGCACTTGATGTCTCGGCCTTGTATATTACGGTAATCTTGCCCATGCCAAGATGATACATGCATTCGTTGATGTCACTTCGATGATGTCCAGTGAATCTGATGAGTGCCAGTGATAAGACCGAGATTTGAAGTGGTTACAAATATTGTAAGTTTCTTCTATTCTCCTGCAGTTTGAACGACGGATTGTGCGATGTCATGACGAATTTTATTCTTACCTCTTTGATTCTGAATCAAGCTACTACAACAGATCACGTATGACACTCGTTTCGCATTTAACATATATGCTGTCAGCCAAACTGTGTAATCCACTGTTGGCCGAAACATCCTGAGTTTCGTAGCTCTTAGCATGAGGAGTGAAGGTCGTGGGACGAAGCGGGAAAAGGACGGGTTTAGAGTTGGGGTGTAAGCACACGCGATGGCCGCATTCACTTCAACGAAATACCAGTGAAATTGATGGACGGCGTTCCAGTGATATAAACATCCAGTCTAGAAGTCTGGTCGCTCGATCTTACGAGAGAGTTACTTTAAGTCGAGATCGAGAAAAACAGAAGAAGAGCTTGGACAGGTAGAAATATAACGGAGTGGAAGAGTTTTGACGATGAATGTAGAACATAGGAGAGAACACCTCAGTTAAATCACTACTATGAGACCACCTGCTTCGAATAGACCTAACGCATAACATCAGGAGCCTTACAGCTTAAACACCAAGAATCTATCGCATAATCGACCAACACATGTATATTCACTGAAGATTAACGGTTGTCTTCAACCAACGTGAAAGGATAGTGGTTGATAACACTCGACCAATGTATTATCACAAGAATGCGATTATTGTCCTATCAAGAACAAGGTGACGATGCAGTGTGGCTTAGTCATACAAAAGGTACATTCCGTGTGCAGTTGAAGCATGAGACAATAAGGAAGGATCTGCGTCGCCCCCCAAAAGGTAGTGTTGGACGCCTAAATGGAGCCAAGAAAGGCTTTTGCGTACCGGAAGGCGGGAGCGGGCATTGACAGCGGAGCGGAATCATCTTACCGGTGGTCCATCGGAGCGATAGGCGTTGGGCAGAAGGTTTGAGGGAGGGTGGTAACTGCGGGGAAGCCAACGTTGTCGGGTGATCAAATTCGATAACCTCAACCATGCAGGGATTCCAGATCCGGTAGTTAGCCTTCGGCAGATAGAACAACCAGGACCATGTTTACTCGCTGAACATTCAATGCCGCCCAACATTGGGCACAGAGGTAATTGTCTTCTGCCTGAATAACTACCTTGGCCTTACATTCACATGTTCATGATTTCTACAGCAAAAATTTGGATCAACAGTTGTCTGGTCTTCTTGGGTTAATTCTTGTAACCCCTGCCTCCCGGTATTTCGATCTGCCGAAAGGTAGCCATTCGATCTCTCATACGATACCGCCACGACTCAAGCGATGTGCACATCAAAATCCCTCCGATCATGCTTCCGCAGATCTCAACTGGGTTGAGATGGCTGTCATACCTCCAAGCCTCTAAGTGTCCTGACTTTCGCGTCGGCGAGCTCAACGTTCCATGTTGACCTTCGCTCTGCGAACGGACCCCTATTTGCTAAACACTTAGTCTAGCATAGCCTCGCTGTAGACACTGAGCACAGATCCCGCACAACGTGTCCTGACAGATAACCTCGCCGAGGGTAGTGCCGACGCAATTTACCGCACTACCTGAGCTCATTACAACAACGCTAGTAGGGGGGAATGAGGCTCCGTCAAGGCACTAAGCTTGGAACAATTTAGCAACTCCAACATTCTTCACCAACAAACTATCTAGTCAGTTGAGGGGAGTTGACTATCCTCAGCCTCATCTCCCTTTGTTGACGTTGTTCCAAAATGTCTAGGTCTATGCGGTAACGTGCGACGACGGGTTGGCTAGGGTACAATGCGAGTATACCCAACTCGTCCCAGACAGGCAAAACGCTGCTATTTTAGCTTCAACACACATCACACTATTACTCTGAAGATCATGGCATATGCAACTCAAAGATCCGATCTAAAACTGGAAGGTTCCAAGAACAGATCGCAACCGTGCAAGCCAGGTACAGGATGTAACTTCTTGAAGGGGACAAGAATCACCTCACAGCACATAGCACGAGAACAGACCGCCTTTAGCCTCAGACCATGATAGGTATCCCGCGTTAGAAATTCATGCAAGTGGATGACATTTGAAGCGGATCGAATTATTCCGCTAGAACGTTACTGCATGGGACCGTCCCTTCAGCGTTGCGAGTTCCCGAACAAACGGTGTAGAATTTACTCGAAGCAGGATATGACGTCTATACTATGAGCCCACGGTTGTGGCGTGTAAGCAGTCCGGTTTCGGGGTCTTAGTGCTTGGTATACGCTATACGCTTTACGGTATACGCCATCAAGGCAAGATGCTGCTTGTATTTGCGGAGAGGCTTCTACCTCAGCAACCAACAAGGTGTATGTCTGTACTATTCCGTGGTAAGAGGAAAATCAGCATAACATCAATAACCATTTGAGTTCATCATACGATGAGCTCCGTACAAGACCAAGGATCACCCCGATCGATAAGATATTTACTATCACCATATGTCGTACGATAAGCTTTACGATGAAAACACCAACACTCCCTTGAAACAGAAGACCATACTGGTCACCCCAGGAGCCAATCCGGCATGTGCCGTCCAACACAGCCCTACGAACATCTGTAATTCAAATAATCTGAGGGAATGTAGTGCCATATCGAGGTAGATGAAACCACGGGGACACGGACGAATCGGGCCGAGCTAGAATAGAAGTATCTAGGATCAACACCACGTTGCAAAGACCTAAGGCGCGATAATCGCCACACACTGAGGCTCAACGAGTCAGGGGCATGCGTTGGGTAAATTCCAATCTCATTGGAGGTCCCGACTCAGGGTTCTGCTGAGATTCATGGTTGTCCCTTGTCTCAGCCAACGCCTTTACTAACTGTTAGTTGTCGAAAACGTGTCTTTCGATTTCTTTCTACATTGGGACTGGACATGTGGTGGGTGCGCTTTAAAGGGCTTGACCTCGATGTCGTGCATGAGGCTGTTTTGTATGGAGAGATCGAGCGTATGGGATGAGATACCTACAGAGAGAGAGAGAGCGAAAGCTGAATGCGAGTACGAAGGGCAACAGATCTGAATAAACTTTCCACAATACGTCACAAACATCATACGTCTAACCATGCTTGGCAAGATTCAGATAGAGCAAAACGCATGTTTCCCTCGTGTTGCCACCACAAGATTTCCTCTTGGTGGCGTGGTGGTGTTCGGCACATGTCTACCAGGCACGGCAAAATGCTTGCACCGCAATTTTCAGCCTCATCGCACATCATCCGTGCCAAGCCTGCAACAACTCGCAATCTCATATGGAAATCTCCAGCTCACATACCAGGCTCTTCCCAGTGCGCCCAGCTGTCAAGAGCTCGTCGCTCCACATTTGGAGGAAAGTGACGCGAACGGTACAAGAATAAAAATGACCTTAGCGTTATGCGGGCCGACCCAAATGATGAAGCATGACCAGAACTTTAACCCTGAGTCGTGGGGTATGAGAGTCATGGAGGTTCACGTGGAACTTGCAGGAAAGCAAAGACAACAAGCGTTGAGCAAGCCGCCGGTTTGTTTTACTCATGTTTGCTTGGTAAACGTTTGAAGTCTGTATGGTACGACATGTCGTATTGGACAAATTCGTTTTCACCCCTGTTAGAGTTCATAGATGAGTTGGCACGCGCGCGTGCACTAGAGTTTTGAAACAGGCTCTATCCCGTGTTTGGTTTTCTTACTGTACCGTTCGAGCATGGGCCCTCAGCCTTGCGCTTCATCACCGCACCAATTGCAGTCTTGTTGGAGTGTTGGAGCATACACGGACATGCGGATTACGTTCAAACGCAGGGATCGGCTTGATGAGCAAGGTTCTTTGCTTCATTCTGATAAGTTACCGTGGTGAGCCGGGCGCTACACCCCCACAGACGTTGGTAAGATTCCGTCATGTTCGAGGTCGCGACCGTACTCGTATCATTGACGCTTACAATCTGGTGCAAGGAGTTGCTATGCTAGCATTTTCATACAAGCAACTTGAAACCAGATGAACGTGTCATAACGTGCTCAAACACCGGTGAGGTTGTGCAAGGAACCTAGCTTGGCAATCCTAGAGAGAGTCATTCCCTACGTAGAGCATTGTCAAAGGGATACACGTGAGTAGAAGTGCCGTTGCCGGACAAACGCTCGGCTGGATCGCTGCACCGTGCGATAGTTAAGGCGTTTTCCGAAGTCTAACTGGACCCTGAACTGTGATTTGCAAACGGTGCACTTAGTTGAGACAATTATGCATGTTATGATTCGATTGTATCTCCCATATCCCTTATCCCTTAACCATTCTACCAGACCCAAAATCCGATTGCGAAACCGGAAAATCCAACATGGTGCGCCGACCACTGATCCTGGATAACATACTTCTAGTAGTTACTTCTATTGTTACAAACCAACATTTGACGCTGTCGATAGAGTTGTCGGCTGATTCTGCCAACTTGCCAAGCAGACTATGCCCTCGTCTCGATCGTAGACGGCCCTTAGGGCGTCGTGAAAACGCCTTGTACATGTGATTTTAGGAGGCTTAGCAAGCGCCATGCGTGCATAGTGCCCGACTAGGCACATACCAGCTAGTATGATCCCCTTCTTTGGCTACCAACGACCATGCGTGGCGTAATCGTGTGAAAGGTGTATCAAAATGACTGTATATTCCTTCAGTCATGTTTCATTGCTTGAACATCATGGTAGGGTCCACTGGATAGCCCGAAGCAGCAAATCCTGAGTCGTACGCTGTAGGATTCACACCAACGTGGTGATTCATGTGCCCATGCGTAGAATGCGAGGATTGCAATTGAACGGGTGTATGTCCAATTATTTGCGAGTGCGACTGTGACATTGGTGGCTCATACGGTCCTGGAGTGGTAGAATTGCTCCTGTGGTCCGATCCGGAAGAATGAGAAGTACCATGTGAAGAAGAATATAGTGAGAGTTCCTCGACGTGACTAGTAGGCACTGTCATCATCGGTTGCTGAGAAGTGTTGAAGGGAAGTTGCGCGCCTGTCTGGGCAGCTATTCGGCGCGCCAATTCGTTGGACGGATAGGCTGGAGATGTCATGGCTGGCAATGTCGAGAAATCTTCGACAACGTTCGAAGGGACGGTTCCAGTACCAGGAGCGGGGAGACCTATCGACGTGGGGATGGTCTGGGGAAGGTTCAACGAACGGGGGAGGGGGAGGTTGGGCAAGACTTCGGAGAGCTTAGCGAGGAGAAGTGGCAAGTAGCGAGCCTGCCCACCACGAAGAGTGGAGATCAGTGTCAGAAAACGCGAAACGTAATCACGAGGGCCGAGAGCGAATGCGTCTGGGGAGAAGGACGTGCAAGCCACCACATCTGTCAGGCAGCAAGCAATGTCGAATAACTTTTCGATCTACAACGAATGTCAGCCCAATGCGCTCCAGAAATAGTCTTGCCAGGAAAGGAGAAGAACTGCTGTAGTGTGTGGACGAAATCGGACAAGGAAGATGTTTGCTCCTGGAGCGAGCTTCAGAGGTTGACGTTGGCGAAGTGGGCCCAAGCGCAAATTGTGACAAGGGTTGCCAGATCGAACCGAATCATGGATCTGAATACGAACGACTGCAGGAAATTGAACGCGTACTCACCAGTCCAACGCCGTGTATCTCCATGGCTGGTTGCGAGAATTGGTGGGTCATTGTGAGCAGATCTCTCGAAATCTGAATAGGGTATCTGAATGTCACAGCGGTGTCATTCGAAACGCTGCTGACCAGTCCCTGGCAAACGCAAAGCTGCCACACCATTGCGCGTAGCCATTGTTGAGTAACTCGGATTTCGACTGCCTGGGCTTCTGTGCACTCAAGATAGGATGGAACTGCCTCCGATAGCTGTTGCTGCAATTGTGTAATCCATGTAGGATTCACATGTGAATGCACTCTGTTCCAAAGGCTGATGAATGTGTCGTCGATTGTTTTGTACAGATTGATCATAAGTTCCAGTCCGATGGCGACAGGCCTGTCGGAAGGCACTTCATCCAAAGATGGCGTATGGATTGTCGGATAAAGCGAAATCGGACGGTGCTTGTGAAGCGCGTAGGTTCTGTCGAATCTGTAAGCCAACAGCCATCTCCTAGAGGCTTCGAAACCCCTTTGCACAAACCATACCTTTCTGCCATGAAGAGCAGCCAATACAGTACTCGCCTTCGAGAAATATCGAGGGGGTCATGCTTGTATGTCTCTTCGTCATGCATTCCAAGCAGTTGAGCTTGCGTCGTTGCTTCCCGAAGATAGGACCAGGCTGTATTCTCTTTTGCCAACCCAAAGTAGCAACCATAATAGAACCAAGACGTCAGGACGGTCAAGTGCGTAGGGTTCTCGCGGTAGTCGTAGCCTTTTCGCAAACGAACCGACTCCTCAAGAAGGGCATGTCCAAAGCCTACATTGGACAGGTGAGCCAACTCAGGGCGTAGTAACACGCTGGGCGGCAACTTCATGTTGGCTTGGATCATAACGTAGGCACAAAGGGCGACGACCATGCAATAAGCCTCTGTAGATCGGTCCATGTTCACAGCTGCCTCTTGCGCCCTTTGGCGATGTAGAACAGGCTGTGAAGGATAAACGTGGGTGAAGAAGAATTCCAGGCAATTTTCGACAAGTCCTGGAGGTAATAGACCAGGTGTGCGAGCGAATTGGGAAGACATTGTACGTCCGTCGAAGCCCATCTCTGGGGAGAATCCTGTAGCAAGTTGGGCGTTGCGCTGACTTTCGCGAAGTTCAGAGAGCACTTTGGCTCTGCTCCCTTTGGGTCCTTTCTTTTGTGGGATAGCATTGTATGTGCATGCAAGGCCAGCTGAGACACAATTCTTGCATGGGTTGGTTCCTTCGCCAATACATTTGACTTTCCGTCGATGGCAACTGTGTAGCACGACGTGAGCAGTGAGGTGGGCTGGTGGACGGCAGTATACGCACCTATCGCAAGCCCGTTTGACCGGCGCAGTGATGATGGTGTTATTGGAGGCCATGGTATAGCGGGTAGGGAGCTAGTGGAGGAAGGTCTTGTTCTCCGCGTGGAGTAGAAGACTGTTGCCGAGAGGATCCGTTGGTACTATTAGTACATTGAACATGTTGTGCGTATGGTCGGGGACATTGTTCTTGTGTCATTGATCTATAGTGAACTCTCATTCGCAACCTTGACGACGGAAAAGCCAAGAGTCAAAGCGTCAAAGCTGCACATTGACTAGACTAGTGGCTCCCGCCGCGTCTACAGGGATGGGCTTGCTAGCATACGAGTCCAATGACAGCGGCTGGAGGTACATCCTGCATCCCTGATTCCACGAGGAGGAGATATATTCCGCAAGGAAGTGTATTTGGTAGGTCAAACGCATACCACACGGTTGCAGGCCATGGAGCTTGGGCGGTCTGCTGGGTTGGAGCAGGCCTGACGACACATCCCAGACTGACCGCTGGGCATGAGTAATAATTCTACAACGATGGCACGGCCGGTTCCTTCGAGCGCAACGGGAGCGTGTCGATAGTGCACTGCCGTATGACCGATGATGTTCCGGCAGCAGCGCTCCAAGAGATGAAGAACCATCGAAGCAGACTCGGCAGGTGAACCGTGTGTTGGTGCTAGAATTCCTGACCGCTCCCCTGCCATTTCGAGACAATCGTAGTGACCACTGTCTGCCCGGGCAGGTGCAGGGGTTCTCCAC
Organism: Dothidotthia symphoricarpi CBS 119687; assembly: GCF_010015815.1. Taxonomy (NCBI): domain Eukaryota; kingdom Fungi; phylum Ascomycota; class Dothideomycetes; order Pleosporales; family Dothidotthiaceae; genus Dothidotthia; species Dothidotthia symphoricarpi. The sequence goes on from NW_022985012.1 coordinate 973,150, forward strand.
GCAGGCTGTACACAACAGGCCCGCCAGCTGCACTCCGTTTTGAGTTCCGCATTCGTATCGCGAAAACGAGGCGGAATATCCCGTTTTCTGATTTGGTTCGTCATACTTGCTGGCGGATTCGGTCTTCTAAACAGACATCTCGCATCGAAAGGAGGTAGACCGTAGCGAATGTTCGTGTCTCAATGGCGAGACGCAGGCGTTGATACTTTGGGGGTTAGAGTTGACCTTGAGATAGGTGTAGCGTGGAAGGGCGCCGCGTTGGTACCCATTTCGTTTGAGATGTGCTGCGTTAATGTTTCTTTTTCTCCAGGCAAACAGCGGATTCAAACTTCAACCGACAACAAGAGCAGTGGCAACTGCTTATATCCTCATCCCTAAAGGCCCGTTTTTCGGACTCATCCGCTGCTGAAGACATTCTGGAATCCGAAATACTGCCGACCACGATGGTTATACACGATCCAAGATGTCGCCACCACGAATGAGAGACCGAGGAAGGCATTCCTGGAGCAGTAAGCCACGCCAGGGAACGGGTCCACCACAACTCAGCGCATAGCGTACTCAGACGGTCTGTAGCGCCAAAGGTGAGTAAAAGCACACGGAGGATAAAGTGACGATGAGGTTCTCTTGGTGTTGAGGCTTTTGGAAACCGAGTGAATGGGATGATCTGAGAATAAGCTCAACGATCTGCCACTAGCAAGCATTCCCACTCCGCGGAGGGCCAGCGGTAACATCACACTCAGGAGACCTTCTCGAACACGTCTCCATGACTATGTCATTCATCGCACAAGGTCACAGTGGTGCGTCTGGTGTTGTGTTCAGTACACGAGCTCGAGGCAGGTCAATATCCTCGTATCTCAACAGGATCCAACGACGACGACTTAGGTGCCACCCAATCCCTCATAAAGACTTGTCATGATATGCAGTAAAACGCTTCCTGTCGCCAGAAGTGAGATTCTCAATATCCCACGGTCAGCGTCGGGCCATCTCGCTTCTGACAGCAGTTTCGGCAGAAAAATCTAAGGCGTGTTTGTCTTCACAAGGACTTTTTAAGTTCAATAATAGACTTGGTTGTTGGTCAATCATCATTAGGATCGTATACCTTGCCGGTGACACGAGATACACTAGTTCTATAGCCAAAAAGCAAATATGGAATAGATCAAACACATGAAGACGTATATGTATCGTTTCAATGCAAGCGAGAGAACGTATTCCGTTTCACAACTCGAATGAACAAACTCCCATTGTGTTGGTCAAGGATGTTTTATCATTTAGATACCCGCTGCAGAGCATCCCGTATACGCAACAGCACTTGATATAATCTACCTATCCAAAAACGCCCAAAATGCACAGTACCCCCACATCTCACACATGTCTTTCGCGTCGTTACAAAATTATCATGAAAACTCAACTCGACTCCCTCCCATCCTGGCCTGCTTAGCCTGCGCTCTCTCAGCTCTTCTTCTCCGTCGATTAGAATCGTAGTTGCTTAGGTCCGTCTCCGTACCATACACAGGACTGCTGAGCACACTCGCCGCCGCGCCTGGTAGCGCGGGGGGAGGAGATACTACACCTGTCGGCATGGAGGGTGGAGGCGGAATTCCGCTGGGACCTGGTTGTGCAAGGTTGGCAGGAGGAGGGCCTGGAGGAGGTGGAGGAACGTAAGGCTCGGGCATGCGGATGGGAGCAGCATGTGATAGCGCAGAGGGGGCAGCGGATTGCGCCATCTCCTGTGCTTGTGCTGCTTCCATAGCCTCCGTCCTACGCCAGCGATCGTTATCCAAATTGCTAAGCGAACTCATGCTTCCGTTGCGATTCCGTCGCTGTCTCTCTCTTCGTCGAGCCTCTCGCTCCGCGGCTGCTTCTTCCTCGTTGAGTCTGCGAAGCGTCACGTGTCGACCATCGTTGTGCATTTTGACCTTGACGGAAACCGGGGGGGACGACACACTGCCATCGCGACTGCCTCGGCGCCGACTGTTGTCTCTCTTTGATGGCGAACCAGTAGATAGAGCGGTGGTGCCAGCAGCGAGTCCTGAAGTACCTCCGGAGCGGTGGCGACGATGATGGCGACCGCCTGGCGAGTTGTAAGCCTCTGATCCCGAGTCGGACAAGACGCTATACGGGTCTACGGATGGCGGTGGTCGAATGGGGGCCGTAGAAGCTCCTATGGTAGATTCCATTGGTGGCGGACGCGTGTTGTGTCGCGGCGCTACAGATGGAGTGATTCCAGTAATGTCGCTTTCAGAATAGATGGTGGAAGGAACCCTGTGCTTCCTTGGGGGAACACCATCTCCAGTGAACTTGCGACGGTTGCTGTTTGATCGGGCAATGCGTTCCTGTTCAAGATCCTCTTGTCGCAGAGCCTCCACACGTTCATCCTCCTTCTTGTTCTTGCGTTTGCTGAATGAGTGTTTGAGGAACCCCATGACGCCAAGCGTCTTGACTCCATCTTTGACTCCGTATGAATCTTCGTGAGTTCTTGTTTCGTGTTCGTAGCTTAAACTTGTTCGACTGTCGAATGACTCCATTGAGGTACCACTTCGTGCTGGAGGATGACCCTGCCGCAACGGACTTGCTCCCATGGCTGCTGCTTGAGCGGCTTCCCTTTCCTCGACACGGCGCCAATCCCGATTGTTTGCTGGCGAGGCAGGGGCTCTTCCTTCCTCAACTCGGCTCAGGTCTGCCGATGTGACCTCAGACGGGCCTAATGGACGACTGTAGCTTATATCACTGCCCGTCTCGGTGGGAGGGGGTCTTTTGTCGCGACCAAAGAGTGACTTCATGGCGAAAATACCCCCAGCGGCGGCTCCAGCGCCCAATAGGCGATCTTTCCAGGACGCTCCTTTCTTTGGGGCAAATTTTTCATCGCTTAAATAAGACTCGGTGAAACGGGAATCAGTAACGCGAGAGCGTGAATCAACTCTGCTGCGACTACGCGATTGTCGGCTATGCAACGCAGCGAGGCCAGCACCTGCTCCTGTAACCCGGCTTCTTCTGCTCCTCAGGCTGGTGCCGGTGATCCCAGTGACCCCGGTGATCCCGGTGCGCTCAGTAATGTATGTCGTACCATCATCAAAGTCCATCTCAGGCTGGTTCGTATACGACAAGACGAAGTAAGCAACCAGGAGGATAAAGGCCCAGACGGCGTAAAGGATGAACAGCACGAGTGGAGAACCCCAAAGAGTCAGACCAAGGGGAATTTGTACAATGCCCAAGACTGCGACTATACGGCCCAGCCATTGGTGAAACTACGAGTATTAGTTGCGGCTGCCAACAATTTTGGGTTAAACATACCATAAGCTTGAGCGGGATTTTCCATCGTTCTTTGCCCTTCTCCAACTTATGGATAATAGCTCCACCGAGAAACTGAAGTATCACAAGGGAGTACAGAGCAACGCCAATTCCGTGATGTGGGTTGGATAGCGATCGCTCGCGGCCAACAGCCTGGAATCCAAGTACGATTGATGCGGTTGCAAGGAGTACTGTCAGGATTTGCAGCCAGATATGGAATCGTAGCGCCGTATGGGGGTTTCGATGATAGAAACGAGCCATGAAGATTGCGCCAGGGACAACGAACAGAAACGTAATGGCGGCCAGGGTGCCGTGGGCAGTTATTAGCCCTTGGTAGCCGACCAGATCGCGAAATCGGTTGCCCATGCCTACAGAGTCAGTCGTTTTTCGCAGATGAGCAGGTGCAGCGTGTGCATACCGTTGAGGCGCATAGTCTCAAAGTTCAAGCCCAGCAGATTCGGCAGCAAGAAGGTGTTGCGTTGCGAGTCCCACGTCCCATCGCCCACATACATCGAGTCCGAGTTGTAGACGCTGCTCCCAGGCGCCGAGAGCCCGTTGGTCGACATGGCGGTGGTGGCTGTCGATATCCGTTATCCAGCAAGTTTCGATGCTATCAATGTCGTCGATGTGTAACGGGTCGAGCGCACCCGGTAAAGCGAGCGCTGCAACGATCGAAATCAAAAACCCGACGCTAAAAATGCACAAACACGATGAACAGGAAAAAGTCGTAACGTCGTGACGGGCGTGGCAAGGGAGATGTGTTGGTCCGCGGTTAGGCTCGTGTTGGCGCTGGGGGTGGTTGGGGTGGGTGGGAGCCCGTCCGGCTCGGCGGACAGCTCGGTAGAGAACGTCAGTCGAGTCGCTGTGCTGGTCGGCGTCGTCTGATGGCCTTGTCAAAGTACTTCGACGTGCGCAATGGTGTTTGAGTGAGATGCAGTGTCCTGACGTCGAGAAAGGCAGTCGCAACCAGCTCATCTAGCCTGCGAGGAAGGACCCACCTGGCGCCCTTGTTTAGGTACACAGCCGTCAGCCGCCTGGCCTGGCAACGTACATCGCTAGCCTTTCTTGCGGTGAGGCGGGACTTTTATCACCCAATCGCAGCCCGCAGCCCCTGTCTTTAGCTGGCACATCCTTGGATCGAGCCGTTTCCTGGTTTTTAATTCCTCCATCAACGTGCCATACATCTCCATAATCGTGCATACCCCATGCGCTGGCACGCAAATGGGGCAAAACTCTTGACAAATGACGGCTTGTACAACCACACTTGCAGGCGACTGAATTATTCATTTCGAGGTAGCAAGGCCTACGCAAAAGCTGTGGTATCTCAAGACTCCAGGTCCCAACCCATGACGCCATGAAAGAAACACACCAGAATCATCACTCAACCTCCAACATGTCCCGCAAAGCCTTGTCAGATGCCCTCAGCCACCGACCTCTCTCCTCCAGCTCGTCCCCAATCCCTCCACCCTCTTCCTTCCTTCTCTTCGCCTCCTTGGCTGCTGCCACAGTACCCTGCCGTTGTGTCTCCAGCGGCTTCAACTCGCGCTCTAGCTTTTCCAGCTCTCTTGCGCGGTTTGGAAGAGAGGCTTGCAGCTTTGCGATCTGCGCATTCAGAGCTGCTAGCTCAGTCTCTCGCCCGCTAACGAGTTTGAGTGTCTCTGGCAGTGGAAGAGCAAGTTCTGGGTTGTTCGACGGAGGTGTTTGTTCTTGCTTTAGCTGTTTGATACTCGCTTCCAGGCCCTCAATCTCGGTAGGAAGCGCCTCTAACAGCTGTGTCCGGAGTTGGAGGCTTTCATAGCGCAAAGCAAGCTCTTTGCCCTTCTCTTCCAGCTGTCTGAGTATCTCGGCGACTTCGAGTTTGCGTTCCTTGAGGCTTGCTTTCAGGGCCAGAACTTGTTGCTCTTTCGCGTCATTCTCGGCAGCCTCGACTAGACGTGGCGGGTTTTCTGTTATGCTGCGAAGAAACTTCTCCTTGGTGACCTGTTCGACGTAGCTAAAGCGCAGTTTGCTGAATAGCTCCTGTGGAAATGTCAGTATACTACGAACATAACAAACAACCGGCTTTACGAGACCTTGTAGTGCACCAAATCTGCTTCCAATGCTGCTGGATGTGTCTCGTTCTGCTCGCTATCCTCTGATGCAGCCGAATTGCGCTTCTTTGCAGACTGTGGATGGTCTTTTGGCGACAGGGTCTCGGCGATGGCTAGGAGTTTCAGTGACTGTGGTTGTTGGAGTTGCCCGAGAGCAGATGCCGGCGTGGGCGCTGCTGGTTTTCTTTTGGGGGCCATTGTCGTGTGTTGTCCAGTCGTGCTTCATGCGCGTGGAAATGTGGAGGGCTGTTTGTTTGGGCTCACGCGCCTTCCTTCCCCGCGGCCATTACCGTTTCGAGACTAGCACCTGATGCATGCTACGATCTCGCTTTCCTCCACGGCTTCCACTCTTAGTCTCTGCTGCCAGCTAGGCCCACGAATCCATCATGGCTGGCAACATCCATGATGACGAGTACGTCGCGAATCTCTTGGATCAGGACGCAAAGAGCGCAAAGAAGAAGTACGAGCTTGTCGGCATCGATGCCTTCAATCCCAAGAGGTGCGTTATAAACTCTAATGTACATGTACACACTTTAGTTCTTACGAACGATACTGACATAGACTAGGTCGAAGTCTGGGGCACCGAAGCCTAATACCAACTTCCTAAGACACATCATTCGCCAAACGGACAGCCACAACTCTGCGCTGCTGGCGAAGGAAGCCGAGGAGTCACATGCACGACTCAAGCGAATGAATGCGCAACATGAACGGGAGAGGAATACAGACAAGGGTGTGCAGAGGAGCAGGTTTTATGACAAGGATGAAAATGCGCATAGCCAAAAGCTGCGAAAGAGGCAGCGGGACGGGTCATTGGAATCACGCTCTACAAGCCACAGACATAGTAGTAGGCACAGAAGGCGGGAGACGAGGAGACACGAGGACAGCGAGGAAGACCAGGCCGCCCGAAGATCGAGACGTTCAAGACACGACCACGAGCAAAGGAGATACAGCAGTGAGGAAGCGGACGATAGGTCGCGCAGAAAGGCTACAGATCGCAGGCATAAAAGACGTAGGTCCACGTCAAGATCGCGTTCACGGTCACCTCGCTCAGACAAGCACCGGAGGAAAGACCGGCACAGACATCGGTCACGTTCTCCCACGCCTAAATCGAGGCACAGCGGTCATATTTCATCGAAGCCTGCGGTAGGTTCTCGAAAATCTAAACGCTCTGCAAGTCCTGCATCCGATTCGGATCCTCTCGAAGCTATCGTCGGACCGCTTCCACCGCCTGCACAACCGGTGATTCGCTCGCGTGGCCGAGGCGCCCATAAAGCCAATGGCATGGACATCGACTCGCACTTCTCTACCACATACGATCCATCTGTGGACGTGCGTCAGGCATCTGACGCCGAAGACGACTGGGGCAACGCTGTGGAATCGTTTCGGGACCGCCAGCGATGGAAACAACAAGGAGCAGATAGACTAAAAGCAGCTGGCTTTACAGATGACCAAGTGAAGAAGTGGGGGAAGGGTGACGAGAAGAGCGAGGAAGATGTAGTCTGGACTAGAAAGGGGCAAGCAAGAGAGTGGGACAGAGGGAAGGTTGTGGATGAAGATGGAGACGTCGAGTTGAAAGCGGATTGGGGACGGTTGAAGTAACGGAAATCATTCATCGCTGCCCACTATGCTGGGTCTGGTGAAATCTCAACATTGATCCTGGAGATGTCCTACCACCACTTGCTGGATCGGTGTTTTTGAACTGATGGATTAGATGGCCAGTCTCGTCTAGGCTATGATCGAGTTGATATTCAATCAACTACTACTGTACATGTCTGAGGTTGGCCGCTTGTCACTCCACAAAGTCTCTTTCCCAGCAGCCATCGCATTCAATTCACGGTACATGTCAAGCGCTCGAGACACAAACGCAGCCACTTGCGGGTCTTCGAGAATAGATCCTCCTATCTATCCTCGATATACACATATAGCCAGTCTCTCAATACAGTCGATCACAGCCTCACGCTCAATGCTCCTATCACGCCACAGCATTCCATTTTAGCATATGGTACCATCGACGGCGATGGCGGTGGGCGTACGCAACTACACATCTACCAAATGACGACGCACTCAACTTCTTTCCCCACGGACTCTCCATATCTAGTCCATGTCTGTAGAGCACACCAGCTCAGCCTTTCACTACGCTAAAGAGCCACCGTGAATTATTGACGGGAAGGGTGGGGGGATGGCGTGTTGGGGGGGTGATTGAGGCTTCCAGGACGGTGAGGGGGGTATGAAAGAGAGTTAGCTGTGAGAGGTTGGTCCGGAGGCGGTTGCGTGAAACTTGATGTGGAGGTGGGTGTACGTGTACGTCGACTTATGATGCGTCGTTTACAATGCAAGTAAGCATATATGCAGTCTGTGATCGGATGTTCGCACTGCTTTTGCTTATTCCCAGTTATGGTGGTAATCATGTTATATATCACTCTGTACCTGCCAACGAGTGCCTGATTACTACATCCTCTTATTCGTTCAGACTACACCGCGCTCACTCAAGGCCTGACGGAGTGGTACAAACAACACAGTGCCTCAACGAAACAAGATAAGTCCTCCCATCACACGCTCTTCTCTCCCTGATACCCAGGTTCAGGCGACGGGAGAAGCGGCAGCGGCCCATTGCGCAGGCCAGGAATACCTACAGCCCACGGGTCGTTTCCCGCCCGCACCTCATCCATGGGCTGGTTGATGTTGAGAGAGGCCTCAAAGGCCGCATTCAGTCGACGATTCATCGAAACGCGCAAGAGAATGGCTATCGTTGCAGTCCAAAGAACGCTGTCTTGAGTCAGTATGTATAGTCTCCTTTGGGGGGATGAAGCACTTACACTTGAACGGCAGCGAGACATGCGATCGCAATCAACGCCTTGTGATATGCACGATGAGGGCTCGTGGCACTCCTGTAGACATGTTGCTTTGAATGTATCGTGCATTTAGACCCATCCCAGGAGTCGGGCGCGCATTCTGAGTCACCCCATACCATGGCCAAATTGGCGACGAGTCCGAGATCGACGACCCAGAGGACGAACATCCAGATATATAAGCCCAGGGCGACATACTCATTATCCAGTTTCCGCAGTACAGTCCGCGAGATGAAGCGGTACATGCAGACCAAGTTAGTGCAAAGTGCCTGGGAAACTTTAGTTGCGTGACATGGATGTAAGAGTAGAATCTTGCGTGCTTACCACTACTAGCGAATAGATCAGCACATTATATCTAACGTGTTGAACTCCGTATACAGCCAACCCCAGCACGACGATAGCGAGAACCAGTTGACTAGCATGCAAGACCGTGGTCAAAATCTCCAGCAGAGGCCATCTCGCCCTATGCTGCATCCCCGTCTCACTCATCTTGCAATTTAGCAATCCGACAACCGCAAAGATACCAAACGCAGACGTCCAGCGACACCTAAATTAAAGAGAGAGAAGTCGAGCGAGGTATGCTCGTAGTAGGGAAAACCGAGTTGTAGAAATGCCAACCAGGTTCATCTCACAAGCGCCAGTCGAACTAACACTGCAGAAACCGTTTCAGAACGTTTGCTTCTTGCGTATCGCACCCCCCTCCCCTCCCCCTCGCTGTGTTGCTGTGTCATGTTAGTCGTACAGGAGGGGACGGGGGAGTCTAAACACCCTGAGCTTCTGCGCGCAGTGGTGTTGGTTGTGTTTGTGTTTTGCTTCTTGGTGGTCTTCCTGCTGCACTATTGGATGAGTTTGGATGGGTCAATGATCTTGCTGTTATGGGTAATAAAAAACGGTATGCATGTTGTTTGGCTGTTGAAAAGTGTTCAGATAAAGCGGACGTTGTAGTTATATTCTTGTACTACCGAGTTATTATAGAGAGTCCTACGAAGAAAGATAAATTTGGGGATCTTGCCAACGGCCGCACGCCTTTGACATGTCGTGGTGGCTGAGACGGTAGCTCACCCGGCCGTTTGGAACACCTTCCAAGCCAAGACGCGGCAGACTCTGTTTCCAAACGAAAGCATCCTTCTGCGGTCTTGTGTGCGAGGACATGTCGCAGATGAGGCAGGGGTAAAGTAGCTGTTGACGCACAAAGGCTAACCAGCATTGGGTTAGATGGTGCCCATGCACTTGCAGCCACACTGACACAAACATGCGCGTTCTCCAGGGCTGTAGGCAGAACTACATTGTCCCTAGTTCCAAGCTGCCGAATACCGTACATCGTCCTCCGCATTTCGCTATGACAAATGGATGCGGGCAAGCAAGTAGTCTTGAGGAAAATACGAGCACGTTAATGACGTAGACATGATGTTTTCCGCCTCGACACGCACGCATCTCCGGCAGTGACGAGGTTGTTGTAATAGCATCCCCCTTCCAAGTCTATAAGAGACGAAGCTTTTTTCCAAGACTTCAGGCCTCGATAAGCTTTTGCCAATATGGTTCATCAGGACAAAACCGATCATGTTCCGCAGGAACATCGCATGCACCGGTACGCCTTCCCCCGGGCCGAGACACACTGATGATTGTTACTCACAAACGAACAGCACTGGTGGTTGGCTACCTGCAGACCATAGAGTACACAAGGACTGGCTAGACGGCGTAATCAACCATGTCGAGGAGAACCCTAAGGAGCTTCACCCCGTCCTGCAGGAGTTCAAGGCTCTCATCGAAGAGAACTCCCGTATCTACCTCTTGATAAACTCCATGTTCGACGAGGTACCGACAAAGAAACCGTACTCCAACGACCCAGTGGGCCACAAGCAGGTTCGCGATTATCATCACATGCTGGAGCTATTCAACCACCTGCTCACGACTGCGCCGTCGTGGAACGACAAGGAGTACTCCATCGGCATGGTAGGCACGCCATTCAACGCCATCCTCGACTGGCCCATGGGGACTCCATCCGGATTTGCCTTTTTCCTCGACCCCGAAGTCAACAAGATGCTGAAGAAGGTGCTCAACAAATGGGCTGAGTTCCTCGGTTCACCCGCGTCCGCATACGTCCTCGGCAGCGACTCGATCGGATGGTTCAGCCCTCACGGCGTCGAGGATCTGGCCGCAACAGCCAACATCGGCCAAACAGAGCACAAGTTCGAGGAGTTGTTCCAGTGCGACACATCGAAAGAGCACTTTGGCTTCAAGTCCTGGGACGACTTCTTCGTGCGTCATTTCCACGAGGACAAACGACCCGTCGCGTCACCAGACGACGACTATGTCATCGCCAACGCCTGCGAGTCGAAGCCGTACAACGTGGGCCGCGACCTGGCTGCCCGAGACCGATTCTGGATAAAGGGTCAGCCGTACTCGCTCAAGGACATGCTCTCCATGGACCCTCTGTACGAGAAGTTCATCGGCGGAACAGTGTACCAAGCCTTCCTCTCCGCGCTGAGCTACCACCGCTGGCACGCGCCCGTGAGCGGCAAAGTCGTCAAAGCGTACGTCGTAGACGGGACGTACTTCTCGGAGCCGCTCTTCGAAGGGCTGGGCGACGCAGAAGCCAAAGGGGGCATTGCGCAGGACGGCGAGAAGACAGGCCAGGGGTACCTCACTGCGACTGCGACGCGAGCTATTATCTTCTTCGAGGCTGATAACAAGGATATTGGGCTTGTTTGCTTCCTTGGTGTCGGTATGACGGAGGTGAGCACTTGCGATGTGGGGGTCAAGGAGGGCCAGCATGTCAAGAAGGGAGATGAGATTGGTATGTTTCACTTCGGGGGGAGCAGCCACTGCGTGCTGTTCCGGAAGGAGGTGCAGGTCGACGGGTTCCCGGACCTCGATTCGGAGCACAACATTCCTGTGCGATCGCAGCTGGCGGTGGTGAAGAAGAGCACTTCCCGCGCGTAGAAGCAGATAGTCTTGTAGTCGTCTGCATGTCGAATTTAAGTGAATATGCTTGATTTGCTCAGTCACTCTTAGCAGGGCTCATTCCACGGTATCTTCACGAAACCCTTACTCTATTGTCAATTCAAAAGATCAGACAAAGACTTGTTCTTGCATGTGTAGAGATGGAATGATTTTCTACGGGTCTACAACGCGATTCGCCAGCAAAAGTGATTAAGTAAACAACGCAATACCACCAATATCTTCGAGTAGCAATGTCAAGTCAACCAGACTTAATTCCAGTGTGCTGAGAGTATGTCGGTAAGCCATGATAAGCCAACCATATCTCGTTCGTTTCTCGTGGTAGAATGCTGTGCCGGACTCGACGTGGCGTTGGCTCTCCTCTCCTCTCCTCATTGTCCTCCACCCTGGCTGCCTCGATACTAGTAGGCGTTCAGAGGGTCATGATAGCTTGCTACCTGCTGCGCCTGCGCCTGGAGCTGAGCTGTGGTCGTGATGTGGGCGCCTCGGTGGTCGCCTTGATGCTAGTAGGCGTTCTGGGGAACGGGGTAGGCGCCCATCTGCTGAGCCTGGGCCTGTGCGGCTGCGACGGCCTGGGCGTGGTCCTGCTGTCTCTGGGGCAGGTCGTTGAACCACGGGTGCTGCAGGCTGGCGGTGGCCGAGACGCGCATCTCCGGGCGCAGCTGCAGCATGCTGTTGAGCAGGTTCAGGCCGACCTGGTCGACCTGGGGCAGGATGAGGCGCAGGTCCTGGGTGGCGTAGACGGGGAAGTTGCCCTTGTACTCTGGGAACTGGGAGATGCCGGGCCACGAGCGCTCCGAGGGGGTGCCCATGAGGCGGAAGATCTTCTGGACCTGGTCCTCGTTGGTGGTGCCGGGGAACAGCGGGCGGCCCGTGTACATCTCGGCCATGATGCAGCCGGCGGACCAGATGTCGATGCTGGTGTTGTAGGTGCGGCTGCCGAGCAGGACGTCCGGGGCGCGGTACCACAGGGTGACGACCTCGTTGGAGAAGGTGTTGACGGGGATGCCAAAGGCGCGGGCCAGGCCAAAGTCGGCGAGCTTGAGCTGGCCGCGCGTGTTGATGAGCAGGTTCTGGGGCTTGAGGTCGCGGTGCAGGACGCGGTTGTCGTGGCAGAAGGCGATGCCCTTCATCAGCTGGTACATGAACGACTTGATGGTGGGCGGGTCGAGGGCGCCGCGGTCGCCGCGCGAGTCCATGTAGCGCTTGAGGTCGCGGTCCATGTACTCGAAGACGAGCATCAGCTTGTTCTCCGTGTGGATGACGTCGTGCAGCAGGACGATGTTCTCGTGGCGGAGCTCCTTCATAAGCGAGATCTCGCGGATGGCTGTTGACGGCGTGCCTTCCTCCGAGTCGAGGTGGATCTCCTTGAGCGCGACCAGCTCGCCCGTCTGGCGGTTGCGGCCCTTGAAGACGGTGGCATAGGTGCCCTCGCCGAGCTTCTCGAGCTGCTGGAACGAGCTGGGGTGGCGGCGGTTGTCCATGCTGGGCGCTGAGGGGACTGTGGGGATGACCAGGCCGTCGCCGAGAGCGCGCACGCTGATGGACGAGTCGGTGCGGTGGGGCACGGCGAGGGTGCCGGCGTGGGTGGGCTGGAGGCTGCCCGGGGGCGGTCGCGCCGTGTGCTTGGGGTCCCAGAGGATGGCGCTGGCCGTGGTGAGCTGGTTGGCAATGTGCAGCGGCGCGGGCGGAGGGCACGAGGGCGCGTCGGGTGAGGTCGCGTCGGGGGCGGGGGCTGGTTGCGCCGTGTTGAAGAGCTGCAGTGGTGGGGGGAGTGGGCAAGTGACGGGCGATCCCTGTGGTCGGTCTGGCTGGCCGGCTGTGGATTTGCGGTGGTGCACGAGTCGCTGCCACCACTGCTGCCAACACCGTATCATGGGCGATTAGTCAGGTTTTATTCACTCTCGCATGCACACACATGCACACAGTACGACGAATCCATGTCAACTATTAGGCACGTGAAGTAATAGACATGATCAAGTAATAGACACACGCCAGGTAGTATTCACACGTCAAGTAATAGACACCCCCAAGTCTACACCATCTCCCCCACCCACGCTGGAATCGCCGGCCTCGCCCCCCACCCGCCTGTCCACTGCCCCTTCCACCCCTCCACGCTCGCCGGCAGCGCATACACGCCCGTCACATACCACGCCGTCTGCCCAGCCTTGACATCCCCACGCACAACCGGCAGCACGCTCCTCGCCTCGACAAGATTCGAGTTCGCATCGACCTGCAACACGCTTCCTGCCCGCTTACTCTCCCCCAGCTCTGCAATCCCCACAGCCCCCGACCTGGATGCTGCAAATGCACTCTGCCCATCTACCTTCCCACCCTCAGACAGCCCTTCATCCAGCTCGCCCAGTGCCTTGCCGTCCAACTCACGACATCCATACACAGCAAACGCACCCTCTGCAGTCATCAAGTCGCGTCCTGTGGTGATACGATGCACGCGTAGATGCCAGTTCGGCCCGTCTTCTGCAGGCGGGATAAGATACGTGCGCACCTCCACATCGTGCCACGGCTTCATACTCGACACTAGCACAGGCACACCGTCATGCTCTTCCACCTGCGAGTCGCCGTTGTGCGCCCGTCGCATCTTCCACAGCTCCCCGCCGTCGTCAGAAAATGCGAGTGAAGACTCGGGCACGAACTGCTCCAACTCTTGATAACCCGTCGAAACAGAGTATGCGAATGCAGCGCTGTACGCAAACTTCCCGTACTTGGCGTTCGAGTTCTTGATCGCGTAGTGGCACGACTGCCCGCTTGAAAGCAGAAACGAGTGTCCCCCGCTCCGGACAACAATCTGTCGTGGATGTGGCAGTGACTTTACAATCCGCTGGTTTGCAAACGGGTGAGGCTCCTCTTTTGCGCTCCAGAACGGATGGCTTTCAGGCATTGCTAGCGGGGCAAAGGCCAGCATACTCCAGTACGGGGAGCCAGGAGAGTTGTAGTTTTCTGCGAGGTACGTGTTGGGGTACGAGTAGCCAATAGTGAGCATGCCGTTTGATTGGAAGATATCTGGTTGCGTAGTCCACCACCGAAGGTTCCTCAGCCAGATACCTTTGATGACGCCCCAGGATAGGGGAGATGGAAGCTCGACGTCAGCGAATACAACTGCCCCCCAGAACGCCACCATGGCCCAACGGTAAGTGAGCGAGCGCCCGAACGTGATGGCTCGGCCTTCGGGGTCGAAGAAGTGGACAAAGTCGAGAGCGTACGATTTTGCACGCTTCTTATATTCCTCGGCGTTCGTGGGGTCAATGTCTGCAGCAAGCTTGGAATAGACCAGCTGCAGGTATTGGATGGCAAAAGATCCAGAGTAGTAGTCCATCTGGCGATAATGCTCAGGTCCATCGTTGGACCATCCCTCGCCGCGATAGAACGTATCCAGCTGCTTGATATCACTCTCAACCTTCTCCTTGGACCACTTCGCTCCGTTCTTCGCAAGACCGAGATTGGCAAAGACGCGGAACCAGAGCCTGTCAACGTTCAGTATCAAGTTCTCAACTCATCATCGCACAACAGTGAAAAGAACCACAGGAGCAGCATACCAGTTCGTATTCGGCATCTCCTTATCATTCATGCTCCCCAGCCACGTCTCCACATTCTTCTTCTGCTTCTCCGTCAACGGGTCCCAAAACTCTTTATGCGCAACCGCAAGCGTATATCCAATCGGGCAGGCCTCCACCATCCTCTGATCAACATCTTCCATATACCCCCAGAACCCAGGGCTCTCGGGGTCCGTCCCAGAAATCAGACCTTGCACAAAGCGATGCGTTCCCTCATACTTATCTCCACCGGCAATCAACGCCGCGAGACCCCATAGTGGCCGCGCATACCCCTCGACCTGCGCGGCCGTCTCGTCGAATCTGGTCCCCGAGCCCCCGACTTTCACCAGCGAGCCCTCGTCCGAGAAGCCCGCCAGGAGCGGGTCGAGGAGCGATCTGACGGCGTCGACGACATGAGCGCGCTCGGTCAGCGGATTCGTGGAGAAAGGGTGGGCGGGAAAGGCGCGATTGGCGTTTGCGGCGGCGGCCGTCATGCTTTCGAATTGAAAAGCTTAATTCCAATACTTTTTCTTGTGAGTGGTTGGAATGCTGAGGCAAGTAAATGGTGACTTGTCGGTCCTTTCCCGGTCGTCCAAGGGCGAACTGGCTGCTTATTATGCTTGGCGGGGTAGCATGGGGTGAAGGTTAAGCTGCATGAGTCGCGGCAATGGGTGCCGAAGGGCGGGTCATGATTGCGGGATTCCGTCAGAGGATGGTCATATTTGAGAGGGGATTAGATAGGTTTACCCGTACTGGACATTCAGTCTTTGCCTCACTCTTTCTCGCCTTCTGTAGTTGTTATGTGACGCTTGATGGCTGATACTTGTACCCGACCGTCTGGCTCAACAAGCAACCCCAGGAAGTGCATATCGTCAAAATGCGCACCACCCAAAGCGAACTGCAGCGCAGAACCTTGGCACTCCTTCCACGCCGCATCCAGAGCCGGCTGTGGGGACTTGCGTGGCCTGGGATCTGATTTACGGATAATTGCAAGCGCGGGGACGAACTGTCCCGAAGAGGAATAGTCTGCCAGTTCTCCAGGTTGGGGACATGGGCGGAGACGGAGACGGAGAGTCCCCGGATTCGGCTGCGGTTACCGACCACCCACATTGGTGAGTAGGAGCCACGAGTCGTCCTTATCAATGCTTTGAAATATATCATTGGCAGTGTAGGGGGTTTGATTAGAGGGTTGCGATATGCTTGGGTTTATCTGTACAAGTGGTCTGTCGCACGAAAATTAATATCTTCGTACGTTCCAAAAAAGGTGGAAAACAGGAAAGAAAGATGGTGTTTGTTTGTAAGAGAAGAAAGAGATCTAGCAGCACGCTATGCCTTCCGGAGATGTAAGGCTTTCTTGGCGCGATACCGTCAGGTCTTGGGAAACCTTGTGTGGGTGAGTGACCACTGACCCCAGATATCGAGTCGAGGGTTGGTAATGCAAAAAACCCGCCATATTCCCTGCGCGACTGGATGGAACAACCACACCAGACTTGGCAAACCAAGACGCATCTTCAAACTTCCACCACTCCGCACAAGTCTCTTCCGCCCAGCCAAGCCAAAATCCTTGGTCTAGAATCCAAGACGGCGGACATTGGCGGCCGTCTATTCGACGGAACAGCGCGTGGCGCTGGAGCCAGCATGGAGAGATGTCTCGATCTGGGTTGTGGAGGGGTGTGGAGGTGGGGAGTCTGGGGTCGTTGGACAAAGGCACAGACGACCACAAGCATTTGCTCTACCCCGTCTTGACATGGGTCGATTCAGCATGCGCTTGGGCCGCTGGAGGTGCCGTTTATATAGATGTGCGTTGATCCACTGTGAGGGGATCAATCCGATCTGTGGAGACTTCACTCTCTCTCTTTCCGCTTCTCGTCTGGCATCGTTTTGACAACGGTCGGGATCAGATTGAGTCGGATCGTTCAAAGGTCTCGATAACTCTTCTACCTTGTTCCCCCCTTCTCAAGCACACCTGACGCCCCACGTCTTGCTGTCTTGACCCCAGTCCCTCTCTCGGTCACTTTCAACTCTAATCAACCTACCATCTGCCCATCATGAGCATCTCCACAGGAGCGAGAATCATCCGCTCCATCGTCAAGAATGATGCTGTGAAGCTAGACCCCCCGGAGATCTACGGCTGGCGTGCATTCACGATGGCCGGGTCTGCCTGCTTCGGAGGCATGTTATTTGGCATGGATATCGGTACCATTGGTGGTGTGCTCGAACTGCCCGCGTTCCAAGAGTATGTAGTCTCCAATAACCCCTTTGACCATGCAAAATATTACAGAAAAAACTAACGTTCACTTCAGGGACTATGGCCTCAAGTCACTCTCCACCGTTGCCAAGGCTGACCTCAACGCCAACATCGCGTCGACGTTGCAGGCGGGATGCTTCATTGGTACCTTCTTTTCGTCCTGGTTCGCCGACAAGTATGGCCGGAAGATGGCTCTACAGCTGAACGGTCTCATTACCGTTATTGGCTGCATCATCCAAGCGGCTGCTATGGGCCACCTCAGTGCCATGTATATCGGCCGGTACGTGTCTCAATCTGTTTTTATCTGGACCCAACAGTGGCTGACACATAGAACAGTCTCGTCGCCGGATTCGGTGTCGGTGGTGCGTCCATGGTCGTTCCCCTGTACATTTCCGAGAATGCTCCCCGTGCCATCCGCGGTGGTCTCACCGGTCTCTACCAACTCTTCATCGCCACCGGTACCTGCCTGGCCTTCTGGGTCAACTACGGCAGTCTCCTGCACATCAAAGGCGACGCGATATACATGGTTCCCCTGGCCATGCAAGCCCTCCCCGCCGTCCTCTTGGTCGTCTGCATGTCGCTGAACAAGGAGTCTCCACGTTTCCTGGCCAAGCAAGACCGCTGGGAGGAAGCCACTGCCGTCCTGGCCCGTATGCGCAATCTGCCCACCTCGCACGCCTACGTCCAGAACGAAATCAAGGACATTGCCAACCAACTCGAGCACGAGCGCCTCCTCGTCGCCGGCGCGGGGCCCAAGGACCTCCTGAAGGAAATGTTCACCGTCCCCGGAAACCGCAAGCGCGTCCTAATCTCCATCGGCTTGATGGTCTGCCAGCAGATGACGGGCACAAACGCAATCAACTACTACGCACCGCAGATCTTCAAGAGCCTGGGTCTCGTCGGTAACGAAGTCAAGCTGTTCGCCACCGGTATCTACGGCATCGTCAAGATGGTCGGCTGCTTCTGTTTCCTCGTCTTCGCCGCCGATTCGCTGGGTCGTCGTCGGTCACTACTCTGGACGTCCATCGCACAGGGCGCGGCCATGATGTACATTGGCATCTACATCCGCGTTGACCCGCCCGTTGCTGGTGCAGCCGTGCCACCTGCGGGCTACGTTGCACTGGTCTGCGTGTTCCTGTTCGCATTGTTCTTCCAGTTTGGCTGGGGCCCCGTGTGCTGGATTTACGTGTCTGAGATTCCCGCGGCGCGTCTGCGCTCGCTTAACGTCGCCATTGCCGCTGGTATGTTTGCACGCTTTGAGGCCTTGATCAGAAAAGTACTAAACACTCTTCAGCAACTCAATGGCTATTTAATTTTGTCGTAGCCAGAGCGACTCCAAACATGATTGCGACCATGGGAACAGGCGGTTATGGGTGAGTTTACTCCTTTATTCATGCGTTGAAGCTCGTTTCCATCCCATCTTGAATTTGGGGTCCGTGCGCGGCATTTGGTGTTTTGCGCACAGACCACGACTCAAGGGGAACTTCGTACTTGAAAATCGTCAGAACACTAACAAAAAGCAGTGCCTTCCTCACATACGGATCCTTCTGCTTCTCCATGTTCATATTCGTCTGGTTCCTCGTCCCCGAGACCAAGGGTCTATCACTCGAAAAGATGGACGACTTGTTCGGCGTCACGGAACTTGTTAAGCGCATTGAGGAGGACCGCGAGCTCCATGGTGATGCTACTGAGCTTGACATGGACGGCAAGCACGCTGTACGTGAGGAGCGTAAGGAGGTCCATCACCCGTAAGCGGAGTGTTTGTTGACTGCGCTGTTGATTTTTGCTGGAGCCTGTCGTTCATATCGTTACTTGTAAGCATGCAAGCTTTGGAGCTGAGATGTCTACGAGCTCGGTTGATATGCATATGTTAGTATGCAAGCTATAATGAAGTTACGGGCTTCGTGCCGCTCATTGCATGTATTCGCCTTTACCAACGTGTTAGTGTTGTAATGAACGGACTTTGGTGAGATGTTACCAGCACAGAGCGCGATCAGGTATTGAAATGAAGAAGTGATTGCACTACGTTTTCCTCACAATCCAAGTGCAGCCCAGCGTCTGCTCTCGAAGCTTGGAAACGCTCATCTCCTCATAGTTATCAAAACATAACGAGAGCCGAGTGCCCGCAAGCAGACACCCACCACCTCCCCATCTCAATTTGAACACACATACACACCACCCCGCAAGCCCTACACACCCTTCAGAGGATTCTCATCAGCCTCCAAAATGCCCTTCTTAACCAGCTCATCCGGATCCGGTCTACCCTGCAACCCCTTCTCCAGATTATCCGCCCGCATATGCAAATCCAGCTCCTTCTGATGGCCCAGCAGAGCCGGCGCCGCCGTCGACTCAGGCAGAATATTCCGCTGAATGAGGTTATCGCGCTCCGAGCGCGAAGCAAGGCCCTTCTTGAGATTATCCGTCGCGCGCTGGCGTTCCAATTCAAGCGCTCTAGCTTGCAGTGCTCTGCGAGGCAGCAAAACAGTACGTCAGCAACTAGATCGCATAGTGTACGGTTGTTTACATGGTGTTATAAATCGGGTACGTACGGAGCAGTCGTTGTGTCGATCAGGATGTGTCTGTTCTTGAGGTCCTGCGGCTCCGGGCGCTGCTGCAGGTGTTTCTCCAGGCTGTTGCGCCTGTCGGAGCTGCGGACGGGCGCGATGGACGACTCGTCTACGTCGACGACGACGGCGTTGTTAGTGTTTTCCGAGGCCATGTTGACTCGTCGTTAGTGCTGGTTGATAATTCGAGGTTCTGGGTGTAGCTGTCTGAGCAACAAGGTTGTCACGCGTCGTGTGCTTTATGGGAGCTTGTGAAGGATAAAGGTAAGATGAGAGGGTCGCGCCTGGGGAGCTTTGTTTGAGCTTGGTTGCGGGGGCAGCCGACGGACAAACATCAACCCTGCTGTACAAGCTCCGTCAACGTTACTTGTCACGCGTTCTTACGTTTCACGAGTTGCGGTAAGTCTTGGGTGACATCCTGTTGTGTCTCCTGACTGTGCACAGTTACATCGAAAGTGGTTGGGTTGTGTTGGTGCCTCATTGTTGTGTGTGACGTAATGCCCGAGCGGTTCCTCGCCAATACTTGCCTTCTTGCATTTATGACGATGACCTCGGATTCTTTTGTTCAAGTTATTAAAAGTGTGGAACTAGGCAAGATTTATGCTTCTTGGCAATGTGTACATAAACTCCTGTTGAAAAAGCTAGATTGCTCTCAAGTAAAAGCTTTTGAGATGACAACGTTCCTTCCAAATTCTAACGTCTAAAAGACACTTCAAGTTGTAGAAATTTTGTACAATTTTACAAGCTAGGGCGAATTTGGCGAGGAACTGGCACTGTTGATGCTCCCGGTCAACTGTAAAAGCGGGAAGTAAGCTACATTCTTTGTGGCTCCTACAAGCCGCAAGACTACACAATTGAAAGTTGTTAAAGTACACGCAAGGCGTATACTGCTCTAAGTTCATGCACAAGATTCCTACAATAAACTTAGTTGTAGTTGTCAAGCTGTTGCATGATTTCGCTGCACCTTGGTTCCTGGTATTTCGATTGACCGAGAGACTGGCACTGTGACGGCAACGTCAGGAGGCGACAACATGTACTAGTAGTAGGGGTCGTACGACAAAGCGGAAAGAAGTAGAGGATTTCTGGTATAGAGTAGTTCGGCTGCGGTTGTTCTCGTTGAACAGGTTCATCATGTTAAAGATCTTGATTGACAAAACATAGGAAACCAAACGCTCAATTCCGCCGACTACATAGGTCCAACCCCCCGCCACCCCCCAAATCAAACATCACGGACTCGCTTCTCTAGCCGCCACTCTCTTCTCCCGAACCTCTATAACCCTCCTCGTATCCGCCAAAGCGTGTTCACGATTCAAAACGACTCTCGCCTCCAACCCCTTTGCCAGCTTTTCTAGCCCGTCACTAGTCGCCGCGCCCATGTCGTCCGTATCAGGCCTCCAAGCCGTGTTCAGCAGTACGGCCAGTGGGTTGTTCTTCCAAACACCCACTTTGTCATGCCGGCTTGCTACAATGGTTCCGACAAGAAGGGCGATAACAGCCACAATAAGCGCAATGGGAAAGGCAAGCCATGGCCACCTCACCCGTAGCTGCACTGCCTGGACAAAGACTAAACCAGAGATGCGATGGCTGGGCGCTACATAGTCGGCTGGTGTTTTTGTCGAGTTGCCCGGGTCGTCTTGCTTGTGCAGGGTCGTGTCATTCGAGCGGAGTGCGAGGTTGATGTACTGAGCAACCGTGTACATGGTTTTGGTGATATTCGGGGATCGATACAGGAGTTGGAGGCTCTCAGGCCCTTGCAACCCGTTTTGACCAAACGTCGAGATACCTTGAAGCTCAAAGACCTCCGAGGCAGCAGTGGCAGCAAGTATACTCTGGTATATGTATTCTTTTATGGTGATATTTCTAGGAGCCGTGTCGCCATGGATACATTGGTTGCTGGACAGACATGTCGGCGTATATGTAAACGTCATTGTGTCAGGGTCGGTTATTAGTCGTGTTTCGTTGGTCCAGGGCGCAGGGGCGGCGCCTTCTAGGTTCTTGAGCGATTGGAGCTTTGTTGTTTCGCTGAGCGTCTGCTCACTGTAGACACCGTTTTGGACTCGAGCAAGGATTTCATGCATCGAGAGGTAGAAAATGCATCGGTGGGCTTCGATGGTGCTGGAGGAAGCGATGGCCGATGAATACATACTCGATGGAGGGACCGTCAAGTTTCTCGCAATTTGCCATCCAATTTCCGTAAAGCCCGAGGCTACCGACGACGTCCCTAGTTTTGGGGTTTCTGAAAACGAGTAGGATGCGTTGTATCTGGCGTCGGGATATTTGAAGGGTTCAAAGGGACTTACGTGGTCGAAGAACCTATCCAAGGTGAGTACGTCGTATTGAGGAGCAGTACGGTTTGCAGTGCGGAACTCTGGATCTATGGCTTCCATAAAGCAAGGCTTGTAAGTGGAGTTGTCCCATGAAAATAGGGTTGTGTCCGAGCAGTTTATATGATATCTTGAGCTGTCCTCGAGGCACTGAACAGACACACCAAGAGTGGGAAATGGATCCCATGTACAGTTCCCGCTTGGACAAGAGTATGGCGGAAAAGGAGGAGCAATTATGGCAGAGGAGTAGATTCCTGTGTAGATTGAAGCCTTCAAATTGAAAGGCACGTTATCCGCTGTGTGATAGTTAGGCTTTTAATAACAAGGCTTCTAAGAGGTTTGGAGGGCTATGATTACCTTGCATCCTGAGGAACGAGGATCCAACCATGTATTCTGACCCAACCTCTCCAACATCTCCGTCATAGGTCAAAGCTGCCGATGCGTATGCGGTGAGTTCATCGTTTACGACTTGTGTATTGTGGAAGACAACACTTTGCTGGAAAAAAGGGCCAATCCCGACTGACATTATTGTTATCGTAGCAGCAACTGAAATGAGAGGGCTACTTGGTTAGCTTGAATCAAACTATCAGACATAACATGGGTGACGTGAGGCCTTTGTGATAAAAATATAAAACCGAGTAAAAAACTTACCTACGCAGGAATCTTGGTAGTAACTGCAAACTGCCCCAAGGTCCTCTACTTGCCCAATCTATCTCCACGAGATCGTTTAGAGACTTGTAGTCCTTCCCAAGCCACGTCCAACCTAGCTGGCTGAGACAGTTATGAACCGGGACCATCAAACACATGCTGAAAAGAGTGGCAGCGAACGACGCCACAGTGTTCAGCGTTATGCCTCCAACAACTGGACTTGGCTTCCTGTCATAAACGGCCAGGACTATCATGAAACCTACCAAGGTAAAAGCGGCCAACACCAGGGAGAGGATCTCGTATAACCAGGTGCTGTGATGTAGACAGAACGGTTTCTGTAATGTTGGGGGGATGGCGGAAGGTGCGGTATCGGTGTCAGAGTGAGGCTTGAGCAAAGTGTAGGCTGAATCATTGCGAATTTGGCCCCGTCGTGTGGTCGAGTCTGCGAGTGGGATCGAGTCTAATCCATCTTCCGCACTTTGGCTGGTGGCCTCTGAGCGATGAGAAATATTATTGTCTGACGGGGATAGGTTCGAAATCGGCTCAATAGCCGTGTACGACGGCATGTTCGTTTGCTGAATAAAAGTCAAAGGAGCGCCTGAACTTGAGTAATTCGTTCGGACGCCTTTAACCATCGCAAGTTGGCCCCCACAGGCAGTATGTTGTGGCTGTAAGTCTTGCAAGGTCTGTAACCTGCAGCGACGAATCAAACAGAGGGCCAAGATGTAAGCATCGGACTATGTTCTATGAGGATCCATGCTCAGTGGAGGATTCCATTCCCGACCAGGTACACGGCGGTTATTTGGTTGAAGTGGGGCGAGTGGTCCTGTACGCCTGAAGATAACTTTGTGTTAGCCGCACATAGTGTGTTGCAGAGCGTTCAATTTAGGAGACGTGTTGAGTTGGTCGTTGTTTAGCATTTGTGAGTGGCACTGATACTCTTCTTTATTGGCTAGAGTGAAGCTGCCCCAACGTATGGCGTATTTCTATTGAGCAGCGCTGTCGATTTGAGCGCTTGAGGATTGATACCTTCTTGCTGATGATAGCATTGTTCCTGCGTTCATTTCAAGGAATATGGTTGAGCTCTACATCAATGGGCGTATCAAATTTCTGCAAAATACTCGAAGCAGGATGTATGCTGGCGAACGGTTCAAAGATGCGTTCCTGGGAGTATAAGTGGGTACATACTAGCCTCCACGATGTCGTCATGGGCGGCGCGCGCATGTGAGAGTGCGAACAAACGGTCATGCGCATAGTGTAGACTGGTAGTGCAGATTGGTAACTCAGGCTCGTATTTGACTTGGTGCGTCCCAATTATTCGCTGGATTGCTGTGTCGACGTTTTCGCCCATGTCGAGTCTTCTGGCCATGGCGGTCCCAAGCAACACGGCACAAAGTGCCTTGCTGACGAGAGGCTGCTCGCCGGATCGGATGGGATTGAGGCCCAATCAATTGATTGCCTCTCGCCGCCCAAAAAATCAGGCACAGGACGTCACTTATCTCGATCTTTTATCTTCAGTGCAAGCAGGCCCGGTCGGACTTCCTTATAACGCGCTACCCCGCCGCGCGCCTGCCATTTTCGCTCATCATCGCACCGCACAAAACACTCCAAAATGGGAAAGCCTGCAAACTTGTACGCCTTCAAGAGCTCTGCGGAGTTGGCCTCCAACCTCAGGTCCTACGTCCTCGATGCGCAAAACAGCGCCATTGACCGTCACCAAACTTTCCGCGTCGCCGTCTCGGGTGGAAGCCTGCCCAAGGTCCTCGCGCAAGCGCTGCTCAAGGGCTCCGACGGCAAGGTCCAGTTCGGGAAGTGGGAAATTTTCTACGCTGACGAGCGCGCCGTCCCATTCGACCACGAGGACAGCAACCACAAGCTGGTGAAGGAGGAGCTACTGGACAAGATCCCGGCCGAGCTGGGCACCCCCAAGGTCTACCCCATCGACACAAAGTACCTCGACGATGTCCAAGAGCTGGCCGATCAGTACGAGCAAACGCTAGTCAGCGTTTTTGCCGCGCGCGACAGCGTCAGGCTGCCGCTGTTCGATCTGCTGCTGCTTGGGTGCGGACCAGACGGCCACACGTGCAGCCTGTTCCCCGGCTCAGAACTCCTACGCGAAGCAGAAGCCTGGGTGCTCCCCATCTCCGACTCGCCGAAGCCCCCGCCAAAGCGCATTACCCTCTCTCTCCCCGTTGCGCAACACGGACTCAAGATTGCTTTTGTCGCGACTGGTGAAGGCAAGAAGGACGTGTTGAGGCAGATCTTCGACACGGATGAGGGGCAACAACTGCCATGCGGGCTGATCAATCTGAAGGGCGGAGACCGCGTCAGTTGGTTTGTCGACTACCCCGCCATCGACGGTGTGTCCTTCCCTGCTCGTCGTGGCAGTCTGTAGGGCAAGCACGCCCGGGGAGAGGTTTGCCGTTTCTAGAAGCGACAACCGTTTGCGCTAGACTCAGGGCTTTTGTTTGTGCTTTCGCGATGGATATCCACCACGGCGCTGGAGGACTGCATTTCGAAGTAGGCATTGGGCCACTCGACTCGCTCACGAGCTAGGTACGAATAGAATACGATTCTTCACTAAGCGCAGTCAATGTCGTGTCTTCCTTGCCGATCGTAAACTTTCCCCTGAGGCACGTGACCTGCTATCGATAAGAAATCTCCGAGCCGACAACATCGCGTGTTCGACTGTTTACTGTGCACTCGCCCAACACACATCCTTCAATCATGCCAGTTTCCGCACCAACCACCTCATTAAGCCTGCGAGGACATACCAGTGATGTCGAAAAATCCAAACGCCGTAGTTTGCTTCCCCAACCTGGCCAATCCAAGTACAGTTCTCGTGCTCAGTCAGAGCTCCCAGACCGCCATGTTGAGTCCAAGGAGCCGCTTGTGAGCACGATCGAGTCTCTAGGCTCATCTGATTCCACAACAACTGTGGTTCCAGAATCCAATGTTCAGACCGCGATTCCAGGTCGACTTCGTCCACGATCATTATATCAAAGCACACCATCTGAACGAGCTGGGCATGGCGACAAGCAACCAACAACGCGGTCAATGCGCCCTCCAAGCCTGGTAAACAAATCATCCGAGTCGCAACCCGTTGGTCTGAACCGCACGCAATCTCTGCGCCGGCCTGGCGTTGCAGTGAAATCATCTCAACCACCTGCGGCCACTTCTCACTCTCGAACACGGTCCACGAGCACTGTTCCAGCCCCTAGAACAGATGCGACGAGACCTAGGACATACGCGGAACGACCCAAATCATTAATGACAGCGCCCAATTTCAGTTCAAAAACCAACGGCGCCTCTACGGACGTAGCACCTGCTGTGACGAGGACGTCTGCCCGACTTGCCGGACTTACCCGCTCAGCAAGCACCAAAGCAGGGCCAAGTAGTGTTGCAGGTGCTGGGACGATATCAAAGTCCGAAGATCGACGCCGCGAACCCGCAAACGAGGAACCAAGGAAGACCGCCCGACCCGCATTCTCCACATTGCAACAACATTTCACTCCACGGAAGACAGGAAAAGCCCCAACCTCAACCTTCCTGCATCCCGCGCCTGCCCCTGGACCCCAAACCCTCCCCCCGGAAATCGTCAGCCTCCAATCAGAACTCCTGCAGCTGCACCTCCTGCACGAATCCTGTGCGCAAATAAGCAAGAGCTGGGAACTCAGCGCAAAACGCTGTCTGCACAACAAATTCGAAGAAGTAGCAAGCATGTACCAAGCCATGCTAGAATACGAGCGCGCAGGCCAGGAGCAAAATAACCTCCGAGCCCTACTCGAATGGAGCGCTGCCACGTCCTCCGCCGGGCTGCCAGCACACATGCAAAGCCTCTCCGGCCCACTTCACGACCTCCCCTCGCTCGTTGCTCCAGGTGGTCGCCTCCACCGCCTCGCAGCAGACTTCGAGCACTGGCTGTCGTGGGTTCAGGACGTGCGGTCCGCGCGAAAATCTCCCCTCGGAAGTCCAAATGCATCCGTCTCGCTGGCTGGTCTGGGCGACGAGTGGACAGCGGAAGCCGCGGCTCTGGCACGCAAATTGACGTCGTTTGCGCGCGACTTGGAGGGATTGATGACACCGCCGCCGGCGCCTGGGTCCAGCATCGCGTGTATCGTGCTCGCTTGCTCGGAGCTGTTGGACGGGCTGTTGGACGAGCTGCAGACTATGCAGAAGATTGAAGCGCAGGTGGTGGGAAGGGAGAAGAACTGGGTTGAGCAGCGGTTGCAGGGTATTGCTAGGGGTGTTGGGGCTGAGTTCTTGGTTGGTGGAGACGTGGATGTTGTGACGTGGCGCACGTAGGGTGTTGTGGTGGACGAAAATGCGATGTTCTTTGCGTGGGCGCAAAACTTGATCATTCTACGTCTGCCGTGCTTTGATAGAATGTTAACTTGTCTTGTTTTGTCACATTGTCCTGTCCCGTCTGTGTATCTGCATCCCGTGGTTCGACCTCCTCGCTCGAATCATCTTCGCCTGCCCATTGACTGACTGACTGTATTCCATGAACTTCAGAGGAGCAGTTGCTGCAACGCGCAAAAGCGGCCCTCACGCAAATCCTGCCATTACCATCATCATTTCCCTGCACAAGCAAGACTCTCTCAAACTCCAACTTCAGCCTGGTAAAACGAAAGCAATATGTAATATGTGATTTATATATATCTGCGCACATCAATCTACAGCCCCTACACCGCAGACCAGCCTTCCAACCTTCCGTCTGTCCATCTGTCCATTCGCGCTTTTCGAAACGCCATAAGAGGCGCGCGCGCATACAAAGAACTCCAAGAAATATACGACATACAGCAATGCAAAAAAAGGGAGACAGATAATGATATCCGGAGCAAAGAGACGCGCAGAGGTCAAGAGAAGAGAGTGAGAACCACACATGTCTCATGTCGCTCGGTACTAGATAAGATAAGAAAGGTCGAGAGAAGAAGATACTGCAATAATGCAAGCTGATATGCATCAGCACGACGGTGTTACGAGGATATCTGTGGCGGAGTAATTAGACACACTCGTGCATTTGGTAGAGTAGAATCAACATACCCGTCTCCTGCGCCCCCGACTCCCGCCTTCTACTCTCTGGGCGAGAACTTCGCGTAGTTTGGGGTCGTCTTTGTCTCTGTCGACGTGGTGGACGCGAACATGTCTGCGCTTGTTAATTTTCGGTTTACCCAGAGATGTACTAGACGGGTATGTGGAGTTTGGGTACGCACCTCTGCAGATTGTCGGGTCGGGGATACTTGTGTTCGCGATCGGGACAAAAGGGGCAGACATAGCCGGGCGACTGGTGCACGAGGCCATGCCGGATCATTTCGTTTTTGCGCTTGAAACCTTTCCCGCCTTCGCTGCGGGGGCAGCCGTCGACAGGGCAGTAGTGTGGGCGGCTTTGGGAGTGGACGTTTGCGTGAGAACTTGGGGAAGTGAGTTAGTGGCAGGGCTTTGTGAATACGGAGGTTGCAGGAAAGGAGAATATGCTCACTTCAACAGGTATTGTGTCTGAAACGGCGCAGCAGTGCACCCTGAATATTTGCACACGAAACTCCCAGTCGGTGAGCCAAAATGTGGTATACTAGATCTATGTGGCGGCGGAAGTTGTCTTGACAATGCGCCGTCCATGC
This sequence comes from Dothidotthia symphoricarpi CBS 119687, assembly GCF_010015815.1. Taxonomy (NCBI): domain Eukaryota; kingdom Fungi; phylum Ascomycota; class Dothideomycetes; order Pleosporales; family Dothidotthiaceae; genus Dothidotthia; species Dothidotthia symphoricarpi. Next base: position 1,001,294 of record NW_022985012.1, read on the forward strand.
TCATGTGCCGTGTTCGGTTGTCTCCGGGATTTTGTAGCGCTCCTGGACTGAGACCCTCTGGACTGTGGTAACTATCGCTTGGCGACGATGCTGAGTGCAGGTCGGAGGCTTGAGATGGTCTCCGCAGGCCAGGACTAAAGAGAGTGAGATGCCCCGATGTGAGGAAAACATCGCGTTTCTGAGATTCGCTACTTGCGCTGACGGGCGACAAGGTGACGGGAAATGGTGGGAAAGGGCTTGCAGGAGACAACGAGCTGATTGATAACTGACGCGCGACTGAAGTCGGCGAGTGACCCATGGAAGATATCGACTGTCGGTGACGAAACTCGGTTGTCCTTTGAGCTTCTTGATCGCTTATCGTCGACCGCGCCATGTTGTCGATTTGCTGAAAAGAAGGAAGTTGCTGATGATTGGGCGAGGCTGCTGATCCTTCGCGTGAAGATAGCCGAGTAGTCTGTAGTGCAGGTAATTTGTCGCTCGATGGTGCCGGTATTGTAAGCTGCCGGAGGGTTCTTGATAGATCCTCGTGTGAGTATTCGTTCGTGATCGGCCCATGCTGTTGGCTCGGTGGATTTGATGACGGAGCTACCAGTGTGGAGGGAGGACTGCATGCAAGGGTGATTGAACCTGTACGAGTTGCTTCTATCCGTATGCCGGTCCGTATCGAGCTCGCAGAAGATGCATGTGATGCGCGTCGATCTGCCGCGATCATGCTACGCTTGATATCGCCCGCATCCACTCCCGAGTCTCTATGGTGGAACAAGTGGTTAGGGGGAGACATTGAATCGTCAGCTAAGTGTATCTTCAAGCCTTCTTGGGCAATATGTTGTGGTTCCATTCGCGAGGCGTCAGAAATGGCTGATTGAGCTTGACTAGCGGACCCTGTAGTTGGCGACTGCCCCTCCATCTCTTCCTCGTCCTCAGACCCAGAATCCGAGTTGAGTGCTCGTTCGCTCACTTGCTGTGCAATTTCAGGATGGTTTGGACCCATCTCCCGAATGAGCACCCAGTCCCCTTGGGAGGGTCGAGCCTTTTGTCGATTAGACTTGTTGCGTCTTCGTGAGGAAGGAGAACTGACGCTGGTCTGTGATCTGGTCGGGTAGATGATATGCGTCACTGCTGGCGGTGGTGAAGGGGTTGGTGTCGCTCTGGGTTTGAAAGGTTTAAGACCAGGAGATCGAAGGTAGGCGTCCTCGTCCGGATCGTAGGTCCCGGACATAAAGGCTAGTCTTGACCAGACAACGGATATAAATTGAAAAGCTGGAGGAAAGAGCTCTCTATCCCAGCGAGGCCTCTGCAAATGCACCAAGTGATAAACCTAACCCGCGACGAAGAGGACGAGCGTCACAGCAAGACAACAGGTATTCAAGGGTTGACTGAAGCAGCGTCAGCACGACCACCGATTGCATTCTTGTTGTGATGATCGTAAATAGTCCAGGCAGTGGAGAGTGAGGGACACGAGTATCGCTGGATACTCTGGGGCATGCAAGAGACAGGCAGAGAAGGAACGCGCGTTGGCGGCAGATGCGAGCAAGAACAGCTCGTCGCAGGCTCAGACGACACAAAGCAGACGAGAAAACATGCACTAGAAAATAATTACAACATGCCGCCCCCCGAGGTACGTGTGACGAGCGTGTGGAGAACGAGCCAGGGATAAACACGGAGAAAAGATGTGGAGAGTCTTGGAAAGTGGGCTCGTTCGTCGAGTGGAGGCGAGCGGCTCTGCGACGTACCACACGTACCACTTTTCAGCCTCAAAGCAGTGGAAAAGGCGCGCCGATCGTAGGCAGAACAGCAACCAGGACGCGGAGAGAGGGTGCAGGGGCTCTCAAATAGCATCGATGACGGTACTCTCATGCCCTCACAGGTTCAGGTCGCTCTCGGATGACGGCCAGCTCGGGCGCGCTGTGCAGAGGACGATGCGGGGGCTCGTCGACTGGAGACTCTGGTGCACGCCGTTCGTTGGTTGGATGCAGGCGGGAGTCGTGGGGCTGGTGCTTCGCGCTGAGAGGGAAAAGTTGTTTCTGTATGGAAGCAAGGCAAAAGGGCGACGTACAGAGGACCGTCGAGGACAGCGACGGTCTGCAGAGGCTCTCCTCGAGCCTGGCCAACAGCCCTTCATCGGGGCGCAGCTGGGGCTGGCTTACATGCTCGCGACCCCAATGAGCCTCATCGAAGCGGGGAGAGGCTACCTGCGGGATGCACGGTCTAGCCTTGACCCCGCGCAATCTCTTGGGATGGCCATGCTTGTTCGTGTCGTGTTTAGCCCTAACGCTTGAAGTGGCAAAGCTGAGCGTACAGGGTATCTGCAGGACGGTGGTAGTGGCAGCGAGTTCGTCCGCTTGCGCTTTAAATGCTCGCAAAGATCTTCCTATTTGTCTAGCTAGATATAGTTTTTGAGTTGTTAAATGTAGAGAAAACAAAACGAGTAAACTAAAACATACTGCTATAGTTGCTGCAAGCCATTTTCTTGCAGCGGCTTCGTCACTATTGTCAGTTCGCTCCCCCAACCGCCCCACAGGTCCCCATTGTCAAGGGAAAATTCTGGAGGCAGATCTGAGCTCTTATTGAGGAGTATCAAGCACGAGAGGGACGAGCGCGTGAGGGGAGGGAAGCTGCTGCTGTTGCTTCTGGTGCCGCTGTCCATTGTGAATGGGATGAAAAAATGTTCATTCTCTAATCTACTAGAATTCCTCTGATCGTAGTGTGCGATAATTTCTCCATCTGCCTGCGTTCTTGATGGTTCCTTCCTTCTCTGTTACTTGACCTCATCTCATCTCATTTACGCCACACCACAACACACTACCGTTCAAAACCCTGCGTCACTATGTCAAAACTTAAAAAGGCCCGTGTTCAACCCATGGTTGGATCATGTATGGGTGGGTAGTGTTTGGCGTCGCTCGCAATTACCCAATCCATGCGACGTCGACACCGACTTTGAGCTGGAGGCGCAGCCGACGAGCCTCGTCTGGATAAAAGACACGGAACAACCCACTGGATAAAAGGCGTAAGCCAAAATTAGACACAACACATGAATAACACAATGGATACCAATACCTCGTCCATTCTTCAAGACGTTCTCCTCCGTCTATGTATATGCATTCGCGCTTTTTGTTGCTAACAAGCTTATGCTGTGCTCCTCATCCAGCATTCGACAGCTGTTACTTGCGCAGCTCTCACGCCCTCCCTATCGTACAGTCTTGCTCTACTGTTTCTGCTCCCGTCTATTGCTGCTCCAGAAATACCCCCCAAGCATGTTCTTTGCATGTGCTGAAGATCTCCACGCTCGGCTGTAAGGTGCCGTGTTCGTTAAACCCCCCACCAGGCCGAGAAATGGCGAGGGCGGCACGTCCTGCTCGAAACCCCAACGCTAAAAAGAAAAACGAGCACATAAAGCAACGCCCGCGCCGAAAACGGTATCCCGCGCAAAAACTCAACCAGAGCCATTATACACCCCCCGCATCGCCTGCACGCCGACAACGGACTTATGACTGTGACTTACCGCCAAATCCTGGAATACCCATAAACTTTTGCCCGGCGGGCAGTTTTGGTCGTCCAAAGTTCTCGTCCAAATCAAGGATGACCTTGAGCGCGTTGCGGCTACGAAGGTACGGCAATGGTGCACTAGCTTCCGAGAGACCAACGGATGGCTCGAGGCTCGCTTCTACTGCGGATCCGGGCATCGGAAAAGCTGTTCAAGTTAGTACAGCGCTCAAAGAAACATGGTTTGGTTGACTCACATCGCTGCAACACCTCATAGCCAGCCAGTGTGAAACCGAACTGTGGGGACGATCGCATGATACGGGCGGGGCCACCCTTGAAGAAGGCTTTGAATCCTTCGTCGCGGAAGATAGTCTGCGCACAATGCCTGAGGCCGTTGTAAGTAGCCTCACCTTTGCGTGCTTCGACCTGTAACCTAGTCTTGATAACATCGCATGGTGTGGTGAGGTAGGCTGCAGGCATACCGGCAATGGCACCGGCTGTCAGCATCTGGAGTACACCCAGAGACTTCTGGGGGCTCTCGCCAAAGTAGTCCTTCTTCAAGTGGCTGTAAGTTGGGAAGTAGATCGCGGAAAAAGGGACTAAATAGATCGTAAGCGTTGTCGCTTTCCAGTAGCGATTGAAGCAGACTCACCATCTCGCAACAGACAGGCAGTGACACCCTTGTACAAGCCAACGAGACCCAAGTTCCGGACGATCCACATGGCAGAACGCTTGGGGACGCCCTCGACGTTCTTCGAAAGTTCACCTTGAATTTGTAGCCGGATCTTGACAATCTCAAGAGGATTTGTGAAGATCTGCAACATGCCGTGTTACTGTGTGTTCTCCCATGAGTCAATCGAGTAGGTGGATATAACTTACCACTTGACAGGCACCTGCAGAACCACCGGCCAAGAGTTCGTGTGCCAACTTGATGCTGCCAGTATCCTTGTCGGTGAGTTTCCCTCGCACCAAGTCGTTCACAGTCAGCTTGATAGCCTTTTCAGGGGCTACGCCGACAAGCTGCGGAAGCACGCCAGAGTAGAGGCCCCGGAAACCTTCATTCTTGATAACCTTCTTTGCACAATCAAGCGAGTTCTTGTACAGAACATGTCCTGCTCCAGAGCTCCTCTGATTTTGCATCCTCGTCTTCACCAAATCGATCGGATACACCATGAACGCGCCAAATGCTCCCGCCAACGAACCAAGCGCAAAATGATGAACGGACTCGAGGACATCGTGCCATATCGTCTTTGTCTTAGCGAAAGCTTTTTGACCTGCATCGCCTATCGCGCCAGATCCTGTTACGTATACGGAGTGCCATGAAGGGTCGAGGACGCGTGCAAAGTCTCGCAAGCCGAGTCTACCGGATGGATCATCCAGACCAGCAAAGTGGAATAGGATGTCTGCCTCCATGGGTGTGTACAAGTTGAAGCGGCTCAACCTAGCGGCCTCATTCAGAAAGTCTGTGCGGGTAATCTTGCCGTCAGTGCTTTTGCCAGTTGCGTTGCGTACAATCAGCTCAACCATATCCATCTGCTGGATCATGTTCTGGAAGGCGCGCACGTTGGCATAAGAGATCTTGCTCCCCACAGAGATGTTGCAGAGAGTGGGGAGGTTCTCGAGCAGGTAATCCGACAGCTTGTGGCTGGCTGTGTCTTGGATGATGCGCTGGAAGTTCTCAGGCTCGATGAAGCCGTCCTTGTTGTTATCAAAGTGCAGGAAAGCCTGTCGTACGCGCTCTCCTTGCAGGCCCCGCAGCATCTGGGCAAACTGAGGATATGTCATGCTATGTCTGTTCTTCTTAGAGCCGACGTAGAGAGTCGCCCATTCGCCCTCCCAGTTGAAGGGCAAGCTGTCGTCTGTCTTGTGCGCCTTCCAAGTGTCGTAGAAGTCGTTGAAGTCGATGTAGCCTGAGCGGTTCTTATCGAAGAAGCGGAAGATGACCTCGTACTCGGCGTCGGGTTTCGCGAGCAGGTTCTGGAAGACGGACCAGTCATGTATGCTGACCTTGCCTTTTCTGTCGCGGTCGGCAACCATGAAGAGAATGCCATACTGATAGCGCTTGATCTTGTGCTGTGAGGGACGCGCTGTGAGCTTCGACTCGAGTCGATACGTTGCTGGTGGAATTGCTTACGTAGTCTTCACTCTCGGGCGCGACGGCGTCAATGAACTGGTCCTCGTTGAGGTAGTACTCGTCTGACTCATCGTCCTTTTGGGCGTGCTTCATAAATGCGGTCCGCGTGAGCTGCGACAGCTGGGGCTCTTCGGACGTCCCCAACAGCACCTCGCCCACTTGCTCTGTAACTGACGCCATAGTGAAGGGTGGAGAGCTGCGCAAGAGTGAGGTAGTTGCAATTGGCCTCGAGGGCAGTTGTCGTCGCCGCCGTCGTCGTCGTGTTAGGTGTAGGGATGAAAGGAGAAAAACAACGGCAAAGGGTGCAGTGTTGAACAGCGAAGCTCGGAGCTCGGAATCCAATTGGATATAGACTAACAGTGGGGGCGCTCAAAATACGCGTGGGGAAGCACGGGAAGGCACGGGGAAGCGAGAGCAAGACTGAGGTGAGTGTAAGTTTCGCCGTTAATTGCCAATCCGAACATTCGCCGTGATTCTATAGTGCTGTCTTCAAACATCTATATAGGAGGACAGCGTTGGAGAACGACATGGACTTTCGAAGAACCCTCACCGCCTGGCCATCGCATGATCGACCGTCGCGTGGAAGAAGAAATGGAGCTTCATCCTTCTGGACTTGGTGTGTATGCATGGACTCGGCTGCCCCGGGTTGGCTCTGGGATGATGTGATCTACCGGATCAGAGGAGATCTGACCTGTCACGTTCCTAGCGCGCCGTTCGTCCAGGATTCAGGACATGCATGAGACATCGGTCACAGCGTCACCGCCAATCATGAGCTTATGGATTCAGTAATATACAGACACTATATAACCACAAAACAGCGTCTCTTAGACGACCAACCGGCCAGGTTCGACCTCCAACACTGTCTTGACGCGTTCAAGGAACACACGGCCCCTTTTCTCGTCGCCCTTAGGCACACTCACGCTAAATACATTCAGGGGGCCAATGACTCTCTCCGCTGCACCAGATGTAGGCGTTTTAGCACTACGAGCTGATGTCTTCTTTCCAGCCAGAATATCGAGCACGTCGGGCTTCTTGAAAGCTGATGCGCGCGTGCTAGGCAGTGTCGCAGGAGGCAGAGCGATCATTTGGGGAACGAAGTGGCCGCGCGAAGAGTTCTTCCCTCCAATCTTATTCAGACCAAGGACAGCGTTGAAAAGCTCGTCAGCAGAGGGCTTCGCGGTCGTGGACTTGGGCAGCTCCTCGTTTGCAAGCTCTGTAGCGCGAGCGATGAAGGTAGACAGCGGTAGGAACACGCCAATTGATTCTTTCACGCGCTTCTGGCACTCCAGCACAGCTGTGAGGGAGATGGGAAGGGCAACTTCAACTGGAAGTGCTTCAGCAATTGGAGCAGCTTCAGCGACAGGCTTCTGAGCAGGAGCCTCCTTCTTCGCTGCTGGCTTGATGTTGGACAAGTCCAGGTGACCAAGTTTCTCAAAGCGTTCTGCAGATTGCGCAGGGTAAGACTTTTCGACCTTGCCAATGTACGCCAACACGTCGCCCTTCAGCAGCCTGCCACCAGGACCTGTGGCTGGAATCTTGTCTGCCTCCTCTTTTGGTAGTCCATTCACCTTCATAAGGTGCTGTACAGAGGGGTAGAGAGGGTATGTCTGCTTCTGAGCCTTTCCACTAGACGTCTTCTTGGACGCATCGGATTTTGGAGCCGGCGAAGAAGTACGCTCCTCCTTTGGTACTGGCTTGGACTCTTCCTTTGGCTGTTTCTTGGGAGCGTCTGCCTTTTTGGGCGCCGAGTTGTCCTCAGCAGGGATCTCAAGAGAGCTTAGGTCGTCGCCGGGTTCTGCTGTGACGGCAATCCTCTTGCCAACTGGCACTCCTTTCGAGTTGTCTCCTTGCTGCAACCTTGTCAGCCAGCCCCCACCTAGCTTCCGGTGGTTTCCCGCATACTATTATCTTGGCCAGAATGCCGTCTTCCTGCGCCTCAACGTCCATCTGTGCCTTGTCCGTCTCGATTTCGAGGAGAACATCTCCAGCGGCGTACGAATCGCCTGGGCAGGTCAGCACTGTGTCCGCTGAAGATGCGTAGATCAGACAACGCAGTCGCGTAGTTGGTGTTCCCGTGTCCTTATTGTTGAAACCAGTATCGCAACATGCATCATGCTGTGCGTGTTCGCCTGGTGTTTGTGCAGTATGGGTCGGTCGTACCTTCCTTGATCTTCCAAGTCGCGATATTGCCCTCGGTCATGGTCGGAGAAAGCGCAGGCATGTTGAAGTTCTGGGCTGCGAGCGAAGCCTGACCAGCGTGGAATGCTACAAGCATCCTGTCAGTACATGTATCAATCCCGCTCAGTGCGACTCTTACCTCGCCGTGCGCCATTGTTCCCGAGCTGCTGCGCAGCCCGCGCCGACACTCTACATAACCCAGCGATTGAAGCCATGGGAGACCGATTGGCGGAGGAGGGCAATCGCGCGGAGTGAGGGGAAGAGGGCGAGAGATCGGACTTGGGGTTGTTGAGCGCTGGATCGGCGAGATTGCTGAAAAGTCCGAGCGCCGTCTTGACTTGACATTTCCAAGTCGAGCCACGACAGCTGCGGCGCCTGTCAATTGCCTGTCGATGGTCACTTTGCCCATGTAATTATTCCCGGGCAACAAACTGCGTATGACACTCTACTAACCCCCCTCACAGCATGCCAGCCTTCTCGCGGGGCCTTGCCCAGCACTCTTTCCGCCTCCCCTCATCCCTCCGCGCCGCCATATTCGGAGCTCGAGCACCCGTCTTCCAGCCCACCACGCGATCTTTCACGTCCGCCCCCCTCCGCAGATACCAATACACTTCCAAGCCCACTCTCGGCGCGCCCCCCAACATCTTCGTAAACAACGACCCTGTCCTGCGCCAAGTCGTGCAAACCCGCCAACCCGTGCTCCTCTACCGCGCACCACAGAGCAAATGGTACTACTGGAAGGTGTACGGGGTCGCTGCGCTATGGATAGGCGTGGGCGCATACTCTGTCAAGTTCCAAGAAGACGTCAAGCACATCCCGGATCTGGCCTTCTTCGTGCGGCCAACATACGTCGGCGTGGGCTTTGGCTTCATGGCCATCGGGTGTTACATCTGCACTGCGCCCACAAATCGCATGCGCACGCTTGAGGTCCTGCCAAGCATCATGGGAAGCCCAATGCAGCTGCGTATGACAGTGCGAGCCGCACCTTGGAAAAAGGAAAGGGTCATCCACGCGAATCTTGGGGGCGCAACCATCAGCGAGAAAACATGGCCCATGGTAGCGGAACTGTTGGAAGCGGATAGATCGAAGCGGCAGAAGGTTATGCAGGGCCTGGAGGATATGTCGATTCTGCCGAGGGCGTGGGAGTATTCGGCGCGATGGGTGCATCAAAAGTGGACTACCTTCTTCTTGAGCTTCAAGTTTGCGGTGCTGAGGTTCGGCATCGCAAAGGTGGAGGTGCAGGGGGAGAAGTGGAAGATTGATTGCTCAGGGTGGCTGTTGGAGAATGGGAGAGGTATGTTTGCGCATGCGTTGTTGAGGACTATTTTAACTCTGAGACAGCTGTCGATCGTATCATCTCTGAGGAATGACCTCCTTCCTGTCATTGGGAGTCGGGAGTTTGATGACCAACCAAAACTACAGTTCATACACACTGTGCAGCTCTGAGATTGAGCTGACACTTGGACTTTGATGCAATTATGACTGCGGTGGTTCGTGTACATTGTACAAAATGTAAATATATGTAAATCGGGTTGTTATCCTAAAATTTCTCAACGGGCGTCACAGGGTTCATTGAATCAGGTCGTTGGATGCAAATGATGTCGATGACTAGCATGACCGTACAACTCCAAAATCATCTCCTTAGCACACACTACTTCCTGGAGTATGAAGAACACGACAAGAAAATCAAATAACAGAACTGACAAGGGATGACTTGAATTCGCCAAACTTCAACACCATGGATGCTGAGTCATGCTCATCTCCAGTAACACCATGTTAGGAACAACAAAGCGAGATAGCACCGAACGCCGCATGTTGAAGAACTTAGAGTACTTGGGAAAAGTCGCGCGGTAACCTATGAACATGCTTGTGGGGCAACGAACAAAGGTTTCTTTTGGCAGCAGGAGATTGAGCCACAACTACGTCGAGACTCGATTGCTGCAGAAACCGAAAAGCAAACACCAATCTGCAATACAAGACACTCACCCCTATCGTCGTTGGTCAATGGCAAGGCACTCCGAAAGTGGGGGGCAGGATCGTTCCCTCGCAAGTGTAGGTAGCCACGTGCTCCCCCACACTCCCGCCACGACAGCGATGTGGCTAGCAGCATTAAGCTTTTGAGCCGCATTGTACCTGCAGGCGATCATCAGCAGTAAGAACTGGCAACGCGAGTTCTAGGAGCTCGAATAGTGGCCGCAAGAAGCTCGAAAGACTCCCGAAAAGCTGCGGATTGAATTGCCAGAAGTGTGTTCAGTCTGATTTTAATATTGTACTAATTATTTTCGTGCATGCATGTCCAGCATCTAAGCTTGTTGTCGTCGTGGTGAAGTGATGGCATGGCGGCGCGAGAATGTCGTCTGGCAAGCAGGTTGCTGTGATTGGCCCTTGGCAGAGCGCGCAAGAATCCCCCAACAACTACGAGGAACACGACCACCTCCCCTCGACCACATCTGTGTTTTGGCTCGTCCACATCTGCGCGACATTCATCGAATTCTTATTGCATCTAGTAGCTGCTCCCAGTGCTCTCTGTGCCGTGTTCAGTGGTGCATCGCCGTCGTGATCCTCGATCGCGGATTCAGCATCATCACAACACCCGCGCAACCAAGCATCGACGTCGCGCACCGTTTCACCATTGTGGTCGCGGATGCAGGAGACGCCCCTTCACTGCTCATGTCACAGTAACGTCGAGGAGCTCACTACAGGCGGTGAAAGGGCGCGTTTATTCCCACGTCACCAGCGGCCCGTTCGCTCACTTCACCACCACCAACACTAATGTCTCGCGCAAAGCGCAAGTTCGACCTCGACCCCAACGCCTCGGATCCGGACGACCTCGATTTCGACGCCACCGAACGCGCGCCACCCCAGCGCCGCCGCAACAACCGCGCCACCCCAGGCTCCAAGAAGAGAGGGCCAAGGCGCCCACGTCGCGCGTACGGCGGCTCAGACGTCGACGACGACGACGAGATTCTGTCCGACGACTCCTTCACCGACCGCTCCGAGTCGGAGGAGCCCGAGGTCAATCCGCAGACGGGCAGGAGCGTGCGCAAAGTCGCGAAAAAGGCCATCAAGTACGAGGAGAGTGAAGACGAGATCGAAGACACGCCCTCGGAAGACGACGACAAGCCCGTGCCCTCGCGACGCCGGGCGCAGCCGTCTATCGAGCAACCATCCATCGAGCAGCCGGCCATCGAAGAAGTCGAGACGCCGTCCCTGACTGTCGTCTTGAAGATGTCTGGACACAACATCCGTCGCGCCATGCGCCTCCGCACTGGTAGTAAGGGTATCACGCGCGAGAAGACGCCAGAGCCGCCAGGCACGCGCCGTAGTACCCGTCTTCGCTCGCATGACGTTGAGCAGATTGCCTTGTCCGACTCAGGCAAGCATGCGATCCGCCAGCCCACCAAAACCCCCGAGCCCGCTGCATCACGCCCAACCAGGGGCGGCAAGGGCCCGAGGTTCCAGCACCAAAGCCCTATTGTGGAAGCCTCACAGGAGGTGTCGATGATCCCCGACGACGACAGTGACGGGCCGCTCGACGCGCTCCTTGCTGGCGCTGAAGATCACCTGCAAGTCCAGGCCGAGGCCACACCAGACGAGGCCCAGCCTTCGAAGAACGACGAAGACGATGAGGGCTTGGAGGGTGTGATTCAAGAGTCCCAGCATGATGACGTTGCTGCTGAAGATTCGGAAGAGGAAGAAGAGGGCCCTGTCACGCGTGGCGGTCGTAATCTGAGGGTATGTGACTTTCGTGTCGTTGGCAGTGACTGCAAACTAACAGACTTCAGTCTCGCGCCAGATCTGCCAAACGCAAGCGAGGTGCCGACGAAAGTAGTGATTTCGAGCCGGCTGCTGAGGATGAGAAGGAAGAGGAAGAAGGGATATCAGACTCTGATCACGGAAAGGGTAAGCGCAAGCGTTCCTCGTCTGAAAGCGCCTCAGGCTCAGGCCGAAGATCGACTCGCAACCGGGGAAGAACACGACAATCCCAGCGAAGTAGGCGCGACTCGTCTTCTGAGGAGGAGCTGGACAAAGATGAAATGGCGGACGAGCTCCAAGAGCTTGACACCAAACGCCGACGCCTGAGCAGGCGCGTTCCTGACAACGACCTGTCGTACGACACAGCACCCAAGCGTCGCGCCCGAACGAACGCTGTTGACTATCGCGTTGTTCGCCCGGAACTGAATGCAGTGTTTGACGACGACGATCTCCCTCCACGCGTCGACAAGACACGCTCTAGAGGCGGGCGCGCGGCATACAGAAGCATATGGGGCAACCAAGGCCCCTTCGGCGGTGGTGTTGAAGCCGGCGCGGGTGCTGCTGGCGGAGATTCGGACAGTAGCGAGGACGAGAACCGGATGATGCCCAAGTCTGTTGGTGGCATGATCGGCATGACTCCGACAACAGCAACGGCTCCTGGCTTTGGGTTTCCTCAAACACACAATGCAGACGCGCAACAAGCTGGTGGTGGATCTGGAGGCGGGCCTGCAGACTTTGGTAAAGTCAAAGACAAGAAGGCTCTTGCGGATGCAGATCCACTGGGGGTCGACACCAGCGTCAACTTCGACGGCGTTGGTGGATTGGAAGACCACATCAGCAAGCTCAAGGAGATGGTCATGCTTCCCTTGCTCTATCCCGAGGTGTTCCAGCGCTTCAAGATCACTCCGCCTCGAGGAGTGTTGTTCCACGGCCCGCCAGGTACTGGTAAAACACTCCTTGCGCGCGCTCTAGCCTCTAGTGTTAGTGGGCATGGTCAGAAAGTCACTTTCTACATGCGTAAGGGAGCCGATGCCCTCAGCAAATGGGTTGGAGAAGCCGAGCGACAGCTTAGACTGCTGTTTGAGGAGGCGCGGAAAACCCAACCCAGTATCATCTTCTTCGATGAGATTGACGGTCTGGCGCCTGTTCGATCCAGCAAACAAGAGCAGATTCATGCTTCCATTGTCGCCACACTTCTCGCTCTGATGGACGGCATGGACGGGCGTGGCCAAGTCATTGTCATCGGCGCAACAAATCGTCCTGACTCCGTGGATCCTGCTTTACGACGTCCTGGTCGTTTCGACCGTGAATTCTACTTCCCCTTGCCCAACGTCACAGGACGACGTGCCATCATCGATATCCACACAAAGAACTGGGAGCCGCCTCTCAAACCTGAGATGAAGGATGGACTTGCGGAAGTGACCAAGGGCTACGGTGGTGCCGATCTTCGAGCTTTGTGCACGGAGGCAGCTTTGAACGCCGTACAGGGAACGTTCCCCCAGATTTACTCTTCCGAGAGGAAACTCTTGATTGACCCCACCCACATCAAGGTTCTAGCGAAGGATTTCATGATCTCGGTGAACAAGATGGTCCCTTCTTCGCAGAGGACAATTACGGCAAGTGCTGCGCCGCTTCCCAAGAGCATCGAATCTCTGCTGAAGAAGCCACTGGATGAAATTCTCAAGCGCATGGACGAGCTCATTCCCAGGAGAAAGAAGCTCACTGCGCTAGAGGAAGCGGAGTTTGATGATCGCGAGGATGAGAAGGGATTCGAACGGGAAACCACCATGCGCAACTTTGAAAGCAACAGAATCTTCCGACCTCGTCTTCTTATCACAGGCCTACAAGGCATGGGCCAACAGTACCTGGGTGCTGCCTTGTTGAACAAAATCGAGGGCCTGCATGTGCAATCGTTCGATCTGCCGACCATCTTGGAGGACTCTACGCGAAGTCCCGAAGCAGCCATCACCCAGTTGTTCACCGAGGTCAGGCGCCACAAGCCAAGCGTCATTTACATTCCTGCAGTCGATGTTTGGTATCAGACTCTACCCGGTCCTGCCATCAAGACCTTCAAGCTTCTTCTACGCAGTGTAGGCGCGAATGAACCAATCATGGTTCTAGGCGTGATGGAACTGTCTCACGAGAAAGAGAAGCCAGACCGGCAGATGATGGCGGATCTTTTCACGTTTTCCAGAAACAACAAGTACGTGCTCGAACGGCCGGACCAGGAAGGACGTACCGAGTTTTTCGAGAGTATCATCCACTATATTCGTATGTCGCCGGCCGACTTTCCAGATCCCGATAATAGGAAGAAACGCGTCCTGCCCGAGTTGGAGCCAGCGCCCATTGTTGCGCCAATCGTCGATCCTAAAGAGCGCACCGCACGAGAAAAGGAGCAGAGGAAGCAAGACATGCTGACGCTGAGCAAGATGAAGATCATGATTCAGCCTATCATGGACTGGATGAAGAAAGGTCACCGGAAATTCTTCAAGCCAATTCTGGATGAGAGCTGGTACTCGTATCTTCTGGACGAACAAAACCCAGATCATTTCACAACCGACTTGGCGCCCGAACAACAGCAGGAACAAGGTGTCACACGAGAGTTTGAATGGTCCGAAGACCACAAGGGCGTCGGTGTGCTGTTGCATACTCCGAGTGGCAACAAATACTATAACCTCGATTTGACGGAGATTGAGAGGCGTCTTTCCAACGGTTATTACAAGCGTCCAAAGGACTTCCTATACGACGTCAAAACTCTCCTCAAGGACGCTAAAACGTTCAAAAGAGATCCGGAGCGGATTATGAAGGCTCAGGAGTTGTTGACAAACGTGGAGGTCGACATACACAATTTCTTCCCAGCCGCCCAGCTTGAGGAATACGAGGCTGTCTACTACCGCGAACTAGAGAGGGCCCGAAAATCAAAGGAGAAGCGCGAAAAGGCCGCCGCTGAGGCTGAAAAAGCAGCTGCTGAGGCAGCCAATGTCTCGGCTCCAGAAGAGTCGACTCTGGCAATAGAGGCGTCCGGTGCGATCATATTGAATGACCCTGTGCCTGGACATGCGGCCATCCCTCCAGTGACGCCGTCACGGCCACCCACAAGCGGCCCGCTGTCAAACGGAACAAGCGGAGAGGACGGTGCACAACATACTCAACAAAACGGGTCCACAGTACCTTCTCGGGCGATCGATGATTCAGACCTTACGGACAGTCAAGATCTAAATGTCGGCACTCAAATCGACTTTCATTTCCAGACTCCCAATCCGGTCTACACACAAACTCAGACCCAACGATCACAATTTGCAGGTCGCACATTCGTCGCGCCGAACTCACACCCCAACGACTACCACAACAGTGCATCGACTACGACATCCGGCAACCAGACGTCCAAGCGGTCTTCTGACAACAAGTTTGGCACACAGAGCAGCAACGGTGCGCCGCCAGTGGGCGTACCGAATTTCGTGGAACTCATGCCTCAAGCCGGCGGGTCACAGCTGCCCGACACACAAGGTTCGCCGACCCTCTTCGAGCGTCGCTTTGACCTCTCCCCTCGCCTATCCCGCTCTTCATCCGCTGACTCGATGCTCTTCACAGAACAACACTACGTCAGTAGTCAGCCGACCAACTCGCAGCCCTCGCAGTCGTCACAAGTCATGCCTCCCCCACGCCATACGACAAACCTTGGGGAAATCCTCAACGACGAGAACCCGCCTCAGCCCGTTCTCATCCTAGACGATACGCAACTCCACGACCTACACTCCAATCTCGCCACCAACACCTCGGGCTGCTCGCTTGAGCAACTCGAGCAGATCAACGCCAGCCTCATGGAAGCCATCTGGACGCACCGCAGAGACTACAACCGCAATAGAGTTGTGCAGAGGGTCACTGACGCGTTCAACGAAATCATAGAAGATATTCAGGCCATGCAGGACATCCTCAAATCAAGCCAGGAAGAAGAGGAGGCAGAGGAAGAGAGTCGTTATATGCGCTTCGATCAGCCTACTCAGATAACGCAGGCATATCCGCCGCTTACCCAGCCCCCGATTGGGGGTCCTGGAGTCACGCAGAGCGAGTACTGGGCCGCGACGCCGGGTGCGACGCAGCGTCCTGTGCGGTAGGCCATTGTGCAGGAGTTCGGATTCTTTGGAAAAGTCTTCTTTTGACAGAAGGGTTGAGAAGTGGTAGGATATGGCGTTTTTGGCAACGCTGGGATTGGTGGTGTACATGCGTTGTTGGCACGTTCGTTTTGTCAGATCAGGTCAGGCTGGAGTTTTCACGCCCTACGCTCTGCGTCTAGGACTGACCATAGCGTCACTTTCTGGATTTTTTCACGCTCATGTGTAGGATGTTGGAGGGTCATGTAGGTACGTGCGGTAGATACCAGGTTTTGTTTTTTCCCTTACTTTCTAATGAATAGACGCTTTGAAGCGCGTTGTGTTGCGTTTTTACCATGCTTCTTCGTATGCTAGGTTTTACTGTTGAGGTCTAGAGTGGGTCATGCATGGTACTCCCTCGTTTCTTACAAAACTTCCCGCACATCTTCCCAAGCGATCACTGTTATGTTCATGGTGGTCATAATGCATCTCTACGGCGTGGTTACCCACCCACGTGTAACGTCCTTGCCGCGCGCATGGATTGGGATAGCAATGGAAAGGGGTATGCAAGGGGGAGTCAAGGTTTCGGATGTGGGTGGGTGTGAATGTGGGTATGTGGATAGGTAGAGGGGGAGGGAGGGAAGGAAGGAATGGGGACGGCGGGACGGGACGAGTGAGGATTGGGGATTGGCATTGGGATGAGGGTTTTGGGTAGAGAGTATTATGGGGTCAGGGGGCGAGGGGAAGGATCGTGGGTAACATGAATAGTGAGAATGAAGGATCCAGACCGTCAGTGTCATATGTCCATAATGAATCATGTCTTCATCAAACTTCTATCCGCCTGTACGGTTACTTGTAAGCAATATTGTGCCGCTTGTTTAGCGCTACATCCGCGCCTTTTACAGCGACCATCGTCTGTGCGAAACTAATCTATCTATATACAAACACGGCGTTGTTTCAAAGACTCGGGATCATTAACTGTATGGACGGCAGATCGTAGAAGAGGATCGTCGAACGGAGAGTTGTGATGGTGAGAGGACGAGGCGTTCGTATTCTGGAAACGCGGCCCGGTGACGTGCAGCACAGCAATCCACTTAAAACACAAACAAAGAAATGGCCTTCTCAACAACGCCATGGCACGTGGTGATTGACATGGTGCTCGATCGTGATGCTGCACATGCTGCACATGCTGCATGCCACGCCGCGTCTTTGTCGCTTCCCCCAGGCATCCGAGTTTTCATCAGGATTCGATGTCGGCCCGTTCAGCTTTCGCATCTATGGAAACTTTGTCGCCACGAACCTTCTCGCCGCGATCCTGGTCTGTGGAAAGTGGAAATATAGCATGCAATCCCTCCAGCTATTACTTCGCGATGGCTCGTCGCAGGGCTGATGCCGACATATTAAGCCGTCGTACTATGAGCTTTTAATCTGCGACGGTCTTTATCGCCTGTCGATCGAGCCTTGTATACCTGGTCCAATGGCAAAAGCGCTTGCTTTCAAAGCGTGGAAGCATCGCTTGACTCGACGACCCAGCTGTACAGATCGAGGACTCTCGGATTGGCTGAGCGGCCTGAAAATTGGGGCCTGCATAAAGACGTGACCCACCAGATGGATATTGGGAGAACATGGGGGATCGGCTCTGGTTTGTTTGTGCAACAACCTGGTTAAGGAGAACCTGGTTGCTCGGCTGCTGAAATCCTAGTGCAACGACCGGTGGGTGTGCGGTCCTTGGAATTTCCGCACAAGCTTCGATGGAAGCCCGCTGGAACACGTAAGGACGTTTGAGACAAAAAACAGATGAGCGCAACGGTCCGCTTCTGCGGCGTCGTCGTTGTCGTATGGAGTACGCTGCACCACCATGCAAGCTTCACCAACAGAAGCACCACGTCGTAACCGATCCTACCATCTCGCGTGGTCCAGAGCTGTCGTCTACCACACCCATTAAACCCAAAACACGGTACTCTCCGTATTGCGTGACATTTTGTCAGCGCGTGGGCATCGAACATGCCTGTCAGACGTTACCTCCGAGGGGGGGCTCCTCCAATCCACTTCCTGATTGCATGCAGCACTTTCTGGCTGAACGGTGGACAGGTGGCACAACCTCGCAGTCGTCTCCGCTGAAAACTCGCCAATTTCAACCGCTGCTCGACTCGCGCGCGCGCTCGGCTTCCAATGGATCCGAAGCCAGAGAACTGTGCCGCATCGGTATCAGAACCCTCCCCGTTTACGCCTTGCTGGTAGGGCGAGCCATCCCACGAGTTGGACCCTGCTAGTGGTTCAGGGCCAAACCCTTTAGTTTGTGGCTTTATGAGCTGGGTTCAAGAAGCTAAGCGTCATGTACACAGCGTGCCGTTGGTGGAACGGGCATCAGCACGTTCCCCACAAGACCGCTAAACATGGTATGCCATCACCTTGATCCTAGAGTATACTAGATCAATCGTCTCTGACTTCATGCCCTGGGTACTGTTCCCATTTTTGCGCACGAGCAAACAACTTTCTCCTCTTTTTCTCTTCCTTCCCTTCCTTTCTGTTCTGCCCTTTTGCTCAAACGCTTCGAAATGATAGTCTTGCGTGTGCCTGGAATCCGGTCTATCGATGCTTAGCCCTGCCGACACATAACTCTCATCCCTAGGCGACTCTTCCGCTGCGAATAATGGTTCTTACCCAGCCTCTAGATGAGGACTCCGTCAGCTATGTACTGCCGGCACACATTCACCCATGGCTGCAAGCCGTCGTCACCCTAGCATTCATCAGCTTCTTCGCATCCGTGTCGCTACTCTTCCTATTAACCTACAAGCTTATATCATGGCAAATCAAATCAAAGAAGAGCAACCAGTTCGTCATTCTCATCTTCAACCTTTTGTGGGCCGACATACACCAAGCATTGGCTTTCCTACTCAACGTCGAATGGTTACGCCTGGGCTCGGTCGTGGTGGAAAATCCGATATGTTTCGCACAGGGCTGGTTGGTCTCGACGGGTGATCTGGGGAGTGGAGTGTGGTGTTTTGCAATTGGTCTTCACACCTTCGCCTCTGTTATTCTGGAATTTCGATTGAGCCCAAGATACTTCTACGCCTCCGTCATCGCGCTCTGGGTCTTCATTTTGGGCGTCTCATCCATTGGAGTGGGAATGTATGGCACAGATCTTTACGTCCGATCTGGTGTCTGGTGCTGGATTCACCACGACCTCAAGGACCTACGTCTCTGGACACACTACGTCTGGATCTTCATATTGTACGTCTCACTCAAGATGTTCCCAATGGGGGGATACTAACATTATCTTCAGCGAATTCGGTAATGCGATAATCTACGCCATCATCTACGCTATTCTTCTCCATCGCATCCGAACCGGCTACTATACCCCCGTCGAAGCCCGCCGCGTAAAATCCATTTCCAACCTCATGGTCGTATACCCCCTCGTCTACGTAATATGCACCATTCCCCTCGCCTCGGCCCGCATGGCAGCCATGACCGGTCACCCCCCTTCTCTCGCCCGCCTCTGCCTCGCCGGCGCAATGATCACGTCAAACGGTTGGCTAGATGTCCTTCTCTACACCGTCACCCGCCGCATCATGATCTTCAGCGACGAAGCACCCCCCGACGACAACGGTTTCGACACCTTCACCACCTTCTGGGCCGACGGGCCCCGCCGCTTTGGAGGAGAGTGCACAGTCGAGGCCGGCAAGCCAAAGGGCAGGAGCAAGGTCACGCTGCCGTCGAGCAATGAGAGCTCAGACGATTTATGTGGGATCGGCATGGGCAGCAAGGACATCAAGCTCGTCACGACGACGAAAGTCATCAGCGAGCCGGCGCTGCCGGAGGACTACGAGGAAATGGTCTCCGGGAATATGAACCCCAGGCCCAGATCGCCGCTCGGGCGGTGGAGCGACGAGAGCGATCGAAGCAAAGAGTTCGTGCTGGCGCAAATGCCGATATGAAAATCAAATCCATCTATTCCATTCCGCTGATCCATCTGAATTCCCCTGACTCAAGACGTGTGTGTGTGTGTGTGTGTAGTTGGTCTCCACGACGCCGAATTTCGCCGCACTTGATAGACTGGCTGGCGATCACACAATTTCAAGCTCGACCCATCATGCAGAAGTTTGAAATCGCACATGCACAAGAAACATTCCCCCCTCCCAAGCTAGAAACGACTCAGACAGCCTTGCCCCTCAAAACGTCATAAACAGCCCACTGAACCCAGATCGCCATGCTCTTCCTACGATAATGCATCCTCCCGTTTAAGCTTTCCAGGACTAGACTGCGATTTGCCGTATATCAAGAGCCGAGAAAGGTCGATCTGCACGGGCGACCACAGGTTGATGATCTCGTAGATCATGTTCCCTGCTAGCTGCGACGTCTCGGCAGTTGTGTCCTGGTGTGCGCAGAGAGTCAGTCAGGGTTGTGCCTTTTGTGTTTCTCGGCTAGCATGCTTTGAAGCAATGCCTAATTTGATGGGTTTCGCTGGGCGGTTTCTAGCGCTACACATGGCGATGTTAGGTAGGTCTGTCCCTGATTCTATGGGGAAAGTCAAGGTAGGGGTTTTGCTACTGACCGGATTCTCGAATATCAAGTAACTGCCGGGAAACTATGTCGTCGGCGGTATTTGCCTCGTCCATTCACGTTTGAACGGTGATGTGCTGTATGAAGAAAGGTGTATTATCATGATTTGTGACTCCTACCCTGATCTACAAAGTGGTGCTCATCTATGAGCCTTGGCTTTGTCTTGCAAGTATACATAACTACGGCATGACAATATCACACTGTCGGCAGATCTCGTTGCCTTGGTACCTGTTAAACTTGCAACTCCTAGAGCCACATTAGAGTTTCTTCACCAACTTGTTACTTTGCGTTAGTGTTAGTCGCGTTGACAGTCTATTGAATACACTTCGAGGGAAGCGTGTAATTCAGTTGTCATTCTCTGACATCAAGCACTGAAAGATAATGTGTTCCCCTTTGCCAGTGCTTATCTTTCTCTGTCCACCTCAAAACGAGAATGTATAAAAATTCCAAAACAAAGTATCCACACTGAACATAGAGTGTCCTCTCCTTCATAACAGATACCGTCGCGTTCATGTAGAGCCTCAGTCCAAGGATTGAAAGCGGATGCTTGTATATTCACAACACAATCAATCGTACTTGGATACCTACGGGGCTACTAAGGTCTAGCCCTTCAACACTGACATTCGAGAATACCAGATTACTCTTAACTGCTATCTCTTAAACTCAACGTGTTTCGTGACCATTTCATGTTACACTGTGACTGCTAGCAACCCCTGATGTTCATACGAGGGCGCATCTCAAAGTCTGGCCAAAACTTCTATGATTATCAATTGCGAACCCCAGAACGGACGCCCCTGCATAGTCCTCGCTAACCCGGTAAGAATTATCGTCAGCGAGATTGGAGTGCACGGTAATGGCGCTGCATACGCGGAACGTTTCGTTATCGTCTTATTCGTCCAGTTCTACCCCTCCTGCCACCGAAAGAGGGACCTCGTGTCGAGGCGGCAGATCAACCATGTCACATCCGTCCATTTTCTCGTTTGTATCATCCCAGATCGAGCGCTCCTCCGTTTCGTCATGTCCGAGTGTCCAGCCTACAGGCTTGTAGCCGTGGTGCACATTACAGCTATACGGCCGATCTGCGCCATACACGCGAATCAATTGGTTAGTCACTGTGACTGGAAAAGTAGCTAAGGCAACTTCCATTTCACGTGCCCTCTTTAGCAACTTGGAGGAGCACAAGCCCGCTACCTCTTCTCCTTTTTACTCATATAAGTTGCTCACGCTTGGGCTGTATTACATCAACGATTTGTATGGAGTACCCATTGTGGCCATTCGTCCAAAAAGCGATTATGGGAGTAAAGAGAATGATTCGAGATTTGTGATGGATTGATGGGTCTGCCCACATTCACTCATGCAAGTTACGACGCGGTGTCGCGAATCCTCCACGCTAGCGATGCACCAAACCATCAGCTTGAGAACCATGAAGTTTATTGGCTATATTTGTTCAATGAATTTCGTCATTTTCGTCATGCACGTATCGTCATGAAACTACAAATATGATCGCTCATGTGTAGTTTGGTGATATACCAATTCCACAATCTTGAGGCTGGGAAAGAGGTAGCCCCGTTGTAGCTATGACTATGCTTCGTTTTGTTCGATTATCGAAAGAACGAAAGCCTTCCGATATCAAGTGGATGACATCAGAATTCAAGAGCCTCTTGCCTTTGCTTAGACACAGCATGGACTTGTCGATAACAGGACAATTCTAAGAAGTGTGATTTTTGCAGGCACGAGATTCGACAAGCAATGCATGGAAGGAGTGATTTTGAAGGTCGTTAAATGAAGTTGTTCATTTTCATGCCGGATAACCCAGCCCTATCGGCGGGTACATAGGCGAGGTCCCAATGCACTTACCCCGCGCCGTAACCCAGGAATGCTAGAAAAAGACCCATATCGTCATCACACCATTCTCTAATACCTCTTGCCCTCGCGCAGAACGTCGCTGTACTCCTCGAGCGGGCTTCGAATAAGCTTAGTCTCGGCCCACAGGTTGGGTGTCAGGAAGCCGTAGGTGTTGGCGACAGCAACGAAGGTGGCCTTCAGGGTGTTCTCGAGGGTCTTTGTGGAACCAGACGAGGCAGTGTAGATGTCGGCGACACCAGCAAGTTGCAACAGACGCTTGACAGCGGGCGATGCGACAAGGCCAGTACCACGGGGAGCAGGAATGAGACGGACAGTGACGGAACCGCACTTGCCACTCTCCTTGGTGGGGAGCGAGTGAGGCTCACCAAGGTTGGTACCCCAGTATCCTCTTCGGATGGGGACAACGGAGAGCTTGGCGATGATGATAGCGGCGCGGATGGCGGTCGCGACTTCCTTGGAGGTCTTGATTCCAAGACCGACGTGACCCTCAGAGTCACCGATGACGACGATGGCCTTGAAACGGGTACGCTGACCGGCACGGGTCTGCTTCTGGACGGGCTTGATCTTCATGACCTCGTCCTTGAGCTTGGGGAGGAAGAAGTCGACGATCTGGTACTCCTTGATGGGGAGAGAGTGGAGGTAGCTGTGCCATGTCAGTCTCTGGTCCGCGGTCCATCCCTGCTACTGTGGTGCACATACATCTCCTCCATGCTCTTGATCTTGCCGGCCTTCACGAGACGGCCGAGCTTGGTGACGGGCTGCCACTCCTTCTCCTGCGCCAATTGTCAACACCTCTCCATGTCATTTTGAGCGCCTGTGCCTACTTCAGTCTTGCCACCACGGCGACCACGTCCACGACCGCGGCCACGACCACGGTCACCTCCACGGTCACCACGAGATCCGAATCCGCCGCGAGCGGGGGCGGGAGCGTCAGCCATGTTGTGTTTCGGGGATTTGGACGGCTGCTATAGTCGCGCTGTTAGCAATTACTTTGTAGTCGCAAGCAATTAAACATACAGTGTGGTAGTCCTGGGTTAGTGTTCAAGTCGCGATAGCGGGCTCGTTGTCGTAGACAAAATGGTGTGCGAGGCCGCTACCACGACTCTTGGCGGTCTGCTAAGCGAGTGTTAGCGTGACAGCATCTTCGCAGAGGAGGGCCGTGGTCGTCAACTTGTTCAAACTAACATTGTCCTCTCTTCTTGTCACACACTATCCTTCCAAAGTTCTTTGAGCGTCAGCGCTCAAACTCAGCATGTATCTGATGGATGCCTTGCATTTGTAAACACATTGTCTGGTGCCGCAGTGCGAAATTTCCAAGCCCTTGGAAGCTGGCTTTGTTCCATTCCCTTGACTATGATATCGGCAGCAAGACAAATAATCAGGCGGCTCATCATGTTATTCCCTTTTGTGAATCATGAGACAACGTTACCGATGGCCTAGTGCGAACGAACATGGTCATCTGCACCTTTCTCTTCCAACTTGCTGACTAAGAATTCTACAAGCTGTTGATTCGTTCACATGCCAGAACTCACCTAAACGTTAATCAAGTTTTCTAAACTTTACATCACGTCTCCGATGAACACCGACAACGACGTTCTGTCCCATCATGTCATTACTCAACTCGGTACTCGGCTCGCTTTCTCCTCCCCCCAGATTTCGCAAGTCTTTCGAAGATCCTCACGCACGCGACCATGAGCTGTCACGATACAACTCTCCGCCATCGCCTCACGTACCGCCGCCAGTTACCTCGTCAGTACTATGGAGTGTACCTAAAACGAGCATATCGCCGTCTCCTCGCGTTCCCGACGATCTACTGGCCTTGCAACGGCGGGCTCGACATCTCGAGAAACAGCTGCAAGAGCTACTCGACGCGCAGGCAGATGGTCTGGTGACTGGTCTGGGAGGGAACGACACAATACCCGACGATTTGGCCTCAAACGGAAGCACCACACCGACGGCCAGTAGTGGTCGATCCACAGATAGGAACGCAGAGAGTGGAAGCAATGCGAACTTGCCCAGAAAGAAGAAAGTAGGTTTGAACGCTGCGAGACTAGGCATATACAAACGCGTGCGACAACTGGCCAGTGTTAAAGCTGAGGAGTTGGACATGCTTGATGAGGATTTGAGAAGCTTGCAAATAACGGTGGAGAAGACAGAATCTTGGAGCCAGAAGCGTTCGCGTCTAGAGACGACGATCAAAGACATTGAAAGCGAAGACGCTGGCGCAAAAACAGATACTCTTCAGACTGAAGCATCAAAGCTGGAACAAGAGATAAGGCAGAAGGAAGAGGAACTATGGGCACTAAAGAAGCGGCATCGAAGAGTTCTGGACGAGCTTTCAGACACTCAGAATTCGGTCGAGGCGAAGTTATCCTCTTATAAAACGTCACTCTCGATATTGGACAAGGAGATTTCAAGTTTCCTCGCACGCCCTCCAAACACGAACCGCACATTACTTTCCTCGTCGCCGTTCCCTGCTCTACCTGCTAAACGACGAACGCTTGAAATGGCACGTGAGTACTGGCAAGATGAGTATGCAAGACTGGCCGAGAGGTGCGAAGAAGTGGATGTTGATCGTGCTGCACTCGACGAAGGTGCGGTGATGTGGAACGATGTGGTGATGAAAGTGGCAGACTACGAAATGAGCCTTCAAAGTTACATGCAACACGCGGGACGAAGCAGTTCCCCGAGTTCTTCACAACTGCTAGACCAGATGGACAATACTATAGCATTTCTTGACGAGAGGTTAGATTTCGCGACCTCCAGAAACTGGAATTTACTTGTCTGTGCTATTGGGGCGGAGCTGGAAGCCTTCAAACAAGGTAAGGAACTTCTAGAAGAGGCACTCGGAACGAAGCGCAAAGGCAAAGAAAAGGTCGCACGTACGCTATTGGACGACGAGGACTTCAACAACGAGGTTAAGGAGGACATGTCGATTTCAGCCATCAGGATAGGCCGTTCGTCACCAAAGCCTGTCCAGCCTCGACATAGTTCCTCAGATGACGACGACCCAGATCCCGAGCTTATGATCTCACACCACGATACGGATACTGACTGAGCTCTTGTCGCCTCGTTGTGAACGCGGGATACCTGCGGATCACGATATGGGAAGAATTACTCAACTTACATCTCCATCAAACATAACATTGAATACAATAACGACATATATGCCAATTATTCGTCCCAAATGTATCTAGTGAAGAATGTCAAAATCATCGTAAATGCACATCTCCATGCGAATGCTTTTACATGTTCTTGGGCTGGCTCTATGTCATGTCACGCTGACTAAGGTCCCATCTCCCTTCTCCGCACTCTAACAACCCCACACTTCCAGCAACCACTAGCACTGCCTAACAAGTCTCTCGCCCTGCACACGCTGTGATCGTGTTCCACCCGCACCGAATATGCGATAGCCCTGGTACCGGGTCTCTCGCTGACCCAAAATCATGCATCGCCCACCAGAGGTCCATTACAGCTTCACCATTCCCTCAATTCACGATGACACGACGCTCGACTGTCGCGTGTACCACCCTGATTTGCTGAGCGAATATACTGGCGAGACATCAAGATGGAAGAAGAGAGGCATTGTCATGGCGCATCCCTACGCACCTATGGGTGGGAGTTGTGATGATCGGGTTGTTGGAGTGGTAGTGGATGAGTTCGTGAGGGCTGGGTGGGTAGTGGGGACATTCAATTTTAGGTATGCCTGTTCCCATTGCCTGACAGGGTAAGTATGGACAAGTTTTCTGATATGCATTAGAGGTGCGCATGGCTCCAAAGGTCGTACCAGCTGGTCTGGTCGCCCCGAGCTCAACGACTACATGTCCTTCGCCGCGTTCTTCATACATTATCTGAGCTACGTACAGCCATATCCTATACCACATCTCGATTCGATGCCTGAGCAGTCCCCGCTGCCGTCCTCTGTTGAGTCTCTGCACCAGCAGATCAACCAACCTCCCGTTGTAATACTCGGCGGCTATTCCTATGGTTCTCTGATCCTCAAAAACCTCCCGCCTCTCTCTTCAATCCTACAACCTTTCGCTACACCTGTTCTCGGTACCGCAGCCGACGAGATACTCCTCCGCGCGCATAAACTTTCCGACCAGACCAACCTCTCACGGTTACAACTCTTGCGAGACCACGAGCGAGGGCGCAAAGACAAGACGGATCACGGACGGACACTTTCTGTAATACATGGTGGCGAGGAGACGCCTTCCGATAAGAGGCGAAGTAGCAGAGAAGTCAGGAGAAGCGTGGATGGCTTCGGACGACATAGCCATGATCTCGGAGATCGATTGAGAAACATAAGCCACCGGAAACCGAAGGACGAAATATCACCGGTACAGCTGGTCACGAGAAACGCCGCTATCAGTATGCCGGATGTGCGCTACCTCCTTATCTCGCCTCTCACCCTCCCTATATCGACGCTTGCCGCACCGGCGCTGGGACAGATGTTTTGGAGCAGAGGCAAGGATAAGAGTCAGGACGTCATTGGAAAACACACTTCCTTGGCTGTATACGGCGATCACGATGTCTTCTCGTCTGCGAAGAAGATCCGCGAGTGGGCAGTGCAGCTAAGAGCCGAGCCTGGGTCGTGTTTCTCGAGCGTTGAAGTTGCGGGTGCCGGTCACTTTTGGGTCGAGAAGGGTGTTGAAGAAAAGCTGAGGAATGCGTTGAGGGAGTGGGAGGTTGGCGTACGGTGACGGCATCAACTGTTGACCATGAAAGGCACGCATAACAGCTCCATGGTTCTAATTACAAATCTCGAGATGTCGCGTCTTCAATCACAGGGCAACATGTTTCATGGTAATATCAATTTAAACGCCTTATCCCAAGTATATCCGAAAGCAAATAAACACCAATGTCTAAAAACTACCTACGCCCTCATCTGCCTCTATATCCCACCCCGCCACTGTTTTTTTCCGCCTGTCTTAGTCTTTCCGCCTGTCTTAGTCTTTTCGCTCGTCTTGGTTTTTTCGCCTGCCTTAGTCTTTTCGCCTGACTTGGTCTTTGCCCCTTCCTCTGCTTTTTCGGCCTGATTCTTCTCGCTCACGGGTGTCTTCGGGGTTATGGGTGTCTTCGGAGTCGTGGGTGTCTTCGGAGTCATGAGTGTCTTCGAGGCTGTGGCTTTCGCCAGGGCTTCGAATTTGTTCAGAGCCTCGGGTTTTTTCTGGACTCGGGCTGACTTCGGAGGCGTAATTCCCTGATTGCGTTTGGCTTCTTGCTCCTGGTTGCGTTTAATCAGGTCCTGCACCTTCGACATGGATGGTGTCTTCTTATCCTGCTCAGCTGGCTGGTTTTGCTCCGTAGTCGTATCTTGTTGGGCGGGGGGTTTTCGCTCAGCGAGCGTATCTTGCGCAACTGGCTGTTCTGGCTGAACTGGCTCGACGGGCACGTCTGGTTCAGTGGGAGGTTCAAGCTCAGTTGACCGGGTTTCATCCTGGTTTTGTGTCAAGTCAGGTGTGTTGATGTTCTGCTCACTTGCATTTTGCGTGTCTACTGCTGCTGGGGTAGAAATGACAGCGCTCGAATCTGCATCGGCGGGTTGGGCGTCCTGCTCAGTAGGGCCAACAGTGATCGGCTTACTGGGGCCTTCTGGTTGCTCCACTGGCTGCTCCACAGTCTGCTCGTTTGGTTTCTCCTCATCTTGCGTAACCGCATCCTGTTCGCGTTGACTGTGTGTTTGGTCTTGTACTTCAACGCTCTGCTCAGTTGACTCTGCCATATCTGTCGCTACTGGGGAAGAAATTTGTTCAGATGGATCGGCTTCGTGCTGAGTTGGATCTCTCTCATCCTGATTTTGCGTTTGCTCTTCACTGTGAGAGGCCTGTTCAGTAGTATCCGCCGCTGCTGGGACGGGGGATTCCTGGGGCAATTGCACTTCCTGCTCGGTTGGATTTTCTTCGTTTGCGTCTTGGGCTTGATTGTGAGCCTCAGAGTTCTGCTCGCTTGTATCTTTTGCATCTGTCATATCCAATTCATCCGACTCCGCCTCCTCGGTCAACTTTTCTTTCTCTTCTTGCTGGTCTTGGGGCAGCTCTTGTGTGTTAGAGCTCTGCTCACCTGTACTTGATTCAGCTGTACTATTTAAGGGTTCCTGCAGTTGACCTTGATCCTGCTGCTGAACTGAACTTTCCTCGCTTTTACCTTGTACTTGGCCTTGTACATTGGAGCTCGTCATCGCTGGGGTCTTGGATTGTTGAGACGAGATTGAAGGACGCCATTCATCGGCACCAGCGTTCAGTGAGGTAGTGGCAGTTCTCAAGCCCTGTCTCTGATCTATCTTGTGGTTGGAAATTGCTCCATGGGGATTTGCACTGTTTGTCCTGCTCATTGTATGTTGCTGGTACTGCTGTGGGTACGCCGTTGGAAATTGATTTGAGAAATTAGTACCGACTGCTTCAAACGCGGGTTTATTTCTCAAAGGTGTGTCCAACCCGGTTGTCTGACTCAAATAGGGGGGCGGAGGTGAGAACACCGTGGGCGGGTGTTGTGTGTAAGGAGAGTGCAGAGATCCATATCCGAGAGGTGATGCTACGTTAGGTACTCCGCCAGTCTGTTCATAATGGTTTGACGCATATCCCGGGGAGTTGTATCCATGTTGTTGCTGTTGCTGTTGTTGCTGGTATCCGAAGGAAGATTGGCCATATTGATGGTGTTCTTGGTACGAGCCTTCAGATTGTGGTCGCGAATCTTGGGGAGCTCTGGAGGAGATACTCGATTGTGAAGGCCTAAACTTTCCGTCTGGGCCTACAAAATCAGGGTCTTTCCGCAAAGCACGATCTTGGTCAGGACTTTCTCGATAGCCGTCAAATGTATGATGTAAAATGTGGTACTTCCTACGTCCAGCCTCCCATTCTTTGCAGGCCTGGAAATGTTCTTTACGCAACCAGTCATTGTTAGGAAAGATATGGCGGCATTTGCGACAAGACACTTCCTGAGCTCTAGGAGGCCCCGGGAGATTTCTTGTGTGCGGAGTTTGGGATGCAGGGCTAGCATGAGCAGAACCTCCAAGACCGTAACCAGCTGCAGTATTTGGCCGCGAAATGGTGTGGGCATTGCTTCTCGAAATTGGACCCGACTGTGCGTCTTGAGGCGACGCAACCTGAGAATCTGATGGAGCATGAACACTGCTACCTATTCCAGACGACACTGGTGCTGGAGAAGAATCAGATGACGATGGATTAGTCTTCAGGAGGCTGTCTCTATTCTCATCCTTTGGTCTATCGCCACTTGGAATGCTTGGTTTTTGTGCAATGGCTTGCTCTTTGTGTGGAGGGCTCTCTTTTCTCAGACCATTAGGAATGGTACGCCCTTTAGCCTCTGCATACTTGATTTTTTGTTGTTCATCATACCATTTCTTACACGCAGGCGCGTGTGTGTTTCTAAACCAATCGCCACCCGGAAGCACCTGGCTACATGTATTGCACTTTATGGCCCTGTCGGTCTTTTCGCCCTTCGGACCTTTTGGGGCGTGCTCAGGAGGTGAACTGAATGAAATTGAGCGCGCCTTTTCAGATTTAGCCGGCTCTTTGCTGGTCATGTCCTTCGGAGCTAGAGCGTTGCGCGAATCCATGGACTTGCGAGCATCATCATCGGTTTCGGCTGATTCAAGTGGCCTGACTCCTTGTTCGTCCTTTGATTCCTGGGTGTCGCCATCTCCAGTCGACGTTAGCTGAGATTTGGGATCAGTGTTCTCTTGCTTATGCAAATGGTTCAGGCCAACGTCTATAGCCCTTTGCTTCTGCAAATATTCAACATCTTTCCGGATGCTTTCCACAGATTTCTCGTTTAGGTTGTTTTCCAGAACTTGTCGATCTAGCTCATTGTGTAGCTCCGTTCTGTGCTGCTCAACGCGTCGTAGTTCATCGTTCAGTTCCTCGAGCTCATTATGCATTTTTATCACCATGGACTCCAGTTCTTTAACATTCTCATTCAAATCCTCGATCTCTGCGTCCTTCCTCTGCATTGTTTCCTCGACATTCTTCTTCTCGGTCTCGAGTTTCTCGATCTGTTTCTTAGATTTGTGTAAATCTTCTTGGAGTTCTTTCATGTTCTCCAATGCCTGATCCATTTCTTTCACCTTCTCCATGGCTGGAATTAACACGGTGTTGGCTTTTGCGTTAGCTTGCCGCGATTCCTCGAGTTGATGCTTCACTTGTTCCAGGCGCTCTTCCAAGAGCAGGCTGTTCGCCCTAAGGTTCTCAATCTCTTTGTTTTGAGCCTCAACCCTCTGAGACTCGTTTTGCGCTTTGTGTGCTTCACCATCATACAGATGTTGCTGCGTCTCTTCCAGGGTTTTCTTCGCGTCTGCGGCATCGGCTTGAGCTTTACTAAGATTACTATTCGACACTACCAGCTCTTTCCGCACATCGGCCAACTGCTTCTCAAGATTTTGCACTTTGAGTTCATCCTTCGATTGCATAGCGACCAATGTTTTCTTAGTTTGGGCGAGCTTAGATTGGGTGTTGGTAAGCTCGTGTTCTAGATTCTCGCTCTTCATTTTCAGAGCAGTGATCTCTATGCTTGTCTCACCGTCTATACTTTGGGCTGCGAGTAGTGTTTTCTGGGCCTCTGAAAACTCGTCGATCTGCTTTTGATGTTCCTGTCGTATCATGTCGATTTGGTCGATTAGCTCGCCTCGGTCTTCTAGAGTTGCATCCCGCGCTTGACGCATATTTTTCAGATCTTCCAAGGCCTGGTCTCGCTCCGCAAGTATACTCTTATCGTCCTCTACCGTGCGATCTTTCTCTTTCTTTAGTGCGGTATTTTCCTTCTGAAGCCCTACAACTTGTTCGCTCAGTTGTCTCACCCGTTTGTCCGTCGCAGTCTTGAGATCACTACCAGTCTCGTGGTTGTTTGGCTTTTTCTTCCCACAGTAATAGGCGCCTAGATAATACAGGACGCACATGATGAGTGGTACGGCCCCAACTATATAAGCGCCTACCCTTGCACTACCATGTCCTTGTGGTCTGTCTTGAACGTGTAGAGTATGGTTGAGTTGTCCAGGAGTAAACGACGTAGTGTTCTTCCTTTCAACAAGGCCGCCTGAAAACGCGTTCGCCCCATCGAAAGTATGTCCAGTCGTGGAGCATACCATAAATGGAGATCCGCAAGTTCCCTCTAATACGCACTCTTCGCACTCTTCGCACTCCTCTGGCATACATTCAGGCATGTCACACTCTTTCTCTACATCCACGTAAACGATTTCTTTCTCATTCGGAGCGGGATTGTCGCCAAATTTGTACTCCGTCGTTGTGTCATCAATGTAGTCCTCTGCGTAATCCGCAGGTTCGGCAAGGTCACCAATTAAGCGATCAAGATACCGATTGCCAGATTGTAGCAGTGGACCTACCAAAGTGAGGGCTGTGGTACCCCAGGCTATAGGTTTGACGACGGGGTGATTGAGGAGGTTTGCAAGGTTTGCGAGATTTGCTCCATGCCAGGGGGTGGCAGCCATGGCGGCGGAAGTAACACGATGTTAAGGATCGTTGTAGACTTAGAAAGGGTTTGTGTCAAACGAAAGTTTGGTCAGTGGCGATGTTGTTTCGTGGGTAGATTTGTGGCTGCGATATCGTCGTTTTGGTGAAGACTCTCGAACTCAGCAGGATTAAAGATGTTAAAAAAGGTAGGTTTCGAGCTTTAGATGTATTGATTTCACTATTTCGTCAATGAAAGAGCGTCAAACTAGCTGAAAGAGCCTTTATTTGGTGAATTTGTCAGTCTTTGTTGTTTTATTGATATCGAGCAGGTGCAAACCTTTGCCTGTTAGATGGCGTCAAAGAAGGAAACTTGCATCAAAGAGTCAACATAACGTGTACCACTTCGAGATGTTATCAAGTATTTCCTTGTTCATCGAATAACCACTTCCACAGCCACCTCATTGCTCCAAGACGCTTTAGAATCGGTCTCCTTCCAAGCCCTTACCGTGTCAATCTCGAGAATTTCATCGCAGACATCGCTGATTTTAATGCAATGGAAGGGGATTGGTCGACCAAAGATAACCGCGAAAAAGTCATCTTCCAGATTACGTTCCTTGAGGTTGGATATGTAGAGTCCTGCAGGAAGTCAGCACCATATTAATTCATATACAACTAAGTTCTTTGTGCATACCATATGTGCCGAGCACTTTGAGAGACGTCCAGATTCTTAGTCTGCCTGATTCGATATCGATGTTGCTGCTGCTATTGATGATAGCAGCCGGTCCAGTCATTTTACCTAGGATGCCAAGATTGGCCACTGTAATGTCATCTGGACCTTTTGCTGGGTGTTGGCGTTGCAGCTTGAACTGCTGGAGTGGGAAGGCGGACAAGATTTCCCATCCTCGAGTGGGCAGTTCCAGATGGACAAATGCGTTGCCAGTATCACTGCTTGTTGGCTTGGTGATCTGACCACTGGTGTGGTCCCTGATAATATACATGCCCTTCTCCGCTCCAGGGAATGCATCCAGCCCCACTAACTCAACAAGAGGTTGTTGGGTACAGTTGAAAACACCTAAAATGCTGACTCCGCTGTGCGCCGAACCAACGTAGGTCGAGACTTTCAGGAGCACAGGATCATCATATGAATTGTAGGCCGCAGTGCTCTTGCCGACCGTCTGAGGTCGAAGGATAACCGTGTCGCCACGGGGAGTGTTTCCGGTCATTTGAGCGATCAAATCAATGTCGTGTTGTCCTGGAACGTCGGTGATGTATATGGGACCTCCTGACACACATCGGCCAGCCGCATGGAAGGACGCATAGTCATGCGACGTCTGAAACATGTCCCAGTCAGGGAGAATGTTAAGGTATTGGTTCAAAATCGAGTTATGCGCATTGCAGAAAATATGCCAAGGATGCGACGCGGGGACTTCAGGAAAGAAATCATCCGAGTTGCGAAGCAAGATTCGGGGCCTGTTGGAAGGAAGCTGTGAATGGAAAATTATCTGTGGTGTTTGTGACATGCAAGAAATTGATCTCGCAGAGAAGTATCGAAGTTGATTGATGTTCCATGCATCCTGGTATGAGCGAATAAGCTGTCGACGATCGGTGGCATCTTCGAGCTCGTCCAGGAAGAATTGGGCATCTGTCTTGACTGAATCGATACCTGCCGAGCTGAGGAATTGGTAGAAGTCCTTGTAGAAGCGGCCCACATCTTCCTCAGCGACTACTGTCGTCTTTCCCCCAGATACTCCCTTCTTCTTCTGAACAACAGTCGTCTTGTACTCTTGAGCTATCTTACCTTCAGGTGCAATGCCACCCCAGTAGCCGAAGAGAGCATGCCAAACTGCGATGTGCCGAACGTGTTTATATTTGCTGCGAATGTCGCTCACGGTGGCTTCGAGACCGCGCGGGAACCCGATTTTCGTCGCTTCGAACTCCATCCACGCGTTGTTGAACTGATCACCGCCTTCATGATTCTATTACACACGTAAATGAGAGGAGCATGAGAGAGATTATGCATGCTTACCAGAGACTGCCAATTGTCGTCAATGATCAGGTTACTGATATTGATCTCGTGTTTCGATAGTGATTCCAAAGCGTCGAATAGCTTTTGTTCGTTGAGATGCTGTCCAAGACCATTCCATGTACAATAAGAAAGACCATCATCTATGTGCGGAGTTCATCAGTATTCTCTTTAAATGTATGAGCAGACAGAGATAGGAAGTGTTGATGACAGTGGGCCACTTACACCAATTTTCCAACCATTCTGGTTTGAAGTCGTCGGCCAATGTCTTCATCTCGGCGTCAATTTCTGCAGGCACAACCCCGTACTGCATCACAAGCCTGCGTGCGTGGTACATAACAGCTGCCACGGCGTGATCCAACGACTTACCTACTGCAGCAACGAGCCGGGAGATACCATCTTTTTCACTATCATTCACAGATATGATGGTGATGCTCCCCTCACCGTCATGCTGCAAAGTCGTCATAACGTTATCCACACCACTCACGGCAAGTACCACCAGATGAGAACCATCATCGCGCTCAAAGGCTGACAAGATAGCCTCTTTATCGGGCTGGAAACGATCTCGGCCATGTCGCGGAGCAAGCCACGGGCTCCACAATCGTACTAAAGCAAACCAACGCGAATAGGATGTCGGCCTGCCCAGTGTTTTGGTGGCGAGGCCAGATTGTGTACCAGACGCCGCGTTAACGGGGCTGGTGATAGACCATAGGAGTGTCTCAGGTGAATCACTCTGCTCCTTTCCGATCTGGAGAAAAGACGGTAGCCCTTCAATGTAATGCGTTAAATCATCGTTCAACGATCCCCCTGACTGGTAAAGGATACGACCGTCCGACGTAGAAAGTTGCTCATTAGCCCATTTCCAAGATTCGTCCTGTAACCAGTCAATGTAAATTACGATACGAAAGGGAATTTGACTGGGATTGCGTTGTCTGAAGGAAATGCTACGTTGCTTTTGTCGCATGAAAATGGACA
The DNA here is from genome assembly GCF_010015815.1 of Dothidotthia symphoricarpi CBS 119687. Lineage (NCBI taxonomy): Eukaryota > Fungi > Ascomycota > Dothideomycetes > Pleosporales > Dothidotthiaceae > Dothidotthia > Dothidotthia symphoricarpi. The sequence continues at coordinate 1,035,785 of NW_022985012.1, forward strand.
TCCGACCTGAGTTTTTGAAAACTCAAGCTCGAACTATGGGAATTATGAAGATTGGCAAGAAGACCGTACCTTTGCTGCTCGGAACGTGAATGTGTAAGACAGTGAGCTGTGGTTCTTCGGGCGCCCAGGGAGCTCGATAGTAAAGAACTGCTGTCGCACATCTGTGCTACTTGATCTTGTTGCCGTCTTTGCCACGTCAGCCCAGAACAAGAAGAACAATAGTTAGTTTGGCAACATACCAAAGTTGTTTCTGGAGATGACGTGAGACTCGAGCTTGTCCACTTGTCGTCATTCTCGAAATTGTGCCATAGAGCGACTTCCCAATCTTTTTGAGAGCCAGCCGAGCTCTCGAGGAGCACCGTGAACCGCACCTGAGTATTTCAGTCAGACCTTGTATCGATTGATCTTGGCCAAGTTTGGGGGAACTTACAGAATCCTTCTCAGGGCCAACTACCGTAGTCTGGCCTAGCGGAGGGTGACAAGTAAGTGTAGCATACATGGTAGCAGATAGCACTATAAGACTACAGGACGAGTGAAAGATGATGTATTTGAGGCAATGGTAAACGGCAAGAGGTATCAGCACAGCGGGGACGACGAAATGGACACGGAGTGAAGTAATGAGGAGGAGAATTGTATGATATTGGAGTATCGGTTCGATTGAGTAATTAGAACTTTCAGACACTAGGAAGACGAGGTGACGTGGTGCGGAGGTGCGGAGGTGCGTCGGGGAAGTCGACTATGCAAGAGCTATGGGTAGCTCTGGCCAATCAAACTATAGTTGATCTTGGCATGGATCTAGCGAAACTCCGAGGTGGGCTCACTGTGTTCCTCGCGACGCGATAAAAGTTCCTGGCGGTAATGTCACTGCTGAGACATCTGTCGCGACCGCGGCAATACATCTGTCGGCAATGCGTACGCCGACAACACACTCTAGCGCACAATGAACAACCGAAGACAAAATCGGCGGCCGAGGACGCAGAAGCAGTCGCTCGGCGAAGGGAATGGGACCGGCAAACGGAGTGGGAAGAGCAGGCGGGGAAAATAAGAACTGGGATGCAGCAGAGCATACTGGGCGTACTTGAAGAGCGAGGCTTTGTGAAAGATGTTGCTGGGTGAGTCTTGGCGAACATGGGCATACGAGTGAATACTAACTATGTAAAGCGGACGCCAGACCCTCGATTGGTTATTGACCGAGAAGAGGATTGGCGCATATGTTGGCGTAGACCCCACGGCTCCCTCCCTGCACGTTGGACACCTCCTCCCGCTGATGGCGCTGTATTGGATGTACTTCCACGGATACTACACAGTCAGCTTGGTGAGCGACTCACCGCGGCATGCATGCAACACAATAGCAGGCTAATGCTGGTCAGCTAGGCGGAGGTACAGTGCAGATTGGAGATCCCTCTGGAAGATCGACAGCGCGTTCACGAATGGGAACAGATGTACAAGCCATGAACATTGAGAGCATACAGTCGCAGCTAGAAAATCTCTGGACCAATGTCAAGTGTCTGGGTATCAAACATCAATACTCACAATCTACCAACAGACGGCAAAAGATTCTTAACAACCGAGAATGGCTGCGGAAACTAAGCGCAATTGACCTGCTGAGAGATTTGGGATCGGGCATGCGACTAGGCACAATGTTAAATCGCGACTCGTAAGTCCATCCCGTTTCTAGCAAGCACATGCTAAACAGTGAGCAGAGTCAAGATGCGAATGGAAAGCGGCGAAGGCATGGCAATATCCGAGTTCAGCTACCCTCTCTTTCAGGCCTACGATTGGTGGAGTATGTACAAACACCAAGGTGTCCAGCTGCAAATTGGCGGATCAGATCAATACGGGAATATCTGTGCTGGCATGGACGCTGTGAGCCATATGCGGAAGATCCACCATCTGGACAGTGAAGAAGCAGGCACAGGGGACCCACGGGCCGCTGTCTACGGCCTTACGACTCCCTTGCTTACTACTGCTTCTGGAGAAAAGTTCGGCAAAAGCGCTGGGAATGCCGTGTGGCTGGACCGACATATGTTGAACTCATTTGATCTATATCAGGTACGTTTGTCTCTAGCCCACTCGAAAGCGCGCTGACAGGCCTGTGATAGTACTTCTTGCGAACAGCTGACGACGACGTCGAACGATATTTGAAACTCTTCACCTTCCTTCCTCTCCAAGACATCAAGCTGCTCATGGCAGAGCAGAGACAACACGAATCCAAGCGCGCAGCCCAGCACGTTCTTGCTAAAGAGATTGTCGAACTTGCCCATGGAGCAGCAGAGGCGAAGAAAGCCGAGACAGCACATAAGGAAGCCTTCAGCAATGGCACCAATACATTTGCGTTGGGGTCACTTAGGAAAGCCTTAGCGGTTATCAACAACAAGGACCCTTCAATAGTGGAGACTTTAGGGGAAGGACAGGAAGAATTGTTGGCCTATAAAAAGGCTTACGCCGCCTCGTCGACTGCGCAGACCACCTCCGGCACGACTGCTGAGCGTGCAAAAAACGACGACAACAATGTTGTTACTCTTCCTATCACGCTTCTGCAGGCAGGTTCATTTCCACGCGTCTTGTATGCCGCAGGTCTCGCTTCATCCAAGAGCGAGGCTCACCGCCTAATAGCAAAGAAAGGAGCGTACGTAGTAGCACCCAATTCAGGATCCATTGAGAATCCTACCGCCCTGAAATGGATGCCTATCGAGTCTGCAAATATCGCAGATCCAAACCATTTCCTCATCGACTGGGAGGCTCTGGTACTCCGGTCAGGCAAGTCGAAAATCCAAGTCTGCCGCATATTATTGGAGGGACAGTTTGAAGCCGAGGGACTGACTTGCCCGGGCTGGGAAGAGTTCAAGGCTAAGCGGGCTGAAGCTCTCGAGCAGGGTCAGCAGTAAAAGTTCGACAGCTACGAACTTTATCTCGCTTTGCTCTGCAGGCAGCTCCACTTTCGCAAATGTATATTATTGCTGGTGTATGATATGCTCTAGTTCCAACAACAGCCTCCAAAAGTATTGCATGTATTCTACCATCCCCGTCCACATCAGACTCGAGTATGTAGACCATGTGACTTAGATTGACCACTGACTACTTGTTTGTAATGATCTTGGGTACATCAATGTTACCAGACCAGAGTGAATTCGATAATTCATCCGTCCTTACAACTATCAAACAATTTCCTGAATCCGAAATGCTCAGTGCGATTGTTTTTCACGTCATCAAACAGTGTCAACACACAATTTTGTTTAGCTTGAGTTGACCTGCAATCATTCTTCCATTACACATAACGTGCGTGATTCAGCGAAGACTTGTAGTAGTGTTACTTGCTCCATATTTGAACACACCAGCGCAGACTTGCAGTAAAGAGTATCTGGACATTGCGACGAGCGCCTCAGCACACCGGTGGACCCTTCGGGCTATTGATCACCCCAAGTACTAATACATCGATATCTACGTCTAACCGGCGAAGGCAAGACTTCAAGACGCTCTCACTTTTAGTAGTATGACAGAGAAGTGTGATACTTGCCAGCTTCACTGCCTCCCGAAATAGTGGTTTTGAGCCACGAGGCATGCTTGTGCTCCTCAAGGACATGCAAAGTAACGCCCGCGAATCACATCCCGTTTCGTTTCCGCATGCAGTGAGAAATTAGGCGTCGTCGCTTATTTTGCGAAGAATGATTCGGAGATTTAGAATAGCGCGTTACACCCCCCCCCCCGGCTCGGGTGCATAGTTCGAAAATATCTCTATCGTGAGCCCCCTATTCGCTACAACCCTTGCTTAGAGTCTTTTTGGACCTTGCAAGTGGGCTCGCACAGTGCAAAACTAGTATTTAAAGCCCTGTTTAGGAGGCTTTTACCCTGGAAGGAGGCTTTTTGAGGCTTCGCAGAGACTTATCTATTGGTCCTCCACAAGACTATGCACCCGAGCCAGGGGGGGGGGGGTACGCCGAGGCGCCAGAAGCCAATACACCCCCCCCCCCCGGCTCGGGTGCATAGTTCGAAAATATCTCTATCGTAAGCCCCCTATTCGCTACAACCCTTGCTTAGACTCTTTTTGGGCCTTGCAAGTGGGCTCGCACAGTGCAAAACTAGTATTTAAAGCCCTGTTTAGGAGGTTTTCACCCTGGAAGGAGGCTTTTTGAGGCTTCGCAGAGACTTATCTATTGGTCCTCCACAAGACTATGCACCCGAGCCGGGGGGGGGGGTGTATAACCGACATGATTTGGCGTTGCGAGCTGCTCACAGCCCCAAAGCGCCACGACGTGCTGTCGTACGGATGTACCTAGCATGCTTGCTCGGCTCACCGGTTGACAAAGTGACCTGTTCTGCCCTGTTCTGACATCGTGACATCCTGTCCATTGTTTCCTTCGACAGATATAGCGAAGATGCCAGAAATAACATTCATCTTTGGGCCTAACAAAAGCTTCTTCTTTGACTGTCCAAAGGAATGGAAGTTGTGAGTAAACTAAAAAGATGAAACCAGTCGGGTCGGGCTGACAGCGCGCAGCCATGCGATTCCCGTGACGCTGCGACAACTGCTTTCTTCGTCTGTAGGCCCGACATGGAGAATCATGCAGCCTTATTGCGTCGCTCTTGCGCCGTCGAGCAACTCAGCAGATCCGTCGTGGTACATTGGAGGCAAGACGTTGAGCGGGGAGGACAAGATCTGTGAGTCGCGCCGATCTTCAACCTGGCTCCGCATGCAGCGGACGCGATGAAACGAACGACAAGAAACGGCGAACAACGTCAACATGAATAGATTCGCTTGCACTTGATGCTAACCATGTTTAGTCTATGATCAAAACTCCTTTGAAAAGAATTATCCAGATCTATGCGCATGGACCAAGACGATTCCTAACGCGCCGCAATCGTGTTTCGTGACTTTCGGCCAGAAACTCAGCTACTTTGCGTCTGCGCCTGGGCGGGGATCGATATGGGCTGGCATTCCCTCGGAGCTTGAAGACAAGGTGCGGAAAGCATTTGACACGCCATGTTGTGTGTCACTGGGAGCCAGCAAAGCGTGGTTTGTTCTATGGCCTGATGGCTATTACTCATGGAAGTTCTACGGTAGCTATGGCGCGCTAAATCAGATATTGACGGAAGCCGAGCCTCGATCAGTAGCTGTCAGTATTGCTAAAGGGTATATAGACGTCGTGAACTAACGTGGGCTAGTACCTTGCCATCTCGCCGTACAACAAGGAGCATTACTTTGTCGCATTTCGAGATCGATCCGTACGCTACAACTTCACAGGCGCACCGCCTGACTGGATGAAGCTCATGACCGAGGTCTTCGATGGCTGGGTTGCGGAGCGCATGCAAGGGCAGCAACAGCCGTATACTCAACCATATCACCCGTTGTATGAGCAGAAGCCGGTGCTATCGTCGCCCACCACTCCGCTATCACCTGCCAGTCCGTTATCACCCATGACGCCAAATACACCTCTGCCAATGTACTCGAGCCCTGTCATACCGTATGCTACGCCCAGTCCCATGTATGAATTCAGGCCCCCGCAGCTAGGAGCAATAGAGATGCCAGCAGAATCGGCAGGGCCAGCTCTATCTGTCAGATCAGGCTCGACAGATGTAAGTGCATGGGTTGAATTTTGGATCTACGGAATAATGGATGCTGACTATAGACAGAAAAAGAAGAAGTTTTTCTCACGGTTGTTTTGATACTCAGTTACCAACTCCTACGTCGCGATTTCGCTTTTCGTTTCCATGATACCCATCTTTCATAGGCATGTGTTCCAGCGGGGCTTTTCGATATACTTTGCAATGTTTTGGAAATCGTAAAAATCACTGAGGCCGCAGCTCAATGTTCCCATCGCTTGCATATGGTACATTATCATGAGACTTTGCTCGGTAATCAATCTCTATACTTGATCAAGCTCATACTGTTTACATGTATTCGGTGTCCAAGACAATGCGTAGCTCTCTGAGCCTCGGTCAGAGACCGGCCAATAAAGGACTCCCATAGCCGGACACAACCCTGATCCAGGTCGAATACACTGTACAGTTCTACACGCGCCCCATCTTGTAGCATATCCAAGTAGTCACAGCATACCCTTCATCAATGTCACCGCAACACTGAGATGCCGGCTTGGTTCTGATGCACTCATATCCGGCCACCTTCCCGATTGGCACAGCGAGTTACGCGACGCCCTACAAGGATAGTGATCAACCCGAACTACCCATGAAATTGTCCAGGAACATCGTCACATTGCAGAATGTAGTTACTTGGGTGTGCATGATATTTCATCCGACGTGCCGCTTGCCGTCGGGTACAAGAGTCAATAGACCTGCAGCACTGTTCGCACTGCACTTCTAACGGCTGCCAAACCAAACATCACCATGGGACGAGTCACTGCAAGAGCGTGGAGCCTATGCGCATTGTCAACTTGTCTATTCGCGACCCTCACCTGGGCTACACAAGCAACCGTCGCAGTACTAAACGGCACATACGAAGGCCTACATCTCCCCTCCTTCAACCAAGATATCTTCCTCGGGATTCCGTATGCGCAAGATACAGGCGGTCAGAATCGCTTCCGCATCCCTCAATCGCTGAACACGACTTGGAATGGCACACGCTCGGCGAAACAGTATGGTCACTCATGTCCTGACCCGCAGCCCGAAAGAGATGGCGAGTTTGGCATGAGTGAGGACTGTCTGAGCATCAATGTAGTTCGCCCGATTGGCAACTATAGCGAACTCCCCGTAGTAACTTGGATCCACGGTGGGAGTTACCAGGTTGGCACGAGTGCGTTGCCGAATTACAACTTGACGTACATTGTGCAGAGGAGTGTTGAAATTGGGAAACCGATTATCGCGACGGTATGTGCAATCACCGTGCACAAAGCAGATTCGGAGCAACGTCTGAAACACCTTGGAAATGCTGTTGCAAGCTATCCTACCAAACTAAGCATACCGATACTTTAGTACTCTGCTAATGATGTTGTTGTGTACAGAGTATCAACTACCGAAAAGGCGGATGGGGCATGATGTACTCGCGAGAAATCCAAGGGAGCGGAAACACCAACCTCGCGCTTCGGGACATGCGAAAAGGACTCTCATGGATCCAAGAGAACATCGGCGCATTCGGCGGCAACAAAGACAGCGTGACAATCTGGGGCGAGTCAGCAGGCAGCTTCGCCGTCGTAAGTCCAATCCACATGGAAGTCATCAAAACAGCCATTCACATATACTAACCTACCTACCCCAGGGCCAACTTCTCCTCTCGTACGGCGGCCGTACCGACTCCCTCTTCCACCGCAGCATCCAAGAATCTGGGTCGGCAGCAACTGCCTGGTATAACGGCACAGACTGGTACCAGCCCATCTACGACGCCATTGTGACGAGCACAAACTGCACCGACGAGCCCGACACCCTCGCCTGTCTACGCACAGTACCTTACGACACACTACTGCCTTTTCTCGCGCAGCCCATTCAAGGCCCTGGCTGGTACCCCACTGTGGACGGGGACATCATACCTGCGTATCCCACACAGCTCCTGCACTCCGGCGCCTTCGCCCACGTCCCGCATCTGTACGGCTCAAACTCGGACGAAGGAACGGACAACGCGCCCGCGGGCGGCGTCATAAACACCGACAAGCAACTCTGGGACTACATCAAGGGTAGCACGGGGTTCGGCTTCCCCGACGCAGTCGTCGACAGGATACTGGCGCTATATCCCAACAATCCCGCTCAGGGCATCCCGCTGAATACGGGCGTGGAGATCTTCGCCGAACAGGGCCTGCAGTATAAACGCATTGCTGCGATCATGGGCGATGCGTTTTACCATGCTACGCGCTTGGATGACGCGAGGCAGTATGCCAAGTATGCGCCGACGTATGTGTACCGGTTTAACACGCGGCCATGGGAGAGCGGAGGAAATTCCTCAGAGGGAGGGCTGGCGCCGGCGTATAAGGGCGTGCAGCACTTTAGTGAGGTGGCGTTTGTGTTTGCGAATCCCGAGTTCGTGGGGCCTTGGAAAGAGTACAAGAGTCTGAGTGATGAGATGAGCGCTCAGTGGATTCACTTCATTAATGGGGGTGATCCGAATGGCGATGAGCTGCCGGGGTGGCCTGTGTACAACGCAAGCGCGAATGGGTTCGATCTGGTTATTCAGGCAGATGGTAGGGGGTATAATGGCAGCTATGTGGAGGAGGATACATGGAGATTGGAAGGGAGAGAGTATTTGATAGAGTGGGCGAGGCGGAGGCATGTGTGAGGCTGAATTTAACGACGGAAACGCGTTCGTACCTGAAGAGGACGTCACAGAATGACATGCTCTCCAAGCTGCCTTGGCACCTGTGGTTTAGTCAAACTCATTTGCTTGATTTTGTAAGCAGAAAAGATACATGGTCGTGGTCTGAAGGAAGAAGTAGATGTCGGTCCCGAACGATGCGGCCGACGCCTATCCTCGGGGATGGCGTAGGGAAGTCTCGTGGTAGAGAAGAGCGGGATCTTGATCAGCTTTATTTAAGTTATCGTATTCGCATTTCTTTGTCAGACGTCATCGTCTTTTGGATAGCGAGAGCCGACAAAGACAGCACAGTGAGTCGTACATGTTACAGCACTTCCGTAGGTCGGCATCCTGTGCGCCTTTCAGTAGCAGTAGGCGGTCGATTTGCGCACACGACTCCTAGTCTTGACATGTACTTTCATTCGTGACTGAACGTGATGAAATTTTTCGTATTTGTGCCCCCAGAGCTATTGCTCAGACAGTAGAGCCACCCTCATTCATCATGGGGATAGAAGCAACCGGGAGAGTGGGATGACAGAACGCCCCAAGCCGAGCAATATCATATGCCTGTAAAAACCCGCTGTCCGATCATGCACCTGTTCGATTGGCCTTCATCGCGCCGTTCACGCCTCCATTCACACCCTCATCGTCGTCAAACCCGTCTATGCTTTGGCAGGACCCTTGGCTCCGGCGGGCGCACCGACGCGGAATCCGTTGCTGAACTTGCGGGGGACGGTCTTGAGGTATCGCATACGGCCGGTACCGGTGGTCTTCCTTCTCTTGGCCTTCTCGCCCCAGTTGACTGCGCTGTGTCAATTATGGTCCTAGTGTTATGCGGGCAGCGGGCTGCAAGAGAACGTACACTTGCGGGTCTTGGCAGCAGGGTAGCCGCACGAGGAGCAGGTGTGCTTCTGGATGTGGAGGGAGCGACGACCTGTTCGAGCCCCAGTCAGTTCGTGTTCATGGACTCCGTATCCTGCGCTCCAGAATTGTCCCTTCCCGAGTCCTTTTCCACCATCCAGGGAGATGTTGACGTACCGCAACGCCTGCACAGCGTGTGCGTCTTGTTGTGACGCTTTCCGAAGCTGGAAGTTCCCTTCGCTGTAGCCGCAGTCAGTCTCCAAATTCAGGCTTAGCGATGCGGTGGGTGCGCGGCGTACTCATTTTGGATTAGGAACTGTGAGCAATTGGGTCAGTATTCGAGTGCAACTACCGGCGAGCTGGAGAGAACATACCTCGTGACGCTGTGGTTAGTATCGAGGTGGTGTTGTCGCGGTAGCAGCTTGGTTGCGTGTGAATGAGGATCGAAAATGCAAGCGAGCCGTAAGTGGGCACTAGTCTGTTCCAGGCTTGGCGCGTTTTGGCATCACACCAGCTAGATTATCACGACAGAACATCGCGATGGGCCTCTTGCACAAGCGAAATGGTGGAGAGCGTTGTGTAGTCATCCTATATCCTTTCAAGTTGCGACTCTTTGTAACGCTGCGATCGACAAGACTGGCAATCCAGGTTCCAAGAGTCTTCATCGTCATTTCAAAACTCAATGATGTATCAGATGGGATGCTGATATTCGTGCCCGTGTTCAAAAAAGGCGATACATACGACGTTCTTGCATTCTATATACTGGAGTCATAGACTAGAAGAGTCATGATCGTGTCTTAGCCCTCCCCGCCAGCCCCTCGTTCAAAGACCTTGACGCTCCCATCTCCCTTGACCTGATACAAGAACTCTTTCCCTTTGCTACTTTCGCCCTCATCCTTTTGTTCATCTTCGAGTCCCAACCCCAGCCATCCTACCTTCTGCTCAGTGACCCGTATTACTCCACTCACATCCCGCGCAACTCCCGTATCCAACACTCTAACACCAAGTATCCTTCGGCTCATGTGCGCGCACCTGATCAGGAAGTTGTGATGCGCGAGCTCGAGAGGTTGTGGTGGTACGCTGAGGCTGAGGAGCGGATTGTCGGATTGGATGTGAAGGAGCATGTGGGATACGCTAGGGAGCGTGTGTAGAGCGAGGACGAGCGAGGTCATTGCTGACGGGGTCATTGTTGAGTTGAGAGCGAGGAGGAGGTCGGGATTATCGAGTACAAGAAGAGTCTTGCGTTGACTCGGGGATGTGGGCGTAGAGCTGGAGGAGAGGGAGGAGACGGCGCTGGCTATCGCAGTCTTGAGATTCCCAAGTTCAGACGATTTGAGGGTGCAATGGCCAGGTGTACTTTTGCTTGTTGTCGCTGTCTGTGCCGCTAGAGTCGTGCTCGTTGCTGGTTGTGCTCCTCTCGCAGGCAGTACGCGCCCAGGTGGCCCTCGAACTGGTAAAGTCTGTCCTCCCCGTTGCGCTTGTATACCCGATGTACTTGCGCTCGGTGCAGCGGCTCGCGGTTGTATCTCTGGTCTCGCATTGTTGTGCTCATCGACCTCGCCCAGAACCCCACTCAGTCCATCCACAAACGCAAATCTCCCCTCCTTCTTCAACCTCTCCAAGTCTAGCCCTGCACCCTTCCTAGCCTCTTGCCTCCAGAATTCGTATTCCCTCATCCAGGACACGAGCACCACATTGTGACCCAGTTCTGCCCCGCCATCTTGTGTTGAGTTACTCAGCGCATCGCACAGAAACCGAATTATCAGCCAGTTTGCGCTGGCACCGAGGGTGCTCGTAAGGAGCAGTATGGATTCATCGTGTGGTAGGTGTATGTGTCGGTGGAGAAAGGGCGGTATACGGGTGGACGGTGGCATGGTGAGTCGCGCGAGTGGGAGAAAACGTGAGGGAGGCGGATCTGGTTAGTTTGGCGGCTATCGATAAACACTCCATCACCAATTCTCGAGCATGTGTTGTGTGAAGCTTCGCAATAGTGGACAGCATTAGTGTAGTCTATGATTATTTTCAATTTTTTTTTGTGATTCTTAAAGCTATTCATGCTGGTCTATCTCGTCCGTCAGGCCTGCTGGCAATCAATGCCATATGTTTTTCTGTATCTTCCTGCCCTGGCATGATAGTAACGGAGATCAAGGAGACTCAGCTGCAAAGTCTAACAAAGTACTGTAGTAATCACTATCTCATGGACAAGAAGCCAGCTGTTGGTGGTCTTCTTTGTGATGAAGCGGTCCAACTTCCCGTAACCACTCATGTCATTCCTCAACCCAGGCGGTTGAGCATGTCCAACGCCGAAGGCTTCTTGCTCTTCGTGTCTATCTCCATCTCCAGTCCTTGCAGCTGTTCGGCCGATGGTTGTTGCGCTGATGACTGATTCGCTGACAACTTAGATTCAGATTGTACAGAGCCGAAGTCCAGGCTTAGCAGCTCTCCGTAACGTGTGACTCCTTCTTCTGTCTCGACGGTACCAATCAAGCTGGCCATGTCTTGAACATGGCTGTCGTTCTTCTGGCGACGAGGCAGCTTCTGGTGAATAACAGGCTCCAGCACTTGAACCGGAACGCTGGTTCTGGTTGCTATCTTGCCAAGTTCGCTGGCAAAGAGCCACGGAAAAGATATCAGTGGCATCTTTCCAGGATCCTTGGTTTCCTGCAACGCTGCTTCCACCTCTTTTGCGGTTACCTGATACATTGCCGCTACGAATGGGCCAAGCTTAGTCTGATCAGCAACACCCGTGATTCCAGCGGCAGCACGGCAGGTTTCACGGAACTGGGCCTTGAGAACTCCGACAGTCCTACCGAACTCCTCCGCGAACTTGTAATCGCGGCTCTCGTGGTTATGGCTCAAGACAAAGACAGACCAAGCTTCAAACTCAGTATGGATGCTATGCTTAGCCATTAGCCGCCTCAACGCCTCGTCGTAAGCTGTCTTGACTTCAGCAGCTTCAAGCAGCATAGTATCCTCGAGTTTGAATGCTTCCAGGATTCGTTTATCGAAGCCGTTGTCTGCCTGAGGTTTAAAGTCTACTAGCTGCACTTGATCATACAGCTGCCCTAAGATTTTCTTCGATTGATAGATCTTGTTCTCCGCAAGATACTTCTTCTCCATGAAGTGAGGCCACTTTGGGGGCTTCAGATCACGATTCATCATGGCCGGGATGCCGCTTTTTGGATAATCAACTGCCTGTGAATGGAGTTGAGCAAGTTCAAGGCATGTGTCGTCCATCACGCCGTCAGTCTTCCAATCAGCCTGGGCAAGATGTGCGTGTGCAATTTGACCGAGCGAATCATTCTTCATGTATAATACAAAGAACTCACTGATGTCTGCAGCGGTGATCGGCTTGTTCGTTTCCAATGGCTTATCGGGAGTGAAATCCATAGGAGGCAGGTTTATATGCTCAGGTATAAGCGTGCTGTCCCACAACACCATGTAGTCATCACCATCGAGGTCTCCTCCCGAGCACATGTTGGCAAGGTCTCGATCTCCAGTCTGAGGAAAGACGACTACGTTCTTAAGGTGATGAAGCGCTGGTACATCGACAGCACGCACTACACGAAGATCTCCAGGATGAAGTGAGGGGTTGCGAGCAAGAATGCAAACACCTTGAATGATCTTGTACTGACCCTTTTTGTCAGTGTCGCTGATCTGTAGGAAGATCTCGGGAAGAGTCTTGAGCTTCTGATCCCGTGTTGCAAGCTTCGATTGTGCGTTCATATGACCTTGCAGTGTTGCGGTTTCGTCGACGCAACCTAGTACAAAGGCTCCATCGTCAACAGCAATCCGAGCTTTCTCCTTGAGGTTCTTGATCGTGTACGCACGCCAAAGCCTGAGTAGTGACATCATGAATGGCTCTTGAGAAGCCATGAAGCCATCCAGCACCATACTCGCCATGATAAGAGTAGACTGGTTCATGTCGATATGCTTTCGAAGCTTTTCGATAGCGGTCTCCTCGTCTGTCATGGCAAGTTCGTAGTCGTTTACCATATCTTGCTGTTTCTTCACAAAGATATTGTCCGGAACGCCAAGGTTGGACAAAACAATGATAATTTGTCGGTTGAAAAATGGTGTGGCAAGTGCGGAAGACCGAATGATCTCAAGGCCTGTATACTCGGCTTCGAACTTCTGTTGGCTGGGGCGAATATGTACCTCACTGCCTGTGGTCTTGGGATCGAGAGCAAGTACGCCTTTGCAACCTCCCAGGCGGAATTGATATAGAGACGGGGGGTCGTCGAAGGCATTGGCGAGCCCGAGCTCTTGAGCAGCCATCTGGGCGAGGAAAAGCGATATCTTACCAACGCCATCAGTGAAAACGTAGCCATTCCGCTCGACGTCCGGGATCTTCTGGATCTTCACGCTGACTCGCATCGCCCTGGTAGTAGAAAAGCATTGACCCAGTCGAGCACCGAATTTAGCGACAGTCTTGATGTGATCGAACCGGCCCAGGGATAGTCTGATGTCATCGGCTGATTTGGACGAGGTAGGCGCATAGAAGTAGGCGCCGTGTTCTCGAAACTGCGAGTTTCCAAACGCTAAAAATTCGTAGTAACGACCGGCTATAACGACACCGTACTTCATAGCTTGACGTACTCGATCGAAGGTTGATTCAGCCCTGTCTCCGGGCATGTTACGTAGCCCTCCTTCAGTTTTCTCGTCCGAAAACTTGATGCGTATAAAACGATCGGCATCTGCGGCATATTTGCGTATGATCCGGTTCGAGGTCTCCATGATCGGAGAGGCAACATGCACCATGGTGGGTGTGATGAGGGCAGATCGCTGGAGGACACAGTAGTTCGGCACCTTTTTTTCAAGGCTGCCCTTATTACGAATTTTGAAGATATCCATCGAATTGTAGTAAGTGTCCTGCTTGTCGACGACCTTCTCAAGAATATGGACAGCCCGGCCAGGATCCATAGATGCGAGTGTCTCCAGAAACTCGTTCGTGATGCTATGCTCTTTCAGGTAGCCGTTCGACAGGCAAGCCTCGAGTTGATAACGAACCGGAAAGTTTAAGTGAATTTGATGGTTGAACAGATCGAAAGCAGACCCTGTGTTAGACGGCTCAAAGTGGGGATGCGTTCCGGATATCTCCTCTTGCAGCAGATTGCGCAGAGGCGGAATACTCTTGTCTTTCACAGTGTATTCTTCGAGGTCTTCGATAGCAACCCCATGATCCGCCAGGGCGGCGCTGAACTCCTCGAATTGTGGTCCGGTTAGACGTCGCGTGTCGAATGAGATTCGGTAGCTGGTCCATCGACCTAAGTGGGTTAGTCACATATAATCATACCGTGGGTTTGAAGACTACATACCGATATCTATGATAGCCTTGTCCTTGTGGCTCATCAAAGGCTTACCCTCTAACTGCTTCCTCGTGTCAACATCGATAATGTCAGTTTCACGATGCCAAGTGTTCCAGTCATTCCAGCTTCGTTCCGTCTCGGAGAAGCTGTTCTGTGACGTGTTGCTGCCTGTCGATTCGCCCTCGTTCCTCTGCATGAAGAACTGTGGCGGAGAGTCGAAGGGGATAATCAATGTGGTCAGATCGGTACCCTTGCTCTGAACTTTGTAGATGTGTGAAAGTAGAGAGATTGGCAGTCGGAAACGGAACTTGCGTGGCTTTCCGTTCGAACTCTGATTGTTGATGTTGAGTGGAAATTGGATATCGACTTCTTTGCGCTTTAGGCTCAACATCACCTGTACTTTGCCAGGTGCATCGACTGTATGCATGCTGACCATTGTCATGTCCGCAGTCCTGGTGCCAAACTCAATGGAGTTTGCGAAGAGTATGTTGAACTCGTAATACACTTTTGCCGGGTTGACAGGGCTTACGACGGTTGGCGGCACCGAACTTGAACGCGAGTCGTCAATCCTCGCAGAATCCTTTCCGATTTGTACTTTTGGAGGCAGAATCTTCTCTGGGATAGGCCTACGCACAGTCAGCGGCATGATCTTGACGTGGGGAGGTAGAGACTTGCCGGAACACGACCCAGGCATTGTTGTCGCGGCCGCCTGTCTGTATTTCTATCCTCACAACGGTACCGTATTGCGACATAGCGTCGTAGACGTCATTGGTCCAGTAGCTCTTGCGTATACCCAGCACCTTGACTTTGTACTCTTGTAGACGAGCCCAGTGCTTCCCATCACTCTTCAGGGTGAGAGTGCTAGGACGTGGCTTGTAGGTCTCGTTGATTTGATTACCATTCAGAGTGTAGGACGTCTTTTTCTCGGTCTGTGTGACATCTCGGTTGCCCTGAGCAGGAGGCGTGTTGCGACCCTGAGCGACGGGCGAGGGCCTGAGAGTGGGACGATTGTGCTGTCCGTTGGAGCTGCCCGAGCTGCTCGAGTACGTACGGTTACCTCTGCCACCGCCGCCACCGCGACCGCCTCGCTGGTAGCCTTGATTTCCGCGGTTCATAGTGCGTCGTGCTGCGTAGGATGCTCCGCTCTCAGAGCTAGTCTCGGAGCCACGCTCACTGTACCTTTGCGGATGTTGACCTGAACGTGGGGTTGGAGTGAAGTGAGGTGCGGTGGGTTTCGAAGGTGAGTGACCGTATGTTGGAGTCGAGTCGAGGAAGGCGGACTTAATAAGAGCAGACTCCATGATTGCTGACTGACGCGCTTGCTGTCTCACCAATCTCGCAAGAGCAGTCAAAGTAGCGGTGGAGAGGCGCTCAAGCAAGGGTGACTGCCGATTTCAGGAAGTGGCGAAAGAGCGGTGATGGAGCGGGCTATCAAGAGACTATCAGAAGGCGAATTACACGCCTCGAAATTTCGATATCGATTGCAGCGTGTTGTAGTCGGCGAGTTGCTTGAGGTGTTTTATTGAGAAGATAGGTGTTTGTTGCAGAAAGCAGTCTGTCGAGATGGGCAAACGGAAGGTTGTGTCGGGATCCCGCTGCAGAAGGTTTGAACAGAAGCGAGCACGAATGCCGCCACGTTAAATTGGAGTCTTCAAAGTTTAGATTACTTGTTTGAGTCTGCAGCTGATTTTGTGAAGTGAGAGATGTCGAAATTAGCATGAGACGGAGAACGCTAAGTGAGCGGCGGAGACTGTGTAAGGAAGGAGGGCGCGACGGGAGATTACAGCAGAGACTAACACACTTGTATGAACTTGCGATGCAAGACCTCTCCCGTCTTGTCTCGAAGAATGTAGATGAGCACAATCCTCCAAACGCTAGAAACAAAAGTGCTAGTTGCTAATACGCGAGCGTTTAAGATGTTATAGTAGATGCAGAGCAAGGCAGAGCAAGACGTGTTCAAAGAAAGTCTTGAGAAACAAACTACCCAAGGGTTTGAACAAAAGATGTACGATACAGCTCTCACAGAAGACAAGAAAGCAGAAGAAGGTAAAATGTGGAGATAGAAATTCGACTAAAAATGAAGTCATGGGTACCACGTCCACACTAATGCACCGCTTATGCAAGTAGCCGTCCTAACAAGAAACTAGTCTACAAAAACAACGGTCAAGATTAACAGACTTTACCCCCATACTCGATAATGTTTATAGTTCTGTAGTAGTAACATCGTCTTCATCGGGAACTCTTCCCGTGCCCGTCTCGAACCGACCGGGAGTCATAAGCGGTGTGCCCGCCAAGAAATCATCCATGTCGAAATCTGGCTGCTGCAGACTGCCGCGCCTCTTCCTTGCCGACGTTGTCTCATCGTATTGATATTCTTCCTCATTCTCAGATGCGGCAAACCCAACAGTAGTATGTCGGCGATTTGGAGACAGCTGCCTCAAAGCCGAGCGCTTAGAGGGCGACAATTTCTTAGAAAGCGATCTGGAATTGAGTATAGGTTTTTGAGTGTATGGAGTATGCATCGCAGGCACTTTGAAAGACGGGCGTGGCTTAGGACGCTTGGGCGTCGGACCATTCTGCGAGCCGTGGGAGTCAGAAGAAGCATCCGCGACGTTCTCCATTGTGGTATTTGGTGGACCCTGAGTACTTCCTGTAGCCTTTGGCATGACGTCTTGGGTCTGAATGGCTGATTTCCGACGCCGATGTTCACGAGGCGCGCGCGGAGTCTGGGGATCATTGGTCTCCGTCTGCGGACGAGCAGCTGACCGTATCGCCAGAGGGTTCGGTGTTGCGAGACCGAACGATTTCAGGACATTCCTCCGCAGTGTCCTCAACTCTTCAAGTTCCTCTTCTTGCTCCGTGCAGAATTCGGTGAGTTCCTGGAGTTTGGCCTCGAGTGGCGGGACAGAGTTCTGCAGAAGCTGGAACTCTCGCCGGACTTCATCATAAGCTTCTTTGGCCTCACGGCCCTTGTGTAGGGCAATTTGTAATTCGTTGTTCAATTTGGCAGATTGATCTTCGGCTTTAGCGGCTGCAGCATCCATATCATCAGTGTATTTTACCTCCAGTTCCCTCAACACCTCTTCCGAGGATTGCACCAGTTCCTGGTGGCTCACTTGAAGGTCGCTCAACCGCCCCGTAATGACCTCAAGCTCTGTCTCCGTGCTCAGCAGCTGATTGTCTATATCAGTGTTTTGATTCTTGAGTCGCTTTATCTCTTCAGATTGCCTGAAAACAGTTTCACGCTCGCTGTCGAGTTGACTTTCAGATTCATCGAATCGGCTCTGCAAGTCCTGGTGTTGCTCGTGTAAGGCGTCTTGCTTTGCTTTGTTCTCTTCCAAAGTGCGCCTCAGCTGACTAACAGAACCGTTCAGCGCCTCAATCTCATTGGCACCTGCGCGGATGTTTTCCTCGTGTTTGAAAGTTGCCGATCGAAAGTCTAGCTCTTTTGCATGGAACTCCTCCTGAACGGTACGCAATGTCTCTTGAACCGCTCTGTCAGCCTCGGCGAATTCCACTTTCAGTTCGTCAAGCTTCGTCGCAACTCTATTCTTCTCTTCTGCCATTATGAGCTTCTCATCTTCTAAGCCCTCCAAGTGATACCGGTCATCGTCTGCTTGCGATTTGAGTGACGATACCTGCTCCTTCAACTGAGAAATTTGCTGCTCTAACTCTTTTGACCTCTCCTGCTCACGCCGTAACGGTTCCTCAACAGTGTTACACCGAGTCTCGAGGTCCTGGCAAATCTGCGCAACGGAACGCACGACCGAGTCCCTTTGATAGAAGTTCTGACTCTCGAGCTCCGATTTGAGCCGGTCCCTCCAGTCCTGCAAATGCTGACCAGTGAATTGGGTACACTCTTGTTGGAACAATGATATTGAGGGAGGGGCGGTTGCCAGTATATGAGAGCATTGACTCGAGACATACGGAAGTTCTCGTTGCTTTTTGATGAGAGCAGCGACAAGAACGTGTGGAACCGACAACTCTGTTGGTCCCATTGTAAGGACAAGAGTCAACAGCGATGCAATCGTAGCTGACACCACCTCTCGATGTAGCGACGCGGCGTTCGTACGACAAGTGCTGCTTTCCTTCACTGACCTATCATGGATAAAACTCCAGAGCTTTTCTTGAAGATTATTTGACGATATTGCAAGCAGCATCTTGGATCGTAGCAGGGCGCAACTGCGTAAGGCTGTGGTAAGCCCATCAATCAACGTTATGAAGTTTGACAACTGATGGGAGGTCGGAGCTGAAATGCACGCGTTCAATATCCCGTATAGTAACGTTCGGACAGAGTTTTCTTGTAAATGCGGCTACTTTTCGTTAGACGAATATTGAAAACTAACTCTCAGAACTTACAGCGAATATCGGGAGCGACACTGAAAGAGTCTCACCAAGAGAGTCGGCAT
This sequence comes from Dothidotthia symphoricarpi CBS 119687, assembly GCF_010015815.1. Lineage (NCBI taxonomy): Eukaryota > Fungi > Ascomycota > Dothideomycetes > Pleosporales > Dothidotthiaceae > Dothidotthia > Dothidotthia symphoricarpi. Next base: position 1,054,597 of record NW_022985012.1, read on the forward strand.
TGGCAAAGCTTGGTATCTGTGTCAAGCAGTCCTCATATTGTGCCACAACTTCTGGCAGGAGATACTTCTCCCCTGCAATCATTGCATAGAAACACAAGGCTTCAAGTTGGAGAGCTGGACAAATTCCTGAACGTAGGATCTTGGAGGGAAGTTTTGGAAATATGTTCTTTGCCAACGCGCTGGACTTGGGCCATCCTTCTCGTATGTCTCGGTCCACAAACCACAAGGTCCTTACAGCGATGCGAATACCTTCGATGGCTTCGGCGTCTGTTACACCAACATCGCCTTTCGCTGCCCAGATGACGCTTAGGTAGGTCAAGTTGATTGTTTTGTATAACCCACTCGTGGAGCCAAAGAGCTTCCGGCCTGACGCAGTTTTCCACTGCTGCTCTAAATGTGGGGTTGACACCGGTTGGTCAAAGCTAGACCGCAGGTTTTGGAGGGCACCAACATTTTCAGGATGTTCCGCGAGGAGTACTATGCCAAAACACCACAGCAATAGCATAGAATTTTGACCCGTGCCATTGGAAGACAAGATATGACACAGCTCCCGGTCAAATTGTTGCCGTGTCTCTGTTGGAAGAAGACCGAGCAGCTGCCGACACGCTCCATTGAGCATACAATACACTGGTTTGAGGGTGCTCAAGTCTGGCTTCTGGGTCGCTTTTTCGAAGACTCGAAGAAAGAAGGATTGAGCACTTGTTGGAAGTGACACCGACTCCGGAAGTGGTCGCGAGAGGATGAGCACACATAACTCGACATACTACCTACTGTAAGATTCACCGTCTGCAAGAAAGGGAGCCCAGTGGATCATACATCATCAAAGTCTCTTTGCGAAGAGTTTGCTTTCGCAAGCAAGGCGTTTAGCAAGCCATGATTCTGGAGCAACAGTTTATCCCTAAACTCGGGGGAATGACCTACAATCACATGGTCAGCTGATTTGTGCCTGTTCAAAAGAACAATTCGATTCTTACACAGAGAGTGTAATACGCGCAAGGTGTAGGCCCAGAGAGGCAGTGCTTCACAGACTAATGTCGCCAACCTAGCCACCGCACAGGGTGGGCGGTTGTGGATACAGGCGCGAATCGTGTGAGCATCAGTACGGGCAAGAAGACCTGCTAAGTTCTGAGGTTATTCTCGCGTCAGCATTCATAGCATGCATATATGTTGGGCCCAGGCCTTCGTTTTAGGACATGAAGTTACATCGAAAGATTGGGGGTTGCCGAGGCGAGAAACTCACGGCTAAGGACGCCGGATAGGGACACTCAATTATCCTCGTCAGTTCTGACGACAACTCGGCGCCGATATCCGTCATAGCGGTTGCTGGCTGAGTTGAGCCAGGTTACTTTGATAGGGGCCAGATAAACGTGGTGGCGGCGCATCCCGTACGCGAATTTGTTTTGCATGGCGGCTGCCCGGACAACCCGATGAATCGCCGTGACAAAGACCCTTCCTGATTAGGGACGAAAACAATGCCGCACGTTCACTCGATAGTCTCCGGCAAACTCTCGACGCGCCACTTACATCTTCATCCGAGGGTCATCTTAAACTCTCCAGCAGTGTCAATTCGTAGAGCTATATTTCATCGACCTCGTACGGCGCCTGTGATGCATGCGCGCTCCAGCATGATCTGTTCACATGACCAAGAGACGACCAGACAGCTTCTCTTAAAATAAGTCTGCGAGTTATCATCATCTTTGCGGCATTTCCTCGCGCTAAGTCTGGCCGTCCGGTAGCTCGAGGCCGCTTTGCTATGCTGAGTAACACGAGTGGGATGTGATGACGGGAGCGTTACCCCACCCCGGTGTCAGCAAGCTCTAGTATGCATGCTGCACGTGCAGGGGACCATGTTTACTGATGGTAATTGTATTACCGGGCGTTCGATATTCGCGAATAGAAAAGGACATGACATCTTTCCACGCTTACTGTTCAAAGCACTGCAGACGTATTATCTCTTGCACAAGGCCTCCTCGAAGTCTCAAAGCCAGAGACGACGGTTATCAACTTCGTTCCTCGTCCGCAAGATCTTAAATTCCTACCAGTTTTGAGGCACTGTCGGAGGTCTCCTAGATCGTGAGCTGGACTACGATGTAGGTCTGCAGTCGATCGCCGTTATTTTCCCCGCATTCGCTTCGCGTGTTCAGATCTCCTTGCAGCTGATCATGCACACCATCGTGCGCTGCACGAAAAATTGAGCCGCTCACGTCGTCACCGGCCTGTTGAATGGACATTGTGGGGGAATAAAGCGGCTTATTCTTGCTTGAAGGCAATATCTGACACTTGCATTCGTGCTTGAATACATCTCCCCGCTTTTTTCATCCCACCCTCTTACTACAAAGTGCATAGCGCGTTCCTCCAGCTACTTTCTGCTTGCAACTATCATGTTAGCGTAAGTCCAGTGGCGCGCCTCACGGTAGTCGAAAGTGGATTCAATCCAGTTCGGTTCCGCTTCTCAACTTAATCGAGGCTTACATTTCTAACCTTGTCACTGCATCTTCTTGAATAACCCTTTCGACATGTTTTGCCGGCCAGCAGCACGACTAAGACAAGCAGCCTCGCCTCTTTTGAAGCAAAATGGCTTGCGAACTCGAAGCAACCAGTCCAGGCAGCCTTTGAAAGCCAGACCTGCCCAGACGCCTTTCTGGAATTCCGGCAAAGTACTGCTCTTCACAGCTGTGACTGGGACAGTCGCATACTACTATGGCGTCAACAGCAGTACCTCTCAAATCCAAATGGCAGGACGCAAGCTCCTGGGGCCTAGATATGCATCCAAGAAAGAGATGGAGAAGGCAGGTCAAAGGAAGGTTGGCATCAATCACATAGCATACTGATGATCTCCATAGGCCATCGACGAGTTGAGGCTTACGCTTGGGGAAGATGCAATCAGCACAGATGACGAGGATCTACATAGACATGGGTACTCGGAATGGTCGTCGATGAACATTGATCAACTGCCGGTCGCAGTAGCATATCCGAAGTCGACGGAGGAAGTTGCTCAGATTGCGAAGACGTGTCACAGGTTCAAAGTACCAATGAGTATGTTTCCACTTATGACTTCGGGAATATATCCTAATGTCATATAGTTCCCTACTCTGGAGGATCGAGCCTAGAGGCCAACTTCGCAGCTCCCTTTGGGGGCATAAGTATTGATTTTACGTTCATGGACAAGATACTAGCCATGCACCCAGATGAGTAAGCGCATGCTATCTACAACAATTGGACTTGATGTAGCTAACATTGGCTCACAGTATGGACGTGGTGGTACAGCCTTCAGTACCATGGATGAGTCTCAATGATCAGATCAAAGACTCGGGTCTCTTTTTCCCAGTAGACCCTGGACCATCTGTGAGCGCTTCTCTAGTAACTTTCAGTAGCTTCGACACATCTCAAGCGGGAAGTTGAACTCGTACTGACAAACAACCAGGCCAGAATCGGAGGCATGGTCGGAACAAGCTGCAGGTAACGAACGTGTGTTCCAAAAAGAATCAAGACATGAAACTGAATTTCTGGCAGTGGAACTAACGCTGTGCGATACGGTACTATGAAGGATTGGGTCATCAACCTGACTGTAGTCCTCGCAGATGGGACGATCATCAAGACGAGACGTCGGCCACGGCATGTCTTGCCCTTTGCTCCATAATGGCATATCACTAACCAACTCATAGAAAATCTTCAGCTGGTTATAATCTTACCGGTCTGTTTGTTGGTTCCGAAGGAACACTCGGCTTAGTAACTGAAATTACTCTGAAGTTGGCTGTGGTTCCGCAGGAGACCAGTGTTGCCGTGGTAACGTTTCCTACAATCCGTGATGCTGCAGCTGCTGCATCCAAGGTTCTACGTGCGGGGATACCTATCGCAGCAATGGAGATCATGGACGATGTGCAGATGATGGTGGTTAACAAGGCTGGCTCCACGAATAGGAAGTGGAAAGAAGTACCTACTATGTTCTTCAAGTCGGTAGGCCCGAAGACTTTGTCACTAGGGAGTATGAGCTAACACGGACATCTAGATTTTCAGGCACCAAGGCAGGAGTAGGTTAATATATTCGCGGAGTAGCTGGAATGAGACTAACAGTATTACAGGTACAAGAGAATATTGGGCTTGTAAAGTCGATTGCCAAAGCGCATAAGAGTGGGGACTTTGAGTTTGCAAGAAATGCTGAGGAACAAAAGACGCTCTGGTCAGCGCGAAAGGAGTCTCTCTGGAGTATGATGGCGCTTCGTCGAGAGGGTGATGAGGTCTGGTCTACGGACGTCGCAGTCCCGATCTCGAGACTTCCGGACATCATAGGTATAAGGACTCAGTTGTAGTTACGATCAAGGTACTAACAACTTTTCAGAAATATCAAAGAAGGAAATGGACGATCTAGGCCTCTTCGCTAGCATTCTCGGTCACATTGGAGATGGCAACTTTCACGAGAGCATCATGTACAACAGCAAAGATCCGAAAGAGCGGGCAGCTGTCGAAAAGTGCGTCCACGATATGGTCGACCGCGCGCTCGAAATGGAGGGTACATGTACTGGCGAGCACGGTATTGGGTTAGGAAAGAAGGGATCACTTCAAAAGGAACTTGGTTTGGATACGATCAATGTGATGAAGAGCATCAAGCGGTCTTTGGATCCATACTGGCTGATGAACCCAGGGAAGATTATGGATGCTTAAGTGTGAGAGTCAGAATGGGGTTCTCCCTGCATGGTTGTACAATTTGTTCTACTTGGGTGGATATTTGTTTTTGTTAGTTTGGGCTACTTTTTTAGAGCATAGACATAATTGGTATCATCAACCGTTACAAGAACGTGTTCAATATCGATATACGTTATTTTTTCGGTCTCCTCTGATGCTCGGAGATGTTCAATCACTCGATGTGGTGTGACTTGCGTCTCCGTGATCGGCGCCCCACCACAACTCTAGCATCCCGCTCGCGTCATAAAGTTGTGAGATCTCCATTGACTCAAAAGTTCAAAATCTGCAATTGCCAAAATGGACGTCGAACATTTCACAGCGCCCAAGGCTGAATTCCCCAAGAAGAAGTGCGGTGAGTAAGTCACGTACTTTCAAGTGTCACTTTACTGATTGAATGGTAGGTGTGCTCGGCGCCACGGGCTCGGTTGGCCAGCGCTTTATTCTCCTGCTCGCACTCCACCCACACTTCGAACTACACGCCGTTGGAGCATCAGAGCGTTCAGCTGGCAAGAAGTACAAAGATGCTGTCAAGTGGAAACAGGCATTGCCGTTTACAGAGCGCATTGGGGACTTGGTGGTGAAGAAGTGTTTGCCAGAGGAATTCAAAGAATGCGACCTCATCTTCTCGGGGCTCGATAGCGATGTTGCTGGAGACGTTGGTACGCATAACTCATTCAAAAGATCGACGCAGATCTGACATGAACAGAAATGGCCTTCCTCAAGTCCAACCTCGCCGTCTTCTCCAACGCAAAGAACTACCGTCGCGATCCCCTCGTCCCACTCGTCGTTCCCACCGTTAACCTCCCGCATCTCGACGTCATAAAGCACCAGCGCAAACACTACGGCTTGGAGAAGGGCTTCCTCGTCTGCAATTCCAACTGCGCCGTCATCGGCATCGTGATTCCTTTCGCAGCCCTACAAGACAAATTCGGCCCCGTCGACCAAGTCTCCGTCGTGACAATGCAGGCTGTATCTGGCGCCGGCTACCCTGGAGTGAGCAGCATGGACATTATCGACAATGTCGTGCCCTTCATCTCGGGTGAAGAGGACAAGCTCGAGACCGAAGCGTCGAAGATCCTGGGAAGCGTCAATGGAGAGGTAACGGGCTTTGTGGACCAGCCTATGAAGATCTCTGCAGCCTGCAACCGCGTTCCAGTCCTTGACGGACACACAGCCTGCGTCTCGCTGCGCTTCCAGCGCCGTCCGCCGCCGAGCGCCGAGCAGGTCAAGCAGGCCATGCGAGAGTACGTTTCAGACGCACAGAAGCTAGGGTGTCCATCAGCACCTGCGAAGGCTATCGTGGTCATGGAGCAGGCAGATCGGCCACAACCTAGGTTGGACAGGGAGACTGATCGAGGGTATGCAGTTAGTGTAGGACGCGTGAGGGAGGACGAGGCGGGGATCTTTGATATCATGTTTGTCGCGCTCAGCCATAACAGTAAGTCGGCGTGTCAAGAGTATCGAGGGACTTGGCTAATTAATCATAGCTGTCATTGGAGCGGCAGGGTCTTCGATATTGAATGCGGAAGCGGCGGTGCTGAAGGGGTATGCTTGATATTGCGTAGAGGAACACAGCTAAAAAATCTATTATCTCGAGACATCACAAACCATAATAAATTTCAAACGCGTGTGCTATATCGAGGTTATTCTTGACCCAGTGATGGTAGTCATACATCTAATAGTGATGCATGGTCTCTGCCAATCTTGATCAGAAAGTACAACACTATTCAGATACACGTATCACACATGCATTATTGTGGAAGAGAGTGAGCAATTCCACCACTACAGATCATTCAGCATATTGCTTGCATTCTCACGCTAGTACGAAAGTAGCGTCGCCAAGCTGACTAAGGAGCCCACCGACGTTTAGCGAACTTCTCGATATTCAACCACGACTTCGACAGGAAACCCTCACGACTTTCACGACTAACCCTGCACATCAGTCAAAATGGGACGTGGACCAAAGAAGCACCAGAAGCGCCTCAGCGCGCCCTCGCACTGGCTTCTGGACAAGCTGTCCGGTACGCCGCCTCGCGCAATCGCAGTCGATGTTGGAAAAGAAGGCAGAATTGACAATTTCCAGGTGCCTACGCCCCCAAGGCGTCGCCCGGTCCTCACAAGCTCCGCGACTCGCTGCCTCTGATCATCTTCCTCCGCAACCGTCTGAAGTATGCGCTCAACGCCCGCGAGGTCAAGGCCATCCTCATGCAGCGTCTTGTCAAGGTCGACGGCAAGGTCCGCACCGACTCTACCTTCCCCACCGGGTTGATGGACGTCATCTCCATCGAGAAGACTGGCGAGAACTTCCGCCTCATCTACGACACCAAGGGCCGCTTCACCGTCCACAGGATAACTGAGGAGGAGTCACAATACAAGCTCGGCAAGGTCAAGCGTGTCCAGCTCGGCAAGGGCGGCATTCCCTACTTGGTTACGCACGATGCGCGAACGTAAGTTCCTGCTCTATCAGCCGTTGACTACAGTTTGGGTTAGGTGCAAGAGGGAAACCTTTTGCACCAGACATCCGTCCAGGGTCTGGCGATGTCGGAACAAGTGCTAAAGGAATGTGTAGGATCCGCTACCCCGACCCGACCATCAAGGTCAACGACACCGTCAAGATCGACCTCTCCACAGGCAAGATCTCCGACTTCATCACGTTCGACACTGGTGTGATCGTCATGGTCACTGGTGGTCGTAACATGGGTCGTGTTGGTGTCATCTCCCACCGTGAGCGTCACGACGGAGGCTTCAACATTGTCCACCTTAAGGATGCTGTTGACAACGAGTTCACCACTCGTGAGACCAACGTCATGTAAGTTGATCTCCTATGGATGGGTCGAATACTTTGTGCTGATATGTCCAGTGTCATCGGCAAGGAGAAGCCATGGATTTCTCTGCCCAAGGGCAAGGGCGTTAAGCTCTCGATCGCTGATGAGCGTGACCGCCGCAGGGCGTACGCCGTTGCCGGCCACTAAGCGTGCAGGCAAGAGGGGCAGTTTGTAGCAGTAGCATATGAGGTTCCATGACCGTATGAGGTGCGGTGCAGGACTCTGATTCAAAAACCAGGCGTTGGTCACTTGCGGGGAAGATTAACGGGTCTGGGGCATCTGCATTTCATATGAATACCAAATGAGAATCAAACAAATGAACACTTCAACTGCCGTTTTGATGATAGCGATGTGTTACGGAATATTGGTGGCGTTCGGGTGATGTACCAGCCTTGAAAGGAGGGCCGTTGAAACGATGTGGCAGGAGTTGGACCTGGCAAGACAGGATTCGAGAAGATGCAACAGCACGGCCAATTGGAACTGGAGTCTCGACTTCAGTGATTGAAGAGGCAAACGCAGGAGGCCGGGAGTGGCAGATGCCGGGTTGGACATGGGAGGGATGGAATAAGACAGGCGGCTGGCATGCAATAAACAAGGCTGTGCAGTGGCGGTGGGTCGTGCAGCGCGTGGGAAATGAGACTCGGGCGTGGGCCTGGACGCGAGACAGGAGCGTGGGAACACGGCGCCGTTGTGGCCTGAAGGGCTGTCTGTGTCACTTTTCACCGTCCCTGTATATCCATCAAAATCGCAAAGTCGCAAAGTCGTCGTGTAGCGGACATTATTCCAACGGCCGTCCAGCGATCCCCCTTCTCTACTACGGGCTCCCAAGGGTGCGTTTAGTGGCTGCAGCTTCACCTCTCCTCGCTCCTTCAACGGCCAGCTTCCCCGCCCGCCATAGCGACCGGTCGACACGACAACTGTGCGTCTTCCCCACAGACGGCAGCGCGAGAGACATTGCACACTTGGTCACGGCCCCAATGCTACCGCGAGCATCGCCAGTCTCACTCGTTTCATAGCTGGCGCACTGCGCGTACTGTGTAGAGCCCCTGCCCGTCCCCAAACACACGTGAATCCCTGTTTGCGCGAACCCACGGCGCAAGGCACTCGACACTCGCTCACCCCCAACGAGTCTCGCGAGCTGGTCTCTGGCAGACGCGCCTATTCTTCGCCATGATGCTCCGCCCGGCCACGCCCCTATCGATCCTATTCTTCGTTGCTTTTTGTCTGCTGCTGCTGTCGACGCTCTCGACGCCCATCATCAAGGGCATCCCCATTGCTACCTACCGCGGCATCAACTTTGGTGTGCTGGGCTACTGCGAGAATGACAGTTGCACGGGGCCCACGATCGGCTACGACACGGGTATGTGCTGCTTCGAGAGACAGCTTGGGGCCGTAAAACTGACAGTTGGTGCCAGAAACACTCTTTGCAGACAACCCTGATACAGACTTCTCGCTACCCGCTGCCACTCGCCATGCGCTGTCGTCCATCCTCATTGTCCACCCTGTCGCGGCCCTGATGACGCTGATATGCTTTGGCCTCGCCGTCGCCGCCCACTTTCACTCACCTGCCCATTCACCGCGATACCTCCTTGCGCTGCTCATCTTCACCTTTCCCACGCTGCTGGTCTCGCTGCTCGCGTTCCTCGTCGACATCCTGTTGTTTGTTCCGCATGTGGCCTGGGGAGGATGGATTGTCTTGGCAGCCACCATTCTTATCGTTGCGAGCTGGATAGTGACGTGCGCCATGAGGCGGACTCTGGTCAGTCGCAAGGCGAGGAAGAGGCGCATTGCTGAACACGACGGGATGAACGGCCAGGATTACTACACAAACCGCGCCAATACCACAAACGTGGCGACGGACTTTCCAAAGGCAGAATCGCCGCCACCATTCGCTGGCGACCATGCCATGTCTGGATCGAGTACAAATGACTATGCGTCTTTTGAGCTCCAGAAGCAGTCGTCGCCGCAGTCACACGAGGACATGACACCGCTCAACCAGCGAAATCCTTCGCTCAAGACAAACAGCAGTAACGGAAGAGATGGATCGGACGTCCTGGGTCCTACTCGTGGTCCTTTGGGTCGTGGACGTCAACCTGTCGATCAGTACGGCAACACCATTCCACCCATGCCAAATGACACCTACATGATGCAAGCTCCCCCGCGAGGTGGAGGCAGAGGAGGCATGTACCGAGGAAGAGGAGGTCCCCCGCCACGAGGAGGTCCCAACGGTGGTCCCAGAGGAGGATATGGGCCAGGGCCAGGACCAAGGGGAGGCATGCGTGGTCCGCCGCCTCCAGGATGGAACGGCAACGGACGGGGTATGCGCCCTGGTCCAGGTGGGCCAGGTGGGCCAATGCCAGGTGGGCCAGGCCCTATGGGTCGAGGAGCTCCTCCACCCGGATACAACAACAACTTCTACGGTCAAGGACCACCGCCGCCACGTGACGTTTCACCCTATGATGCCCGTGGAACATCACCTGGACCTATGCAACCTCATGCGGCGATTGGGCAAGCCATTGAGATGGACGCTCGCAACGGCACACCCCCGGCGAACCAGCAGACTTTCGGATTGAGGGAGAGCGATGGCGACGTGCAAGGCATGTTGGCACTCCAGCAGGGCGGCTTCCCGGCTCACTCGCCTCAACGCCGATTGTCTGAACTAGCGAGCCCAACCAGCTCGTATTCACAAGAGTAAGTCCCACTACCCCATTGGTCACACTGCGTGATTAACAACGAACAGAGAGCAGCAACAGTCGCAACAATACGCCCCGCCACGTTCCAACTGGGATCCAACTCAAAACAACACATCCGACCCGACCCTGATGAGCAGCAGTGGCAACCATAGCGGCGGGCTATCCCCAATCCAAGACTCTCCTATCGAGCTCCCCAACCAACAATCGCATACGGGCGTGCCGCTACCCCACATCAGCGAGCGCACCTCCGACTACTACGAAGATGTAGACCCTAAATTTGCCGAGCCCGCGCGCAACAACCCTCAACCACGCGTGCCCTCCTTGCTTGTGCCAGGCAACTACCAATCCCAAAATCAACAACATGGTTTCCTCTCCGCCCCCCGCCACTCCAATCACTCTCCACACAACAATAGTGATCCCAACCTCCCCCGCTCATCCTCCTACGACGACCTCCCCGAAGCCTCAGGCTCAGGCTCGCGCTCCCCCGCTGTCTCGGAAGCCAGCCACTACACCTCCGTGTCCCAGCGCCCTGTTAACCCGGCCTGGAGACCGGACATGGGTGGGCCACCAGGCCAGTTTGGACCGTATGGTGGCGGAGGCGGTGGGCGTGGACGGCCCATGAGGCAGGAAGACGTTATCTTCTCTGCGAATGCGGCAAATCCCGATTTTGCGATTCCAGGAATGGGTAGAGGGCGAGGCAGAGGAAGGGGACGAGGCGGCAGAGGCGGTGGTATGAATCAAGCGCCGCCGGCGAACACAATGGGTCCTGGTGCCGCATTGGGAACGCAAGGAAGGTATCCTGGTGCTAGTGCCATGTAGGGTTGGCCTAGCATTATAGGGTGCACATAAGACGTTTGCGAAAGAGGGGTAGGTGTATGTGAACAGTTCCCGCTTCTTTCGTCGTGGATCTATCGGTATGTCCCGGGTGATCTTCTTCCTCTTTTGCTCCTTTCAATATTCCGGCTGGATAGATGTACTGTCTCCTTTCGGCTATTCTTTTCTGTGGGAGCGGAAAACTTTTTCTTTACGAACATGCAAGGTGCAGACGACCTTTTTTCGTCTTTATTCTTCTGCTCTTCGCTTCTCTTCTCTTCCTTGTCCATTCTAGATACCGTAATTTCTAGTCCTGCTTGCGTTACGCCTTTCACGAGGTGGGTTGGCGCGCAGATATCCGTGCTTGGTTTGGGGAATGATGTATGGTGTTTGTTTCTTTCTTCTTCGGGGGATATACATGGTTTTCGGTTTGGTGTGTGTGTGATGTGCTCGACATCGCTTAGTGGATGTATGGGAGGACGAGGGAGCGTGTAGAGAGTTGGGAAGCTTTAACACATGCGGAAGGAGAGTGTTTGAGGATTGTATATAGGATATCATGGTGGGAGACATGGGTGGAATTTTGACGCAAAATGGGCATGCGATGCAATGCAAGTATATACATACCATGCTACGTTATACCATGCATTCCAGTTCCATTCAAGGTCCAGTTTCAATTCTATTTCGAACCCCAATCTCAACCCCAGCTCCAATGCTCCTTGCTGCAAGTCACCCCGCGTTGACAAGGAAGCATGTATGGCACACATCCCAGCAATCTAGCAGTTTCAGTAGCAGCGGTGGAGTTCTCCCCATCACACTGCGCCGCACATCATTTGTGTTCAAGCCCGGCAGATGGGGGTAAATAGCACGAGTAGAGCAGGGTTTGCCCAGCCGGGTGAATGGACACCCTTGATCCCGCTGTGGATAAGCACACAGTCACGCGCTGGCTGGGCGGGGGCTTATCTAATCTCACTTGAATCTTGATCCGGGGACATGGAAATATCCAATATATGGTTGCATGGATAGTGGTTCGACGGGAGGGTTTTTTCTCTCCCCGTACGAGAATTTGTTCGCTCGCATTATCGTGGGGTCTGCCATGGCGCGGGAAATGAGCTTACGATGGGAGAGAACGTGTGCGTTTGCGTGGTGTTGTGTCCAGGCTAACGGGTATGTACATGTACATGACTCTCATGCAGAACAGAGCAGAACAGAACATGTTGACAATACGCAGGTCGATTATGCGGTGCGTTGTCACGGCATGTCTGTGTGTCGATCAATGTTAATGAAGCTGAGCTGGGGACTCGATAGTCGTTTTTGGCCTGAAGCAGCAACCAGTACCTGACTAGTGGCCGATCCCCCATGGACTGAATACTCCGCAACCGCACTAAGAAAGGTTGGTTTGCGGCTCAGCTCAGCCCAAGCCAGGGTCTCAGTCGCACGGCTTCTCTATTTCCCGCAAGCGTTGCAGAACTTGGCGACCACTTGAGGCTTGCAACAACACCCAGAGTAGATGGTTGGATAGCTGATAAACAAGTTGTTGTTGCTGAGGGTGTGGTCTCGCATCGTGCAGGGGAAGAAGCTAGCACGGTTTATCTTGTGGGACCTGAATGTCTCCTCTTTTCTCGCCGACGCACTGCTGATCAGTGCGTGGTCCTCCAAGTGTGCGCATTTTGAAACACCACACACTCACTCACATGACATTTTCGTCTAAACTTGCTGCTCGCCCAAATGCATTCTCGATGGGTTAACGTCTGCGCCATGTTCTCTGCAACGCGTCTTGACACATGGGTCTGTTTACATCGCGTCATGTCATGCCTGCGCCTCACTGGATCGACTCGACCTCCTCGCTGAGGGTTTGGGCATCTACCAATTCGCCGGGCGAGTGCCGATAGGTGACATCTTACCATTAACCCATGTATGAGCCATGGCCTGTGTACGGCTAATATCTGCAAAGCGCACATGCGGGTCAGATCTGCGCTTCTTTCTATATCGCTAAGCGGAACGCGTCCTTGCGTGTGACATCCTCCCAGGATATCGTCTATATCTGACTAGTTGGTGGCCTTTCCATCACCCTCCCGTTTCGCGGCACGTATTCCGCGAGTTGAGGACTAGCTCCGATGTCAACTAAACTCTACTCCATGCTACGCTTCAGCCTGGAGCTCTATTTGGGCACCCTGTCCTGCCTGAGGTTCTCAGTCTCGTTTCTCAATCTCTCCCTTCACTCCATACCCAACATTCTTTTTCAACTTCGCCGTGGACATTTCTTGATCTTTGCTCATCGATCACCCTCGGACCGATTGTTTATGACACAGAGCAAATACGACTCACAGCCTTCCATTCTGTACTCGAAGGACGACCCGGACTGTTTCCAGCGGAGGAAAGGGACCAGGCCTCCATCAATCTCAATCCTAACGACCGTTCACACTATGATGTATTGAGAACTCGAAAGCTCAACTGCTTTCCGACAAACCCACATCGAACACCACGCGCTATCATTTAAGCTCACCGATAATGGCTCCACACGAGTTGATCCCCGTCAACCCCGACACGATCGTCGAGTCGCAATACTTTCCTTATCCCCACAGCGTGAACACGCTCCCGCAGGTCTACCGAATAGGTCTTGTGCCTATCGTTGTCTTCTCCTTGATGAGCCTGGTGTCAGTAACGATAATGCTTGGTTGCATTACCCGCCGCTTAATATCCTGGCGAACACATCACCGAGAATTTGTCGGCTATAACCAGTTCGTCATTCTCATCTACCAATTGCTTCTCGCGGATCTTCAGCAGTCGATTGCGTTTGCCATTTCTATCCATTGGCTGTCCATCGATAAGATCCTAGCTCCAACGGCGCCGTGTTTTATACAAGCTTGGTTCTTGCACATTGGGGATGTTGCGAGCGGATTCTTCGTCTTGGCTATTGCCATCCACACCTGGCTGGGAGTGGTGAAGCAGTACAAGATGCCGTACAGCTGGTTTGTTGCAAACATTGTGATGATCTGGATTGCTGCCTTGATATTGACCATTGCGGGTCCGATCATGCATGGAGATCATTTCTTCTCACTTGCTGGAGGCTGGGTAAGTCCACACTCATACATGTGCATACTCACAGGCTAACACGGCATAGTGCTGGGTATCATCCGACTACCAAAAAGACCGTCTATATCTCCACTACCTGTGGATCTTCATTGTCGAATTCGGCACTGTAGCCATCTACGGCCACGTCTTCATCCACTTGCGCGGTCGCATAAGCTTCATCACCAATAATGACACCACGAAGCTCACCCGAGCGACAAAATTCATGGTCCTGTATCCCGCCGTATACGTCATTCTCACGGCCCCCCTCGCAATTGCGCGCATGCTCGCCATGGGTGGAGTAGAATCGCCCGACGTCTTCTTCTGCGTGGCAGGCTCTCTCCTCACATCCTGCGGTTGGATGGACGCCCTACTCTACACTCTCACGCGCCGGATTCTAAACGACGACACGGCGAGCGCCCAGTACGCCCACACCCTCAGCGCCGTAGGCACCAATGTTGCACATTCACGCGACACGCATGACTTCGGCCTCCAAAGCACAAACAGCAAAGAGCCCGTGACCGCCATTGCGCGCACAGTCACCATTGTCGGTGGCAGTAGCAGCAGGCTCTCACGCATAGTGGACCACCGTCGCGGCCGCCCTTCCACCCACTCGGCCTATCTAGAAAAAGACCTTTCCCGCGAACCCAGCCCCACGGGCTCACAGGACATCTTGACCAAGTCCATGACCATGGATGGTGCTACTATCGTCGCCGAGACAAACATCCACGTTGAGACGGAGAGCATTGATGGAGTAACTCTGCGCTCGAGAGATCGGAGTGGATCCTCCGTATAGTATGTGTTGCTCATCACGCATTCATCGTTCATAATACTGGGATTGGAGTTTCCCTTGCGAGGACCTTCTTGCACCTATACTTCACATTCTATGACCGCCATGGCTTGTTATGATTTATCACTGGTTTGCACAAGCAGCAAGGAGTTTGGCGTACTGTACTTACTGTACTTGGTTGGATATCTTGAGCACTGGCGTCAAGAGTGCGTAGGTTTGGTTAGTTTTCCGTCTTTGATACGATTAGGCTCGATGAGATTACAGATATGCCGTTGCGACGATGAATCTATATCTTTTTCCAATCACAACAACACATATGTCGATGTCTTCCATTCCTCGTGATCCAGCGCATTCGGCCGTCCTGGAGCCTCACATAACAGTAACAAACGACAGCGCCGTGGCCTGCATTTCATTCCATTCCCTGTCCACCCACAGCCCCCCTCAGTGCCACACCACATCCCACGATCAAACAAACGTCACTACACTCCCATCCCATCCCAACACCACGCACTCCCCTTCCGACCCAACCGGTGAACCCCCACAGTGGAGACACCGGGGAGCACGGAAGTCTCTTTCTAGCGCCGTGACGTCGTCCGCCGTGAGTGGGTCTCTCGAACGCCGAACGCAACACATGTGGATCTGCACCCGTCATGGGCGGCGGCATTCACCGGACCCACAGAAATGCGATGTCTGGCAGGGATTGTTACTTTGGCTTTGGGGATGCGGCTCCTCGCTGGGATGGCGAGTCAGGTTTACCTATCTGGGTGAGTGGGCGGACGGTGGGGTTGGAGTGTTGGGCAAAGTGTTGACGTCGTGTGATGGGTTGTGTTTTGTGGGTTTGGAGGGGATGGCTGGTTTTTTTGGTTGTGCGAAGGTGTTGGGTCTTTGGCTTTTGTTGGTTGAGGACTTGCTGTTTGGCTTTGAAGTCTAAGTATGAATTGACAAAACTGCAGAAACAGTGTCTGTTGGATATTCGTGGTTGGTAGTTGCATGTGTACGAGTTCTTGCTTGGGCTTTTGAACGCTGTTTTTGCGAAATAACAAACCCTGTTCTTGCTGGGAAACAGACCGTTCTGCGTTGTTTCCATGTGTACAACGTTGTCTTGTTGAGTCTTTGGTTAGATTCTGACATTCGTCTGCAGTACTTCATCGGTTGAAAAGCCTCGAAAAGTTCACTGCCTCGCTGGTCATAATTCTTCGCCACGACTATGAGCTTTCGTACTTCGTGGAGTGTAGAAAGATAGGGCGCGTGCCAGTTGAGTCAAGATACAAAGCTATGAGGCTGGTCAAGCGCTGATGGCCCTTCTTCTTTTCAGACATTCCTCGTTAGAAGACGACAGGTGTCGTTATTTTCGCCTTTGTCTTTGACTTCTACAATTTGCTCAATGAGATGGTCTACTAACACCTCATGTTGACTGTCTTCTGCTAAGAGTATGAGTCGCTGACTCTGCGGATGTTCTCTTCGAATGGAAGGGCTCTGTACAAAATACGTGGCAACTTTCATATTTTCCTGAGGTGATGCATATTCGAAGTATTTAGATGGACGTACGAAGATAGACCCATCATCGAAGTAGGCACCGCTCGCAAACTTGTTGCGTTTAGGTGATGTGAAAAGATCACACAAGTTCACAAAGTCCTTAGGTACCTGGCACATCTTAGAGCGACTGCTGTAGATCTTTACCAGATCGTCAAAGTTCTGTCGCATTGAGCACTTCTTCATGCTCGACTCTGGAAGTTCCAAATGATGAACAGCTCTGTTTGTGTGTAATTCTCTGCCGTCCAATCTTTGCGCATTGCTATACGAGTTTCATGGTTCGCAAGCTGTTGAAGATATGCCGCAAGTGCAGACGCTTCAAGACTGCGCGACCACGATCACCAAGAAACGACGTGGCGCATCGAAGATGATCGGGAGAGGCGAGGAAATTGAAATGCACTCTACAAACGGTCGTTAGCTCTGTTGTGACGACTGGTCACATTACAGACTGCGCACACGGACCGAATGACTCTATACATCGAAAAGACATGTTTGACGAGACGCATCAAAGGTTGGTGGTGTGGCGGCTTTGGAGGATCCACGATGCATCTGCATCGCGAAATTAGGCGCACGGGCAGCCACTTCGATCTTCACGTCTTAATTTCACTTCATCTCCTATCACACACCCGAAAACTGGTTCTCTCTCTTGCGCACTTCGTTCTGCTCAGTATGTCGCCATATGGCAGGGATTTGGGTACGTGTTGTCTACAGCTAATGCGATAATTCATCACGAGAGCATACACGTATGAACGAGGTACTATAACTAATATTGCCTTCAACCGTTTATCGTCACAAACATGTCTACGAAGAGCGATGGACTCGTTCAGCACACTGAGCATTATATCCAGAAAGAATGCTTCAAAGTAAGGCAGGCTTTCTTATCGAGTGCTTGCACCCAAAGACTGGCTCGTCCGTTTGTTTCTGTTTCCACCAACGTCTAGCCTTCATATCAACGCCTAAGCACCAAAGAATTTTCAAAAGAGCGATCCGGACGCTGCTTGAAAACATTCTTATCGCATATTGTTGCCGCGTGCTACAAAAACTCGGCACAGAGACCTGTATGCTCATTCCTCTCCGTTGAGCGAAGCAGCGATTGCATCCGTGAGGAAGAAAAAAGCCAGGAAGTCTTGATTGGCGACGATGGCCGACACGTGGAGTGGCTGGAGTACTTCTAGAAAGTCAACACGACTATCACAGCCTCGGATTGATTCCTGACACGATCCGGCAACATGCTCTCGGACCAAGTTTTGGGCTAGGAGGCATTGACCTTGTCCACAATACTATCAATGGCCATCGATCGGGTAGATGGTGTCGTTGGTGTTGGTGGGGCCTTTGCCTCAGCCTTTGGTGGTGCAGGCTCTCGCAAGGCATGATGATGGGTCTGAATCGAGGGCACGCTGATCACCTCGCCCATGTTAAGCCCGTCTGAATCCCCGTGGAATTCATCTACTTCTCTTAACCAACTCGCCTTTAACACGTCCATCGGAGGATCTAAATCGCCAGGTTTCCCGCCACGTCGAGCCTCTGCAGCCGTCATCTTCCTCTCGCCGCGCTTATGTGGATGGAAATGCATACGTCGGAGGTGACTTGCGGCGTTGTAGCATTCATTGTACTTCTTGCCCGTCTGACAGGCTTTGCAGTTTGCAAGGAAGGACTTGTCAGGCGAAGTGTCAATGGTTACCCAGACCTTGCGGGCTTTTCTGTGGACGCGGTTTGTATGACGTCGTAGCTCATGTTCACTGCGGAATCCATCGGGATACTCGTTACAGAGTGGACACTTCAACCGTAACACTCTGCGGGATTGATTCTTGGATGTTCCTGGAAACGTAGGTGACGTGGATGGTGTGGTGTTGTTGAGCGAAGCTGTCACGATGGTTTCCTTGGACGATGACACCGGCTCAGCCGGTTCGCTAGTTTGGATTGCCGCTATGGTGCTGACGGACGCTTCTTCTTTCATTCTGGTTCTTGATCGAGTTGGAGGCATAAACTCTTGATGATTATTGAGAATCCTCAGCAAGGCTGCTGATGAAGAGCGATGGCCTTGCTCGTTCCCAGCGCAACGGACTCGGATGTTGTTTTTCTCCCTTTGGGTGGGGCGATTGCGGTTGTTCTAACGGCGACTAATTCTGACGAAAATAGACAAGGATGAAAGTCACGTCGAGTTGTTTGGACTTTTTGTGGAAATCTTGGTCGATCTGGGGGAGCGCGCGGGGACCGAGCGGAGCAAAATATCCTTCTGCCTGACATCCCGATTTTGGCTGGGCCATGTGGAGCGCGCACGAGGCTGAGTTGAAGCGCGGCGTCAGCCTCGCTTTGGCCATCTGAGTGGGTGGTTCGACATGCAGCCACCACCGTAAGCGGCCTGCTGTTCGCCTATTGGATCTTCAGCCTCAGCCTGAACGACATCTCTCGAGTCCGAGGCGAATCAGGAAGGGCGACGCAGGCAGGGCCCTCGGCCGGGTTGGCCAGAGACTTGAAAGCGAATGGAGATCACACAACCCTGCTTCGCATCAGCCTCGGATCATTTTGCGGTCAAATACGAACATACGAACAACTATAAATTCACAAGAGCAAGGCTTGCTCACTGGTGAGACTACATTGTCGTCGTCATTACCGCTCGGTCGTGCTTTCGCTACGACATGCCTCTCGTCTAATTGCTTGGTAGCTTTTCAGCCATGGAACGATATCATCACACTAGAGCTGCATCTTGACTCTAGCAAGCACGCATCAAATGAATCCAGTGGACAAGCAACGCCATCGACGCCATTGCCATTTTCATGTTCACTTTTTTTGCTTTCCATCATTTCTAGCCTCGCGGCCAGTTAGGCGGATCATCCGTCTCCCGCAGAGCCGAGCGCAAGACCGCACCGGCGTTCGGAAGACTTGTTTATCTCATTACACAGTACGGTGAGCCGCCAAACGTAAGCCAATTGGTGCTTCTCCATGCAGTGGGTTCAGCTTTGAACCAGTAGCCTGCATCTAGGAAGACCTCGCATTCAGAATCTCATTGGCAAAGGTGTTATCTTAATCCCTCTCATCCGAATTTCTCTAGGTCTCAACGTTATTGTCTGTCGATGCGTCGCAATACGAACACGTAAACCAAGGATTCTGGGACACTAACGACGGGCTTCGCCTTGCCAACATCAATCTAGGCCAGCAATTCGTTCCAGCACACGAGATGTGGGCAATGGGCACAAGATCGGTCAGCCTTTCATGCACCAAGGCTGACGGCAAGCTGCCACGAAACCTTGTCCAACATCTTGGTGGAGTTCCGTCATCTCTGTTAGAACGCCATGACGGGGAGGCGTCACATCTACCTCTACCATCGCGCATTCAATAACAATCTCGTCTTGAAAGCTCCAATGAACTTCCGACGCACTCACCTGTCCTTCACGATGTTACTTTGGGAGCCTGAGCTCGAGGCCACCAGTCGTGGCACAGTCTGCAAGGCGAATGATGCGCTTATTCATTCGTATAAGCCCTTGACCTGCAAAGGAAAGAATCGGTGTTTCAGGCTTGCTTACGCCTTACCTCTTCAATGCACTCGCATCCTTTGCCTGGTTTGGGCTGGCTCACTCATGTTGTAGTTGCGTCTACGAGGCGGAATCACACTAACGTAACTAGAAATGATCTTTGAGTATGTCTATTGGATTTACCCTCGGCTTAGAAGGTTGACCGCCTTGTTATTCAGCATGATGCCTTAATGCAGCGTATTCTTAGAGAGGATTCATCACGCCATCAATCTTGTTTGCACGACTACTAGGTGCTGTGCAACATTAATCACATTGAAAAGTTCCTTGATCAATACTTCATCGTCTAGGCTCTACATCGAACAAACATCTGGTCTCTTGGGTTAGTACCACAAGTGGCTGGAGCATACCCGGGAGACTGGTCTCAATCATGGAAGGATAGCTCCTCCGTCTTCGAAGACGCCTTGATGTATTTCATACGACTGCTTCTGAAGGCATCGATCGGATCGAAACCCTTCGCCTCGTTCATACTCGCAATCGGTCGGACCAGACACAAGTGGACCCTTGCAGTCAGCTGCAGGCTAATCTCTTCGTCCCCCGCCTGAAGGCCTGGAAACCCTCGTGCGTTTGGCATTGGGTCCATAAGCGCGCACAGAAGAGCAAAGAAGAAGAGCCGGAGTTGTGACATTAAAGGTGGGGTTGAGGCGCCCAGTCACATTCAATCCCGCCCACCCCAACTCACAGCTTGCCATACCTACAGCTGTGGATTCCGATACAGAACCCTCCCTTTAGCGTTGAAGATGTGTTAGTCTTACTGTAGAGATTCACTCGCTTGGGAGACGTTAGAACCGTGGTGGGTATCTGGAGGGACATATTACCACAGCTCACGGAAACCTACGGACAGTAGTGTCCCTCAGTTCAGCCCTTCGGACGCGATGCAAAAGATCACTGAGGTAGCACGATTCACGGATATTCCAGTTCATTTACGTCATTACGAAGCCTGTCAGGAGCACAATGACGAGCGATCACAAATGATGTGCACATCGCAAAAACGTACCAACATTCGCTCACATTCCGAGTGAATATTGGCACAGCGTTTGATGGTGTTGCCTGTCATCACATGGTTTAGTCCTCGCCGCTGTCACTGCCACACGTACCAGGTATCCTTCAGTTTGGTCAGATTCCTCAGTTGGCCAACCAACAAAACGGCATAATAAGCTATACAAGGTATCTGATAGATAACACAAGGTGAGGAAAGGCTGGAGCCAGCGCAAAACGTACAACCCGAATATCGAGGACATCACCACGCGTTGACAGAGGAGAGTAGACGCAAACAGCCGGAAGTATGACTGAACTAAGGGTTGCCTTTGTTGATGAGCGGCCAAGTCGTTTTGCATCGCATGCCACACACACATTCCAGGCCCATGATGAATATCATACAACGCATTCTCGGTGATTCAAGGATGGATAGCGGGATCAACAAACATTCCTTCCGTCAAAGTTGAGGGACGTCCATCTGTATCTCCTCTCTTGCTTCTCTCATTTTCGACGTTTGGATCACTGTTTAGCTAGGCACGTTCTAACATTTCTATAAAGTCATTGATACGTGTATCTTTGTCAGACTTCTTGATTGCTCTTCTCAGCTGCAGTACTCCGGCCACATTGACATTGCTTCCATACATCACTATGAAAGGTCTGCTTACCTTCTTGACCCTGCAGAGTCTTACTACTGCATACGTCAACTTCGAGGACTGGCTCCCTCCGACAACGGACGATCTACGCTCACCTTGTCCGGCCCTCAACGCTCTTGCGAATCACGGCCTTCTTCCCCGTGACGGCCGCATGCTCACTGTGCCGCTACTTGTCGAAACATTGGGCGTGGCGCTGAATTTCTCAGCTGAGACGGCAACCGTGCGTGCCTTGGATGGGATCAAAACGACATCGGATCCCGCCAGTGGGGCCTTCACCCTCGGCGATTTGAACAAGCATGGTATCATTGAGCACGATGGTAGCCTATCAAGGAAGGACAATTATCTTGCTGGCGAAGCGCAAGTCTTCTGCCCAAGCATATTTGCGGAGACTTTGAGCTTCTTCAAAGGCGCTACTAATGTCGGTTTCGAGGAAATAGCTGCGGCGCGCTGGTAATCTTCATTCTCTCGTACGTGTAGTAATGACCTGACCGTTGATCAGGGGTCGCATACAAGCCTCCAAAGCCGCAAACCCCCAGTTTGCGTACAATACAACTGCACAACGCTCGTCATATTCCGAGTCTGCTGCGTACTTTCAGGTCCTGAAGGACCCTTCGACTAACAAGGCGTCGGTGGAGTGGATCAAGATTTTCTTTAGTAGGTTCAATCTGCATATGGAGGGTCTTTACTAAAGGATTGGAAAGGCGAGGAGCGTTTACCATACAAAGAGGGATGGCGCCCAACGAACCCCATCGACGGGAAGTCTTTTCTCACAGACGTTTTGCAAATTGCAATGCACACCCCGGAGAGGGCGCCTGGAGTCAGTAACGCGACGTCCTGGGCATCACATAGCGATGTGTAGATGGGTGGGTTCGGGGAATCATTGAAGAAGACAAAGCAGTCCTGGATTACATAGATGACTGCTTGGAGGGAAGGGACCTACCCACGGCAGCCGGTAGATATGAATATTAGACAGCTTCTCATCTGCACTGATAACCTTATGCTTCCATATTCAATAGTAAGTACCAGGCATGGAATTGCATTGCTTTCCAAATCCGAAGCACCGCAACTGAGTTGGAGCTCGAGGCGCTTGGACCAGGCGTTGACGTAGGGGGAAGGCACGATCCGGTATGAGGCTTCCAACAATCAACACTGAAGGTGCTGTCACGCGCCCCGAGCAAACCACTACCCCATAGTCGTCGCCACACCCGTTTCTACGCTTGACCGAGTCTCCCTGCGCCGCGCAGCATCACCTTCGCCATGCGACCCCGTCGGCGTTCGAGATAGCACAGAAGCTCGAGACCATGTCCGCGCCGCGCAGTGATGGCCACCCTTCGACGTCCTCGGAGCCCTCGGTGACATCGTCACACACGCTGCATTCACGGACCTCGGCGACGTATGTGGATAATGGCGAGGGCTCATCGCAGCGGCTGAGCGAAGATTCGATCGACGTACATGACTTTGCCCATCGCAAGCCGCGAGCTCGGCGGTCTGGGGGATTCCTTTTGGATTCGGACTTTGGTGGTGGACCTCGAACCCGGGGTGTTCAGCCTCATGCGTATATAGAGGACAAGAAAGGCACACGTAGCTCGCGGCATGTGTCTGGAAACGATGGACAAGTTGACATCCGCAAGAGAGAGAAGCTCTCGTCTGCCAGCTCAAACATGCTGCGAGACAATCACAGAGAGAGACGGGACGCCACTAGTGGGGTATCTCGCGTGGATTCGAACGACTCGCAAGAGCAGGATCACGGCCCGCTTCGCGTCGAGAAGCTTAGGGGCGGTTTGCGCGTGATGCCCTCGACGTCCCACGACAGGGCACCTTCGCCCAATGCACCGCAACGGCAGGCAATCGACCCGAACCAGCTCGTACATATGGCCTTGAACTTGAGCGAGAGCAGGAGGCGAAACCTCAGTTCCGGGCAGCTCCTGGCCTCGCAGTCCAGAGCCTTGTCGGGGGCTCCGCGAGAGGGCAGCTTTTCGAACAATGGTGCTGGCGGCAGTCTGCGCCAGTATCTCAACGAGCAGCGACGAGTCTCGCGCAACATTTCTCCCATGGGCGGCACTACCTCGTCCTCTCGCCACATGTCCACGTCTATACAACGAAGTGGATCAATGGCCTTTCCGGGCTCCCAGTCATTCAACCCCTCGGCTGCGACGCTCGCTCGACGAGACAAAGCTCGTGCATATATCGAGCTCCGAATCGAGTATTTACGGCTGCTGGATTATCTGCCACCACTCAAATCAGACGCGAGCGCACCAGGCAATTTCTTCGTCTCTTCCAACAGCGTCCCAGGAAGTCCTCATGCCCAACTCACCCGCGTCCCGTCATATGCCAACAAACAGCAAGAACTTGGCCGACCTTACAATCCTCTACAGTATATCCGCAATCGAAGGTGCAGAGCCCGCGAACGGCGAATGCTCGTTCATGCTTCCGAAGAATTTGGCGATATCGATCATGTTCGCGACTGGGTGGACCGTGTCGAGCAGCAATCGGCACATTTTGGCTATCGACAAGCGGATGGAGTATCATTGCCCAAGTTGCATTCCAATCACGAAACAGCATTAAGCCCAAGCAAACCTTCCAAGGCACCCACGGGCTGGGTCTGCACTCCCGAAGATCTACTTGCAGATGCGCATTGGCTCGAGCAAGGCGACAACAAGATGGTTATTGAGGATCGCCATGGTCGTAGCGTTTTCAGGGCAAAGGAAATACAGAAGCAGGACCACCTCCAACCACGTCCCAGCAAAGACTACTCAGAGAAGCGGAGGAGAAGCTGGGTGGATATACCTGGCGCCACAACTGATCCTACGACTGGCGATGAGAGTGAAAGAGGCAGTGAACGTGGTCGTAAGCGCAGGCTTCTTCCTGCAATTCGCACCGATAGCTCGAGGAGGAGATATGGCAGAAGCCCAGGATATCACTCTGATCACAATTCCGACTCTTCAGACTCGGACACCGATACTAGCAAGCGCAAGCCTTTTGGGATCATCGACGCTGAACACAACACTGGTCCACTTGCGTTACAGATAAGGAACCTCTTAGAACAACAAGCCAAGGTGTCTTACACACAATCACCGGCTGTGATAACGCCCGATACACCCAACAAGTGGGGAACATACAATTCCGATGTGCATATCAGTAGAGCTTCGAAAGAGTCCCTGGAAGTTCCACGCTTCTCGATCGATTCTGCAAACCCGGATGATCACGGTACTTTCAAAATACCACCCATCCCCCGAAGACAAGGAACCTTTTCGATCGACTCTTTAGAACCCCGATCGTCTTTTGAAGACCTGGACAGCACTGCACCAAACACTCCGCTTCATGCAAAGTTTTTCCCTCATATCGGATCCGATCTTTCGCCACCACCTAGTCGAGCAGGGTCTGAGCATAAGAAATCCAAGCGAAGCAAGCTCAACATATTCCATTCGCATGAGGCCGACCAGAACCGCAAGCACGAACACAATCCCGAAACGCGCTCTTCTGGCTCATACAAAAAGCATAGCTCTCGGCAGCCCAGCGAAGAGCTTCATGACGGAAGCGGTATTGGAACGGCCATCATGGCTGCTCCAGGTGCTGTAAAGTCACTGCTCACCTCCCGCAAGAACGACAGTGTTAGTAGTCTGACCAGCCCTGTCAAATTGAACCGTAAAGATACTCTAGAGTTTCGGGAGCCCCACTCTGCTGTGACGAGGTTTCTCAAGGGCGTGAAGCATGAAGGATCGAAAGTCGGCGAGTTTATCTTCAGAAAAGACCGGCAGGACGATTCGGACGCAGAAACAGTCTCTGAGCGCAATAGCGTTGATTTAAGTACTGATGTCTCTCTCAATAGTACGCGGGCCGATCGACCAGTAATGCCTCGCATGCTCACGTCGAATACTGCGGGAAGCACGACTTCCAAGAAAAACGGGCGTTATCATCTCGAACTTCCCTCGTTCCGCCCTGCGCACGAGATTCAGACTGACGAAGACACGTCAGACCTGGAGCATCACATCTCGCGCCAGGCCCGAGAACGGAAGAAGGATCGGTCTCCTCGCTTTGATCGACTCGCACCACCTCGGATGGATATAGAAACTGCGTCAATCGTCTCAACTGGAAGCAACGCTAGTCTGAGGCGTAATAGTACTCAAGGTCACATGAAAAAAGCGCTCACTCGCCCTGGGGGAGCTGGCCTAGCTCTTTCGCTAAGAGACTCGTACTCTTCGAATCGGAAACGAAGCACCTCCAGGCCAACCCTTGACGGCCGGCGCCACTGGAGCATTACTGACGACGATTCGCACGTCCTCCGTCGTAAGACCGACGCCAATGTAGTCACGCAAGCAGACATCGTCCGTGTTCGCGCCTTGTTCCTCTGCTCCGGCGTCAAAGCAAAAGAGATATCCTTCCGCGCACACACGCCCAGCCCGAAGACACCCGCATTCCTTACCCGCGCTGCAGCCACAGCGAAGCGGGACCTCGTCACCGTCCCCAAGGCTGAAGAACACGTTCTCGCCGCTCGCATACTCCTGCAAGACCTCGAGGCCTCCACTGACACGCTTAGCAACTTCACAAAGACTTTCCGCGACGCTACCATTAAAGACCTCACTAATCTTGTCGCGGACTTGACAAGCCGTGTCGAAGTTGATTTGATGCCCCGCATCCTCGACGGCGGCGACAGCGCTGTGCGCGTGGTAAGTGAGGTTTCGGGCCAGGGCCCGCTACAAGTCAAACAGATCACGGACGATATCGATCACATGTTGCGGACAAGACGGCGCAGGATGAAGTGGATCAGGAGCTTTGGATGGATGTTGGTAGAATGGGCGCTTGTGGGTGCTATGTGGTGGTTATGGCTTGTTGTCGTACTCGTGGGGTTTGTGAAGAGGATTGTCGGTGTGGGGTGGGGGTTTATGAGGTGGCTGTTGTGGCTTTAGAGAGGGAGCTCTTGATTTCGATGTTTTCTTTTGTTGACTTGACTTGGTGTTGCATTGGTTGGCGTACTTTTCTTTGTCGGCATTCTATTTGGAGTTCTGGGTTTGGGATTGAAGAATTGGGACTTAGTTGGTGTGTGAGGGGATTTGATACCACGGGTAAACTGGACTTGTTAAATACACCTTGAGACTTATACCTTGTAATACACGAATGAGATTTATATCACTTTGATTTGCTATGCATAGTTGAGTCTGGACATCATCGTTTCATACATGTGTATTTCTATCATGTTGCGAGCCTGAAGGATGTTAGCCCCATAGATTGAACCCAAGGCAGGCGAGATAGCAACTTCGCGTCAAGCTGCAAAATATGTGTAGAAGATTTGATAGTGCTGAAAGACGCGTCATTGTAAGACTCAGCCCCACATTTAGAAGCTTTTTTTCTTTTTCTCAAAAGAACGAGGTAACCTGTTCATGTGTCATATTGAGGAGTGTTGAGGATGACTTTGCAACACGGACCTTGCTTGTTCGCGTTGAGAACGCGCCTAAGCCATACGTCATGTTCACATCGTCCACGGAGCGTTCTCAACAATAGGCTGACACAGAAACCTGTAGTCGCGAATGCAGAGTTCTTCTTAGCTCTGATTATTCCTCTTACCTAGCGTCTAACTCTCAGGCCTGTATGATTTTCTGCTGATCACTCTGTTCCCTCCCAGCCTCTAGGCACCCGCATCAGGATGGATTTCCAGACCGTGTTTGTTGCCAAAGGCAACAGTTCCAGTAATGGCCAGTCGGTATGTACTCAATGAGATGCGGAATTCAGGATCATCACATGTTTAATGGCTTACTTTGTGAAGTCTACCAGCCCTTCATCATTTGGTGCGGTGGCAGCAGCTTTCATACCAAGCGCCACTACTGCGATGTTGTTTGTCGTGGCATTCACTCTCGTCAGGCATCGCTTTCCGAAGATCTACTTCCCGAGAGCATGCATTGGGACCATACCAGAGAAAGACCGTACGCCATCCCAGAGTAGATCGTACTGGGATTGGGTGCACACAATGAGAGTTGTGCCCGACAAGTTCATGCTCTACCACCAGTCGCTCGATTCGTACTTGTTCCTCCGTTTCCTGCGCACGTTGATCTTCATTTGCGTTGTTGGATGCTGTATCACCTGGCCCACGTTGTTGATAGTCAACGCCATGGGCGGAGGCTCGTCGTCAGAGCTGGACCGGATTTCGATTGGCAACATTCAAAAGAGCAACCTTCTGTATGCCCACGCGATTGTGGCTTGGGTGTTTTTCAGTTTCGTCATGTTTACCGTGGCACGGGAACGACTCTGGCTCATTGGACTACGACAGACATGGACTATGTCGAAGAAGAACGCAAACAGACTGTCATCACGCACTGTCCTCTTTCTCTCGGCACCGACAGCAACCCTTGACCAAAGCAACGTGCAACGATTCTTTGGGGAAGATGCTGTCAGAGTATGGCCAGCGACGAAATCTGACACGTTGACATCTCTTGTGTCTGCGAGGAATGCGAAAGTCGAAGAACTAGAATCAGCAGAGATGGCCCTTACTCGAAGCGTACTGGACAATGGAAAAGGCAAATTCGGTGCCCGGAATGCAAAGTACGATAATCTTCCAGGAGAGTTGAAGAAATCTTTACGCCCGACCCACATATTGAAGACGCCGCCTCCCGTGGGTAAAGATGTGGGCAAAAAGGTTGACAGTATTGATCGATTTCGAGAGCAGATCCTGGAGAAGGAGACCGAGATTGAGAAGGCGCGAGAGTCCAATGAAACGTCAGAAAGCCGAGGGGGTTCAGCAGCAGTCTTCGTCGAATTTCGTACCCAATCCGCTGCTCAACGAGCTTACCAACAGGTCGCGTCAGCCGACATCTTGTCTCTCACACCCCGATACACTGGAATCAAGCCCAGCGAAGTCATCTGGGAGAACCTTTCCTTGGTACCAGCACGTCGCATACCGCAAGACGGACTCGCGCTTACACTCGTTATCGCCCTCATAATCTTCTGGTCTATCCCGGTTTCAATTGTGGGAGCGATATCGAACATTGAATATCTTGCCCAAAACTTCAAGATCCTGAGCTTCCTTAACAGCCTTCCGCCTTCGCTTATGAGCCTCTTGTCCGGCTTGGTCCCACCGCTGCTGCTTAGTGCGCTCAGCAAGTATGTGCCTAATATCTTCAGATGTGAGTACGGCCATATGATACCTTGAAAACAGTCGGGGCTGATTTGATACAGATATTTTCATCAAATTTGGAGAGCCCACCAAAACCACGGCTGAGCTCAAAGTACTGAAGTGGTATTATGTATTCCAAGTAGTGCAGGTCTTCCTTGTTACTACGCTTTCCTCGGGAGCTGCAGCAGTCGCATCCCAAATCGCGAAAGACCCAACTCAATTGCCCCAACTACTCGCGTCGCGTCTGCCCAAGGCAGCAAACTCATACCTCACTTACTTCGTCGTCCAAGGATTGACGAGTACATCGGATAACTTCCTCAACTACTCGGATGTTCTCTCGTACATCTTCTATGACAAGTTCTTTGACAAAACTCCGCGACAAAAGTACAACAGTTACATCACGTTGAGGGGCATGGCATGGGGCAAGCTATTTCCCAAATACGTAAACTTCGTCATCATCGGTATGTGAACTCCCAATACAGTCAAATAGGTCTCGACTAATCAGAACCAGCTATCGCATACTCATGTATTGCACCCCTCGTCCTCGGTTTCGCCGCAGTAGGTTTATGCTTTTTCTACATAAGCTACCGCTACATGCTGCTCTTCACTGTGCAGCCAAAGACGGATACGAAAGGACACTGCTACACGCTTGCTCTCCAACAGATACTTACTGGCGTTTACATCGCTGAGCTCGGCCTCATTGGGCTCTTCGGTCTGCACGAGGCGACTGGACCTTCCATTATGCTAGTCATTCTCCTCGTCCTGACGATTGTCTTCACCTACTCGACTAATCGCTACTTCGCGCCGCTTGAACAATACCTCCCAGCCGACACGGCCCTGACTTCCGACGACGACGACGAACAAGCTCCGCTCCTCTCCGCTGCAGAAGAAGGCGAGGCCGATGCTCTACGCAGCACAGAACACCAAATCCAGAGAATAAGCCGCCAGACTCGTGTCCCGACGCATGTTGTCTCTCCATTGGCGCGCTTCTTTGAGCCGCATGTGTTTGCGAGCCATACGGCGATGAAGGCATGGCTTCGCGACGGCGATTTCGACGAGGATGATGTGCCTGAGTATAGCGAGGAGGAGTTGAAGAAAGCCTACCTCAATCCTGCGTATACAAGCAAGACGCCAGTTGTTTGGCTAGCGAGAGATGCGTTGGGTGTCAGTAAGAGTGAGATTCGGGAGAACAACAACGCTGGGCTGGAGGCTAGTGATCAGGGTGCATGGATCGATGAAGAAGGCGAGTTGAAGTGGAGTGTGGATGATTTCGACGAGGTGCCGGTCTTCAAGAAGGGGGTCAGGTGGTAGAGGATAGGTGGGAACAGTTGGACTGTAACACATGTGTAAGCAAACAATAGGTCTGGGGAAGGCGTTTGGAAGGTTCTTTTTGCGGCTCGCTGGGTAGCCTCAAGTGACTACTATACAAGTCATGTTACAGATGATAAATGTATACAAGCATAAACTGCTATTGTGGAGTTACTCTGTCATGTTTTTCTATTCTGCACATTTTCGTCCCACATCCGATTCTTTGCCGAATGGATGACTCTCTACGTCTTCAGACTTCAGACTCTCCATCCCTGCTTGTCTAGATGAAGAGGATGATATTTACCTTGTACATGATTATGTAGAAGTCCTCCGATAACATGTACTAGCATGTGCTGATCACCCCGCCTGAAGCTACCCCGCCAACCGTCAACACCTCGATCCGACCCGAAGCTCTGCAACCCAGCTCCGACAATGCCACGACGACCATGACGGACGATGCCCAGCAGGCCGAGAGCTACTACTTCACCCACGAGCCGCCGCCGAAAGACCTTGGCACCAACACGACACTCGCGCGCGAGTTCATCCACCGCCATGCCGACGAGGGCCGACGCGTGGTGCTCGTCACCTCAGGCGGCACCACAGTCCCGCTAGAAACGCAGACAGTGCGCTACATCGACAACTTCTCGGCCGGCACGCGCGGCGCCACGAGCGCAGAGTACTTTCTGCAGAATGGCTACGCGGTCATCTTCCTGCACCGCCAGTTCTCGCTGCTGCCGTACTCGCGACACTACTCGCACAACACACGCTCGTTCCTGGACTACATGAAAGAAGAGGATGGGCGCGTGGTGGTCGACGAGCAGCACCAGGAGGAGATGCTGCGCGTGCTGCGGCAGTATGCTGAGGTGAAGCGCGAGAACAAGCTGCTCATCCTGTCCTACGTCACTATCACCGAGTACCTGTGGAATCTGCGCGAGGTGGCCAAGCTCATGCGTCCGCTGGGCCCGAAGGCGATTTTCTACCTCGCTGCCGCGGTGTCTGATTTCTTCGTCCCGCAGGACCGCATGGTCGAGCACAAGATTCAGTCCAACGAGGAGTTCCTGCAGGGCGCCGCGGACGCGGGGAATAGCAATGCGAAGACGCCCGCGGCGCGCACAGAAGGCAGGAGTCTGGTCATCGACCTAGAGCCCGTGCCCAAGTTCCTGCAGTCCCTCGTCGACGGCTGGGCGCCCGAGGCTATGATTGTGAGCTTCAAGCTGGAAACGGATCCGTCGATGCTGGTCAAGAAAGCGCAGTATTCGCTCAACAAGTACTCGCACCACCTCGTCATTGGCAACTTGCTGCTCACGCGCAAGTGGGAGGTTGTGTTTGTGTCTGCGCTCGATGGCGAGAAGTGGATTCGTGTGCCGCATGGTCGCAGGACGAAGAGCTTCACTGGTGTGCCGGCGCTGGTGGGCTCTGCTGATCTGTCTGCGAGGCAGGATGGGCTGGATGCTGGGGAGTCGGAGAAACGCGTCCTGCAGGGTGAGCCGGCGCTGGAGATTGAATCTGTTATTGTTCCTGAGATTCGCGAGATGCATAGTATACTTATAGAGAAGGCGCGGAAGAGAGCTGGGGGTCAGTAGCTTGTTGTGTGATGGACTGGGCTTGTGGGGAGGTGATGAGAGATGAATAGAAGGATGTGGAAATGGCAGATGAATAGAGATGTACATGTATTTTACTTCTGTTCGTTGGTGAATGTTGACGTTTGGGGAACATTACCATGTCCCGTCGTGCACCTGTTAGGCGATTCAATGGAGACGTAGAAGATGGATAGCCTCGACACCCAATGTGTCATGGCTACTTCTGACTTAGCATTGCCCAGTCTTGACGCATCAAGCTCTGCTGTGGTAAATTGGTTTGTTGGTAGAGAAGTATGAAATGATAGGGCTATTGTTGGAGGCCGATCAGCACTCTAAGTGTGCAGGGATGTTGAGTACAGAAAGTCGCCCACCTTCGTCATTCGCGGTAGGAGCCAAACGCCTGAGACTCACACACAAACACTCGCTCGACTGCGCGCCGCAATGCATGCCTGCTCCCACTACAGGCGCCCACACCCTGAGAGAGTCCCGCCCGACTGAACGTCGTCTCCGCTGCCGAGCTTGCCACACCGCTCTCTTCCTGGCCACCTCCACCTGGAGTCTTCCTTGCACTTGTTCGGACTTGCTCGGAGAGGCAACATAGCACCGCGATGAAGTACACCCTCTACGACCGCCTGCTGAAGCGGGAAGTCGGGCTGCAGCGCCGGACGTACACGGACATACGGGGCATCTACGGCGACCGGCAATGGGTCGAGGACATGGACATTGTCAACGAGCTGGAGGGGCACAACGGCTGTGTGAATGCGCTGAGGTAAGGCTGCCTCTTGCTGACGCGCCGGACATGGCGTCTGACTGTCTACAGCTGGTCGACGTCTGGCCGCCTGCTTGCGTCTGGCTCCGACGACCATCGCATCAACATACACTCGTACCACCCCGAGTCGTCGACGTCGCAGTTCAGCCTCACCACGTCCATCCTCACCGGCCACCGCTCCAACATCTTCTCCGTCAAGTTCATGCCCTACTCGAACGACCGCACCATCGTCTCTGCCACCGACGACGTGCGCATCTTCGACATTGAGCACTCGGGGCACTCGGCCCTTGCTTCTGGCAGCAGGTCACAGCCCGGCAGGCGACGCATAGGCATGGCCCTGGACGGCGTCACACTCACCGAGGGGGACACCAACGCGAAGCAGTTCCGCTGCCATACCGACACAGTGAAGCGAATCGTAACAGAAGACAACCCATTCTACTTCCTCACCTGCTCAAACGACGGCGACGTGCGACAGTGGGACGTCAGACAGCCCTCGAAGACATATCCGCTACGAGGAGACAGTCGCCTGCCGGACTGGGCGCGAGACACGGCTGCTGCGGACAATGTGCCCCCGCCGCTCATATCGTACAGTCGCTATGGCTTGGCTCTCAACACTGTCTCCTGCTCGCCGTCACAGCCGCACTACATTGCTCTTGGTGGCGCCCATCTGCACTGTTTCCTGCACGATCGCCGTATGCTGGGAAGAGACAAGAACAACGAACGGGGGTCGAGAATGTCGAGTCCTGGCAACTGGACCGACAACGACGATGAGTTGCTAGGCAAAGCTACACAATGCGTGAAGAAATTTGCGCCAAACGGCAAAAAGCACATGCGACGAAATGACGGGGGCCACATCACAGCATGCAAGATCAGTGACGCGCATCCGAACGAGCTTCTTGTGAGCTGGTCGCAAGATCACATTTATAGTTTCGATATGCTCCGAACACCAGACGCAAGTGAAGAAGTTGTAACGTCGAAGGTGTCGGCAGGAAGGTCTAATGACCGCGTAAAAGATAAGAACAGGAAGCGAAAGCACCCAAAGTCGAGCACAGTATCGCAAGAAGCTGCGGAACGAGCTGGCTCGCGACAGCGTACCGAAAGCTCGGATGAAGGGCTTGCTCTGAGAGTGACATACGGCAACGGCCAGAGTGAGGATATCCGAATCGAAGCACCAGCTGCAAACCGCATGTCACCAGAAGAATTGGCTGACCTGCAGTCGACGGAGCACTACCGCATTGCGAAGACGGCGGTGAGGATGAAGAAGCGCATTTTCGATATGGGTGATTATGGCGAGAGCGGACTGCAGTTAGCCTTCACGTCTATCGTGGGCTTTGCGAACTCGATTCTCTCGGATATGGATGAGATTGCACGATCATGGGGGTATCCGGTAGACCCCGATCCAGTCGATGTTGCTGTTCAGAACAAGCTCCGCGACAGCCGTGCGGCGTCTCGTCGCTTCGTACAGGCTGCTGGGACACTGTCCCGGGTGATGGGCGGGCAGCTACTCACTGGTTCAAATTCTACGTCGGACGCACTCATTGCACAGTACTTCGCTTCGATACAGCACGCCCCAAGAGAACGTGTTGACTCGATACCACGAAACGAACAATTCGGATATGACTTCCTCAAGGCGATTCTTTTATGGCTCGATAGTGGCCCGGGCGCGGTGGTGGAAGGATTCTCCAGTCGCAGTCACAACGATCGCCTTCCCATCCCATATGACTCGGACATGGATGCCATCGACGAGATCCTGATCCCGTACCTACTCGACCTGGCAAGCGACGATCCAATCGTCAACGTGGACGTGTCGAGATTCGAAACAGATAGTGCGAGGATTCTCTACCCCACCGAGAAGGCTGCCGTTATCGCCTTTTCACACGCCCTCAAAGTTCCATTCCTTGACTTGACTGGCGTAGACGATTCCTCCCCGAGAGACAGATCTACGCAGTATGATGTGCAGAACCGCAACACGGCGAAGATGCAATGGGCTTTTCAGGTTGGGAGGGGCGTGCTGCTTAATGCTGCAACGGATGTCAAATTCTCGTTTGTGGATCGCGCGTTTGGTGGACGTGGAATTTCTGACGCTAGTATCAGGGCGGAAGAGCAGGCGTTCATGCAGCAACAGGAGGATATAGATCCGCTGGCGGAGGAAGAATCAGTTGTGGAGGCGGAGTTTGTCCGTGGGGGTAGGGCTCGAGAGAGCGGTGGACAAGCGGAGGAGTCGTCAAGTTGGTCTACAGTGGCTGAGTCGAGTCGGGGTGGAGGTGCGACGGTTGCAAGCGACGAAGAGTCTGAAGATGATGAAGAAGACGAAGATGATGACGACGAAGAAGATAGTGATGGCGACGAGGAGACTTCCGACAGAGAGCACGACTCTGACGACTCAGACTCCGACGGCCTTGAAAGCGAGCGCATGTTGTGGCGCTCAGATTTTGGCCGCAGCAGCCAGAGAGAAAAAGTAGAGTTGGACATACCATGTGCACCTCACACACTTGTGTACAGAGGACACTGCAACGTCAAGACTGTCAAGGACGTCAACTACTTTGGCCTGCAGGATGAGTATGTGGTAAGTGGGAGCGACTCGGGACACGTTTTCATCTGGGACCGTAAGACAGCACAGCTCGTCAACATCCTCGAAGGCGATGGCGAAGTAGTCAACGTTGTACAAGGTAAGTCGATCGAAAGTATTCACTCCATTTTTTCTCATCTCCCTACAGGTCACCCGTACGAACCTACCATGGCCGTCTCCGGCATCGACCACACGATCAAGATTTTCTCCCCCGATGCGCGCGACCAGCGCAATGCACGAAAAGGCGTGGGTGTCCAGTTCGCCGATCCACAGGCATTCTCTAGCCTCAGCTTCGGCCGCAGCAGGCGCGCTCAATCTGCTACCCAACCCACGACTGGTGACGAAGATGGCAGCGATGTCGACAGTGACGATGAGGTTGCACTCAACGGGCTGCGGAGTCGCAAGAGAATGCATCAGGCGTACCAGATTACGAGCCAGAATGATATGGATCGCAAGGGGGGGCCGGAGGATTACTTCATCTCGGTAGGTGGATTGCTGATGTGTGGAGATGATTGTGTGCTGACGTTTGTGTGTAGCAAGCAGTTTTTGCGCAGCTTGCGAGGCATCTTGCGGCACAGCAGGCTGCTGGTGGAGGGGACGAGGGTGGCGAGGGACCGATTGTTGTCAATGAAGATAACTGCGCGATTATGTGAGGTTGGGTCTGTGAGTTATGGTGGATGTATCTATGCATTGAAAGTGGAAGCTTGTACATGTACAGATTGGATCAGTCAATTGTACGCACAATCGCATATGCTCGCATTCTATCATGTTCTAACTCCCTCCCCCCTTTTTCCTAATTCTCCCATGTCACAAAAAGCAACGCCCATACATGCATACCCCTATCCCAAGCCCTGTATTCCGAAGCATGTCGTGTGTCGCGTCGCCTACGAAGCCTTCTTGGCCTGGGCCTTGAGGGCCTTCTTCCGATTGCTGCGTATCATAACAACGGACAGGAAGCTGCCGACGAGGGTGGTGAAGAGGATGACCAGAATCACGGGGATGCGAATGGCCCAGACGCGGGGCAGGAAGAGGGAGTGGAGGAAGTGGTCGTCGTCGACAAAGGGCTGCGTCGTGTTAGCGGGTGTGTCGTGGTAGAGCGAGCTTGACGTACCATGAACAGTGTCCAGACGGAGTAGTAGACGAAGATGGCCGTGGCTGCGATGAGCATGCTGAGGCCTACAAGACGGTCGAGCTGCGCGTGTGGTTAGTCATGGTGTAAGGGGTGGATGGATGGATGGACGGGTGGAATGTACCATGGTGAATTAGCTGGTTCGGGGTAGTGAATGAGTGAATGCGATTGTCTCCCTGTCTGTCTGACTGTATCTCTGCGCCCGTGTAGTGTATCCGTCTGTCGCGAGGGAGACGTGGAGAGAAGGTGCCAAGAAGGGGGTGGTCGGCAGAATCGCGGGCCGTCCTCCGCTGCTGGGCTGCGTGAAGTCGCGCCAAGCTAGGTAAAGATTCCTGGACAGACTCTCTCGCGACATCATCCGCCATCACTGCACCCGACTCCCCCTTCGACACCCGCACACGCGCCGCAGTGAAACGTGTCGAGATGGACGTCGCGTCCGCTGTTCGCATTCCGTCGCCCGAGCCGTCGCCGTCGCCAGAAGCAGACGGGCAGCGCAAACGCGAGCACTCGCCGTACGATGCCGGCGGACCGGTGAAGCGCACGAGGAGGGATGAGGACCGAGACGAGGAGCCTCGGCGCGAGAGGGCGAGAGACGAGCGACCGCGCCGCGAGCGAGACACGGGACGACGGCCGCTGCCCAACAGCAAGCCGACCATGGACGACCTGCCCGACGACGACTCGCGCCTCAAGCTCTTCCAGAACGCCTTCAGCGCGACGCGCAAGCTGCCCATTGACGACGCCAAGACGCGCGCCGGTGGCGCTTATCTCCCGCCTGCCCGTCTGCGCGAGCTGCAGAAGCAGATTACCGACAAGCAGACGCCGGAGTTCCAGCGCATGGCGTGGGAGGCGCTGAAGAAGTCGATTCAGGGTCTGATCAACAAGACCAATACGGCCAATATCAAGATGATTGTGCCTGAGCTGTTCAGTGAGAATTTGGTCCGTGGTCGGGGGCTGTTTTGCCGCGCCATGATGAAGGCTCAGGCTGCCAGTCTGCCCTTTACTCCCATCTACGCCGCCATGGTCGCCATTGTCAACACCAAGCTGCCACAGGTGGGCGACCTGCTTGTCCGCCGCCTGGTTATCCAGTTTAGGAAGAGTTTCCGCAGAAACGACAAGGCCGTTTGCTTGGCGAGCACTATGTTCCTGTCGCATCTCGTCAACACGCAGGTCGTGCATGAGGTTCTGATTGCCGAGATCTTGCTGCTGCTGCTCAACAAGCCGTCGGACGACTCGGTCGAGATTGCCGTGGGCATCATGAAGGAGGTTGGCGCTTTCCTCGAGGAGATGAATGCCGCCATCTCAAACGCCATCTTCGACCAGATGCGCAACATCCTCCACGAGGCGGATATCGACAAGCGGACACAGTATATGATTGAGGTGCTGTTCGAGGTCAGGCGCACAAAGTACAAGGAGCACCCCTCGATCAAGGAGGACCTGGATCTCGTCGAGGAGGAGGACCAGATCACACACCGACACACACTGGAGGACGAGATCAAGGTCGAAGACGGTCTCAACATCTTCAAGTTCGACCCCGAGTACGAGGCACACGAGCAGGAATACCAGAAGATCCGAGCAGAGATTCTGGGCGAAGAGGAGGGCAGCGATGCAGACGATACAGACGCCTCGTCCGAGGATGAGGAGGACGAAGAAGACAAGGCCATGGACATCAAGGACCAGACCAATGCTGATCTGGTCAGTCTGCGCCGAACCATCTACCTCACTATCAAGAGTAGCGGAGGCTTCGAGGAATGTTGCCACAAGCTGATGCGCATTAACCTGCCTCACGGCTTGGAAAACGAGCTCACGACCATGATTGTCGAGTGCGCCAGCCAGGAGCGCACATACGAGAAGTTCTACGGCATGATCGGCGAGCGCTTTTGCAAAATCAACCGCATGTGGACCGACCTGTTCGAAGAAGGCTTCGCCCACTACTACGAGACCATCCACCGCTTTGAAACAAACCGCCTACGCATCATCGCGCAGTTCTTCGCCCACCTCCTCGCCTCAGACGCCATCGGCTGGCACGTCTTCCAGGTCGTCAAGCTCAACGAAGAAGACACAACGTCCAGCTCCCGCATCTTCATCAAGATCCTCTTCGAAGAGCTGCTCTCAGCCCTCAGCCAAAAGTCCGTCGTCGCCCGCTTCAAGGACGACATGTTGCAAGACAGCCTCGGGGGCATCTTCCCCACCGACGCAGACGCCCAGTCCAACACGCGCTTCTCCATCAACTTCTTCACCGCAATCGGCATGGGCGTCCTGACAGAGGGCATGCGCGACTGGCTCAAGAACAGCGCCCCCAAGCCAAAACCCCTCCCGGAGCCAGAAAGCGACGACGATAGTGTAGACTCCCGCTCAAGCTACTCTTCCTCCTCCGCATACTCCCGCTCCCGCTCCCGCTCCAGATCACACTCGAGATCCAGATCCCCCTCGCGCACCCCCGCCCGCAAGAGACGCGACTCCCGCTCCAGCTCCCGCGGCCGCTCCTACACACGCAGTCCCTCGTCCCGCGGCCGTAAACGTAGCGCCTCGTATAGCTCCTCGCGCTCACGCTCGCGCTCGCCGCCCACTCGCCGCAGGAGGTATACGTCTAGTTTGTCGCGCTCGCCGTCTCCGCCACCGAGGAGGAGGAGGGCGAGTTCGAGTCCACCGCCGCAGCGACGCGGGAGGGCGTCTGTGTCGCCCAAGGGGAAGGGGAAGGGGAAGGCGAGGAAGGCGAGTCGGAGTGTGAGTCGGAGTGTTAGTCGGAGTGGGAGTGAGAGTGGGAGGGAGAGGGAGAGGTCGCCGCCTGTGAGACGGAGGAGGGATTCTTAGATTGTGAAGGGTTGGGAGGGGGGTGGGATTGATGGGGGGGTGGTAGTTTTTTAGTATACTGTATGCGGAATTTAGCGTGGAGTTTTTCTTCTGAGTCTATTGGATTGTGAGGTTTGTGCTGCGGAAGGGGGGATTGGGTACCTGGCAGGGGGTCGTGAAACTACCTTGAAGAGCAATAATGGTCAATAACACCTTACAGCAGCGAGACAATCAACACGAGCCCAGATAATCGACTACAAAGAACGCCATGTTTTCAACATCAGCCATGCCGCTGTTTGCGGAAAACATCTGCGCCTTTGTTGGCCTGCCAAACAAAGACATGGCTCTCGAAGCTTCGCACTCTTAATCATTCCATGCCTTGCAATAACTTGCATCCAACTTATACTCGTCTCTGCTCCCTGGACAGTCACTGAGTTCGACCGCACCTTGCTTTTGTATGTTTGCGCCCACCGCTGAGCTTGTTAGCCGCTAATATCTACAGGTAGACATCTCCCCCCTTTGCTCTAATACACTCAACATGAACACACAGTACAAGAAGCGCGATCTGAACCACGAGCGCGAGAAGCAGTTCAATTACGGTGGTCCCAATAACGAACATGAGTACTGGCACGCGGATTTCCCTGCATCACTGCCCTTTCCGGAGACGATTCTGATGCAAGATTGGGAAAGCCGCAAGATCGATTACGACCTCTACTACTCGTCTGTTCCGGAGCCAAAGAAGCCTAATACTAATGTTGATGCCATCGTCCCACTTGGTTACGTGCTTCGAAACCGCGATGACGGGCACTATTTTGAGTCTGGTTCGCGCTTTAGACTCCCCGTTGTGGACACTGATGGGTTTGCGGCGATAAACGGGATTGGAACTCTTGAGAAGTTACGGAAGGTTGTTGATGACTTCAATCAGGGTAGCAAGAGCCAGAAGGCGATCAAGAATCATGGTTTGCGCGTGTTTCTGGAGAAATTCGAGATTGCTCCCACGGTCAACGAGGAGCATGGTGAGCCAGACGAGTGTTGGTATTTGGGGAGATGTAGCGCTAATCGCCCATACAGAAAGTCCTACCTCCATCCGTCAAGCTGTGAACACCACGCCTACCAAATCTCGGCCAGCTCGAGGCAGCATCAGCAAACACAGTACCACCCATTCGACGACTCAAGAAGTACTGGAGAAGCAGAACCCACCGAACAGCCCTACCAATATTTATAGCCCGGAACAAGCCCTCGAGACACCCAAACGCCCAAGTGCGACTGCTAGACGCATACAGCGCGTCGTCGCCGCGTCTTACGGCGTCGATCAAGACACCAACACTCCACTCCACATCACATCTCACTCAAAACGCAAGCGCACGTCAGACTCCGACTCCGACGCCGACTCCAACGAACACACTCCCAACCCCAAGGCCACGAAACTAATCGGTGAAAAGCATGCCGACCTCCTCCCCTCCCAAGGTCTTGATCCCGGGCCCCAGAGCTCGGCAACCGCCTTGGCGGCCTCGGAACTGCTCGTCAAGACAAAGACTCCTGCGCGTAGGACGGGGCGTAAGCGGGGCAAGAAGATCGCCAAGGAGGTTGTGGATTAGGCTGAGTGTCTACGGCATGTGCGGATAGAATGGGTGTGGTGCTAAAGAAAGGTGTAGTGAGGGCTGTGCAAACGAGTGGGGGCGGAAGTGGCGTTTGCACGTCTATGACTGTTTTCATAGGTGTTAGCGATAGATGGTTTTGCATCGTATTAATTGTCTGTTAAGCAGAGAGTATGTGGGTCGTTATTACATACGTGCGCGGCCCGCGAGTGTGCCTCCTCCACAGCATTCCTCACCATGCAGGCAGGCATCTGTAAGGGTGGAAGCGCAAGGGCGGAAGAAGGGAAGGGTTTGTCACACTACATTCACGATGATAGGCTCGGTAAGTGCGCGTACACTCTTTTGTATCTAGCTGCATCGTGTCTCAATATGGTTCTTGCTCAGCCCTGGTCGTGCTGGCTGCATGCACGCATTACATCTGCAGCCGTGTCTGGCGGCCCTTTTTATATTCAACACTCTATCTCTCTTCGCCTTTCATCGTCCTGTTTCGCTTCCCAAGTCCAATAATCTCTATGTTTTGCTTGTCTGGTACGTGAGCCTGCGCTTCGAAAGTCGAGTGAATGCCGACGGCGAATATGGCGCATTCGTCGTTCAAACGCCAGAACTTTTCGCCTTCGTGTCCGTCTGGAGGTACGTGGTGGGCCTGTGGATATGGGACGTAAGTCTGCGTTATACTGTGGCACTGTGGAGCTTTTCATCTAAAAGAGTTGTGTTGCAGTGTCGAATCGTTCTTCCAGTATCCTAACAACTTGCCCTCCAGATACTTCGTCGGGTGCTGCGCCAGAGATCCATGCGACATCACCTGTGCACAGGGGAACTTGTACCCGGGTGCGTTTGACCCAGCCGCGTATGGAACGTTCGCCGATGCTACGTGTGGGACGGGGAGTAAGGTATGTTCATATAATACCACTCAAGAAGCATGTCGAGATCCTGACCATTTCACAAGTTCTATACGTGTTCAGCTGGACTCACGTTTTGGGGCTGCTGCAAGACAAATGCATGTAGTCAGGGGAGTTGTCCGGATGGAGACCTTGAACCCGCGGTACTGAATAGAGAGGACTTGAGGAGTGCGTATCATGCTACTGGGGGATCGACCGTGACGACTTCGACGACCTCTCGGACTGCTTTGGCTACTGGAACTACGACCAGCACACATGCGGATGTGACATCGACTTCGAGCCCGAGCCCGAGCGCGTCCACTGCCGGGATAGGAGGAAGTCTGGAAAATAAACCGCCTGTTGCTGCCATCGCCGGCGGAGCTGCAGGCGGTGCATTTGTCCTAGCCGTCATCGTCGGCCTGTTAATATACTACGTCTGCCTAGCGAAGAAATCACGAAAGAATCACCAGGAGACAGTCGAGCGTCGTCTCTCGGGTCCCGGTCCTATAACAATTCCCAACATGAACCACGGGAACGCGAGTTTTGGAGTCCACTCACCCCACGATGGTACATTCCCTCACCCCCCCTCCCTAACCTTCACTAACCATCCCCAGCACCACCCGACTACACATCCCGAACCGCAACCTACACTTCACCATCCACACCGCAGTTCCAAACCTACAACCACATCCACCAACCCCACCTCCCCGAACCGCAGGAGCTCCCCGACGAGCCATTTTCATCCGGCTCCATCGCGCGGAAACCAGTCGTTGTGAGCCAGTTCTCCGAGCTCGAGGGCGAAATGGCAATTAGGTCGGAGCTCGACAGTCCCATGTCCTCGCCATCGGCTGCACAGATGAGCTACGCACAGCAGAGCCCACGACATGCGGTGTCTGATGGGAAGACGTGGTTGCCGCCTAAGGAGTGGCATGCGCGGACCGCGTCGCGCGAAAAATACGCTCGCGGCGTTGAGAGACAGGGGTGGAGTGATGGAGATGTGGGGGAATATAGCGCGGGTGGGGAGGCTCAACGGCGGCAGGAACAGTATAGGGGGTATCATGGGTTGTAGGAGGGCTAAGCTCGTTGTAATTGTGCTGATAAATTGATGGGAAATGACCATGTAATTTTGAAGCCAGGTATATTAATCCAATCCATCGACCCATGCATCCCGAAACGGAAATCATCGCGCTGATCTAACCTTCCATCATCGTTCCATCGACGACACCAACGTCTCTCACGCGTCAGGGTCCAGATTGTCTAGATTGTCGATTTCCCGTCCTGTCGGAAAACAGGATCCCCGCACCATCACAGTTGCACGACAGGGGTGGTCCACGCTGATGACGTACATCAGACGAGGGATGAGATATTTAAGTAAGAATATCTGGTCTTTGAACTGAGAAAGATCTAGACACACTCCTACTTGTTTTGTTCAAGCTTGTTCGCCTGTAAATTAAAGCCTACTTTTGAACCTTGTCTTTATCATCGCCCCCTGAAACTTCAACTTTAACTTGTAGTCGAGATCTCAATATGTCTGCAACAGCCGACCTCAAGAAGCAGAGCGCTGCGCTTCAATGTTAGCTTGCCTTCGTCAGCCTTGTATAGTTGTTCATACTGACATTCACCCTCTAGCCAGCGTGGGAGCTATATCAAACATCGCAACACAGCCCGCGAAGAAGACAGTCTCAACAGGCACCGCGAAGA
The DNA here is from genome assembly GCF_010015815.1 of Dothidotthia symphoricarpi CBS 119687. NCBI lineage: Eukaryota > Fungi > Ascomycota > Dothideomycetes > Pleosporales > Dothidotthiaceae > Dothidotthia > Dothidotthia symphoricarpi. Next base: position 1,097,591 of record NW_022985012.1, read on the forward strand.
CCACACCAGCCACCGCCAAAGCTACACCGGTCAAGAAAACTGCAGCCCCAGTTGCCGATGCAGCGAGCTCGACTACGGCGCCAGTAAAGAAAGTACCGAAGAAGCTCACACCGGTAGCACCGAAACCGGTAGGGACGGCTGTTGGTGCGAAGAAAGCGGTTCCCGTGGCCTCGGAGAGTAAGCCTGTATCTTCTGCGACGCCCGTCAAGAAGACTCCCATCAGCGAGGCCTCGAAAAGCACAGCGACCAAGAAGGCGACGCCAGCAGCAGTCAAGAAAGACGTCACCCCAGCCGCGAAACCTGCAGGCACTCTCCCGAAGACGACACCCGCGAAGAGCGCGGTATCTCAAACGGCTTCTACTCCGGCAAAAGCCACCCCCGTCAAGAAAACACCGGCGAAGCTTGTCAACCCCGATGGTACCTATCCCACCCCTCCAGTGGTTAAAGCTCATCCCGCTTCAGGTCAAGCGGCCAAGAAACAGCCCAACGTTATCAACCGCGGCGTCAACGCGACTACAGGTGGATTGAACAAGACCGTGGGCGTAACAACCGGCACTCTGAACACTGTCGCCGACTCGGCGACCACAGGCCTGACTTCCACCGTCAATGGCGTAACGGGCGTGACTGGAGCCGGCCTCGACAAGCTACCACAGGGTGTTGGTAAGCCCGTAAAACATGTGACGGACAATGTGGGCAAGACGGTCACGGGCGCGACGGATAACGCGTACTATACTGCTGGAGCTGCGACGAAGGGCGTGCAAGGTACCATCAGCAAAACAACAGGCGCTATTGGCAAGGGTGATATCAAAGGCGCTGCGGCGGGAGCGAGCAGTGGTGTTGGTAAGTCTCCAATCGTTTCTGTTACTCAACAAATCGGAACTAACTCTCCATCCCAGGAAACACAGTCACAGGAGTCGGGAAAGGCGCAGCAGCCACAGTCGGTGGTGTAGTAGGCGGCGTCAGTGACACAATCGGCGGGCCAGTCGGCGGCGTCGTGGGCGGCGTCGGAAAAGGCGCAAGCAACGCAGTGACTGGAATTACCGGTGGACTAGGCGAGGGAGTCGGGAAACTTGGAAAGGGCGACGTGATTGGCGGTGTTGGAAGCACATTGGGAGGTGTAAGCAAAGGCGTTGGTGGACTCCTGGGTGGGATCGCGGGCTGGGGAGACGACGACGGGAAGAAATGAAGGGAACTCAAGGTTTTGCGGTGGATGCAAGACCTGGTTCTATACACGGACGAAGACGATGAGGTGTTGGGTTCAGATGTATGAATATAAATGTCCTGGGGTCCTGAGAGGTGAGTTTGGGCCTTGGATTTTGTCGGTAGCTATATCGTATTAAGAGGTCCGCGTAGAACACAGTTGGCTCAAGTGCCTGCCTTGGTTTGATTGCGATCCTAACCCGTGAATGGGCTAGGCCGTTCATGGCGTAGCCTTGAACGATAGCTGGGTTTAAAGGGCTAAGCTGTCTGAGCTCGCTGAGATGAAGAACAGTACTTGACACACACACTCAACACACAGCGGGTCTTGAATCAGCCGTCCTACTTGCAAATAAAAGCCACTCATGTATGCCTGTTGATTCAGATACACCGACGCCGTCTCCGTTACTTAGCTCGCACAACACTATGTCACTACTCCAACTTCCCCCCGAAATCCTAATTCAAATCTTCGATTATGTCGGCTCATCCTATTTCCGTTCGGATCTGTCACGCCTCACGGTCTGTAAGCAGTGGAGCAAATTCGCCCATACCGCGTGCTTTTGGGATTTTTACGTCACTCAAAAAACACTACGACGCTTGCTGTCTTTTCCGTATGTGGAATCAAGTCTGTCTCTCGTCAAAGACAGCGTGGAAACTCTGGACCTGCATTTGAAGGGCTTTGAAGACTGGGACTCTATTCCGCTGTCTCGACACGATTCGCAGGCCGTAAATGTCCTAAATGTATCAACCTGGAACGGCGCTCATGGACGCGCAGTGCGCGCAGCCTGGACAACGGAGTTGAATAACGATCTCCTCTATCTTGCCACCATCATCAAACAATCACGGAAACTGCGCATCCTACGCATCCAAGCCACTATTGAACTGCATCCGCTACTTCGTCTTCTAGAACGCCGCGACTACCTTTTTCTCTCCACAATACGTGCCTTCTTATCAACCAGCAACCTAAATAGTCTAGAGCTAGATCTGTGTGGTACTCGGCTTCTACCGCATCAAAGCCAAGAGCACCGTGAAGATTTCCATGTCTGCACGGGTATCGCCGCGCTTCTTACTACGCTACGACGTTTGCGACTGCGCATGCGCAGTATCTGTGCTGATGTTCTAAAACCTCGACAACATAGCACCAATCTACGTTTGAACGAGGTGCTCATCAACCTCAGTCTATCCAACGAGTCACCCCTAATCACTTCGGCGGCGCACGCCACATGTTGCGTTTCCCACACAGGGGGGTTCCTTCAACTGAAAGCGGGTATGGAGAAGCAGGCGCAAGTTCTTGTGGAACAGATGGCGGCCCCAAAGATAGTGAGGGTGTTGACGCATGCGCTTCCGAGTATTGAAATGCGGGCATTCGATGTCTTGATTGGCAGAAATGTCACATTGAGTGAGGGTGCGGAGTGGGATGATGACGGCGAGGCTATCGAGGACGAAGTATCGGACGAGGAGTCCGAGATTTCGGACCTTTCCTCAGACGACGATGGATAGCCACCAGTGGTATTCAGATGTTGACTTCCTGGAAATTTAAAACTCCGTGCTTCACGGAGTTTTTCATCACACTGCCCTAGTTCGATTCCATGAGGAAGGTGTTGGGGACCAGCGGAATGACATCGTTTCGAGACTACTATATAGCCTCTGCTTTCTCTGCTCCGCCTTGTTTGTAACAGTCTCCAAAACACCATGTGTGGATGTCGGAGTGTTCGATCAAAGCCTACGAGCTGCCGCACTGAGGGTGAAACCCTTAGGGCTTGCGCTTCCTCGTGAAGGGCACTGAGCAGCGGGTGGATACGAGTTCACAGCAACTGTACCTTAGCTCTGCGTATACCATGGTTATGGATGAGCTTTCCGTAGGCAGATACGCTGGGAAGGCATATCCGAACGGAATTAAAGACCTAGCAGATAATATAAAAGTGAGCTTTAGGGTAGGTGCAGAATCTTAACCAGAGATAAAACTACAGTGCGTTGCTTCTCGACAGACTTAAACTATGCGTTAGATACTACTTTCGCTAGTCTGCTAGTAAGAACAGACGTATTAAACTCTATAGTCTTGCTTGACATAGTACAAGGTATTGATTCAAATTCATCTGCATTGTTAACAACATTTTCTTACTCTATAACAGTTTTGGCGTGTTGCATGTTGCAGTTCTACGCCATATCCTCGGGGTTGCACGTCCCAGAGTGTTCATTGAGATTCTCGAGATACCCCGTTCCAAGAAACAAAGATCTTGTCAAGGAAACGTTGGATATACAGGATCATACTTCAACGAAACAAGCTAGGATATGTGTATCATCCCCTGCTTTTACACTGGTCTGAACCCTTACATCTCCTTCCCCAAAAACGTCAACGCAGCCACTACATACCCATCCACACCAACTGTTAATGTCGGCTGCAGAACAGGCGCAAAGAACGGGCTGTGATTTCCCGGCATCTCCTTCAGTTTGCCCTCACTCTCCGCTCTCTCATAAACCTCTGGATCAATCCCCCCATACAAGAAGAAACAACTCGGTTTTCCAATCGCCGTAGCCAGAATACCGAAATCCTCACTGCCCTGTAGCCTCGGAACATTACTGCTGTACCCATGCTTGCCGACTTCGAAGTGCTGTGAGAAGCTCTTCTCGAGCGCGCTAGTCACATCATCGTCGTTGAAGAGGAGGGGGAATCGCGTGGTTTGTGTAAGGGAGGGTTGGCTGGGGTTCGAGGACGCTTGGGCTTCGGCGGCGATGATCTTCTCCATGCTGGTGAGGATGCGGGTGCGGGTGTCGGGGAGAGCGGCGCGGACGTTGATTTTGAGGTCGGCGGACTCGGGGATGATGTTTTCTGCGTCGCCGGCGTGGATGGCGGAAACCGTCACCTGGGGTCACGAAATCAGTATATGGATTACTCTTGTGTCGGATGGATATAGAAGTGGGCTTACGACGGCAAAATCGAGGGGATCGACTTCGCGGGATACAATGGTTTGCAGGCGCATGATTGTTGATGCTGCTTGGACTATAGGGTCGATACCTTTGTACAGATGCTTGTCAGCTCGACGTCAGATGAGAGCTGAGCAATGCTTACCTCTATGCGGTGTCGAAGCATGAGCTTGTCGCCCCTCAATCCTCAACCTACTCCATGTCAGCCATCCCATCCCATCCCTCCAACCACATACCCAATCGACTCACTGGAAAGAATCCGCTGAACTCGCAATCAACCCCCGTTTCGTACCAATGACTCCAGACTTTTCAGGGACAACATGAGCTCCGACAACAACATCCGGCAAAGGCACTTTGTCATACAACCCACCATCAACCATACTCTGCGCTCCGCCCGCCTTCTCCTCCGCAGGCTGGAAGCAAAGAATCACCGTCCCACTCCAAGCATCCCTCACATTAGCCAGCGTCTCCCCAGCAGCAAGCAGAGCCGTGATATGCATATCATGGCCACACGCATGCATCACGGGTTTTTCATGACCTTCCAAGTCCTTCATGCGCGCTTTACTTGTATATGCGAGGCCAGTGCGTTCCTCCACGGGAAGAGCGTCGATATCAGCACGTAGGAGAACAGTCTTGCCAGGTCCATTTTTTAGCACGGCGGCGACTCCATGTCCGCCGATTGAGGAGTGGATGGTGTATGCGTTTAAGGTTCCGAGATGGGAGACTATGGCTTCTGCTGTGGCTTTTTCTTGAAATGAAAGCTCAGGATGTGCGTGAAAATATTTATCTGTGTAACGTTGGTATATGGAGAGGGTTTGGCTGTTTTTGGGTCAAGTGTAGTTGTAGTGGACTCACAGAGCTCTTCATACGGACCAAGACCCACTCGACGGTTAGATACCGTTTCGCTGATTGAAGGCATGTTTTTTTTGAATGCAATGTTCTAACTCAGGATGGAGAAATACAAGAAAAAGTGTTAGTTATTGAACCTTACATGTAGTACTTGATGCTGCTCCATGTATCCGTAGAGCAGTGCGCTTCTGACGTAACATCCAGGTGAGTGGGGTAAGCTTCTCGGTTGCCATCCGACGCAATTTGACAGCTACTATCAAGCAACGAGTTTTAGTTGAGAAAGCAAGGACTCTTCAGACGACAGCAAAGGTTTGAGCGATGTACAGGACACCACAGAATTCATGTCCGCACAATTGCATTTGATAAAAATACCAACCATCCTCCAAACCATTGCCATGCAGTATATTACTCAAAAGTGTACAAGCCCCAGACCACAATACACGCCAGTTTTGAGTTATGCAAACTAAAACATTAAATCCAAGCCTAACAAACAGCACAAACAATAAGGAGCCTGGGAACAGCACATACGAGGCGCAAGTGCATAACCCCCTATTCATTGTGCAAAGACATAGCCACATCAAGAGGCCGCCATGTCCTCGCTATCCTTCTCCAGTTGCCTTTCCAGGCTCCCCAGCAGATCCATTCCACTATCTGATGCTGGAGCAGAGGGGTTGTCCGCGGGGGCTACTTCGGTACTGTCGAGTTCAGATACAGGCTCGGGTGCCTGACCGGCCTCCGAAAGTACAGGGTAGTCTGAGGTCGCAGAAGCAGGAATTTGACTTGGAGAATTTTGTCTGCTATGACTTATGGTGGAGAGTGGTAGGTCTGGAGAGCTGGATGAGTCTTCTTCGATGACACGCTCTTCGGTCACGGCCAAAGATGTAGGCGGCGCGTGTGATTCACTCTCTGCAGGCAGCTGTGGTTTTTCTACAAGATCGGTTGTTGGGACTTCTGGGACAGCAGCGACATCCGACATAGTTCTGTCTGGCGTGTCGACTGGATGGATAACTGGCTCACTGACGGGCTCATTGACGGGCTCATTGATGGGATCGCTGGCCGGTGCGCTGATCGGTTTGGGAGGCGTCGTCGGTGCCGGTGTGTGGTCCATTTCATCGTCGTCTGACATCTCTTCCCCGGAACCTTCCTCTTCTTCTGCTCCACCCTCACCCATTGGCGTATCCCTGTCAGACATTTCCACGTCCTGTTTGACACCAGGAAGAGCGAGCATATCACTTCCCGCATGCGAGGTTGGTGTCCCTTGTTCTGCTGCTCCTTCGATGAAGACCACCTTTTTCTTTCCTCTGCCGGGTCCTGCGCGTTTCACCTTCTTTTTTGGTGGTGGTGGCCGTCTTCGCGGTGGCGTTTGCTGCATAATATCACTGGCGACTACTACACCTTCTGCATTCACAACGCCAACTCCCTCTACGATCGTTCCAGGTGCGGCAGCGATTGGGACGACTTCGATGGCATCATCCGTGGGCTGAACCTCGCCCTCTACGGCCTGGCCTTCTGGAACAAGGACCTTGAAGACGCTGACGTTCCCTTCCGCGTCTAGCTTCTTGACCTTGGTCTCCCTCATGGCTGGTTGCACCTGACCGTGCACGTACTGTGACGGGAGACCTTTCCTCCTCTTGGCAAGATACTCAGGCTCGGGTGCTTCGAGGTGTCGTGCAACTTTGATATATTTCTTGATAGTGAAGCCGGTCTGCACATCCTTGCTCTCCTCCTCTTCATCTTTCATCTCATTGTCATCTTCGGGTGGAGCCGGAGGCTTGTAAATCCGTCCAGATCGCGCCGCACGGAGTAGTTGTTGAGAATGATCCGGTAACATATGGGAATCCCGTGGCATAGGGAGTTCGGGCCAAGCGTCCTTATCCACTGGCTTGTTGTCGCCCAAATTTGGGCCAATTGCAATCTCGATCTCCCTATATTGGTTTATAGGAAGGCCTTCTAGCACATTATGCTCTATCTGGCCTCGTCCGGACCTGTTGGCCCGGTCTCTATTTCGGAACTGATCACGTCATGTTAGTTTTGGTGTCTATTTCCACAGTACAGAGGCGTAATCGATGCAATGTTTGGACAGCATAGATATTTGACAACGTGCAGGCGCTTCCATTGACTCTTTCGCTTTGCATAGGAAACCCATGAATGAGTCGGCTCTCATGTGACAGCTGTGGCGCTTACATGCTACTCCCCCGGATGTCCTTTATTCTTGCGCATTTCGCAAGGATTGATGCAGAATAGGTAAGATGCAATGCGCGAAGACAAGAATGGCAGTGTGGTGCATAGAGGTGCGTATGGAAAGTCGCGTCGAAGCAAACTATAAGATGACGTACCGGAGCCATAATTATGTGCAGCTGCCTCAACAGGCGGGACCACGCAGGTCAAATAATATAGGGAATGCAGGCAGGTTGTGTTTGACGCGCCTCTACGGGAAGTCGCGATGCGGTGAAGACACGCGCGCCGGACGCGACGTTGTGAAGCTGCGACTGGCACGTGCTCTCGACTGTTAAACTGTGATTGGTTACTGCAAATAGACACGCATGTTCCTGATTATTAGAAAATAAAACGTTTAAGTCCTTCTACAGTAACTTGGTGAAAGGTTTCTGATTTGCATAAGGTTTCTTCAACTCAAGGCAGTAGCTATTTGGAGAAAATGTACGGATCCTGTCATGCACATCAACTAATGCGATGTTGGGTGATATTAAACGAAACCTTGGCTATCAGGATCAGGATTGAAGACGATGACTACAGGCATACACTGCGGGCGTGAACCTGTTCATTATCGTACATCTACATTCTGATTTCCATCATCCATCCCCCACAATATGATACAGTCTCGAGAGACGGAAGAGCTTCTAGCCGATGACGTTGTATGTGCGACCTGAATGCACTTGACTCGTCTGGAAAGAGTTTCCAATGGTTTTACGACAACATCTCGCCAAACGCATCTACTTCGCCACCTCTGCATAGAACTTAATCCCAACTAGGACAACGTTAGAAATGCGGGTAAAACGGAGAGAATATATGGGACCTACCCTTGGTCCTTCTGCCTCACAATATCCCCCTCATTACCCGTCTGCTTCCCCGTCTTTCCACCCTCCACAACCAACCGATCGATTTGGTAGAACTGGCTTATAACGGTTTGCCTCTGTGAACCCAAGTCAGCTTGTTGCTCTCCAGAATCCTCCCAGAATGCATTTTGCAGTTTCTCCTTCGTCATATTTTTCGTCCAATAGGTCTAACTCTTGCCCATCATCCAGTGCCCTCGCCACCAGGTATTCGCAAACACACCTTCAGCATCTGCAGTTCCTTCTGACCCTTCTGTAAAAGATCCCGAACACTGTTCTCCTCCGTCACGCTCTTGTGTTCCCGGAAGCTGTCGCGCGTTCTCCGTTTGGCATACTCGCGAAAGTTATAGGCGGCGAACTGGCTGCTTTGCCGTAATAGCGAGCGGTACTACACGTAGACTGATCAGCCTCTGTTGTTCGGCATGCCAAACCATGCGATAAGTGGTTGCGATCCCTATATTATTGTGTGTCGCAGGACGAGACGAAACATAGCTAGAAGCTTGTGCGGTCGTAGAGGTGCGGCGGCGGCAACAACGGAGGAGTGGTACGTACAAGTGAGCGCACTTTGTAGGACATATCGCCTTTCGAGGCTTGTGCTAACGACATATTGGCGAAAGAGAAAACAGTTGTATGTTGGTGTTTCTTTGCGCCGGCGAATAGTTGATTATATCATAGGTCTTGATCGGCGGAGAAGTTCCGAGCGCCGACGGAAATGCTCCCCCGGACCCAGACAAGGGAGTGGGGGGATTCACAAGGCTGTGTTGAATGCACATTGGTCAATGCTCATTTGATGCTAAGGCTCATCCTGAAAATATTATACAATGAAATGCGCTTTTCGCACCCTCCTTGGGTATACACATGTTCGCACAGTACTCCCAAACTCCCAGACTCCGCCCTATGCAATGAGCGGCTCTCGCATGCCTTAACGTTTGAGAAATCAAAGACTACGATACTCGAGATGGCGAGCCAAAGAATTGGTGACATCAAGCGATCAGTGAGAGATACGCAATCCTAGGCTCTCTCATTGTCTATGCTTTTCTTGAATCCTTCGAAGCTGTTCTTGTACATTCATGGACTGCATTTGTTGAAGTCGAGCAGCGTCTTTGGCTGGATCCGGTTGTCCGTCATATGACACTGCTGCTCGTTTTCTTCGGGCATCCTCCTCGGCGGATATGGGTTGGCCAGTGGCGCCATCATAAATATCGTCGCGCTGGCTGGCGAAGCGCTTGAGGTTGTTTGCAACATCGGCTGTGTTAATCGTCGTTGAGTATCGAGCCTCGGACTTATCTCGCTGCTCCTTCCAGCGTGGATCAAGCAGTTCAACTAAAAACCAATGTCAGCAGAAGTTGGTGTAACAGAGACAAGATTGTACTTACTTCGAATGTGCTCGTCCATCTCGTTCGCAGGTATGTTCTGCTTGCAGTTAGGACACACCGCCATGTGTGTGTTGGCTTTCTTTGCAGCTGTGCGGGGAACATAGTCTGCAACAATGCGACCAGGGGCTCCCCTGGCCGCAGCCATTGCGCGAGCTCTCTGGTCGCTCTCCGCCTCGCGCTCTCTCGCCAACCGGGCCAAGTCCTCCTCGCGCGCCCGTTGTGCCGTTGGCATATAATCAGGCGGAGGCGCATATGTTGGGTAGAGGGGCTGCACAGGCGGTGCTGCCGGGGCGTAGTTGTGTTGTGTTGGAATCGAGTGCTGCGTCACGTTGTAGTAAGTTGTCTCGTCGGGCATGGCTTCCTCGAGGCGCCTTGTTGACAGCGACACCATAGCTTTCTGTTCGAGCGACTGAGATTGCAGGTCGTTCAAGAGCGCGGGCGCAGGGAGATCTGCTGCGTCATCGGCCTCATCAAACAAAACAGTAGCAATGACGGCAAAGTCATGCCAATCGATGGTCGCATACTCCTTCTTCTCATCTTCGGCCTTCTTCTCCTCCTTCTCCTTCTGCGCCGTCACGTATTTGACATACTCGGCGCGCTGCTTCGCTCGGTCTAGAACATGAAATCGGTTCTTGATGTTATGCTGCAGCTCCTCGATGCGGACCTCGACCGTCTGCTCTTCTTCGAGAAGTATCTTATACTGGTCGACAAGCGATCGGAAGAACTGGAAGAAGCTGTGGTTCGGTCGGAGGAAGTCGAACTGGAAGTTGCCAGACTCACGATTGCGCAACTCCTTCAGCCAGTTCTCACCAACGCGCGCCGTATACAACGCAGTCAACTTCACCACCTCGAGGTCCTTGGCGCTAATGTTAGGCATGCGCGCGGAAAAACGGAATTTGACGGGCTCCGGAGGTCCCTTGGGCGTGTTATCTACCACCGGCTGGGCAGTTTTGTTGGAGGGTCCGTTGCCGTCCTTGAGTTGCTGAAGGTACCAGAGGAAGTATGGGTTGTATGGGTCACCCTCCAATACGAACTGCAGGTTGCTCTTTGAATCGGCAGAGACGCGCCGTACCATGTCCGGCAACTTCGCGTCGCCTCTACGGTCGATGAAATCGGCAGTTTTGGCGACATTCTCGCGCACGTTCGGTGGAGGTATGACGAGGTCCGATGGAGGCTTTACACTAAGCTCGTAGGCGCCGGAAGCGGGTCCACCGTTGTTGGGAGCAGCCATCGCGTCGGTTTGGTGTTGCTGTTGGCGGCAGAGGTTCTGAAGGACAAGCTGCAAGCTAGAAGCTAGTCCTTATCGGCGGAACCTTTCTCCGGCAGATCAGCAGAGCCACAGCACGGCCACATCTACAGGTTAGAAGTTAGAGGCCCGTGCCTGGAACACTCTACACAAATCGACGTGCCGCGGCATGCCATGGCCGCTGTCAGATCCAAGTCAAGTCTGTTGTGGAGACATCCTGACCATATCATTGTGAAGTCAACTGTCCAGCCTTGTCGCTGCTTCATTGCCCTGTTGCCATTCACATGCGCAGCTGCACTTACGCCTACTTTTCGTACGTCGCAGTACTCGCTAACCCGCCTTGGTGCAAGCGCCCGTAGAACGACACCTTTCCATCTTTCCATCTGCAGCTCCCCTGGCTGTTCAGGAGCATTGCGACGCCCCTCCCCCCTGTCCCCTGTCTCTTCCCACCCCCCATTTAGCAATTGCCAGCTCTCTCTTCCTTCTTACTTTCTTTAACTTTCACTTGTCCCCATTACTGGGAACACACCGGTGATTCTTATTACCTTCTTGGAGCTTGCCCAACATTTGCAGCACCCCCCATCATGGCGAGTCAGACGACCTCGAACCAGTATTTGGGCGGGAAGCTCAACACCCGCAAGTCATCGTCGCGCTCACCATCACGGTCACCCTCTCGATCGCCTGCAAGGTCGCCTGCGCCGAAAGGTCGCAAGCAGCAGCAGGAGCTGAAGCCAAACAGCTACACGTCTGAGGGAGTGCAAGACCATGACATCTTCAACCTCCCGGGCTCCGACTGGCAGCTGCTGGTGGTGTTGACAGCCATAGCCTCCTTCGTGCGCTTATTCAGGATCTATCAACCCAGCAGTGTTGTCTTTGACGAGGTCCAGTACGTCTACCGAATTAGGAGTCTATCTTGCGCAGAGGTGATGCTAATACTGTCATCAGCTTCGGTGGATTTGCCTCCAAGTATATTAAGGGCAAGTTCTTCATGGACGTTCACCCGCCGCTCGCGAAGCTCCTCCTCACATTGGCGGGATGGTTGGGTGGATTTGACGGCAACTTCGACTTCAAGGACATTGGCAAGGACTACCTGGAACCGAACGTGCCTTATGTCACCATGCGCCTTCTACCCGCTGTCTGCGGTATCCTGACTATCCCTACCATGTTTTTGACTCTCAAGGCTGCGGGCTGTCGCACTACCACTGCAGCGTTGGGAGCGGGCCTCGTCATCTTTGGTGAGATTGTCACTTCTGTTGAGGATGTTGCATTGGCTGACAACAACTAGACAACGCGCTCGTAACTCAGTCTCGTCTGATCCTCCTCGACTCGCCCCTCGTCATCTTCACAGCCATCACCGCACTCGCCTGGACAAGCTTCACAAACCAGCATGAACAAGGTCCCACTAAGGCTTTCCAGCCGTCGTGGTGGTTTTGGCTGGCGGCTACTGGCTTTGGCCTTGGAACGACCGTCAGTGTGAAGTGGGTTGGACTATTCACAATTGCCTGGGTTGGCAGTTTGACACTTCTTCAACTCTGGGTTCTGCTCGGAGACTCCAGGAATGTAACACCTCGCTTGTGGTTCAAGCATTTCTTTGCCCGCATGTTCTGTTTGGTGGTCATTCCGGTGTCGTTTTATATGGCCATGTTCGGAATCCACTTTCTCTGCCTGGTCAACCCTGGTGAAGGCGATGGCTTCATGTCCTCCGAATTCCAGGCCACCCTGAACTCCAAGGGTATGCAGGATGTCCCGGCCGACGTTGCGTATGGAAGTCGTATCTCTCTTCGTCACTGGAACACTCAGGGCGGTTATCTCCACTCTCACACCCACATGTACCCCACCGGCAGCAAGCAACAACAAATTACCCTATATCCACACAAAGACGAGAACAATATCTGGATCATGGAGAATCAGACTTTGCCGATCATGCCAGAAGACTATGCTGGACCAAATCTTACAAGCCCGAAAGCCTGGGATGAGGTTGGCCCAACTTATATCGAGGACGGTGGCGTTGTCAGACTTTACCATGTCACGACTAATCGACGTCTTCATTCCCACGATGTCCGTGCACCTGTTACCGAGGCTGATTGGCAGAATGAGGTCTCTGCTTACGGCTACGACGGGTTTGAGGGCGATGCGAACGATCTCTTCCGTATCGAGATTGTCAAGTCCAAGTCCGACGGGGCTGAAGCAAAGAAACGTCTCCGAACCATCCAGTCCAAGTTCAGGCTTGTCCACGTAATGACTGGCTGTGTGCTCTTCTCTCACAAAACCAAACTTCCTGACTGGGGATTCGAGCAGCAAGAAGTGACTTGTGCCCGTGGTGGCACTCTGCCGAACAGTATTTGGTACATTGAAGGCAACGTCCATCCGCTTATGCGAGGTAAGTAGTGCTTTCCTTTTCTTTTCAGGTTGTTGTTGTTGTCGTTCCTTCCTGGAGTGCTCCTTCCCTCGTGGACATCTGGACCGGACCACGGACCACCTCACTCACCAAACATGACGAACCTTCACTCCTGCATCCCACTCCTGCATCCCGCTCCTGCGTCGTCTCCGCGCCATACGTTGTCTGCTTTGCTCGTAACGAGCCTCTCGTTTGCTGACACAACATGGCGTCTACCGCGGCCCTCACCCTCGTCAACGTGGTGTGGCTCACATGGAGCTGCCTCAGCCTCACTACCTCTGCCAGCATGAAGAATCCTGTATATGCCATGGTTGTCGCTACTCAGGATATGCTGGAAGACCTTATCAACGACTCACTTGTTGCCTTCGCACCTTCGCTATTGGACATCGTCCAATCCAGTACCCCGCCTACTCTGGCTCAGCTCAAGGCTCTTCCGACAAGCTACAAAAAGCAATGGGCCGTTTACCTCTTAATACTCGAGAAACCAGGCTGTCGACCCCTGATATACATTGGCTCTGCTACGAAAAGGCTAGGTGGCGTCTATGCTCGTTTTCGGCAGTACGACCTTGACAATTGCCTGCCTACGTACATTCAGCAGGCACTGAACGACGGATACACAATTACTTATAAGACTCTCCTCTGCTGGGCACCCATTCCGGAACCTGGTCGTATCTACCTGTTTCGCGTTTTGTTTCTCGCTTTGGAATCCATGTTCTCTGTTGTGCTCTGGTCTCTGATCTCTCGCACCAAAGACTACGCTATGCCTCGTCTTTGCCCCTGGAAACTTGAGGACATGGAATACCACGGCCTTTGCTCTCACATTGCCTTGATTGAGGGTATTGCAGGCCAAGAAGACGGTCTTACCCTTGAGCAAATTGCAGCTAAAGAACTTGAGCAATTTGGCGACTGGGAGAATACGAGACGCAAACGCTGCAAAGCTGCCAAGCTCAAATCTATCGAAAAGCGCTATTATGCTTGCAATCTCTGCAACTTCGCTTTCACGTCTACATGGGACCTTGACAGGCACAACCTCACCCAAAGGCACATCAACAAGGCCGGTGGTATCACCAAGATCCTCAAGAACCCGCACCAGATGGTCTGGCAAAAGAACAATATAGATGCAAAGACCCATTACTGTCAAACATGCGAGCACGCATTCGGCTGCAAGCAGAAGCTCAACGTTCACTTAGCTACAAAAAAGCACAAAGCCAAGGTTGCCGCGGCCTTGTCTGAGTCGAGCTCCAGCTCGACTTAACTTCACTACCCAGGAGCCCTTTTTGGACAACGTCCGACTCGTTCGGCCAGCATTTCTCAGTCTCTCAGCTTTTCAAGATAACATATGCTAACTACTTCAAAAGAGGATGCTGAACGCGTCAACTATCGTAATCCTGGCTTCTTTGGCAAATTCTGGGAACTGCAGAAAGTGATGTGGCGAACGAACGCTGGTCTTACTGAGTCTCATGCTTGGGATTCACGACCTTCGTCCTGGCCCATCCTTCGCCGGGGTATAAATTTCTGGGGGCGAAATCAGTACGTCGTCTCCAAACGTTTTTTTCTTTTTCTTTTTGACCTGCTAACTTATGTTGTAGTCGCCAAATCTATCTCATAGGAAACCCTTGGACCTGGTGGAGCTCCACTCTGCTCATCGGACTGTATCTCGCTATCAAGGCTATCGCCGTTCTCCGATGGCAGCGTGGATATCGCGATTACACCAACGTCACCTTCAAGCGTTTCGATTACGAGGTCGGCATGAGCATCCTCGGATGGGCTTTCCACTACTTCCCCTTCTACCTCATGGCTCGTCAGCTGTTCTTGCACCACTATCTCCCAGCACTCTACTTCGCCATCTTAGCGCTCTGCCAGATATTCGATTTTGTGAGCTATCGATTCAGCGTCTTTGGACTGAAACAATATCCGGCGATTGGTCAAGCAGCAGCTGTCGGTTTCTTAGCAGTCGCCATCACTGTCTTCACGGTCTACTCTCCCCTCGCCTACGGTAACCAATGGACCAGGGATCAGTGTAACTCTGTCAAGCTTTTCGGAACTTGGGATTGGGATTGCAACAACTTCCTCCACTCGGTACGTTATAACATGACCTTTCTTCACTCATCACTGACCTTGCCTTAGTACGAAGCATACAACTCCGTAACCGCTGATGTTCCATCTATTTCGGCAACGCCTTCACCTGCAGCCCCGCCACCTCCTGTCGCTCCTGCAGCTAAGCAGGATGAAGTTTTAGAGGCAAACGACAACAAGGCGAATGCAGAGATCGTGTCAGAGAAGGCCGCCGTCTCCCCACCTCCACAGGATATTCCTCAGGACTTACCCGTTGTTTCCAAGGAAGAACGCGTCGAGTACCGCGACGAGAATGGCCGTGTCCTCAACGAAGCTGAGGTGTCAGCGCTCGCTGGACAAGTAAGCTTCAAGACCCGTTACGAGACACGAACTCGCATCGTCGATGCTCAAGGCAACGAGATCTACGAAGGCGTCGTCGATCCTTCTAGTGATGAGGAGCAGGGTGTCGCACCGCCTCATCCCGATGTTGAGGGTCAGAATCCTGAGACGCAGGCGAGCAGCGAGGCAGAAGCTAGCGTCGCGCCGGTTAATGTTGAGGTCAACGAGGACCAGGAGAAGGAGAGAAGTGTGGAGAACCAGGATCAGAGTCAGGATGCTCAACCGGCCAGCGAGGTACCAGTGGCAACACAGGAATAGGCCCTCATTCGTGCGATCCGCCTAATGTTCGACGAAGGTATTCCATTTTCATCATTCTCATGTTAGCAGACTTGTCGCGTCTGTCCTTGATTCCTTCTTTTTGTACCATAGGGTAGCGTATGGAGAAGTGGCGCAGGGGGTCTGGTGATGAACTTGGAAGTCATGGGATGGGCTGTACTTTTTGGTCCGTATTTGTATGCTGGAATGCTTCATTCCACTCTTGCAAAAAGTGATGCCCTCATTACCCGGGGTCTTTCGGTTATTTTGTCCCAGGGTAGACTGGTTGTCATGGACTGCAAGCACTTGTGTTTGAGATGAAGATCTAAATGCAAACGCTCATTGCTTAATGCAAACACCGTACTCAGAAACAAGCCGCAGCAAAAGCATGCAACAGCTTGACAACTACATGCTATCTTGCTGTGAAACTTGTGTGCTTCAAGCATCATTGGTATACGCCCAACCTACTTCACTCGTAGTATTTTCAGTCTTGTACGACTGACCCAGAGCTTGTACCCTGGCATGTATCTAACCACTGAGGCTGAGAGGACTTCAAGCGGGCTCTGGCCGACGGCTTTCCAATCACACACAAAGGTTCCCGTGTTAGATTTCTTTTCCAGATTTGCGCCTGAGACTATCTTCACTAGGGTGTTCTGGGCGATGGTATCTCGTATGCAGCGAAATCATGCTACAGCTGGACAGCTACATCTAAGATTAGTGCGGGGGTCATATACCTAAATTTCTGGTTGTATACGCCTAGCATGCGTTCTTGTAAACGTCATTGTTCTCGTTTTGTGCCTCGTAGGAGCCACCAAGAACGCAGCTTACCTGCCGCTTTCACACTTGACTGAGAGGAGCCCTGGATATCTGTCAAAATCAGGGTCTTTGCTATTCAAAAGAGGGTAGTCTATATCTAGTATCGCTCGGACAAAAGAACGACAAATATTAGCCAATGGGAGAAGATCGGGAATGTGATCAACCCCTATGACGAGGATTCCGGGCACTAAGTCTGGGGGGAACTCGCCTAGGTCGAGGTAGGCATTAGTTGCGGTTCATACCGCGTCAATCATCATAACAAAACCTGTTATGAGAGGGTCTTTGGTCGGGAAACTCGGCAACGCTTAAATGTCTGGAATGGTCGGGATTGAAGGGGGCATTGATCGTCTCTTCAGGATCCAGAGACGTCATTTGCTTAACAGACTTTTCATTGGAACTGCGTTCTAATATATTGATGCTGTAGTTTACATTGCCACGTTTATATGGTTTACACATATTCGTTCAAGAGTGTACATGGATTGGCTGCAGATATGTCGGCATCATAGAACAAGGCACAGATTTGATGGACTTGAGGGTTTAAATATCGTAATGGGACAAGGGCAACGTGGTATCTCCTAGCATTGACGCGGGAAAGCACTTACTTGCAGATGGGGTTAGACAGATTCGCGCATTCCAAGTATATTCGAGCGTTCCTTTTTGAATAGTGGGCTCTCGACCCTGACTTGGAAGTACGCTACGTATTCTTGCCAATAAGATTCCGAGACGAGAATGAAAGTCTGTCGAGACGAACAATTAGTCTAACTAGCAAAAGACCATCGAATCATCATGTGAGCCGATAAGTGGTATAGACGAGAGCTTGAGCCAACATTAAAGCTCCGTGGCGCTGTGGAGATTACGGATACCGGTAGTTCTAGATGCAGCATGTGGAAACGGTCCAGGATTCATTAACAGCCCTCAGGCCTCTCTTTCTCAGATCGCACATCAATTCCGCCCATGACTGCGACCGAGTACTGCACTGCAATCCAGCGCTAGACGAGAAACTCGAGAGGAATCATGTCTCCCGGAATGTCCTGTTCAGGCGACAACAACTGCTGTTCCAGCGCGACCCCATCACGGACAGCATCTACCCACCAGCCCCTGGATCACACCGGATATCCGACCGCCACCGACACCGCTAATACCGTGTTCATCGTAATCGACATCTGCTACCCGAGTGGGCCTGACTTCTCCGCCGGGAAGGGCATCGCGACGACAGACTCGGTGCACAGCACGCGAAATGCAGCCAACGCGCGGGCGAAGAAGATCATCTACGAATGTGGGTCCTGCAAGGTTGACGTTGACAAGATTATCGAGGAGGTGAGGAATGGCCTGTATACTGGGATTGGGGTTGGAGGGGATGACGAGGCGATCCACGGGCGGTGCTATGCGCGCAAGTGTGAGGTTGAGAGGTGGTCTGTGGATGTGGATGAGGATGAGGATAAGGATAGTGTGAGGTCTGTCGACGTCGATATGGGGTGAGAGGAAGATGTGAGAGGTGGTGGCTTCGGTGGGTTGGGAGGCTGAAGAGTTGAGACAGTGGGAAGATGGGTATGGAGGGATGTAACGTCCACACCGAGCCAACCCAGGAAGCCGATTTCTGGAAGCACGATCGTCTCACCGTCCAAGACAGACGGATACACGACTTCTCGGGGCCCTGCAATATACCTACACATGCTCAGACGAGCATAGATCCGAGCCATCTCCGCCAGCTTCTCCAGCTATGTCACCATACGTCATTGAACACGAGGGGCAGGTGCATTCCCCGCCAAACAACTCCCACCTCCGCGTCCCCCGCCATACCGTATTACTCTCCCCACCCAAACAATGTCGACCGGATACTTCCCCAAGCGCGAAAAGGTCGGGCTCGAGGACCTCTTCAAGGGGCTCGTCACGGCATGCCATATCCTGCACTACCACGACGTTCTCGACGCATATGGCCACATATCGGTGCGCAGCCCAGACAACGCCTCGACGTTCTGGATGCCATGCAACATGCCGCCCGCACTAGTCGGCTCGCAGGACGACCTAGTCGAGTACCATGTGGGCTCGGCCGAGGCGGTGGAGAAGAACGCGAAGCCCGGGTATCTGGAGCGCCATATTCATAGCGAGATATACAAGAAGTTTCCTGCTGTGAACAGCGTCGTGCACAGCCATTGTGGCGATGTGCTGCCGTATTGTGTTAGTGGCGTGCCGCTGCAGAACACCATCCACATGGCGGGCTTTTTGGGTACGCGATATCCTGTTAGCCTTGTGTATATGGTGAATGTGGCGCTAACATGTGTACTTGCGCAGGAACAACCGTACCCGTCTGGGACGCCTCAGGCTACTACCCCTCTGGCTCAAAGCACGACCTTCTCGTCCGCGACTCGACGCTCGGCGCCTCTCTAGCCTCGGCCTTCAAGCCCGCAACATCCGCCGGCTTCGTCATGGACAAATTCCGCTCCGCACTCCCCGCCCAGATAGGCGGCACAAGCGAGCCCTCCAAGGAGCCGAACCACGCCGTCATCCTCCTCCAAGGCCACGGCTTCACCACGGTAGCCCACGGCATAGAAGAAGCTGTCTACCAAGCCATCTACACAAAGGAAGCCGCAAAGGTGCAGACCACGGCTCTGACGATCCGCAATGCATATTCTGGGTATGCTATCGAGGGGAAGGTGGATGCTGAGGCGGGCGGGAAAATCAAGTCGGCGCGCGCGAAGAACGAGGGCGGCTTGAAGTATTTGAGTGATAGGGAGGCGCATGATAGCTATGAGGCTATGCAGGGTACGGTTGCGCGGCCGTGGGCGCTGTGGTGTCGCGAGGTCGAGGTCAATCCGCTGTATAGGAATGAGTGTCCCGGTGGTGACTGAGGAAATGCATGTGGTTGGGCATTTTCGTAGCATGTTTATTGGTCACTCTGTTCGTTTTTCCTTTCCCTGGTAGTGACAGACATTCTGTACCTCGTCTACATAGTGTATGGACATAAACGTAAAAAAATTTGATATGAGTTCAATTACGGCTCTTGAGTAAGATCGGATCAATGAATATATTTCTCGAAATCAACCACCGAAGTTAGTTAGACAGACGAACACAACAACAAAGGGCACAAGTAACAACTTCAGCAAAGCCAAGCAAAACGCATAAGTGAAGAAGAACTTGATCAATTGTTTATCCCACTACGCCAATCTCTACTTTAACGCGAAACCTAGAATACGCGCGCCCAGCCTAACAAACGAAAAACCAGCCAGTACAATGGCACGGTACACCCAGGACCCCAAACGCCCCAAAAAAGAAAAAAGCACGCAAGCTATGCAATCCCAGCACACGCAAGACCCCAGCAGTCAATCACACCCCACCACTAACTACTCCCATGACTCCTCAGCCTGCGCCCGCCCACCAGCCCCGGCCCAACACTACTCGCAAAACTGGTAATACTCAGATTCTCCCTATCGCCTTTCGCGTCGCCGCCAACCGTCTTGCGCATTTTCTTCATGGGCAGCTTAGATTCGCCGTCACCGTTGGGGCGGTGTTTCTTGCTCGGGGGCATAGTCATGAGCGCCGAGTCTGAAGCGTGGGAGAGGAGGGGCGGGGGCTGGGCGTGGATGTCTTGTGCGACGATGTTAACGTCTAGTTCGCGGAGGGAGGTGCCGATGGGGGTGTTGGAGGTGGTGGTGGTGTTTGTGGCGGCGGTGATGGAGCGGGAGAAGGGTTGTTCAGCGAGGATGCTGAAGTCGGTTGGGGAGGTGAGGCTGTTTGTTGCGTCGTTGAAGATTGGTTGTTTGGAGGGGCTGCGGGGTT
Source organism: Dothidotthia symphoricarpi CBS 119687 (assembly GCF_010015815.1). Lineage (NCBI taxonomy): Eukaryota > Fungi > Ascomycota > Dothideomycetes > Pleosporales > Dothidotthiaceae > Dothidotthia > Dothidotthia symphoricarpi. The sequence continues at coordinate 1,117,955 of NW_022985012.1, forward strand.
TGGGCTCGGGGGAGGTTGGGGGGGAGCGGAGGCGGGAGCGGATTTGCTCGTGGTTTGTCCGGGGCAGGTTCGAGGGGATGTTGTAGGAGACGCGTTGGGGTGTTGCGCCGGTGGGGTTGTACTCGATGAGGTCTTGGTTGCTGACTACTTCGCGGAGCTCCTGGAGGGGCGCCCGGATGTCTGCGTCGGGTGCGAGAGCTGGTAGGGTCTCCTTCAGTGTACCCGCTTGGGCAGACATGTCTGACTCAAGGGACTGGACGCGATCGAATGACGAGGACAAGTGTTCGCCGATACTAGAGTATGATGCTTGTACGATATTCGATAGGTTGGCGATCGAGGTTGTGTGAGCGTCGTGATGAGTGTGGTTCTGCTCGCGGATTCGCGACACAATCTCCTCGAGAGACTGGAGTTGGGTGTTCAGGTGCGTCATCTGTGCTTCGACAGTCTTGACAGTGCTCTCGTGAACCAAGGTAGTGGTGTCCTTGATTGAGTTTGATTGTAGCGTTACCATCTGGAAGTAGGTTAGTAGAGATCGTGTCTGAAGATCATGAATTCTTACCTCGAAATCTGCCTTGATCTTGGTCTTGACGTTGTCCCTGGACTGCGACACGCCTGCCACAATGTCCTTAGACTTGTTCGACCAAGCAGCTACAGCGTCTGAGTAGGTGCTTTGCTCGGAAGTGAAAGCTGCGTTTGCCGCAATCATTTCTTCGCTGACACCGGAAAGCTTCTCGTTCAGCCGTTGATCCTGAGCCTCCGCACTGGCGTTGATCAAAGCTGATATTTGTGTTAGAAGTTGTTGGCGTTCATTTGTGGATTCCTGCTTCTCCTCATCCATGACTTGAACCAATCGACTTTGAGATGTCTTGTTTGCTTCAACCAGAGCAGTGTTTGCTGCCAGAACCTGTTCGTGAAGTCGCTCATTCTCCGTTTGTTGTTCGTTCAGTTCCTTCACGAGCCCGTTGAAGGTATCCTTGAAGCTACGCCCCAAATCCGCATACGACGCGTGAAGTTGCATGTGAAAGCCCTCCAGTTCAGTGATGATGTTGGCCGAAATCTTCTCTGCTGTCACGGCGAGTTCGTCAAGCCCGGCGCCAATCTTTGATTTGACCTCCTCTCGCACCGTTTTGATTTCCTCCAACACCCCGTTCAAGTTGTCGCGGGACTTTGCAGTCTGCTCATTAACTTCCATTTCAGAAGTCTGGTAGGCCTCCATCTTCTCCTGTAGAAACGACTGAGAGACGTCAAGTTTTTCAAGTTCATCCTGAACAAAAACCTGCATCCGAGCAGAAAGCGTATCCATCAGTTGCGCCTGCTGCTGCTGCAACTCCTCAATCCGGTCCTCCACAAGGCGGGTGGTGTCGACTACCTGGCTTTGTGAAGAAGTCCAGTTCCGTCGATTCTGCGATTGGAGTTCCGACTTGCGACGAATCTTCGAACGCAACGCGTCAATATCTGATGTCGTCTTTCCGAGTGTCGAAATCATGCCATATCCAATCTCGGCGAGCGCGCCCTCAGTCTTCTCATGTGCTTTTCGGAGCTCCGACTCTTCTGTTAGATTCTGGCGTGTGTGCTCCAAGACAATTTCAGTCTTCTCGAGAATGCCCTTAGTACCCTCTAAAGCTGTCTGTGTCTGCTCGTTGTCCTTCTTGAGCACTTGGAAGCTCGTCGTGAGCTTGAACAAGTCCTCTACTTTGTTCCGGAGGTTGACTTCCATCGTCTCGAGTTTGTCGCGCTGTTCTTCGCTTAGTATCCGCCTCGACTCGCTGACGGTTGTGATTTCTTCGTAGTTCTCTTGTGTGAGGTACACGCCGTTGCGCTGTCGGGTTGCAATCAGCTCGCTCTTCAGCTTCTCAATCTCCACGGTAAATTCTTTGAGCAATGTCTTTTTGTTGATTGCCTGGTTGACCTGGGGCTTATTCCTAATGTTCTTCGCCCGAAACGCGTAATCCAGCGTCGAGATTGTCTCTTCCAGGTTGCTCTTCGCCGGTGACAGGGTCGCGATGATGCACGTCTTTGTCCGACCACCCAGGGAATCTTGTAGTAGACGGGTCAACTTGGACTCTCGATAGGGAATGTGGGAGCTGCGCTCGACCAGCGCGTTGATGACACGGCCTAGGGTGAGCAGACTCTTGTTGATGAGGCCAGCCTCTGCAGCGCGTTTGTTCTCTGCTCCACTGCGTTGGATGTTCTCACTTCCGGCAAGATCGACAAGGTTGAGTTTGCCAGCACTCAGGTACTCCTGTCCGTCGTCGGTCATGCGCTTGATGTACACGGTGATTGTGAAGACGGTGTGACTTCGAGAACTGAGATCGTTGCATTTTGTTGCTGCGACCTGGCGTTTGTGACTTCCGTCGCGCAGCATCTGGATGCCTTGTGTAGCTGTCTTGAGATGGCATTCCTCCATGCCCTGGACGTTGGTGGTGCTGTGACCTTTGCGGCTGTTATCCTCATAGATCTTTAGCTTGACCTTGTCGTCTGTGGACAACAGATCGCGTAGCTCCTCGTTGTATAGCTCGATGAAGGAGCACTTGACGGAGTTCTCGGTTTCGTCTGCTTCCAGTCTGGCGAACAGTGCATACAAGACGCGAGGAATGATACCGGCGGCGTCGGGGAGGGGAAGCACGTCGGAGATGTCACCAGTCATGGTGTATGTTTTGCCCGTGCCTGTCTGGCCATAGGCGAATATTGTGCAGTTGAAGCCATCGAGGACCTGCCTAGAATCAGCTACTGGCCCGGTTGAAGCGCCTCGTCAGTTCCTACCTCGTCCAAGATAGGCGACACGACTTCATCAAACATCATGTTCTGGTCGGCGGCGGGCGAGAAGACCTTGTCGAACTGGTACATTTTGTTGCTGAGGGCATTCTGGCCCATGGAAAGCTCGACGGTGGAGCCCTTGATTCCGTTGGTCGACACGACCACACCACTGTTCTCACGGACTTCGCGGTCGTTGCGTCCACGACACCGCACGACGACGTTGATGTTGGTCTCCTCGCCGCCGTCTGGTTCGAATTCCCGCTCCTTTCGCTTGAGCGGCGAGGATCGCGGTGCCCTCGAAGAAGCTACCGATGCTGAGCGTGAGGCGGGCATATCGAGTGCAGGTGTAGCAGAGCGGCCGCGGGCCATGTGCAGTGGAGGGCGTGTTGCTGTTGGCTGGCGGGTCGGCGGTGGACGCATATTGGACTGGGCGCGCTTCACCTGCGGCGGCCCGGGTCGAGGAAGACCAGACATAATTAATGTACAGGTCGGACAGGACAGGCAGGGTGTTGGGTGTTGATACGGGCGCTGGCGGTGATGTCGTCGCGTCGATGTTGGTGTTGCAAAACAAACAGACGGAAGCGGAAGCGAGGACATGCAGGACACGACAGGGAGCAGGGGGCGAGCGATCAGCGGCTTGGCCGTTTATGGCCATCTCCCCGCCTCGGTCACATGCGTGCATGCAGCGCTCACAAGGGCAAGCACCCTGATGACGCGCCAGAGGAAGCTCGCGCGTAGGTCGCAGCTTGTTGCGACTCGTCCTGCCCTTCTACCCACATCTTCTGCCTGCCTGGACGCCGCAGCGTGAGCACACCCAACATGGAGCATGGCGCTATGCAGATGCAGCCCGGCCGGAGCGTGGGCTTCATGAGTACGTGGGTAGCAGCAGCTGCGCGCACAGAAGACACGTTGACCATACGCCAGCACTCGGTTGTTCCCTACATGACATCCTCACCACCATCAAGGCTGAGGTCAAGGCCTTTCCGCAGTTCCAGCTCTACTATGACGATCTCCACCCGCTCTCGTCCCCCGTCCATGTGCGTCTGCCCGACAACGGCCTGCGCCTGCAGTTCGACGGGCCCGACCAGCGCCTGCGCCTGATAGAAGTGCTCGACTTTGCGCGGGCGAAGCTGGTGTACAAGGACGTCGACGTCTTCAAGCCGGGCGAGGGACAGACCAGCTTCACCGCAGGGCCGTCGGGACCCCGCTTCAGACATGTCTACGATAAGCTGCTGGGTCCCACGTACAGCGGAGAGTACATGCCACCACGAACAGATGACCCCAACGCGCGCGGGACGTACAACCTGTCCTACCCCGGCATCGCCTTCAACTTCCCCGTCCAGCACTCGGCATACTCGCCCAAGAAGGACTTCATCTCGCTGCTGTCCTCGTCCGCCACGGGCCCTGCAACCTCCATGGCCATCTTCAACGGCGAGTCCTGGCAAAAGGCCCGGTCAACCCTCTTCACCGCACCGCCTCCAAACCCACGCTCAGCAGCCCTCACAGCAAAGGGCAAAGAAGGCGGCCCAGACGAGATCGAGCACATCAAGATCCACGGCCAAGGACGCCTCGAACTGATCCGTCGATCCAGCCCCCCCTTCTGGATCACCCTCAGCGAAACCACCCCGCAAGACCTCATCATGGACCTCGGCGCCCCAGACGCAATCTACAGGAAAAACGACCACCGCCTCTCCATCCACAAAGACCGCCGCCCAAGCGACGCCTCCTCCCTGTCCCCCGCCTCCGACGCAGAAGACTCCGACTCCGCCGCCCTCGAAGCCCAGGAGCGCGACGTCGCCGCCGCAGAACACTTCTACAACTACTTCCACCACGGCTTCGACATCTTGATCTCGCAGCCCACGCACATCTCCCCGCCCTCACCCACCGCAGAGCGCCAACAGAACCACCCAGCAACAACAACAACACCAGCACAACCCCTCCACCACCTCACCGCCACGAAAATCATCCTCCACGGAAACGTCCCCGGATCCTACCAATTCAACCGCCACCGCCGCACCAGATGGTCCCTCGAACACGTCCCCTCGCCCACATACCCCGAGCCCCTCACCTCCGAAATGCCCTTCGCAGACATCTCGGGCCGCCTCAAGGACGTGTTCAAAACGCACTACGACACCAAGGAGCAGGAGATGTCGCAGCAGCGCGGCATGGCGCTGAATCGCGGGTGGGGCGATAGTCCGGGGAGTAGTTGTGAGCTGCTGGGCGGGTGGGAGGAGGGGTCGTCGAAGACGAGTCTGTTTGCGGGGGTGGGTGCCGCTGGGATTGGGACGTCGGGTTTGGGTGTTGGGGATGGCGCGGCGGAGGTGGGGAATGTGGAGTTGTTTGGGTTTCCGGGCATGGTGTTTGAGGTGGGGAAGAATGGGGCGGTGAGCTCGTTGACTGTTTATTAGTTATATATATATATGTCTTTCTCTATGGAAGACGGGGAGGGGAAACGGACATATTGGGGTGTTTTCTGGTACTGGCCAAAGATCTTAAGCCGCAGCGTGTTTTTTTGTGTATCTACCTACTAAAGTGCTTTATATATACTACCAACAACAAGCCGAAAATCACCCCTTCCCCTTTTCCATCCCCAACCAGCCAGTCGATCATTGCCGAAAAACCAGCTTAATATCACCACAACACAACCACAACCACAAATTCCACGCTATGCATATGTTACGAATGATACCTACTTTCCCCACCCCAAACCCGCACCTCCCGAAAAAACGCCGTTAGCCATGCAAGACATGTCATGATGATCCCGCTTCCTACGTGCCAACCTGGCCAACATGGCCTAACAAACAAACACAAAAAAGACAAAAATGAAGAACCGGAAAAACGCCACTACCCTGTCCTACGCGACGCTACGCTTATGCATGCCCACAACCAATTCCCCCGGAGTAACAATATCGACACGAGAAGGATAATGTGATGCGCGACCGTCGAAGAAGAAGAAGACTCGAAGACTCGAAGAAAAGTAAGACGTGAAGGGAAGAAGAATGAAACGAAACGAATCAGATCGCAACCCCGCAACCCATCCATCCACCCACCACACAACACTACACCCTCCTAGCCCCAAACAAGCTCAAGCTAATCGCCGTCTCATTCGCATTCTGATTCTGATTCCCCGAGCTCTCAGCCAGCACCTCCCATCTAGGCTGGACAAACGGGTACTGACGGACCGTCTTCTCGAGTCTGGGCTGTAATTTGCTGGGCGCGGGGCTCGAGGCGGCGGAGCCGGGAGTGAGGCGCTGGGCGTGGGCGGGGGAAGATTGCATGGCGCGGCCCTGCATTTGTTGCATGTGTTGCATTTGCTGGAGGGGGGAGGGCGCCGTCTGGGGAGACGCAGTGCGCTGGAGTTGTGCGGGGAGGGACTTGTTGTTAGGGGGTTGGACGGCGTGTTGGGGGTATTGGGGGTAGGTGCGGAGTTGTTGTGCTTGTTGGGCTTGCGCGATTTGCTGTTGGCGCTGCTGTTGTTGGGATAGGTAGCGTTGCTGGGAGGTTGCAGGTTCGGTGTGGTGGGCCTGGTTGGGTGTTGGGGCTTGGGTTTGCGGCGTTGGTAGGGTTTGTGGGTTCGCGGGAGGGTTGACGGGTTTTGTCAAGGCGAGCCAGCCGTCTACGTGGGCGACGCTTCCTAGGATGAATAGACAGCGCGGATCGTCTGATGATCTGCTGTTGTCGGGACGGGCGAATTGGTTGCGGACGTCGTCGGAGACGCAGTCGGACAGAAGGACTGCAACGTCGAAGATGTGCTCTGCAATGGACGGGTGCAAGTCAAGAGCAGAGTGGGTGACAAGTGACTTTACCGCCGCCATCAGAGCGGTTTGGTGTTGATGTGTAGCATCGCGCAGCAGAGTCGAGCTATGAGTGACGGTAATGCGAAGCAACGCATTCAGCCTAGTCTAGGTTAGCTTTGGAAAGATGGCATGGAGACACCTCTTACCATGCATATGTGTTCGCGACCAACAAGGCGTTTGCTGGCCCGAGCCGCGTCTCCATGTCACCACAGTCTCCAAGCGCTTGTGCTACACCTTTAAGTCGATCTACCAACGCTACAAGCATTACTAGCTGGTCCGAAGGGTCCGTTCGTTTACCCGAAGTCAGATCGAGGACTGCAAGGTACTTTTGGACCAGAGCGGCTGAGACGTGACCCGGCTCTTGGGATTGGAGTCCAGTATGATTCGTGAGAAAAGCAGATGCATTGATAATCTCGCGTTCAGCGTACTGTCGTATCTACCAGGGTTAGCCGATTAGCTTCACGTCGAGAGATATATAAGTCTTACCTTATCGGTGAGAACGTGGTCCAAGGTAGCGAGCAATTTCAACCCCGCTGACTGATCCTCTTCGACAGCGGTCTTGATAGCGCCGAGCAGAGCTATAGAAAGCGCATCGGTCGAGTCTCCAGTAAGTGCCACGTCTGAGGCAAAGATTTGTTCTATGACTGCTTGGCAGAAAGGTAGGGACAGTTCGTTCGCAATTCCAAAGATCGTAGGTATTTGCAGCTCGAGACTTTTCTCAGACAGATCTGCACTTTTTGTCAGCTGCTGCACAGGGATGATGTTGTATGTTGACTTACGCAGATGACCAAGAGGGTCTAGAAGAGCATCTAGCGGAGGCTTGAAGTATGACATAACGGCTTCCCAGTTCGAGCGTTCTGAGCGCAGTTTCGACAAACACCCTGGATCGGCGATGATCTTGTCCTTCAAGATAAAGAGTACCGGCTTGCTGGTCAATAGACTCGACAGTTGTCCATGAATCTCCGCTGAAGGGGTACACGACGCAAGCTCGGCTACATCTCCAATGTACTGGAGAATACGGCTGTCCGCCCGGTGACATAGGCTATGCTGCTCCAGTTGATAACGATAAGCGTCTTGCGGCGAACATACCCGGACTAGCTCTTCGGACGGCAAAAGGATACGAAGTCCCTCCAAAGCAACATGGAATGCACCTTCAGGCGGTCCAGTCTTGAGCCGGGCAACGCAAGCTCGCAAGGTATCCAGGAAACTTGACAAGCCCATACAGGCTGAACCCACCAAACACGGCAGAGCGAGTCGTAGGGTCTCTACTCGGTGGCTCATTAAGGACGAAATCATCCATTCGTTAACGATCATGTCGAAAGTAGGCTCGTCAAAGCTACGCAAACGATGCAGCCAGGCTGGATAGTTGTCAAACTGATGGTGACTGATAGCAACATTTTCCTCGAGATTGCAGATAATCTTGCGCAATACACGACCCATCATTTGGTGATCCATACTAGTACCGCTCGAGAGTATACGATCGATTTCGTCGTCCGAATTCGATCCGGTAGTTTGCGTGACTTCGCCCATGTTGTCCGAGGCAGGGGAGCAAGCGGCGATTGAATTCTTCTGATCAAGTCGGCTAAGGTCGTAACTCAATAGCTGCAAGAGTTGTCCATCGCCCGGTACTACTTGAGCTAAATTGGTCAGGCTGAGGAGGAGCTGCCGGTCGGGGAATCGAATCGTCCTGATAGCGGCGTATCTCATCGCAACCCGGTTGAACAGAGTATCCAACGCACCGATAGCCCGGAAATCTTTCGTGTGGAAGCTAAGAGTATCCGCAGCACAGGCGAGCACATTGGGGTCCAAAGAGGATGTTGTGATGTTGACAACATCGGCGAGTATGGCAAGATCTCCGAAGTGCTCCAGGTAGGCCCTGATCGTATGGAAGTCGTGAGCACTGATCAAGGCCACTGCAGCGGTCTCCTCGATAGACGGGTCCTTGGTTGGGACGTGCTGGTTGACCTCTGCATATCGGGCTACTTGCTTGCGTAACCAAATACCGAGCTCGAGTTTCACCGTTGAGTTGAGTCGCTTTACATCAATCTCAGGCAAGTCGGTGACCGAAGTGCCCAAACCAAACATGGTCGGTATCTTCTGACGCATGGCGTGCTTGGCATAATCAAGCGCTTGCTCCTCCAGATCTGCCGAATACGCAGTTCCTCGTAGGAGAGTGCATCGCAGAGTGCGTACTTGGTCTGAGAGTCCGCTAAGAGGTATTTCGGTAATCAGGCGCAAGGGCCAGGCAGTTGGCTATTAGGAGGTTAGAGAGCATTACATAAATAATGAGGATCGCTTACCGACGAAAGATTTGGATCGCTGCTCAAGGAACCCGTAGCAATGAGCCACTGAAGATAGCGACCAGCGGCGAATGTCTTGGAGCGGACCAGCTCAGCAACAACTCTGAAAACAGTACATGGTTCGCCAGTCTCGGCCCAGGCCATGCTGCAAAGATACGATATGACGGCGTCATACACGTCTGCACCAAGATGACTCCACCTGCGGAGCAACCGAGTTGCTAGATAAATCCTGCATGACTCTCCACGATAGATTGAACATGCCCACTGCAAGACAACAGAGAGAAGAAATGGCGCATCCGGAATCAATTCCATACACTGTTTCGATAGATCTTCTATACGAATAGGGGTGCTGTAATCCACAGAGTCCAAAAGATGATGGACTCGGCCGGCAGGAGCTTGGGAGGTAGATGTAACGTTTTTGTCAAAATGCAATAGGCGACTGGCTCGCGCCCGAAGTCTTTGAACAGCTTGTATGATCTGCGGGTGCTGCATTCTAGCTGCGAATGTGTCAAGAAGAACTCCATGCCTGGCCCAAGTAGTTGGGAGCAGCAAGCATGCCGGTCGAGTAAGGAGCAGTTTCGTCAGAGTAGTTTCCAGATATTGTAGCACAGCCGAAGATGGGTTCTGATCATCGACTCGGTATAACTGGTGCATGCGTTAGTTGGGAATGAGCAGTAATTATAGTACCATGCTCACCTTTTCAAGATGGTTGAGGAGCGCTTCAGCCAAGCGCTTGCCTCTCCGACGACAAGAGACGATATCAATCCAGTAGTGCGACACGGAAACGACAAGGAGCCAGACGAACAATCGCTCGTTGGGACATGCATCCAGGCAGTTGAGTATCCAATCGAGAAAGTGGTCGTCATCAAGAAGATGTTCCTTGTACAGGTGGGTAGCGAATTGGAGCCTCGACGACGTTAGCATGTGTCCACTACAATACAAAGCAAATCCTCACGAGTAGGTGATCCGAGGCTTCCAGTCCCCTTGCCCTATGGATGCGATAACGGCATCCAGGAACTGCTCCACGGAGCTAGTCCAGCCTCTGACCCATGTCAAGGTGCCTGCCTGCCCCTTTCTCTTGTGCGCGCGCAGCTCGTTGATGCCAACACACTTGGACAACCACAGCGCTCGCGGGAGAGGTATCTTCTTGTTGAGGCATTGTTCCAGCAGCACCTTGCCTGTAAGGCCATGGGGAATGGTACGGCTGAGCCTGCGGAGGCCGATAGCCGGATTTGCCAAATCATGCAGCCATTGCTCCCGCGTCGAGTCTCTCAGTGTGAGGCGCGGCGGCGGTTTGAATGTGTGTGGGGCGTGCAGACGGCCGCTCTGTTGGCGCTTCTCCAGGACGGCGACAAACAGGGTGGAGAGCGTCGTCAGGCCCGACTTGTTCTTGAGGTTCGACCACAGCGACGGGCGGGCCGTGTTCGTCTCGTTCATAATCTGCGGCTTGTTGCTGACGCCGCCCTTGACCAGCGTCTCCGACAGCGTGTCCTCGGCGCTGTTGCCCGTCCACGGAAACACATCGGCCGCCTTCCCCCCTGGAAACTGGACCGGCGGAGGCAGCACCTCGGGCGCCTGGAGCGCGGGCGAGTCCTTGACACCCGTCCCGCCAGGCAGTATGCGGCGCTGCTGCGAAGCTTCCCCTAGATGCACGGAGCCCGGCCGCGGCGGAGCCGGCAGATTGACCGGCGGCTGGTACGGACACGGCTGCATGGACAGGTCGGCGGCGCTGCTCGGCGTCGTGGTGAAGAAGAGCGGCGGCCTTCCGTGCGGCGGCGGCCTCGCAGCGTCGGCCGTGGCATTGTGCAGCGCTGGGCGCTCGTCCTCGAGGGTTGGGTCGATGCAGTCCGGCTGAGGCAGACTGGAGGCGGCAGGCGGGCGCCGCACGTGGGTCCGAGGAGCCCCTCCGCTGCCACGGGACTGCAGAGAGTCGATATTCCCCGGGCCAGGACGGGAAGTCATCGCGCCGAGAGCGGATGCATCGTTGTGTCAGCGCAGACGGGCGAGCGAAGGGAGAGCGGAGCGTGTTCGGGCGCGCACAGGATGACGACACGTGCGAGCAGCAGGACGGCGGCGACGGACGAGGGCGGAGGCGGGATGGCGTGTTGCTCAGCAGAGTCCGGCGGACGGTGGCAGCAGAGGAGGCAGGCGTAGTGTGGGGAGGAGGTCCATGTTATCTCGCCATCAGGACCAAGAGATCCGCCGGTTACCACATCGGCAGCACGACCCATGTTCGGGGCTAGCCGCTCCCATCGACCCTCGACGCTTCACCACAAGCACCACAGCACCCTCTCACGCCAGCTGTCTGCACTGCTCCCTCTGACCGCCCCATCGCCGCCGCCATGACGTCGCGAAAGGACATGCGACGCGCCGACCTGAGTACGCTGCCCCTGCCCAGCGCCTCCAGCTGCCCGGCCTCCCCTATGTGCTGTGCAGCTGCGTGAGGCCAGCATTGGTCACGTGCCCACGACTAACACCACCGCAGTCGTGCCATACGCCGAGCCGGCAAAGGACAAGTCCGATGGCGACATGTCGGGTATGTGGTCGCTGGCCATTCGCCTGCCCGAGCCTGTGCTGATGGACCGTCTCTAGGCACAATGGCAAGCACGCTGCCCATGGCTGCTGTGAGTGCCCGCCGCCCGTCTCCACCTGCACGTTACACGGCTGATATGCGTACTAGATCTTTACTCGAAACAAGTACGCCGCCTTGCTAGAATGCCCTCACGTACATGACTGACGTTGCATGTCCTCGATAGGATGATCGGCTGGTGCGCTCTTCCCCATGTACATGTCACGCTCCTTGCTGATTAGACCAGGGTTGCTGTAGTCTTCGCCATCCAGTCGTGGTTGGCCGAGACTCCTGATCAAAAGCGGAAGTCTACCACGCCCGCCTACTACTCCGTAGGCATGGCCTGTAAGTGCCCAAGCCCCGCGATATGGCGACTATGCTAACCACGTCACAGTCATGTCACTCATCGTTGTAAGTGCCCAGCTATCTGGTCAAAGCTACTACTCTTGGAAAACTAATCCTGTGTCACGTAGGGCTACTCTCAGCTGTTCCTCCCGCCCACGCCAGGCACACTGCAAGCAGGCACTGGCACGCAAGCACCACCTGCGGCACCTCCGTCGTAGGCTGGGACAAAGCAGGCGCCACCAATGTAGCAATAGATTTGGACCAAAGAGGTCGTGTAACTGTTTAATACCATGAGGCCTTCAGGGCAAGCAACATGCCCGATGCAGTGAGCCTGGACTGTCTGACGAGACACATGAACAGATTTGGAAGTGCTCTACAAACTTGAACACGGCCAGACTAGTCCAGCCGACTAGAACATGTCACTTGTGCTTCGCTCTATCCCGTTCCGCCAGCGCTCAGAAAAGGTAAGTGCTACGCGGGCCCTGCACAGACCACTAGGCGGGGCGATGCCTGCGTTCCCCACTCTCGTCCCTTCCTTTCCAGCCCGCCCAACTCGCTCTCACCTGCAGGCCACCGACACTTTACGACCAGCAAACACGACACTCGCAATACGAGGAGCCCGCACACATTGCCCTTAGACGCATCCATAACAACAACCCCCACCTACAGCGCGCCCGAACAGTTCTCGTATGTCCATCGAGAATTTAAAGACCTTTGACCCGTTCGCGGAAGCCGATGCAGACACCGGTGAGAAGTCGCAGTCGCAGCAGGACTACATTCATATCCGTATCCAGCGTACGTCTTGCGCCCCCACGTCCCGAGTCCTTCACTTTTCTTTTCCTTCGAGTGCAGCTCGGACATGGTCTGCACGCCGCCCAATCTTCCTTTCGCTTTGCTTGGCATTCAACAACCGACCAGTCTCTGACTCTGCACAGAACGTAATGGCCGCAAGACCTTGACGACCGTGCAAGGTCTGCCGAAAAAATTCGACCAAAAGAAGATCCTCAAGGTCATCAAGAAGAAGTTTGCCTGCAATGGCACGATCGTCGCCGATACCGAGATGGGCGAAGTGATCCAGCTTCAGGGCGACCAGAGGAAAGACGTCCAGGATTTCATGACCGACAAGAAAGAAGGTCTGGGTCTCGACGTCAAGACTATCAAGGTAAGTCACCGATGCAAGTGCACCTCGACATGGCTAACAAGTGCAGGTCCACGGATTCTAGTGCCTGGCCACCGCGATCCCTCCCCTCCGAGCCCTTCGTACGATTGTCTCTGACACACTTTATCTTGTGAAGTGTGAATTCCAACTACTGATGTTTAGGGAGGGACAAAAGAGACGTCAATCGGGACAGGAGGTGGATATGCAATTACCAAGGCTGCTGAAGGTTGGACGAGTGTGTCTTCGAGAATGAACGATGTCAACGGCTAGGGTGTCTATAATGATGATATAGATCCTTATATTATGCATCCTCAGTCGCTGTACTGTATACATGATCTGCTCTGCAAAAGCTTGAAAATGTTTCCTGTGATAGTGTTCGCTTGAACAGATTGAGACAGCCAACTCGACAGACCATGCAAGCATGCAATGTTTAATATTCTGCCATTTGATCAGGAGATTGTTGAGATAGCCTCGAAGGTGTTCGGAGTCTAACACAAGTCGACGAAATCGCGTTTTACAATCAGCCCGATAATCCAGATTGTAGCATTCTACACATTCCGAATTCGAGATCAACTATAATTCAAGTCGTGATCACGTGCTGCTCCGATTCCGAACTTCCAAGTTGGACATGAACTTTCAATAATTGTCCCTCCACCACATCACACACGGTCAATCCGGGGCCCACCGCCAGCATGTCGACCACAATCCCCTTCCGCGCCCCACGAATACACCCCACATTACTACGACGACAATGCCTCTTCCAGCGGCGCCCCAGCCCACTCTCGCGCCGCCCATTCTCCAGCAGCAGCCCACTCGCGCACAAAAAAACCGGCCGCATCAGCGACCCCGCCATAGCAAAAGCAGTAGCCATGAACGCCAGCGGGCCCGCGCCACTCGCCGCCATGGAAACCGCGTCGCGCGACATAGACGCCATGCAAGAGGACATTGGGGTGCTGCAGGGGACTGTTGTGCGGGCGGATCTGCGGCAGGTGGGCAGCCCGCTGAGCCTGGGCTTCTGGCGCTACTTTTGGAGCCTGCTCAAGGCGAAGGCTACGGGGTTGTACTCGCGCTCTCATTATAGAATGTGCATTCAGAAGATTGGGTGGACTCGCTATCTGCCTGTTGAGACGGGGAATAATCCGCAGTTGAGGGATCGCGCGAAGAGGCTTTATGAGCAGTTTTATAAGGCGCTTGCTAGGTGTGTTTCATGTCTCTTTTCCCCTTCTTGGCAATTGTCTGTCTGTTTTGCGAGACATACCTATATCGAAGGATAGAATCCATGCTAACCACCCCCCCTCAGCGGCGACGCCACCCCCATACAAGATCTCTGCCTCCCCCCCATCCTCAGACGCCTCGACATACGCATCGCCTCCCGCGGCCCCATAACCATGACCTGGAACGTCCAAACCTGGAAATCCGCACGCGTCGTCTCGCACCGCGCCTCGGCCCAAAGCGAAGACGTAGCCCCAGACACAGCCTACCGCCAAGTCGTAATCCGCCTCGAAACCGTGCAAGTCCTGTCCATCCAGCCCACGAACGCGCCCACCAAGGCCCCGCGCAGTAGCACCAGCAGTGCGCGCGGAGTCCCGCGGTGGGTACCCGACGGGGCGCCGGACGCCAAGGCAGCCAGAGTCGTCGAGGCTCAGAGCAGCGATGTCGAGCAGCTGCCTTTTGTGGATAACGGCGTGCCGCGCACTGTCGTCGAGTATCTTGTCATGCAGCGGCGGGTGGTGAGGGGGGTTGAGGAGAACTGGAAGATTTGGGGCTTTATGCAACCTAGTACGCCTGCGAGCTTGAAGGTCGATGAGTCATATTGGCGGAAGACGCTGGATGCTAATCTGGCGATGTCGAGGTCGCGGTAGAGGGGTAGATGTACGGCGAGAGAGAGAAAGCATGAGTGGGGAAGCTCTCGTCTCTCCCTCTCTCCCTCGCTCTGTGCTGAATAGAGCATACGATACTCGATTGTAAAATAGTTGGACAAAGTAGTTGTACAGTATTTTTCTACAAGGACGATCCGGTCCCTACCCCACCCCACCCACCGTCATGCTAGTATAACATCGTCTATCTGCCCGTGTCTTGCCTCATAAATACATGTCAGAGTAAAGAAGTAAGTAAATGAATGAATGAAGAGGTCATCCCAACGCCATACATGATGAAAATAGTATCACATCATATCAGCCCAGACCAGACTCGAGCCGAATCGCCTCCGCCCCAAAACGCCATATCCATGCACGCCCAATATCCTACAAAGTGGGGAGACACAACACAAAAGACACCTTCTCCGTGACTGGGAAAGGGTCGGAATTTTTTTTACATGTTGCTGCTCTCGCCAAGCAGCTTCAGCACGCCTTCATACGTGCCGAACATGATAGCGGCACTGGGCACGACGCGGAAGATGTGGGGCACCAGACCGCCGTAGAGGGCTGCCATGCCTTCTTCCTTCCAGATGAGGCGGAAACACTGTGCCAGGCCGGTGTATTTGAGCTGGCCGTTGGAGAGGGGGGCTTGGCGGAGGCGGGTGCGTACGACCTGGGAGACATGTTAGTGGGATGTTTGAGGCGAGAGAAGGGGGGACGGGACTGACCTCGTGAGGATAGGTGATGAGGGCGGCCACGAGCTTGGCGAGCCCGGCGGCGGATACCTTGCCGCCCCATGCGACTGTCTGGTCCCAGGTTGTGGGCGGTTTTCCGGTGGCTATGCGCCGTTCTTCTCGCCGTGAGAGGGATAGCTTCATTTGCTCGTACATCATCCACTGCAGTGTGCTTTCTGTCACGCCGAGGTAGCTGGCTGTCAGTCCGCGGTAGAGGCCCTTGACGCCCTCTTTGCGGATGGTCTGCATTGTGCAGTCGAGGGCGTTTTTGTACTGTCTGCCCCTCCCATCTGCATGCGTGTTCTTGTCCAATTGCAAGCGTGTCTTGACCAGCCAGATTGGGTTTGTGGCCGTTCCTGTGATGATGCCTGCGCTGGCGGCGGCGCACAGATGAACCCACGCTGCCTCCTGGCCGTTGTTGAAGTTGTTGCTGATCAGACGCTTGCCATTGCCGTATGCGAAGAAGTTGATGGCGCGGGCGGGCACAACGCCGACGAGATTGGGCCCCAGGCCCTTGAACAGCGCTCGCCAGCCCTCAGCCTTCGGGACCTGCCAGAGGATCTCGCCCGTCTCGCGGACGTGGAGCAGCGAGCTGCGGACAAAGGACATGGACTCAATGGGTGGCAGGCCGCGGGCGGTGCGGGCGGCGGCAAGATGTTGCTGGTAGTAGGTCGACTGCAGGCGCGTCTTGAGCACGTCGAGGGGCGCGGTGAGGGTTGCCGAGGCCATGCCGCCGAGCCTGCCGTCTGTCAGCATGTCGTCGTCCCATGTGCAGGCTGGCAGGCAGTCTCACCCTCCCGCAATAAAATGTGCCGACGACTTGGCAAAGGCCGACGGCGGGGCTGCTACCGGGGCTCCATCGGGCAGCTTGGGCGGCAGCACTTCGCCCAGCTCGCGCGACGTTGGCGGCAGTGTCTGCTGGACGGGGACGTGGTCGAGGGTCATTGAGAGGCGGTGCGGCGACAGAGTGTGCAGAGAGCGGAAAATCGAGCACAGGGCCCGAAGCGGCTAGATGAGGTGGCGACGTCACTTCGCGTAGCGTTTGAGCTCCATGATCAGTGCTCAGGGCGCCGCATCGCCGACACAGCACCACGATGCGGCCCTCCCCGCAATGTCTCGCGCCAGGCTTCTTCCGGCGCAGTCTGGACGAGTTGAAGCGCCTGTCCAACTACGCCCTCAAGCTCGAGGGCCTCAAGTCGCCCCGCACGCCCTTCCCGCTCGTCCACTTCGAGCAGCCCGACGACGTGCAGCGATGCAAGCGCATGAGCGACCGCGACATCGGCGGCGCCTCGACGGCCGCCATTGACTTCCACCCCGTCACGCAAACGGAGCCGCCGCACATGCGCTTCCACGGCACCATCTCGACGGAGCTGCCGCAGAACCAGCCGCACATCCAGCGCACCGGCTACGCGGGCTGGCGCACCCTCGACCGCGGCTCGACCATCTTCGGCAAGTCGCTGTGGGACGTCAGCCTGTACGCCTACCTGGCCATCCACTTCAAGTCGGACGGCCGCAAGTACTTTGTCAACGTGCAGACCGAGTCGATTGTGCCCACCGACATCCACCAGCACCTGCTGCACGCCAAGGCCCCCGGCGAGTGGGAGACGATCTTGATCAAGTGGAGCGAGTTTGTGCGCACCAACCACGGCCAGGTCGTCGAGCCGCAGCGCGAGATCCTGACGCAGAAGGTGCGCACCGTTGGCATCTCGCTGATCGACCGCATACCCGGGCCGTACGACCTGAGCATCAGCAAGGTGTGGGCGACGAATGCGACGAGCGACGACGACATTCTGGCCGGCGTCACGGGCAATATCGGGGGTCTGCCGCTGAGTTCGTCGAGGCAGGGCGACTACAACAAGCGCGTTGGCATGAAAAGCCCGCCGAGCGAGACGGAGGTGTAGAAGCTGAATATCATCATCGTGTCATGTACAAGCAATCCTGCCCTTTTGACAATCTGCCGTTTCCATTGCTTTTTGCTCTAATCGTGCTCCACCGCCAGACGCATGACCACGCGTAGACGCGCTGACGCGCTGACGCGCTGTTCGCTTATTCTTGCCGCGAATGAGATGCACCCCAAGCACCAAACACTAACTCCCACCACTACAATCCACGTGCAACATGGTGACGCCCCGCTATCTCACTGCGCAGAAGATCAGCCTCCTAGTCTTGACGCGTCTCTACTGCAGCTCGACTCTGCCCTCCTCGGCAACAATACCCATCCTCTCTTTCATCCTGTCATCTACATCACCGTCAACTTCCCCAAGCGCCCGAAATCAGTCCGCCTCAGCTTCTCCCAACAACACCACTTCCTTCTCCATTGACGCTTTCGAACATGTCCTCCAGGGCCATGCTTCGAGCATGCCGGGCCGGACCCTTCTAGATCTTTTCCTCAAGCACATGTGGGAACTGAATTCGTTTGACGCACTGCACAATCTCTTTGACAACCTCGGAGAGTTGTTAATCCCCCCTCCGCCAGGAACTCGAGATGGAGAAGCGCCGGATCGTATCTGTCTTTCGAGGGCTTCCCCGCTGGGTGCCTTTGTGCGCAGGGCCCGTCTGGAGTTTAACAGAGTGCAGTTTGATGATTCGATGAAGCTCTGGTCTTCGTTCATCAAGTACCGCTCGCCAACTGCACAGTGGACAAAGAGGCTTGCTGGGCTGGCTTCCAGTGGTATTGACGTCGTCGCAGCAGAGATGGGACTGCAGCCGGGCGATGATGTGTATGAAGTTGCGTACGGGCACTTGGAAGAGCAGGATGAAGAAGGAGAAGAACTAAGTCTCAACGACCTGGATTGGATTCTGGAATTTCAACTTGACCGCCTCCAACGCTTTGGCTCTCGCGTCCCGGAAGCCATGCAGTCGCAACTTCGCAGCATGATCAGCTCCTCGGGCCATGTCCATCGGCAAGCACATCTCGTGTACTTCTTCGACGCCTGGAAAGCCGGAGACTATACGTCCGCTTTTGATAACCTGCATCGCTACTATGACTACGCTATGCAGACGCGCGAAAAGATCCACTACCAATACGCCCTCCTCCACATGGCCATCTTGCAAGCCGACTTTGGCTGCTTCGGCGAAGCGATCGCAGCGATCAACGAGACGATTGCCACAGCTCGCGAGAACCAGGACATGACATGTTTGAGCTTCAGTCTGAGCTGGCTAAATCACATCAGCAAGGCGTTTCCAAAACAGATGAAGGGCACAGGGTATATAGGTATGTTGGGGAGTGAGAGGGACGCATTGACGTTCTTGAAAGCAAAGGCTAGGGAGACAAAGATGTGGAATTTACTGAGTGCGACGCTTCTTAACGAAGCAAAGCTGTGTCTTGCAGCGGTGAGCATCTTTCGTACCAAGTATGGTTTGGCAACGAAAGCTGACATGTAATTAGGGTGACTCCGTTCCCAGAGCTCTCGAGTACATCTACCAGTCCTCGCACCTCAACATCAAAGAACACATCAGCAGTCACGGTAGTCAAATGCTGTTGCAGTCGACACTGTACTCGCGCCTTGGAATTCCACATCTCGCCAACGCACATTGCGAATTGCTCCTCGACTGCTACGAGCACTCCTGCCCGATTGATGAGCGGGTCCGCGCTGTAGGACGGCGGGCATTCATCGTATGTATTTCTGATCCGTTGTCTGAGAAGATTGTGTGAGAGTTTGCTAAATATACAACAGTTAAGCCAAAGCGGCCGTTACGATGAGGCTATCTCGGCCCTGAAGTCAATGGATCCACCTGTATACAAATCGCTGAAATTCTACCAACACATTCTCCTAAGCACCGGTCTCATCAAACTCAAACGAGCTATTCGCCGGTACATCTCCTCCCTCCCTTCCATCTCCCGTCGAACCCAACTCTGACACGCGCAGTTCCGACTACTCGGCAGCCACGCACCTCCTCTCAACCCTCAAGCCCGCTTCCGACCCCGCCTCCGACCCTCTCGACTCCGAACTCTCCTTCTTACTCCACGAAGCACACATCGACTACCTCACTTCTCGCGGCTCCTACCCAGAAGCTTTTAGCGCTATATCCAGCCTCGCGCAGTCCCTCACAGAAGACAATGCCGACATCTTGCAGCGCGTCGCTGTGCTGCTCATGAAAGCGGAGTTGTTCCGCAAAGTAGGCAAACCAGAACGTGGGTTCAGCGTTGCATTGCGGGCAGCAAGCGTGGCCTTCAAGGCGAGATTGATGCCGAGTCTGTGGGTAAGTGTGGGGGTGCTGGCGAACCTTCTGAACGGGTTGGGGGAATACGGAAGTGCGAGGCGCATGTTGGAGGGTGTGTTGCCGCAGGTATGTTTCTTTGCATGATGCGAGGATGAAGGGAGACTGCTAACCTTTTTGTCTGATGACTTAGGCCCTGGAAAACGCAGACCATATGCTGAATGGCACACTATATGCACACCTTGGTGACTCGTATATTGGCCTCGCGGGGCAGTGCGACGCTGAATCACAAGCTGGTGTTCGTTCGAGATGGGCCAATGTCGCAAAGGCGGAACTGTACATCGACAGGACTAGGGAGTGCTTCAAGAAGTGCTCTTTTCTGGACGGCGAGTGCGAGCAGCTGATGAAGAAGGCGCTCATTGCCAAATTAAGGGGCGATGAGAAATTAGCAGAGGAGTGGGCGCAGAATCACAATCAAGTATGGGAGAAGGGCATGCGGATGAACGAGGAGGGCTGAATGAGCGAGATGAGGAAGTAGAACATAAAACGATGCACGATGATAGAGTCAGAGTGTCTACGAGACTCGACTTGGCACAAGATTTAAAGACAAAAGAAATGTGTTGTTGATTTGCTACTTGAGGCTTGCGCTTGTACTACGAACGCAATCCCCACGCACACTGTTCGGGTCCATCTGGAGCCCTATAGGTAAAAAGATACACGGTCTTGCAGGCACTTATTCGTCCTTCTTGTGGTAGTTGACCTTGTCGTTCCAGAAGAGGGTCTGCAACAGTCAGCGCCAAGAGTCATGAAATCGTAGTATGCAAATCATACCTTGTCGCCATCTCCCCAGAAGTAGTTCTTAGTGCGAATGTTCTGGTACGCGTACTCGGGCTTATCCTCACGGGGAGTATCATGAGCAACATGCTCCCAATGGGCATCCCACCTAATCTTCGCATTGACCGAAGCAACGATGATGCACGGAACAGCAATGCTACACCCACTATCAGCTCTCACATCCCACAGCAATCCATGTCCCAGCCCCCAATGGCTTGAATTTTCCGCAATTGGGCACCCGGGGAGTGTGCGGGCAGACTTACTACAAGCTCAACTTGCGCCAGAACTCGCCGCTCTCGGCGCCGTGCTCGGCAACCCGGGCGCGCTCGCGGTTGAACTCGTTGTCCTCGGCGCCCGCGAACTGCTTGGGCGGCTCGGAGCTGTAGGTGCGGCGGGTTGCGCGGACGGGAGCGCGGGGGAGGGCCACGCGCGGCGCGGCGCGGGCGAGCGTGCGTTGGGCGAACATGGCGGTGGGTGGGGTTGGAGTGGGGAGGTCGAGCAATTGGGGGGGTGGAGGGGAGATGTGTGAGAGGCCGCGGTGGGAGCTATGTCAGGGCCGTCACTGAAGTTGGGGAGGTTGCATCAGGCCATGCGGAGATTCCCGGTCGGGTTGTCTTGGCGTGTTTGTGGCGTTTGTCTGTCGCCCGTTAAGACTACTGGAAGCCATGTGACGTCGTGACTTAGTCGCGCCAACGCTTCCATCTTCTCGTGAAGGGGCAATGCGCGGCGAGCTCGAGCAGGCGAGGCGGTGATGCACTCGCACGCACACGCGCATCGCAATGGTCCGAATCACAACGTGGAATGTCAACGGCATTCGCAATCCGTTTGGGTACCAGCCATGGCGCGAGAACCGCACCTTTGCCGCCATGTTCGACATCCTCGAGACGGACATTGTCGTCATGCAGGAGCTCAAGATCCAGCGCAAGGACCTGACTGACGACATGGTGCTCGTCCCGGGCTGGGACTGCTACTTCAGCCTGCCCAAGCACAAGAAAGGTGCGCGTGCAACACCAGCTATGATCATCACGTGCTGATGCTATATGTGTAGGATACTCTGGCGTCGCTGTATACACTCGCCAGTCCGTGTGCGCGCCCATACGCGCCGAGGAAGGCATCCTGGGCGTCCTCTGTCCACCCGCATCATCGACGCCCTACCGCGAGTTGCCCGAGGACGCAGGCATAGGCGGCTACCCAACGCCCGCTCAAGTCTCGGACCTGGGAGTTGATCCCGCAGCTCTAGACGCAGAAGGTCGATGTCTCGTCGTCGAGTTCCCGGCCTTTGTCCTCTTCGGCGTGTACAGTCCAGCCAACAGCAACGGCCTGCGTGATGACTTCCGCTACGGCTTCCTCACTGCCCTCGACACGCGTATCCGCAATCTCACGCGCATGGGCAAGAATGTCATATTGACGGGCGATCTGAATGTTTCTCGCGATCTGATCGATACGGCCAAGGCGGAGGACAATATGCACGCTGCGGGCATGACGCATGAAGACTATCTCCTTTCGCCGAACCGCCGCCTCTTCAACCAGCTCCTGCTCAATGGCAAAATACCCGGCAAGCGCGACGAGGGACGAGAGGAGCCTGTTTTGTACGATTTGTGTCGCGAGTTTCATCCCGACCGCGAAGGCATGTTTACGCATTGGGAGCAGAAGATCAATGCACGACCGGGCAACTTTGGCTCACGAATCGATTTTGTGCTGTGCAGCATCGCAATCAAAGACTGGTTCAAGGAGGCGAATGTGCAGGAGGGATTGATGGGGTCGGATCATTGCCCGGTGTATGCCGTCACCAAGGATAAGGTCCCGGCGAAGTGTGATCCGACGACGGATAAAGTCGATGTGGAAGAAGAGACGCATGTGCTGGACCAGATGAACCCGCCTGGCATGTTCAAGGACGGCGTACGACAGAGGGAGTACAATGCCACAACGGATATCCTGCCGTTATCGGGCAAATTGCTTCCAGAGTTCAACAAGAGAAGAAACATCCGGGACATGTTCTTCAAGAAAGCTGTCGCCTCCAGCCCAGCATCAACGTCTTCGACAGCGGTCTCGATGAAGTCAGAAGTAGAAGAGAAACAGTTCGGCGACCTGCTAAAAGCCACAAGCGGAGGGGACAAAGACTCTGCGACAAGCACTCCTGCATCATCAGCAGGTCATACAAGCTCGCTCCATTCCCCCGAGAAACGACCCGCGTCAACCTTCGCATCGCCCGACAAATCCGCCAAACGAAGCAAGAAGCCAGCCCCCACAGCTCCCACCTCCAAAGGCCAACAATCCCTCAAAGGCTTCTTCCAATCCCAATCCCAACCACACCCCAAGCCCGCCTCTCCCAGCAAGACCCCAACCCCGACCCCAACCCCCGCACCATCCCTCTCCAACACCACAACCCTCTCCTTCCCAGCAACCCCCGAAGACTACGACCCCGACCCCCTCGCCTCGCAGGAAGCATCAAAGGAAGGCTGGACCAAGCTGTTCTCAAAGAAACCCCCGCCCCGCTGCGACGGCCACGCCGAGCCGTGCATCAGCCATACGACGAAGAAACCAGGCGCTAACTGCGGACGCATGTTTTGGGTGTGTGGGAGGCCGATTGGACCGTCGGGGCATAAGGAGACGGGGACGCAGTGGCGGTGTGGGACGTTTGTTTGGGCGAGTGACTGGAAGTGAGGGGTTTGGATGGGTTTGGGAGGGGAGGAGTGACTGGTGTCATGGATAGATGGATGGACTGCATTCATTGAGGTCACACCATAGCATGGAGAGAAGTCAATAGATATACAGCAGCAAGACACGCAGCCCCAGCCTTACAAAGGAACACACGTACGCACAGATACTCCAAAATACCATATAAACTTTTCATTCATCCTATACACCTACCTACTCACAAAGAAAAGCAACGCCCATGCAATAGAAAAGAGACCTCCACGCCCATGATATTAACCGAAATAGTGCAGTCCCGATCCAGCCCAGCTAGTATAAGCACATCATAATGTACCATACCATAACCTATCCTATCCTATCCTATCCTATCCTATGCGTTCCATGCCAAATCATCAAGCCAAAAACGCCCTGGCCCATGTGTCCGTGTCCGTGACCCAGCAAATAACCAACACCAAGCTCCGACTCCGCTGAGCGAAAAGGAAGGGAAGTACCGAGATGAGATGAGACGAGGGAGAGGGAAGGTCGAGGTCGAGGTCGAGGTCGTGGATGTAGACGGCGAGTAGTGTATATGTGTGAGATAATCGTGCTGATAGCGACTGAAGGATAGTGCAGCAGTTGAGTGCAGCATCGTAAAGTGAAGAAAAGTAAAGTACAGCAAAGTGGGGATAGCCGCATGAATATCCGGATAGAAGCAGAAGTAGAAGCAACGCAATCGTAATGGGGGGGTATTCGCAAGTCATAAGATATTAGGAAAGGTGGGGGGAGGGGCGCGTTGTCGCAGTCGCGCGCATGCATGCAAGTGGAAGGTATCATATCGTATCGGGAAGGTCTTCGTGTCGTGAGATTGCGCAGCGTAGCACAGCAGCGCGGCAGGGAAAGCGTATGCATGCCAATGTGGTGACGTGCATGGAATGTGGAGCGCTGGACCGGCCGGAGACGCAGGAATGTGGGAAGAAGGGAAGGCAGGCGCGGTGCATGTCGTTGGGGGAGTGTGTGTATGTGATGCTGATGCTGCGCTTGCGATGGGGGAAGACAGTCTGTGTCGCTCTAGGAATGCGAGTGTGATTGTTGGGTGATCGGTCTAGTGCGTGTCTGAGCAAGAGCGAAGGCAGGGCGCAACGTCGAACTGTCGGGGTTGAGTGAGGTAGGTGGTGAGGCGGGCGTGGACCAGAATAGCGCGGATATGGAGAAACAGGGTCGATGATCAGTTGGTAAAATCGCCAAGTGGTGCAAGTCGACAGGCAAGGCCAGTGAAATCGTAATCATAGGCTGCTTGGGTCAAATGATGGGAGGGTAGCGTCCTCATCGGCACCGAGGCGGAAAGCGCTCCAGTCAGTCCATCCTGAAACTGTGTTGCTCGGGAAGCCCGTATTAGTATCTTCGCAATGGATGATGTGGTTTGTCAACAAGTCTGCGAGGTTGCTGTAGAACTGGCCAGGTTCGTTCCCGAAGATGTTGGAGCCATCACCTTGCGGCACATCAGCCTGGTTGGTAACATGCGCATCGAGAATCTGCTCCTGCAATTTTGGCACAACTCCAGTTTCTCTGATATTCTGTCGTTTAGCTCGTCGCTTGTTCCGTGCAGCCATTCGACTATCATGGACAGATCCTGCTACCTGCGTCGACATCGTGATTGAACTGCTCTTTCCAGCAGCGTGGTTGATTGAATGCCCAAGGAACATTGGTGAGGTGTTGTTCGTTGCAGAGACGTATGCCTGGGCATAACCCATTGACTGACAGTAGTTGATGATGTCTTCCACAGAGAGCGCCATGTCTGCAATTCCAGCGCCCAGTGAACCTGGCTGGGGAATGTTTTCGCGTGAAATGGTTGGCGCACCTTCTTTGTCAATAACGAGTTGCCATCCATGACGCTCCAGATATGTTTCAGGTGAAGGCATGTTGAGGTAAGGGCAGATGATGCGAAAGAACTGGTCGAGCGGAGCCTTATCCTTGCCGATTTGGTCACGGATCATGGACCAGGCCTTCGTCATCAAGGACCAGAATGACTTGTTCGGATCAGCCTCCCATATGACTCCCATGAGGTTGGAAAGCTTCTTCATCGGCCATGGTTTGAAGACAGGGATGAGGATGTAATAGCCTACGCGTATGTCAGCCATGCTCGCCTATTGGACGAATGTCAAACTCACATCGAAAACCGACGAAAGCATTGAGAGCTTTCCTCGTTTTCTCTGGAGCGGCAATCTGCCCAGAAACCGGAGGAGCGAGCAAAAGCGACGCTGTGAGTGTGACTTGCGCCGCCGGCTCCCTGATTGATTGCATCAGTTGTACCATTTGGTCGCCGCTGCGAGTTGAGAGGAAGTAGGCAATTTCGGCAGAGGTGGGATCCCTGGGGATGTCCATTGTGAGAGATTGAGATGTCAAGGACTTGAGGGTTGGTCTTGGGTTTTCTCGTCGTCAAAGGATGATGTGTCGCACGCACGCGAATTAGGAAAGATTTGGACGAAATATCGAGAAAATGCTTCGTAGGTGAGGTGGGTGTCTGAGTAGTGGAACAAGGGATGGAGGGGAGAGACTAAATATGTGGCGGGGCAGGCAGCAGGCGAGAAAGTCAGTGCTTTCACCGTTGGTCGGTGCTTTCACTTCTGGGTTCACCGCAAGCAACGAACGAGCCTACGATTTTGCGCTTGCTTATCACGCTGCTTTCTCTCCCCAAAGTCGCCTTGTGTCTTACGAAGCCTTCTTTTTCACTGCAATTGGCTTCGGAAGTGTACATAAATATAGGCTAGATGAGATGATTGTCAGGTCATGCTCATTTTAAATCGCTGAACCTCACCATTCCTAAATCGTAGTATAGTTATGTTCAGCTCAATATCTTGCAAGGTGTCTTTCAAGAGCAGCGTTTGAATCGCCTAACAGGTTAATCACGACCAAGTCGACTCGAGTTCATAACCCACCACGGCACCCTACCGAGCGCAAATAGTAGCATGTATTCAGGATTTGAGTTCAAAAACTACAATCCTGAATGCAACAGACTTTGTAGTATGTCGCTCAATAGGACAAAGAAATCTCGTTTGGATTTAGGTGACCTGGGAACCATTTGTGGAACCAGCCGCTGCAAGGCTAGCAGTCATCGTCCAGTCCCTCACCTGGCCTCTCCAATCCGCAATGCGTCCATCTCGAATCCTGACTACGACAACCCTGACTCCATCCCCTTCCATGTAACAATTCGAACCTCTATCGCCCCCCATAGTACTTTCGCCACCATCTGCCTCAGTATCCAAGCCACCGCCAGCCCACAAACCTTGCTCAAGTGGTGAGCTTGAGAAGCTATCCTCTCCTGTGGAGCCAAACGTGTTGTTTGCCAGGTGTTGTTCCTTGTACCAACGCTCCTCCTCTGAGCCGAAAGAAACGAGCTCAGCAATGCCATTGATAGTGGTACTGATCCTGCTGAGAGAAGCTGTGTTCATGCCGAGAAGAAGCTCAGCGAGCGAGCCAGAGCGCGGTCCCGAACGGATTGGTGAAGGCGAACGGCCTGGTTGGTTGAGGGTCGGTGGTCGATGAGATACCCAGTCATGTACGAGGAGAGAGACGAGAGAATTTGCTTCCAGGTTTTGAGTCTTGCGTGATGACGAGGGTGTTGTCATAATAATTATTGGCGTAGCGGCATAGGGTGTGCTGGGAAGATAGGTATAGTTCATCAAAGAGATGTGGGGAACATTGTTCGAACATGTCGCGAGATGGAGCTGTCATAGCCAGAGTCAGGCAGGTTGTACATAGAGATTGGGAAGCGTCTGAGAACGGGAATGACAGGAGACGACAGCGCAGCAATGATAGGTACACGGGACCCAACAGACACGGGAAGTAGTGGCACAGCTGCCAAGCAAGGGATGAAAGGATCGATTCAGGGTTGGTCAAGGGCTGACCATAGAAGCGTAGAACTAAGGCGGAGGGGTCGACACGAAGAACGGCTTGGAAATAGACAATACTTACAAAGCGTGCATTTTGGAGGCATGTTATCACCTCATTGGGAAGCCCATTAGAGACAGCGGACGTTACTGGAGATCGAGTAGACGCCATGGCAGTGGAATGTGATGGACCACACATCGACATGAGGTTGAGAAAGACAGGGCGCCAGTGACGCAGGAGCAAGCATCAGTAATGCAAGGGGTGTCTGTGCGCGGCAAGACAACCGCAGCCGCAAGCTTGGGGAACGCCGACCACGACATCGTACCTAGACGCGACCATGACTGCCCCGCTCACGACCGCGCCCACGATGCAGCCCATGGAAAGCTCCGACAACTCCAATCCCGAATTCGGCAACGGATCAGTGCTTGCTGAAGATGGGCCAGCGCTCGGCTCGCCCATATCGCCTACGGTGTCTACAGACCGGGCAGCTCCTACGTCACCGGTCGCGTCCCAGGACGCGCAGACGCAGCAGCGAGTACACGATGTGTTGCACTCTGATGTGGGAATCATCACACTTCTGAGCCGGCTCAAGGCTAGCATTGCCAGTGCTCGAGTCAGTTGTCCCTCCAGCCCCGCACGAAATCTGGCTGACACTACACGCGCAGGATTTCTCAAGTTTCCTTAAGCGCCGGGGAGCGCTCGAGGAGGAGCACGCCAGCAGTCTCAAGAAACTCAGTCGCCTAACACTCGAACATGTGCGCCGACCTGACGCACGCCATGAAAGTTACCAGGCGCAATTTGAACAGGTGCTCCACGCCAACGAGCGCATTGCTGACAACGGTACCCAATTTGGGCTTGCCCTGCATGCCATGCACGAGAACCTGCTGCAACTGGCGAACAAAATGGACGGGGGCCGCAAGACGTGGAAGCAGCAGGGCTTGACGGCGGAGAACAAGGTGCAGGATGCGGAGCGCCTAGCGGAAAAGGCAAAGACCAAGTACGACCAGCTTGCTGAGGACCTCGACCGTGTCAAGACAGGCGACACAGGCGCGGGCAGGAAGTTTGGCCTGAAGGGACCCAAGTCGGCCGCCCAGCATGAGGAGGATCTGCAGCGCAAGGTGCAAGCGGCAGACCAAGACTATGCCACCAAGGTGCAAACTGCTCAGGCGTATCGCAAAGAGCTCGTGGCGATGACACGTCCGCAGGCTGTCGCCGCACTACTGGACCTGATCAAGGAGACAGATGCGGCACTGACCATGGAGATGCAGAAGTATGGTACGTATGCTCTGCCCTCGCTTTGAGAGCCAGCACTGACTTTGGTAGCCTCCTTCAACGAGAAGCTTGTCGTCAACAATGGCCAGGTCGTCAGTCCGCAGCCGTTCAAGGGCAGCAGCGCCCCGGCATCCTCTTCTAGCGTGAACCAGCTGGTCCACCAGATCAACAACGAGAGCGACTTCGACGATTACATCTTCAAGAACGCCTCCAAGGCCCCTGTGACTAGGTCCGAATTGCAATATGTCAAACATCCGACTCTGGCTTCCTCACAGTATCACCCAACGCTGCCGCCTGCTACAAACGCCGCTCGTCGTTCTTCGATGCAGGTGCAGCCTCAACCGCCGCCACCTGTTTCTTTCCAGCAACCAGACACAAATCCCCCGCCCACCATGCAACGGACCCCGTCTTATCCCGAACCCACACAGCACGCCAGCTTGCCCGTTTATTCACAGCCGCCTCAGCTGTCACAACCGTCCAACCAACAGTATGATAATCCAGTTCATGCGCCAGCTGCCCAAAATCCATACTCGCAGCCAGAATTTTCACGCGGGTCTGTAGGGCAAGCGACAGCGCACCAAACGAGCGGTGTTCTATACAACAACTCTCAGCCCCCCATTAACCCTGTATTCGGTATCACGCTGGAAGACCTCTTCCGACGAGATGGTTCGCCAGTACCCATGGTCGTTTACCAATGTATCCAGGCGGTAGACTTGTTTGGCTTAGAGGTTGAAGGCATTTACCGCATACCGGGGACCTCTTCTCACATTCAGCAGATGAAAACGCTGTTCGACAGCGGTAGGTTCAACATCTCGAATACCCTGTATTTTGCCCAGTACTAATCTGGGTTAGATGCCTCTCAGGTGGATTACCGAAATCCAGAAGCGTTCCAACATGATGTTAACAGTGTTGCTGGACTACTGAAACAGTTTTTTCGTGAATTACCGGATCCGCTGCTTACTAGGGAATTCTACGGCAAATTCATTGATGCTGCGCGCGTCGACGACGACACCATGCGCCGTGACTCTATGCATGCGTTAATCAACGCGCTACCCGATCCAAACTACGCCACTCTCCGTGCGCTCGTCTTACACTTGCAACGTGTGCAGCAATCTTCAAATGTCAATCGCATGAGCACAGCTAATTTGGGCATTTGCTGGGCGTAAGTTTCATGTGTGGCTTCCGAACTTTTCTTTGACTAACATGTGGAAAGTCCTTCGGTCATGGGTCCGCACAAGGGTAATAACATGGCGGATGCTGGCCTCCAAGCCCGCGTAATCATTACTATTCTAGACAATGTGCTTCAGATTTTCGACGAAGACTAAGCTTCCTCAAAGTCTTGCTCCAGCACTGGAGCCTTGGGGTGAGGTCTGCAATTCACCACTCCCTGTAGGAACAGCTGGGACCGACACTCGATGATACTGGCAACCGATTTCGATCTCACGCCGCCCACGATACCTCAAAGTCATTTCATTCACGGAACCGAAAACTCCTAAATAGACGACGGCTTCTGGATTATTGGGAGAGATTCATGTAGCTTGTATGTCGAGTGCACTACGGTAGAGGAGAAGGCCTGAGGAGTCAGAGCCTTCTTCTAAATCAGTCTCATTGATACTGCGTTAAGATACGAGAATGTTCAAGTTAGTGTCAGGGATGAATATTTCGATTCTTTCTACACAATGAACTACAGTCAACCCTCTTAGCCTACAGGTATGTAACCGGAAGTCTTACCAAAGCTTCTTGCATTGCCTGATTAGCTATCGACTCTCGAGTTCTAGCTGGCCTATCGTGGTGCACTTTTATTGGCATCTCAAGGAGCCAAGCTCTGATCTTGCTCCACTATCCTGCGTGTGCAGCCTTGGAGGCAGAGTATCTCCCTGCTCAACAGCGTTGTCTGTATGAAGTGGGTGTTTCCCTGTTTCCTGTGGTACTTAAAGTGGAGACAGAGCAGCGTCGCCAAATAGTCAGATGAGCTTTACATTTTACACTGAATTGGACATGTACATGAGCTTGGCAGAAAGCCACATCTTTAAGCCAAGAAGATATTATGTGGTTATCGCCACGTGTAACACGACTGGATGATTAGCCGCCTGGCGTGTCCCAAATGACTCGTCCATTGATACGCTTGCCCATGTCCAAGCTTACGGTCTGGGATCGTTTGCAACTAGCTCATGGCTACTATCCGCTTTTCGCACGACACGCGTGTCGGCTTACTCAAGATAACTTGACATGTGTTTGACTCGGTTGGTTAACCGAGATAAGCGCGCAACTCTTGGAGGCACTAGAGGTCTGGCAAGCGCCCTACCCTTTAAAGTCTGACGAGGTTCGTGTTTCTGTGAAACCTGTTCACCGCGCAAACCACCAACGGTTTTTCGAATATGACATCCGAATCGGCCACCTACGGTGGTATGGGCGTCAGTGTTGTTGCCAACATCACGAAGCACGCCGTCCTCTATCTCTTAGGGTCTCTCTTGCTCTGGTACATTGAAGCCAGCATTCAGTCATGGTATCGGCTTCGAAAATATCCGGGTCCTTTTCTGGCAAAATTCTCCTGCATCTTCATGGCGAAGACGCAGAGGAGCGGCGTCATGAATCTGAGATACACGGAAGTTAACACCACATACGGTACGCATACTTGTACACCCTGACATCCTTCACAAGCTAAGATTGATTGCACTGCAGGAACAATCGCGCGGATTGGTCCTAATGAGCTGCTTACCAACGACCCGGAGCTTATCAGACGCATGAGCTCGGCTCGATCCCAGTACAAACGCTCTGACTGGTACAGTGGAGTTCGCACGGATCCGAAGCGGGACAACCTAATGTCGGAGCTGGACGTTCATACGCACGACAAGAGACGTGCTCAAATGGCCAGCGCGTATGCAGGCAAAGAAAACC
Organism: Dothidotthia symphoricarpi CBS 119687; assembly: GCF_010015815.1. Taxonomy (NCBI): domain Eukaryota; kingdom Fungi; phylum Ascomycota; class Dothideomycetes; order Pleosporales; family Dothidotthiaceae; genus Dothidotthia; species Dothidotthia symphoricarpi. The sequence continues at coordinate 1,149,159 of NW_022985012.1, forward strand.
CGACGTTGGAATCTGACATTGACGATCGAATTGCGACGTTGGTCTCGCTTATCCGTCAAAAGTATGTTTCTCATGGTGGGGCCATGCAACCCATGGATCTGGCTCGCAAGATCCAATTCTTCACCCTGGACGTGATTACTCAGCTGGCCTATGGAAAGCCGTTTGGCTACCTTGAGGGTGACCACGACGTCTATGAATATGTTAAGAATAGTGAAGCGCTCATTGGCTTCCTGGCTACCATGATGGGAATGCCACTTCTGATGAAGTTCATGGACCGCACGAAACTGATTTCGCTCTTTGCACCGACACAGGAAGATCCGAAGGGTCTGGGACGAATGATGCGGTAAGTGGATATGATGAAATAACATAAACGCTTTACACACAACTAATGATGGTACAGGCGGGCCCGAGATGTCGTATCTGAACGTTTGGATTTGGGCAAAAGCAAGGCGGACATGTTAGGCGCATGGATTCGTAACGGTATTCCTCAGCGACAGATTGAGGCTGAAGTAATCTTCCAGGTTATAGCAGGTTCGGACACGACAGCAACAGCCTTGCGCAGTACTCTCCTACGACTTCTCACCACGCCCCGTATCTGCACAAAACTGCGAAAGGAAATGGATACTGCCATCGCCGAGGGAAAGATATCATCACCTATCACCAACGCTGAAGCCAGGAAGTTACCCTACCTGCAAGCCGTTGTGCGAGAGGGCCTCCGTATGAACCCACCGTTTACTGGCTTGCTGGCCAAAGAAGTTCCTCCCGGTGGAGACACCTATAATGGGCACTATCTGCCGGCCGGAACCCGTGTCGCTCACAGCACTTGGTCGGTATCGAGACACCCTATCTTCGGCGCCGACGTGGAAGTTTTCCGACCAGAGAGATGGATGGAGGCGGACGCCAATGTGCCCAAGATGGAGCAAAATCTGGATCTTCTCTTCGGCCATGGTCGTTGGGGATGTCTAGGCAAGCCCATCGCGTACATGCAGATGAACAAGATATACGTGGAAGTAAGTGCCATTCATCACCTTTTCTCTTACCTCTTACGTCCTTCTTCTTACCTCTCACCTCTTACTTCTTACCTCTTTACTACTAGAATATAGACCAACACGCTAATACCTCCTGTGATAGATGCTGCGCAATTTCGACTTCGACATCATGAATGCGAACAAGCCATGGATAAGCCAAAACTTCAACCTCTGGAAGCAGCATGATATGTGGGTTCGTGTATCCGAGAGAGGCTCGACGTGAAGCGCATCCACCTTCACTTAATGTTAGCATCAACTGATGCAATGGTTATATGTTTTCGGCGTACAATGGGGTGACGATAAGGGTGGTATTCTGGAGGGCGGTATTCTGAAGGGTGGTGTCTTGAAGGGTGGTATTCTGAAGGGCGGTCATTCTGAAGGGTGGTATTCTGTCCTTATTAGTGTGGTACCAACTCTACCATAGACACTACAGATGTTTGTATAGCAATGCCAAACAGTCTGTTGAAACACGTTTAGATGTTGTACACCGTGCACGTCTTGATGAAGTCCCGATGAGTCGTTACTGCCACGTTCGATATAACCCACGCATGTACCCCAGTCCTGGAGTACCCTCCACCTAGGCTATATCTTCTCTTCTTTCCCTCCCCTCAAACTTTCTCCCCCTCACCACCCTTCCCACTCCCTCCCTCAATCTTCCCAGTCTCCCCCCCAACCTCTCCCTCCCCCTCTTTCTCCTCTTTCTCCCCCTCCTCAACCCTAACCCCCACCCCCCCATCCCTATTACTCCTCCAAACCCCCTCCCCCCCCTCAAACCGCTCCAGTTTCCAAATCTCCGCCTTACTCTTAACCTCCTCAAGACACTCCTCCCCCGCCCTCCACGCCGCGCCCCTATGCGGCGCACTAACCGCAATAACCACGCTCTCAACCCCCACCTTACACTCCCCCAACCGATGCTCAATCGCCAACTTGATCAACCCGTGTTTCGCCACCATCGCCTCGCCGATACGCACTAGTGTGGCGAGCGCGAGGGGGATGTAGGAAGTGTATGATAGGGAGGCGACGGGGCGGGAGGCGAAGGTGGAGCGTGTGCTGCCGATGAAGAGGACGGTTGCGCCGGCGTGGGGGGAGTGGACGAAGGTGGTTAGGGTTGAGGGGGAGAGGGGGAAAGGGGTTAGGGAGATGTGGAGGGTGGAGGTTGTGTGGAGGGTGGCGGTTGGGGGGAGGGTGGGGGTGTAGGATTGGGGCTCTGTTGTTGACATTTTGGCGGGGGTTTGTTGGTGGGTTTTGGTGATGTTGGTTTGATATGGTTTGGTTTGATGGTGGACTTTGTAAAGGTTTGTTGGTGATGGGGGGCTGGAGGGTGTTAGATGGGTCTTTGGTCTTGACGTAGAAAGTCCCTCCTTGCATGTTTCCGTCTCTTTCAGCATCCCCATGGACACTACCGGATAGGTAAGAAGCACACTACTCAAAACATAAAACGGAAAACTATGCAAAACAGAGTGAATCAACTTCACACAAGTGCAACACAATGGCTTTCGCCACCCGAAAGAACGATCAACAACAGAAAACAACACACATACCCACGTTTCTCAATCCACTTCCAGCGACAGACAGTTTCAGATCAGAGTTCTCGAAAGTAAGTATAGAAACCAAGTCGTAACGAACTTATCATCGCACTAAGAAGTCAATAGCAAGGTGACTAAGTTACGACGACCGAGACCGAGACCGCAGCGGGACGAGCCGCTACTTTACTATGATTGGCCGACATCACCAGCAGAAAATGAGTAAGTAAGAAACGCAGGACATCGAGCATAACATAATTCCAGTCTATTCGAATATCGCTGTCATTCTCGTTTTCGTAGTCGCTGTTGCTGTGGTATCATGCAGTTCCAGCCAGCCGTCCGATTTGTTCTATCCAATCCAACCTTTCTACGTCAAGTCCAGCCCTACATAGCCCTCTAAATCCACCTCCACCTTCATCTCTCATCTCCCAGCGTGCGGTACCTCAATACCTCGTCCTATGCGACGGACGGTCCAGGTTCTGCATCATAGCCAGACGCGCAGGGTTGATATTATTGATCTCAGGAGGAGCCTCCTCTTCTGCCTCGCCGTCGCCCTTAGCACCGCCCTTCTTCGCCTTGGCGTCCTTCTTCTCCTTGCGCTCCGTCTGCTTTTGTTCGATCTCAGCGCGCTTCTCGCGGTCGCGCACGCGCTCGTCTTGCAGCTTGTCGTTTTTGGCTGCGATTTTGGTTTTGCGCGCGTCGCTGTTGCCGCCGCCGCCGGCGCTGTAAGGATTCATGTCAGTAAATTGAATAGATGTATGGATAGAGTAGAAGGGGTTAGGGAAGGGCTCACCTCAATTCGACATTAATCTTGCGGCCTTCCTTCTTCTTGCCGTCGGGGAAGACGGAGTGGTGGTACTTCTTCAGACACGTCTCCATGCGGTCGAAGCGGTCGAACTCGATGAAGCAGGTGCCCATGAACTTGTTGGTGCCCTTGTATGTGCGCAGGCGGATTTCGGTGGGCTTGATCTTGGCAAAGTGCTCTTCGATGGACTCTTTGGTTGCGGTGTAGGGGAGGTTGCCTGGTGGGTGGTTAGGTTTGGTAGTGATGGGGTGGGAAGGGAATGGAGACGTACCGACAAAGACGATGAAGCGACCCTTCTTCCCTGCAGCAGTCTCATCTCCTTCTGCTTCGGCGTCGTCTTGCTCCTCTGCAGCGTCATCGCCGTTGGTCTCAGCGACGGCTTCTTCGTTGGTCTCAGTCTCAGTTTCGGCCGACTTTTTGCTCTTCTTCTCCTTCTTTTCTTTCTTGTCCTTCTTCTCTTTTTTCTCCTTCTTGTCTTTCTTCTTCTCTTTCTTATCGGCCTTGGACTCGGGGTCTACCTCGTCTGTGGTGATGTCCATGGCCTCGGTCTGCTCCTCGAGCTCACCGACGGCATCTTGCTCGGGCGCATTATCGGAAACAACTGCGTCCTTGGCCTTCTTCGACTTCTTGTCTTTCTTCTCCTTCTTTTCCTTTTTGTCCTTCTTATCTTTCTTATCCTTCTTCGAGGTAGAGTCGTCAGTGGCTGCAGTCGCATCGACCATTGGTACATCATCTTGGACAAGAGGGGCGGCGTCGCCGTTGACTTGCTCGGCCTGCGCGCTCTCGTCCTCAGCATCAGCGTCAGCATCAGCCTTTTTCGATTTCTTGGACTTTTTCGACTTTTTCTCTTTCTTGTCTTCGACGGCTACCTCGTCGACGGCAGGCTGGTCCTCGTCATCCTTGGTCTTCTTCGCCTTCTTCTCTTTCTTGTCTTTCTTTTCTTTTTTCTCCTTCTTGTCCTTCTTCACCTTCTTGACCTCGACGTCTGGCGAGTCTGAAGCTGTCGCATCCTCGACATCAGCCGACTTCTTGGACTTTTTGGACTTTTGCGGGACGTCGTCGGTCTCCTTCTCCTGCCTCTTGCGCTTCTTCTGCTCGTCTTTGAGGTCGGACTTGGACATGGTGGGCGGGCAGTGTTGGTGCAGAAAAGGTGGAGAGCTGCTGGACGAAATTCCGACTGGGAACTTTTTTTCGCCGACGATCAGCGCGGTTGGGCTTGGCGCGTCGAGCTCGAGACCACGCACCTCCGCGCACACGCACACTCGAGCTGCAAGCGACCATGACGATGCGCCTCCCCGTCCGACGCACACAGCTGCCCCAGGCCGCGACAAGACCACCGCCGCCCACACGCTCCTCGGGCCACTCCTCCTGTCCCCGCCGCTTCTCGTGCAAGCACCCGCGCCAGGTGCTCGTCTCGCACCAGAGCTCCCCGCGGCCACAGCTCCCGTTCCTCTACCCCTCGGGCCAGCACCTCGCCAATGGCCAGATCCTGCGCCTGTTCTCCATCAGCGCCAACCACAAGAAGTTCCTCAAGGAGACGGCCCGCCTCAGCGTGCGCTACTCGATCCTCATCTTCCTCGTCACCTCGTGCTTCAGCATCGCCAGCCTGGGCATCCTGAGCGAGCAGCAGGAGCGCGCCTTCCCCTCGCCGCACGAGTGGACCCTGATCACGCGCTTCCGCTTTCGGCGCGGCAAGTGGTGGCAGGTGCCTGAGAACAACGAGGACGAGGGCTTCCCCAACTGGGCGCGCGTCTACTCGGAGCTGCAGTATGCTCTGAACCGCCTGGAGAGTCCGGGCAAGGATGGGGACGGGCTGGTGGAGCAGGAGGACGGCGGTATTCTAGTCCCTGGCGTGGGCAAGGCGGGCTTCGACGTGTCGGCGAAGAGTGACGAGTGGCGGCAGGGCTACCACGAGGTGCTGATGGACATGGCCGCCTCCGCCGAGCGACTGGACGGCTGGGTCACAGACAGCTGGAGAAGGAACGTGTGGGCGCCCGAATTCGTCGCCTCGTCCTCGAACCCGCGACCCAAGGCCGTGCTGCCCGGCATGCCAGAAGTGCCCGACGAAGAGCACCGCGTCCCCGCCGCCGCCGCCCCCGAGACCTTCTACATGAAGATCATCACCACCACAGGCTTCACCACGCACCAGCGCCTCGCCGCCGCCCTGGGCTACGCCGACTGGCTCAGCTTCAAGAAGCTGCCCGACTCGGCCGAGGAAATGTACCGCTGGGCCCTCGACATCGCCATCTCCGGCCTGCCCCCCACCACAGACCCCACCACCATCATCAACCCCTCCACAGGCATCCTCTCCGCCACAGCCCCCGCAAACGCAACAACCCCAAACATCCTCTACGCCGCCACAAACCTCGCCACCTTCCTCGCAGCCCAAGCACGCCTCACCGCCGCCCTCCCAATCTTCATCTCCCTCCTGCGCGCACGCCTCGCCGCCCCAGACGCCCCGCCATCACACACACCCCCACCCCCCGACTCATCCCTAACACACACCCTCCTCAGCCTCCTCGCAGAACCAGACTACCCCCTCGTCGCCCCCTCAGGCAACGAGCCCCTCCTCCGCCACCCCGCAGACCGCTGCGACGAAGCCGCCCTGAAGACCTACATCGGCGAGATCCTCTTCGCCACCGCCTCGTCCCCCGCTCAGCGCGACCAGGGCCTCGCATGGGTCCGCGACGCCGTCTCCACATCTAAACTCGCGCAGTCTCTTGACGCGGTGCGTGCGAGCGATGCGCGCAGGAAGAAGTGCGAGCAGTGCGAGGAAGTTGGCTTGGAGGCTTGGGGCAAGATTATGACGTATCTTGCGGATGAGGCGAGGGGGGAGAGGGATAAAGGTAGGGCTGGGGGGGTGATGGCGTGGGTTAAGGGGGTGTGGGGGGAGGGGAGTGAGGTGCTGGATGGAAGGGTTGAGCGGTTTGAGGAGGAGGAGGAGGGGGTTACGATGCGGTTGAATAAGCTAAGGGGGAGGATGTTGCGGGAGGAGTATGAGGAGATGGATCGCAAGTTTGCGCGGACGTTTGTGTTTTGAGGAGGACATGCATATATATGTGTACGTTGAAAGATGAGTTGTTGCAGGTGGATGCTGAGATTATATGCATATCCATGGTCATGCTTATCCTGCTCATCCACTCGTCTATGTAATACCCCCCTCATCCCTCTCCCCCTCCCCAGGACTCCCCGCCACACCCCCCTCCACAACCGGCGCCTCCACAACCAACAACCCCTCCTGCGCCCCAAACCCATGATCAGCCCGCAAATTAACACTAGCCTGTCTATACCTCCTCTTCGGCAGCGGCGGCGGCGCCTCCCCCGCACTCGCCGCCGACGACTTGCGCCTCCGCACACTCTCCTCCCTAGCATCCTGCGCCGCAAAATCCATCTCCTGGCCTTCCGCGAACACCGTGGGCAGCGGGGAATGCGGATGCGGATCCCCCAAGCCCGAGACAGGTTTGCGCTTCGCGAGGTTTGCGAACGCGGAGGGTTTGGGGAGCGGTACGTTCCAGGTTGGGCGCTTGCCGGGGGGGAGGGGCAGAGGGGTGCCTGGTGGGGGGAGGGGCTGGCCGCGGCCCATGGGGGTGGTGTGGGATTTTGCTAGGGGGGGTTGGTGGTGCGCGTCTGGTTGGACTTCGGCGTCTGGGTCTGGGGTGTTTGCGGGGCGTTGGGCTTGTGCGGTTTGCTGTTGTTTTGATGCGAGCCAGTTTCGCGCGGCGGCTGTGGCGACGTTGAAGGACTGGTTCAGCGTGGGCCGCTTGTTCATGTGTGCGCCTGCAGCTGCAGCGGCGGCTGCGGCGATTTGCTCCTCGGAGAGGTCTTGTTTGGAGTTTGATCGGGCGTGGCGGGTGCTGGTGCTGGGGGTGTCGGTAGCGTCTGCGCTGTCTGTTGGGAGGGATGGGGTGGAGACGTCTTCTGTGGATGTGCTGGGAGAGTCTGTCACGGACTCTGCCATTACGGATCGCATCGATGATCTACTGGGTGATGGTGGTGGCACGGATCTTGTGCTTGTCGGCGTTGCGCTGCTACGATCATGGAAAGTCTCAGCTGACGCATTTGCTGAGTCTACATGCACCGACGAGGTTGATCTTGTTCCTCGAGGCCTCGCGGCTGGAGATTTGTAGTCTGTGGACGAAGAAATGCCAACGCCTGGTTCTCCAGTCTCGATGCTAGAGGGTATGGACAATGTGAAGCTGTTAGCGTCCGATTTGTCGTCAGCTTTTTCAACATCCATAGTGGTAGCATCCAACCCTGGTACCTCCTCTGGGACTTTCGGTAGCTCCTCCTCTTTGCCTTGGCTATCTTCCCAGATCCCACCTCTGAACATCTGCGCAATTGTATCCGTGAATGGCGTATCATCCCAGTTTGGTAGAACCAGTGTCTCGTTGACGACCTCTCGAATCCGACTCTCCATAGCCCTGAGTATGACGCCCCATGTAATCTGCCGCGAACTAACAATCGGCTCGAGAGAAAGCTCCATGCGCGGTGGTACCTCAAAGGTCATCCAAAGCCTGTTACTAGGCGGCGGTTTGATTCTCAGGAGTATGTGCCCGTCGAGTCTCTTCAATATCCCCGCAAGAACAAGTGTGACCTCCCGTGCCTTGAAACGCGAGCCCAAATCTATCCGTGCAGTAGCAGAGATCTCGATTCGGAAGTTGCCCTTGTAGCTGATGTCGGCTTCAACGATCAGATCGCCGTCGACAGTAAGCTCTTTGAGCTTTGGATTGGTCATGAACGGTGGCAGGGTCCCCATATCAACCTTCCGCAATTGGATGTTACTGATGAGCGCAGGCTTCGGTACTCGAGCAATCTTTTTGTTGATCTTTGAGGCAATGTACGCCTTGATTTGATCCGTCTTGTACATGGCGAGGAATATTCTGCCAACCAGCGCGTTTATCCATCGTGTATGCAGATTCTCTTCCGAGGCGTGTAGTTGTTGGACCAGTTTGACCAAGTCTGGGGTCTCGAATTTGAGTGGAGCGGGTAATGGGCTGCCAGGGGTCTGGTCTTTGTTGTGTTCTTGCGCTTGTAACATAGCATGATAAAAGTCTTCTTTCTCGGAGCAGCTGTCGGAAAAGAGGTAAAATGACTTGGATTCAGCGGTCACGTCGTCATCGAGCTTCTGGGACAAACGAATACCTGCATCAGTCAGTATGAAAATCACAAGCAGGGATGATAGAAGGTCATATACAATTCCGTTTGATCCACAACTCGCCCTCAGGGATTGGTTCCCCGCCCGAGTACAAGTCGACCTTGTAGTGTGTAAGCGATATGACATGACGAACTTCTAGCTGGTCTTCGTTGTCGTAGAGCATGAGATGTCCGAGCCTATTCTACAGTTAGCCTCTCAACAATTGTACATCGAGGGAGAGGTAATACCTCAGAACGACGTAAAAGACGTTCCTGGCCCTCTTGCTCCTCGCGTTCGATGCTTCTATTGTGGGGCTCAAAGTCTTGTTCCGGTCGAAGATACTCCTGTACATGGACTGATACACGCTGGGACTCTCCATAGATATCACAGCTCCAGCGGGTGTCGTGCGATCCGGAGGCTTCCCGTTGATACCACCCGGAACGTACTCGCGACAAACTGCAAAGTAACCAGCAAAGACATCTGGCACATGCGTCCTTCTCTTCAGTTTCTCCAGTATCTCACTATCCAACCCTATCCCCAAGCTATGGCTGTCTTCGTCAAGCTCTTTCGTCGACCCGCTAGAATGCCTGCGCCGCCCGGATGATTCGCTGACATTGGCCGCCTGAAGCGCATCGAGACGTACTTTGTCAACTGGTGTAGTCGCCCAAAACCAGATGAATGCGCCGACGGCCGGCAACAGCGTCAGCCCTCCTATCAGGTAGCCCCAAACAAAGATCTTGAACACCGTTCCATAGCTCCAGTCCCCGGTTCCGCTCATTGTGCCTGCTTGCCTAGGCTATTCTGTGTACCATCGTTCGACTTTGCGCTATAAGTTCCCCGGCGGCGCACGAGTATGAGTGAATTCAAGTGAGAGGGCTCGAAGGAGGAGGCGTTGGTGTTGGAAGAATGGCTCTTGGGTAAGCTCGGTAGTGATGCAGCGAGGGATGGGTAACACCAAAGGCCAGGGTGTCCGTGTTGAAAGAGGAATGCAATGAAACAGACCAGGACGGAATGAGGCTTCCAACGGCGAACAGACGGAAAGAACAAGCTTTTTTGGGTGGAGAGGTAGGAGCGTATGGAATCGTGAAGCAAGACGCGTTTGGAGCTACGGTGTGGAGCGGAGCTGTCTTCGGAGTTACCACGTGTGGAGTGCTCATGACTTCATTCAAGGGTCTGGGTGATCATGCAACACCACACTCTAGTTTGAGATTGGACAACAAGAAACTGTTATTTGGCCATCCGCCCTCTTCTGTGTTGAATTCATAAACAGCGTCCAGCGGGAAGGAAGACGCGTTGTACTCTTGTCTCTTACGCTTGCAGGTGCTCATTTCTCATACTCTCCTACACAGCTATCGACAGGCACATCGTTGCATTCGCGAAACGAGCAAACGCGCTCGTTATTTCGATTTTATCGATAGCTTCCAGACATCGACTCCCGTCTCTCTCTCAAATTCTCCATCTATCGGCGTAAATCAAGAGGGTGACTGCTACGACCCTGTTACCGTGCTTTGAAATCAAAGACGATAGTGAGACATGGTAAATACAATCCTCCAAGAAGAGAAGGACGCGCCAGGAAATTATGTCGATACTTTCCTAGAGATTTTCTCGCAAAGTGTAGGCCCAAGTTGGATGTCGCGTACGCGCCCACAAGCAGTACACATAGCCTCCACACGAATGAATCCCTGAAACCGTCGCCAACAGAGCAACAAGTCGGTCGAAAAAGCTCTCACCGGGACGAATCGGCGATATCACGAGGGATCTTGGAAACAAATGTGTCTAATTGTGGACACGTCGTCCGCTTCTGCTTTGACTCACCGGGCGAAGAACTTTGCTTGACGTATTGATTTTGATTCAGGCAAGGGACATCCTCAGAGTCCCATGATTGAGCATCATCGTCATTCGCTTCCTACAACCGGCGTTGCAAGCAACTCATTCTCTCGGAATGACAAGGTATGGTACTCAAATATCGCAACGAGAAGGGCGCAATACAACAGGCAACACTCCCAACACTCTTTTCCGCGGGTCAAGTACCTTTTCAATATACTCAAAGGCGTTACCCACCGCCCTCGGGGTCACGTTTCGGCCCCCGAAACGCCCCGCCTATTCGCTGCCTTGCCGTGGCAACGAGACGTTCAGCTAGCATGAGCCCTTCATCATGCACACCGACGGGCCGTCACGAGCAGGAACGTCACTGACACCAGGGGAAACTCGTGCGCCTCAATACCTCGTCAGGCAACCAACATGTTCATGCGGTGAGATGGTTCACGCGCGGTACACATCGCGACCAATGAGCGTGCAGCCCCACAACCTCAGCCACACTTGGGAGTTCATGCGGCGAGGCGAAGCTAGAAGAACGGTCATGAATCGATATGATGTGATGGGGTTTGGATTCTAGGCAAGTGAGACAAGTCCAGGTTTGCGCGTAGGCTATGTCTGCTGCTGTTTGCTGCGAGGTATAAGTACTTGATGATATCTGCTCGTTACTGTTACACATCACCACCATTTCAAACAACTATCTCATCCCAACTTTTCGCACATATCAACTCGAGCACGGTCTACGCAAACAACTCCACAATGCCCTACGTCCACTACAGGCACACGCGGTCCCGCTCCCGCTCCAACGAGCGCACTCCCATCCACACTTCCAACCACACCCCCACCCACATTGCCCGCCCACTCGTCCGCCACTCCTCCAAACACAACCTCTCCTCCGACTCCGACGACGGCTACGACGACTACCCCTACGCGCCCAACCACAAGCCCTCAAAGCCATCCCGTGCCCTAACCCTCCGCAACGAACCCTCCCAGCTAGAACGCTACAACATCTGGTCCGACCGCTCCAAGCCCGCCGACGAGCGCCACGAAAACGACTACCAAGCATCTCTCCACCACCACCACGACCGCATTCGGGATATCGACGACGTTGATGACGAAGAGGAACGTGCCTTCCGCCTCAAAGTCCAGGCTAGCTTCTCACACACTCGTCCCCCGTCGCCGCCTCGCACTGCGCATGCCTGGCCCGGCGCCTTGTTCCGCCGACGAGAGAAGTACGTCGATGAAGCGTTTGAGGCGCGCGAGCGAACTAAGTCCCCGCCTCGGCGTCGAGTGTCGTTCTGGGATGATAAGAAGGTGGATGTAGGCAAGGAGGAAGATGACGAGGAGGAGAAGTGGTTCAGGTACAGGCGCGTGAAGAGGACGCGGACGCAGGAGTGGAGGCCGCTTAGCGGGTGGAGGAGGGGATGAGGTCGGACGATGATTTGGAGTTTCTGGCGCTACGGAGTTGACTGGTTTTGTTGTGCTTTGTCGTTGTGTTGAGGATCGGGCGCGCACTGGCTGGGGTTTACATGTTGGGTTTGCTTTGAACGGAGTTTCGACGTCCCTGTTTGAGTGAGAGATGGCAATTTGCACGATACCCGACGCAGGAGGATGCCTGTCTAGTAGTAATACATGAATACCACGGTCGCAATATAATTCTACAAGCACGATTTCTGAAGTGAACCCATGCCATGTCAACGTAGCAATACTTCATTACGCGCCAGCTAAAACTAATATAGACTGGCTGCCATCCAATCCAAACTCATCCAGACCACACGCAGACAATCTCAAAGGGATTTCTTGTTACCAATACTTGCACACAAGGAGACCTAAGCCTGTCCGCTCACAATGCCTGCTCTTGATACCGTTCCCCAATCCTACCACCTACCTTCCATGCCCCAAACCAGCGACTATCTGTATTATCCATGCAAGCGCGCCGATCAGCAACGTGTGGAAAAAGACGTCGAAACAAAGCGATATAACGCGAAAAGATTTCGTAAAAAAACACGGGTCCGCGAGCGACGAAGTGTGCTGCCAACTCACGACCAAGGTGCATTCCCCCAAACAACAACACCGTCTTCACTCCGTGTCCCCAGCCGCTAGCCCAGGAAGTTCTGAGTCTGTTGCTGCTGTCCTGGTCGTGGGAACACGCTCGTTGTGGGCACCTGATCAAGGCTCATGCCACCCATCGTCCCCTGACCTGTACTTTGCCAACCCTGGCCAGTTTGCTGATTCACAAATGCGCTTTGGCGGAATGGGTTCGTACTCCCCGTGGCGTTTACTGTGAGACCGCCTTGTGCGAATGGTGAATTCTGGGGGGATGGTTGTCTTGCAAATGGGTTTGTGCCAGTAGGCATGGGTTGTAGCGGCTGCGATGGTTGTTGTTCAGGTATTGGCGCAAAGGGCGACGACTGAATAGTGGGCATGGCGTATGGTGATGAGCTAACTGGCGGCTGACCTTGTTGCTGGAAGCCCGTGCTGTGCTTCGCGAAAGGATTCGTGGCTGAGCGGTTCAGCGAACTTGCGCCTGTGGGGTTATTGAGGAGCCCTGGTTCGACTGCACCAGTCATGTTTGGCAGCACTGATTGACGGAACGGATTAGTAGAAGTTTGCTGCGATTGTAGTGGCTCTGCGATAGTGGGAAGCTGCATTTGCTGCTGCTGTGAAAAATCCGGAACGCCGTTTTGAGGTATGGACCCCAGAGTGTTCTGCGGACTGAATGTTTGCGGAGTGTAGCCACCAAATCCAGCGCCTGTGAATTGAGGCTGCAGTTGTGGCATCTGCGCCTGCGGTTGTACCTGGGGTTGCATTTGGGGTTGCATTTGGGGTTGCATCTGCTGTTGCATTTGGAACGGATTCGTGGCTTGTGTGTTTTGTGACATAAGAGGTTGTTGCTGCTGTGCAAAACCTATGTTCGCTGTTTGTTGCGGCACTTGAAAGCCATGCTGCTGAAAGTCTGGTTGTGGAAATCCTGTCTGTTGCGGATACTGTTGTATCGGTGCCTGGGTAGACATGGTTTGCTGATTATCTTCAATCGACGCGAACAAGTCGATCAATGGCGCATTCTGGTTCACGATGGGCTTTGGAGCTGCTGCCGAAGGTTGACTTGTAAACGCATTTGTTGATGTCGCGGGCTTCGGATCCTGATTCTTTGAATTTCCATTCGTAATCTTCCCGCCGTTCTTCTTGGCCTCCTTCTCGGCTATGTATTGTCGTCGATTGGTTTCAAAGTCTTTGTCATTCAGGTACTCTTCCAGGGAGGCTGCCAGACTCGTTGGTGCATGTTTGATCTTGGGAATTTCAAGTCTCGTCGAGTGCTCATGTGACCTCGCCAAGCTGAGATACTGCACGACTGCTTCGGTTTGTTTCACAAAGATGCGATATATGGCAAGGGAACGCGTTGCATCCGGTTTCGATAGTTCGAAGTAATGCTCTGCGCCGTTAGCATGGCGTACAGGTATGCAGCGCCGAACATCTCACCTAAAATGTTGATGGTGCCCTCGTTCATGACGTGGAAGAGCACCAACAAATCCATAGTGAGCAATCGGAAAGAAGTCATTGTTATTTCGTTCTCCGGCTCGTCATCAAATGGCTACTCGTGTCAGATTTGCCTTCAGTCCTCGTGTGCGCGCGTAACTATCATACCTGGCATTTGAGCAAGTATCTTATCTGCTCTTGTACGCTCTCTGCCTCCCGGAGCAACCCCTTGTCAACGCTCAGTCGCTTGAGCCGACCCTCGCCGCCGCGCACGTAGTCCACTCTTGTTGAGCCATATTCGATTGCGCGCCGTAACAGATATTCCGAGTATGTCCGTATGTTATGGCCTTGTGTCTGAACTGTTTGCGCGCGTCGTCAGCAATATCTTCTAAGCTTGTGAGCCATTACGGTCTTTGAACGTTCCACTAGCTACATGATATCCGAATTAGGAGAGCATCTCGCCAGATGTCCACACGCGGCGCAACTAGCACATCTCCCCCTTAACACGCCGAATGGGGCTGGATCTACGTACCCTCAGTAAACGAATTGATGGCCAATTTCCTGTGCGGGTTCTGTGCCAGATATTTGAGCGTGACTTCAGGCTCGCCTTCTCTTATCATAAGATGTACGATGATCAAGCTCTTGAACACAACGGTCCATGTGGAGTCGCGCAGGCGGTTCGTCAGAGCTCGAAAGATCTCGCCAACACCCGCTTCGCCGGCGTGTGTCGCGACCAAGATGTGTTCGACATATTTTGATTTCGGGGCAGCAAGCTGTACGGGTAGTCAAGTTAGCGCATTGTATCCAACGATTGACATTGCCGGTGAAGCATGTCGTAGAGGACTGGGGAGGCGGAGGCATACCTTGACCTTGGTGCCACCCTTCACGCTCTTTTCGAAGGAGCTCGCCATGGGTCCTGGGAGGTGTTGTGGTTGGGCGACGGGTTGCCCGGTTGGGCCGCTTGCGATGGGTGCTGTTCCAGAGGCCGGATTCGCGGGTGGTGACTGCGACGGTCGCGTCTATGGGAGCATTACGGCGGGCGGGAAGAATGGAGGGCGTGTCTATCAATACGTGAAGCTGGCAGTCTGGTGGCCGAGAGAGGAGAGTTGCTGATTACCTAGTACGGGCCGGAGTGGAGCGCTGGAGATGAATGCACGTCTCGCATGCTGGCGGTGGTGATCTAGCTTGATCCACGTCATGCGCGAAGCTTGAGCGAGCTCAGGGTCCACCCCTCTAAACAAAATCTACGACACGGAAGGAAGCTTGCCAACAACACACAAACAGTCACCATGCCCGACTCACCCCCACCCGAGGAGCGCAAGAAGCTCGACGCTGAGGCCAAGGCCAAGGAGGATGCCGAACAGGCTGCGCTGCCCTACAAATGGGAGCAGACCATTAAAGATGTCGACATTACCATCATCATTGATGCGAAGTACAAAGGAAAGGACTTGGACGTCAAGATCGGCAGGAACGCGCTCAAGGTGGCCATCAAGGGCCAGGAGCCTTTCATAGATGTACGTTTCATTCTCCCTCACATGAAACAAACCCCTCTAACGCATGCTTCTACAGGGCGAGCTGCCCCATGCCATCCGCGTCGACGACTCTACCTGGACCCTCACATCCACATCCGCCGGCAAAGAGATCGCAGTCCACCTCGACAAAGTAAACCAGATGGAGTGGTGGCCCCATGTCATCACCTCCGCCCCCAAAGTCGACACCAGCAAGATCCAGCCTGAAAACAGCAAATTGGGTGACCTAGACGGCGAGACGCGTGGCATGGTCGAGAAAATGATGTTCGATCAACGCCAGAAGGAGCAGGGCAAGCCCACGAGCGACGAGCAGAAGAAACTGGACATTCTTGAGCAGTTCAAGCAGCAACATCCAGAGATGGACTTTTCAAAAGCCCAGATGGGTTGAACGACGGTCAGAAGGAAGGGGATGAGTCTGCGGGGATGACTGATAACGAGATATGAGAACCATGAGAAATGATACCAGACGTATGAGAACCATGGAAAACGAAGTAAGGCGTGGACTTGGGAGTACTGGCTGCCCATGTGTCCGTGCTTACTAGATCATGAAGTAAAGGACATACTGGCAGCGGTGCGGATGAGAGAGAACTGCGTTTGCAGACGATCAAACTCTTTTACCTTGATACAATCAAACTATCTCGACCAAGTTTGTGCGTCTTCAATTTGTCAATGGTCAAATATTGAGATGCCCGTCATAACCTCCAATACAAATAGCAAAACCAGTTCTGTTCCCAGGAATGCTATGTTTGAGCTCATAGAAACTCTGCACAAAGAGAACAGGTTGCCACATGCTGATATGAAGGAGATCTACTTGGGACATGCTATGACAAGGAGCTTGGGAGTGAAACAGGCAGAATGTAGGGTGTGCACAACCGTGTAGTCAATGTAGACGGAATCGCCCATGACGCGTCTGCGACTCCGTCATGGACAACAATGAATACTTCATTGGGAGCCAGCGCAAACGAAGTAAACGGCACTTCTCTGGCGAACTACGTCAGTCCGTCAACCCAGCTGCACAGCAACAACGCATGTCAATCCAAGGATGAACGCCCGCAAGCTTGTACCAAGGAATATACCAGTATGCTGAAGTGGACACCGCTACGACCTCGGGTTGCAGGATCAGCTGGACTTCTGGAACAACGTGGTCAATACCCAGATCGAGGCTTGACTACTTGTCGAACTTACGCGCCTCCGATTTCTTATACCTAACGATCTGTTCTATGGAGGGTTGAAGTATGTTTTCTCTCATCTCCACAAACGAATATGAGCAGCTAACAATCGTAATCTTTAGATACCTCTCGTTCGCCTGATCGCGGCTGGTGAAGACACACCTGACAGCATCGCTATGTTTCTCGGGCCCTCATGGAAAATCAGCGCCGCCGCACTACACAAAAGATGGCGACTCGAAGCCCTTGCGCTCCCAGTCTTGCAACCCGATCATCCGAATTTTGAGGAGAGAATGCAGTTGTACAAGAACCTGCCAAGGTGGACACTGAGGGAGCTGGGTACGAGCGAGTAGGCCTGGTTGGAGGCGTATGGAAAAGAAACGCCGAAAATATCCAGAGAGACCGTGAAAGGTTCGTAGAATCGATGGTCATCTACATGGGAAAGAGCTCCTCGGCTGGGGAACAGGCTTACTCATGCGTTTTCCGACCCAAAAGGCAAGAGCTTCCTTGTATGCTCTGACCTGCAACTTTCTCTTCCACGATTACATTGTCAACGCCCCACGCGACAGTGTGCCACCCTGCCGTTTTTACCCACCCTCGTCTACCATCGCTTCATATTCCATCGCTTTCAAACTGTACCGTAGCTACACCATCACTTCGCAAAGATATCAATATGGCGAAGAGCCGGAGAAAGAACACATGTCGAGGCGGAGAAAAAGCTAGGGAAACGCAGCGAGACGAAGAGCAATATGAGTCTGCAGTGGAATTCCAACCTCAACATGAGCCTCAGGTCAACCCTCACAAAAAACAGCGACTAAGCGAATCTGGCGGTGGAGGAGCATCCATCTCAGATGATACGAGCAATACCCTCCGAAAAGTAGACAGCGAGGTTCTGGTGCCGGAAGTCCTTGGGCCCCTGTCCAATTTGGCCTTCATACAGATACCGTGGCCATACGACGCGGACAAGGCACCGTGGACTATCTCTGAATTTTGGTACCGCTCGGCAATCTTCAAATCGTGTCTGAAAGGTTCTGACGACTTCCGAGCATTATGCGAGCAATGGGTACCTGTACTGAAAAGCATATGCGAGCAAGCCACAGCAACCGCTAAACAAGAGCAACAAACGATGACAAAGGACCTCGAGTTTCTCAAGACCGCAATTGCAACGACAGATAGTCTAGAAGACGTGGTGTGGCCGGTTTATGACAATGGAAGACCGCTCTCACGCCGAGAGGTCCAGGAGCTCATGGTGGACTAGGAAATCGCCCTCGAGCGGAGCTACACGGGGTCAGCGGTCCAGGATTGCTCGCCGGTGTCGCAATTACTCAACTTGCTGAGGACTCAAACCTCGAACGATGTTGAGAAGCAGAGGGCGCAGTTGGAAAGCGACATGGACATCGTTCAAGGGCGTCTGACGAATCTTATGACTCTGTGTAGGATGATTGTGGCGAACCGACGCTACGGAGTTGCTATCATCAATCGAACAAAACACATCATCACTCATATCGATAACGCGATAGGCGACCAGCTTAGGGAGGCATGCAAATTGCACGGTTAGTACTGCCCCAGACCCTATACCGTCCTCTCTAATCATCGCAGCTCGGGTGGATCGTAGATCTTTGCCGGCACTCTCCGGTCGTACTTTCGAGGAACTGCAGGCGGAGTACGACGAGCTGCAGTGGCGGATGAGCCTATTGAGAGAGGTAATGGAAGAGGATATCACTAAGGAAGTGACGGCAGAAGTTTCGTCGCCATGATAGCTGGAGTGTTCTTATCTACAAAGCTGACTGTCCTCAAAACATCATCGTTTGTTGTTTGGCAAGTTTGAAGTACTCTCAAGTCATCCACCCTCATGTATCAGCTACGTAAGGGAGTTGTAGAGCAGGTGTATACAACGACTTCCCATGATGATGACCACCATCGTGCCCCACAACTACTAATACCTCCTATCACACCGCGGTCTTTATTCTTGACTTTTACTGTCTGACATGTCAAGACGTTATACTATGTCTCGACAAGTCCACACCATGTTTCCGAAGCACCCCGCTCTCTATTTTCCAGCTCCAACTTACGTCAAGCTGTCACCCTCCTGTAGCGGCATTGTACACCATGTAGTATGCGCATCACATGGTGTTGACATAGTGTAGCTGGTGGAGTATGGAGAATTTGAATTGTACTGAGGTTTCGGGGGCATAGGTGAGAAGGTCTTGACTTTGGAATGAACGCTGTGGTGAGGAAGCTTCATCTCGAAGTAAATGCACTGCTCATAATAGAAAAAAGTGGTTAGACTAACAACAGCGTATAGTCTTGCGTAGTGTGGGTTTCAGTAGTAATTTCCAAAGACGCAAAGCAGCAGCGTCGCTATCCAAGAACGCGTTCATAACATACAACAAACCCCATTCACATACCACGAAACTCCACAAATATCGACCAAACTAGTTGACTTGGTCACAAGACACCTTCTTATCTCGTCACGCCAGTCGCGTGTTCACGTGCCCATCACTCGCTACCAAGCTATTTGAACCCTTGAAACACCCACGAACGCCTTCTCCTCACCATCCATCCACTACTCGCAATTACAAACAACCATTGCATCGCCTCGACATCCCTGTCTTCCCAAAACTAAAAATACCTCTCCGTTTCGCCTACAACGTCACCGAAATGCCATCCGCCGATTCCAAAGCAAACATCACCAATGTCAATGCGGCAGCCAAGGACGCTGGACTTCACCACTTCAAGAACTTTCTCGAATCGTATGGATTACGGATTTGGAATGATGATGATGTGCAGGAGGGAAAGGCTATCTTGAGGGGTATGGGGTATGGCGTTTAGAAGAGTGGCGTGGTCTTGGGTGTGAATGTGGGATTAGGATGGAGCGATCTCGGCTGGAGCAAGGTAGAAGACGTACACGGCAGTCCTCGGAGATACGTCGAGGACCGATTGACGAGATGAACTTTTGTACGGAGCTCAACCTCCGAGTGCATCAAATCGACAAACATACAAATACGCTGAGGCCTGGAAAGCAGTGGAATTTCGATGGGATTAACAGAGGATACTGTATATGAGTATCACCAATGAAACTCTCGTGGGCTGTGGATGAGTCACGCCAATGTCACTGCGAAACTACTGGGTAAAAAGCTGAAGAAGAGACATCTCCCAAAGTATTATGTGGCGGCTTAATCAACCTCGGTCTTATGACTGTTTCGCCGTCCGCCGATTCCATCGCCAGTGTCAACGCGGCAGCCAAGGACGCTGGGCTTGCACTAGAGTACCTCGTCGGTGTATTTAACAATGGGTTGGGTAAAAGTAATTTCTGAATAAGAGTAGATTTGCTGTTTGACTCTGTGTCTAGCTGAATCTACCCTGAATTATGAGTAGTCTACACTTATACTAAGATGTTTGTCTACTTTATCACTCTCGAGTTACTACTATATAGAAAATCGTGAGGTAAAGAAAAAGGTAAAACAAGTATTCATGCTGATTGTACAAGCAGATCGACATAACACGGTAAGAACCTAGTATAGTAATTCAGTCTAGAAGCTAATACCCAGCCCCTCTACACACAGTAAAGATAAGCAAGGATACACAGTAACGGTAACAGAGAGTCGATCAGCCGTCTTTTAACGACTAGCTGCTGAATGTACCAATGCGGACGCGTGTTCGAGAGTTCAGGCGGCCATTGATCGAAGTTTGGTTCGGCTTTGGGTCGTGAACCGTGATTGAGTCGGGAAAATTCTTCGATCGACCAGTAGCGTATGTATGATAAGACCTTGAAATAATGATTCTTAAATACCCACTTTGATTCTAAGTACATTGAGACAATAAGTAGTGTTGTAGATAAGTTCAAATAGCTCCTTTAGAGTTCAAAGTCGCTCGTTGTAGACTGTGCGCTACTGCTAAATCGCAAATTTCTAACTATGCACCCAAGCCAGGCGGGGGGTGGTACTACTCAGGCGGATCAGGATTGGGCGAATGCACGTGTCGATGGATATGACGTCGTGTTTGGCATAGCCACACGCCACGTACATATAACACGTACTTCCTGCTGTCACTCTCGAGTCCAAAGTGTTCTCCTTACGTTGCACCTGACTTCTCTCTACTTCCGCACTTCATCCACAAACCACAGCAACTCTGATCAAATCGTCATCAATGGCCGCTCAAGTCCCTAACAACAACCCATCATCTTCTTCACAAGACAGCTCGTCAACCTCAAATCCACGAAGCAAAGCTGTAGAAGACGCCTTAGCTTGGGCTGCTGCGCACAAAAACGACCCACCGCATCGCAAAAAGATCGAGCGAACGCCTGGAGATGGGCGTAAGAACCATGGAGGACCGATCCGGATTACCGCGGAAGACGGCGTCTTAACTGAATATGGCAAGAAGGTGGAGCAGGAGCGACTGGCTAAGTTGGCTGCCACCAACGAGAACGGGGGAGAGAAGCAAGCAGAGTCTTGCTCCTGAACAGCCTGTTGTGAGTGAGAGCTGCGTGGCTGACCCCATCACCGGCGATGTTATTTACGTATGTAGCTACTGTCATGGTATACTTCACAATCTTACTCAACAATAATTTGGTCATACCCAAAGCTGGAAAGCAGGACATAACATGTGGCTCTTTCGAGGGGGCGTAATTGCAGTGGAACAATGGAAACGGCTAGAATTCAAGTTGTGAAGGTGGATATCGGAAGCAGTTCATACACGTTAATTCAGCTTTTGTTTCAGCTATCAAGTAGCATCCTCGAGACTACCTCGGAGGAGAATGAGTGAGCTACCTGTCAAAACCTTTTTACGCATGGATATATATACGTGTGAAGTCCAAAACACACACTGGCAACTCGAACGAGCTGCCTAGCGGGCGAACTATCATGCCATCATTCAAGGTCCTGTGTACTTGATATCCACTTCATTATCGCCAACGATAGTTCCAGTGGCCAAGGTGGTGCCAGTGTCCACCAAGTCGAGCGTGGTACCCCCTGTGAGGTAATATTGGTATCCGCCGGAGTCAGCAGCGGAGCAGTCAGTGAAGATAACTTCCCCAAAATCGGCGAGGGTAGTTCCTGGTGCTCGCTCTATCACCCACTCAGCGTCGATACCCGTTGCATCAGAATCCTCGTCCGGAGAGTAGAACACGGGCGTGTTATATGACTTATTGGTGTTTCTGTTGACGAAGGCGGCCTCCGCGGCAGTACCACTCTGGATGACTGTGACTGTGATGGACACAACTATGTCGTATCGTCAGCTACTATTCGAAAATGTTGGCCTGTAGAATGATCATAGTACTCACCGTCGCCCGCGCTAGCTGTGAAGTCGCTGGCGGATATAAAATTGACGGTATCTGGATACCATTCATAGAACGCCGTATAAGTGACAGTTCCATCTGACCCCTTAATAGCATCGAACCCAGCTTGAATGACCCTGTTCGTGTTGATTCCATCGATCCCGATCCAATACGAGACTTGTGTGCTCGAAGCCGCATCGCTAAGATCGGGCATCTTGGGAGCTATATCATCCGAGTTAGCCAAGAACGAAAATATGCGTGCGGTCCTTTGGATCGAATGAAACATTCATCGTAGCAGGTACGAGATGTGGCGATAGTAATGGTATAGCAGAAAGAGATGATGATTCATGTAGGGAATGTCAGGACAAGTCTTACATCCATACACGAAGGCGAATGCGACGTCCGTCCCAGCAGTGATGTAGGCTCCCGCCTGACCGTCGGAATCTTTACGCTTGCCCAGAGTGACGTTACGAGAGCCTAGCGGCGATGCTGAAGCAGTCACCGCAAGGAGAATTGAGCTAAGAATCTTGGTGAAATGCATGATGGCAGCAGTGCCACGGTTCGTGGTTGATGTTCGAGGGAGGGACGTATCGAGCAGCCGGGATGCAACACCAGCAACATCTCTGGATGTTTATACCTCAACTAGACCGGTCAGGCCTGGATAGTCTGGTGGATGGTCTGATGGATGACTGTATCAACAACATTGTGGCGCAGTCGTTCGCGGGGCGTTGATCGAGCCACGCCTCCTAGACGATGGAAAATCTTAGGCGTGTGTTGAAAGTCTCCAACCATGACCGATAGAAAATCGACTCAAGACGAAACAGGGTTGTTTGAGCAGTTCTGACAGAACCCAAAATAGAGCTAGAGACTAGGTTTCACGAGCTATATTTAACGTGTTACAGCATATCCTAGTTTTGGGGGCTGACCAGGCGTCCACCATTCTTAATTTTACTGTCTTTACTCGCCCAAATGCAAGTCTAGTAAGAATTACAGTTTGACAGTCTGATCTACAAGATAGAGGATTCGAAGGGTTCATGTTCAGGGGATGCGGTCTTTGCTAAGCAATGACGTTGCGGTCGCGGGATCAAGCGAGGCGCTAGGAATACGTTCCGGTCTTCTCATGTCGGCTCTCCTCACTCAGCTCTCCTCACTCAGCGCATGCCAATCTGGTACGACGGAGGTCGGTGAGTCGGAGTGAGTAATCCGTTATCTGATGTACCGTGATGTGCGTGCCGCTACCCAGGCAGATCCTGGAATACCCATTGGTCACTCGAAACACTCAGTTTCAACGACGATCGCCTGCAGTATCAAACACTGACCACGACTTGACATCGCATCCACACACCAGATCCTGTAGTCGCATTATCTAGAATCAGGGATCCCATGAGCAGGGAGCGTCCCTTGGGGCCGTAACAGTATCAGCTCCTAGCCACTTTTAGTTCTACGGCTCGATGTTGTTTCACGAAATACTGTCAGAGACACAAATAGATCACCGGCGTACGTAGGATCGCGCTCTCTTGATTTCACCAATCTCACTAATGAGTGTTAGAAATTGATGCAGCAAGAAAGTCGATTTGCTTGGTACCAGTTCGTACACTTCTTGGCGAGAACCATTCGCCAAACATGCCTACAGACTGACTATGATGTGTACGTTTGTGAAGCGAATGGTCACTCTCGGGAGAACCGTGATTTCGAAGATTACTCATTCTGGAGCAGAGCAGGCCTATTGTCTATGAAGCTTGGCCTGCACTACATCGTCGATGTGACACATGGTGACCTGATAGGCAATGCCCGTTTGGCCTGATCTTCGACTCTTGCTGATGAGTGAGCAGACTGTGAGCGGACTTCGGACGAGGGGTATACAATTTAAAGCCTGACACGCAGACGCAGTCTTCAGCTGAGTAAACTCAAAGTAGAGCATGGCCGCAGCGATCAAGCAAGACCCACATCCAAACGAATCGTAGTAACTCGCATGTGTTTCCAAAAACAGAAGCTGTGATCCACTCTACCCGTTGTGATACTCAGTAGCCTGCGGGGCGCACGGATCGGCATTCGAAACTTCTCTCCCTGCGCAGGAGTCTTGAGACAAGAACGGTCACAATTTATCGCTGCCTTATCTCTTATATGTGTATGTGATGCCCTTGAAACCCTGTTCAGAAAAGGCCGTTCATATCCCATACTCATACAACCATCCAGGTCTTGTATCTGGGCAGTGAACCAAATTGAGGTCCTCTCGACCTACATACTGCCATCATGGCATTTCCTACATTAATTCTTGGGGTCGTCTTATTCGGTGCATATGCACTATACAAGTACTTGAATACATCTCGTTGTAACAAGATTCCAACTGGTTTGAAGGAACTACCTGGTCCAAAAGGTATGTGACCACATTTCAACGTACCTGGTATATCCTGAGAATACAACTGACTTGAGATCGTCAGGTTATCCTTTCTTGGGTTCAGCGCTTGAAGTTCCCGAGAAGAACGGCTTCATCAAGTTCGCAGATTGGGGCAAAGAATACGGCCCTATCTACCAGGTCAACTTGGCCGGATCCAATCACGTCTGGATATCTTCAGACCATATCGCTAGGGACTTGTTGTCCAAGAGGGCAGCCATCTACTCCGATCGACCACATATCCCTGCCCTGATTGACGACAACCGCTCGAGCGCACAATACCTTCCTCTGCTGAGCAGAAATGATGGTTGGACCCGTCAAAGAAAGTTCGCAAGCGTAATCATGCGCGAATCGGAGAAGGTCCAATTCCATCACTATCCTGAAATGGAGGCAAAACGAATGCTAGTCGAGCTACTGGACGACCCGGATCGATACAATCAAGTCCTGGAGTCTTTTATATCTCGTGTTACCTGTCGTCTGGCTTGGGGTCATAGCGAAGCCAGTGATGAACTCAAACAGCGTGCGCGCGAACTCCTTATCGGCGTCTCTCCTACTGGGTCTCTGGCCAATAAGCTACCATTTCTGATGGCTCTTCCTGACTGGCTCTCCCCAGCAAAAGCATGGGAGCGGAGGCGCGCTAAGACTGAACGAACGTTCTTTCAGACCATGCAGGCTCAGGTCGAGAAGGATATCCAAGGGAAAGAAGCACCTCTTTCGTGGATGAAAATCTTTCTGGAAAATCGCAGCAAATGGGGCTTCAACTCCGACCTCGAGGGTGCATACGCGGTTGGGATGCATGGTATTGCAGGTGCTCTCACAATCGCTGCTCCAATGCAGACCTTCTGTCTAGCGATGACACACTATCCACAATACCTGCCAATGTTACATGAAGAGCTGGATCGCGTCTGTGGAGACCGTTTACCTGTTCAAGGAGACCGTCCGAACCTACCTTTTCTTCGGGCCATCATTCGCGAATGTATGCGCTGGCGTCCACCTGTCCCGACGGGTATCCCCCATTACCTGTCGCAGGACGATGAATACAATGGCTACCACATTCCCAAGGGTAGCACCATCCACCCTCTCGAATGGTAAGTTGTCCCAACTCGAAGACACTGTGCTCAATTGGCTAATGAGGAGTTCACAGGGCAATCGCGCGTGATCCTGATATGTTCCCTGATCCCGAGACCTTCAATCCCCTCCGGTGGATCAAACCGGAGTACCCATCTTATCGAGAACCTCTTACTCAGTATCCCACCATCATCAACTCGACACAATTTGGCTACGGCCGGAGACTATGTCAAGGCCAGTCGGTAGCGGACGAAGACTTGCTTGTCGGAATTGGATCCATCGCGTGGTTATTCAACATCAATCGATCATCAGAGAGCACAAACACATCATCCTTGCAATTGCCAAACGGAATTGGCATGAATGAGAAGGCTTCCATTTCCAGCGAAGAGCTCAATGCAGGCATTGGAACACAAGAACCAACAATGGAGCACACCATTCTCTCCAAATACATCTACCCCGGATCTCGTACAGAACTCAAGAAGCAGAAGCCGGCGCAACCCGTCTACAAGCCCCTAGAATGGGGCGATGTTTCCCAGAAACCTGCCGACGCTTCTCTAGACATGACAATCCTGCTCATCGCAAAGCCAGTTCCATTCACGTTCCAGCTCAAACCCCGTGATGCGGAACGGGCTACCAAGATCCGGAATCTGTTCGGTGAGGGCGTCGAGCGCGGCGACTACAAGGATAGCCGCGAGTACTGGGGCCCAAACCAAGGGCGGAATAAACCGCTTGGTTGGGGCAAGGTATGAGATATGCACAGCATGCTGACTGCTGACTGCTGCTGATCGGCGACCCTGCAGCAGGGCTTAGCTGCCGTACACCAGTGGGGACCCGGAGACGCAGCCCCGGGCGTTGATCAGGTGCCAGGGTTTTACCCTTCCTTCGTTCTTACATGCATGGCCAAGGCGTTGATTGCTACCCTTTTGATTATTGTTGAGCCTCCATGAGTAGATCTCGTCGCGTTTCGTTCGTTCATTTTGTGGCTTGATTAGGCATTTCGTTACTCGTCTGGATTTTCATACCCACCTAGAAGTTTAGTTTTAAATCACATACTTTCCCACAATGCAGTTTGGACCCAGACAAGTGACCTAATCACAACCATGTGCTGAGAAGCTATGATTAACATCTGTACTCGAACGTTATCTCCAATCGACCGATGTGATGAGTTTGTTAAGCGGTTGACACTCCAAGGTACTGTTCTGGGTAGCACCGACAGTTCAGCCTCTCAAATATGTGCAGCGATAGGTGGTGCCAATAGTGTGCCACTGCGTTAGGAGTGGCAGTCGCCTCATGCCCGCCAGCGCGGTATGACACAACAGAGTGAAAGGTATTTCCACGTGGTCCATTGCAATCCAACACATGTCCGTGCACATCTCCGCAAGCGCCGAACCTCCGACATGAACTTCCCGTCCATCGGACAATCCATCGATCAGCATCACCAGGCCGCCAAACCCCACCACGCTCAGTTTCCGAACCGCCAAACCGCCAAAATGCTGCCCCGCGCACTCCTCGCTCCCTTGCGCCAAACCCTCCTCGCCCGCCCCGCGCTCCCCACCCGCTGCCTGCACACCCACACCCACACCACCGCGCGATCCACACCCCAACGACCCAGCATAACGAGTCTCGTCGCGCGATTCAATGGCTTGCGGGTACAACCACTATTGCAGACGCGCGGGATGAAGGTGCGCAGCTCGGTGAAGAAACTGTGCGATGGGTGTAAGAGCGTGAGGAGGAAGAAGGGCCGATATGTGTATATCATCTGCAGCAAGAATCCGAAGCATAAGCAGAGGTGAGTTTGGGCTTTGGTGGTTTGGGTTGAGAGTGGGGGTTGAGCTAATTCGGGGTTAGGCAAGGATGAGCGTGAGAAGTGATGGATGTTGAGAAGATTGCTGAGTCGTGAGATGGTGGATGAGGGTTTGAATCGAAGAGGAGGATTTGTATCATATGTATACACACCGAAAGGCATCGAAGGCGTTTGGGCACAGTCAAGTTGTAGGAAGATCACCGCTACAACGTCACATACCCAGCATTTGCAAGAATGGGGAACAACACAACTCGAGTTCATATTCATATCCATTGGCATTACTTCGTGACCTACTTTGTCTTGAGACTCCGAATTATCTCTGCCCCAGAGGCCGGCCTATGTGCCTTCCCAGTTTTCTCCTTTGTTCGCAAATCATCAAGTCATACTCCCACCACTCCGGCCCGCTCCGACAAGCCCCGCCATTTCCAACAGCTGTCTATCCGCCTCCATATCTCCGGTTCCAAGATTGATCCTTCGCCTTGCCTCTGCCTCGCGCTCCTGCCATGCCCACTCCTTCCTCTGAGCCTCAGCGATCTCATCACCGCCACATCCCCACACCTCCAGTCTCTCGATCTCAAAACGATCCTGCCAATCCTTGCCCTTTCGACACGGTAGTTTGCTTGGATGGAAGGATCCGCCTCCTTCAGCAAGGTGCGTGAAGATACCAAACTCAAGCGCGTCATCGAGGTGCAACGACACTGGTCCAGGACGGAAAAGAGAGTGTGATTGCATGTGAGCCGATTGGTGTGGAACCGGGGTGCCGAAGCCCAGACCCGCCGGATGAGTGGGCGACTTGTTGAAGTAGACGTAGTCGTGGCTGAAGTCTGAGGCGGAGAAGACATCGTGGGTAGGTGACAATTGGAACAGTTTCGCCGTCGAGTCACCGAAACAGGTTTTACCATGGTGTTTCCACTGTGTGGGTATGTATGCACCGTAAGTGAGCGTCTGGTTCTCGGCGGTCTCAGATATGCTGTCTGGGAAGCGTTTGGGAGGGATCATATCCTGAAGAGCGCGTTCACGGGTACTCGATGGTGTCGACGGAAGGAGACGACCTGAGACTAGCAGGATGGTGGGAGCCCGCCAATTGAAGCACTGCTTTTCGAAAGATCCCATGCTGAAGCCGTGTGTATTGCCGCTGTATAAGGGGCGCAGACGTCGGAACAGATTGCTGCCTTTGATGAAGAAAGACAGCTGGCTAAGAAGTGTTAGGCTGAGGATGTCGCCCGGGTTGCGCAGAATTGGCTCTGGGTCTGCTACAGGTTTTGGTGGAGGTATGACAGGAAGCGCTTCTGCTGTGGGAGATGTCGTGCTGGACTTGCGTCGTTTGGAGAGATCAAAGTCCTTCGCAAAGAGGAAGTGTTCGAACAGCGGGTTTAGGCCGTCAAACACATAGGGTAGAGAAGCGGATATGACGGTGTTGAAAGTACGATACGTGACGCCTGGGTGCTTTTCAATGCCGAATGAAGAAACGATCACATTGGCAACCTCTCTCAACTCCTCAACGCGATCATCGGACATCTCTGGGGCCAGTGTAGAAATACTCTGCTGCGCATCTATCGGCGCAATCAGAAGTAGTAATTCAACCAGCTTGAGAAGATTATCCGTTGGGATCATCGAGTGCTGAATATGTGACTGTTCGCCGTGCCTGAAAGTCTCGAGAGCATCCATAGACTCGAGTGCTGCCAGCACCAGTTCGTCGTCCTCTTCTTCCTGGCCATCTTCCTCATCCCCTCCTGGCGCATCGATCGCAAAACCAAGATTACTGCTCGATCCCTTCGTCCCTCCAGACTTTGATATATCGTTCTCTGTCTCTTCCAAGCTCGGCCTTATGCCATTGTCGTATATGGCCATGCTCCTGTAAAGCTCCCTGAGCCAGAGTTCACGTCCCCTCTTCTTGACAACTGCTCCGTATCTCTCGGTAAGGATAGTCACAACCTTGAGAAGTGCCTCATGTGTAAGGATAGCCGGTGCTTGACTGGCAAATGGGAATGCGCCCAGGTAGCTAGCCATCTGAAAGACGACTGAACCCACGCCCAGCGCATCTGGAAGCTCGAGAAAACGGCATAGTGTAGCTTCGCTCCAGTATCGCACCCCGGATTCAGTGTCGGCAAGCGAGCGGAACACAGAATTGAAGCAGTAGAGTTCGAGGGGGGAGAAGCTCTTTTGCGCAAAGCGTTGGGCGATGGTGTAGCTAAGCTGCTCTGGCGGGTGTCAGTACAGAGAAGTCTGTTTGCGCTGCAATGAAGAGAGGCGAGACGTGCGCACCGAGAGTCAAGTGTGGATCGGCATGGGAAGTTCCCTGACCCATTCTGGCAATAATAGCTTAGACAATCTTGCGTGACTCGGTTTGGGCGCTGTCGCGTTGTTGGTGATGCGGGCGGCGATGACGGCATGCTGATCGATCTATCGATACGCCGTCGAAAATCACCCCATCGCGGTATCGATCGTGCCTCTCGGTCACTGTGAAAGCGGGAAGTAGGCTATATTCTTTGTGGCTTCTACAAGCCGCAAAACTACACAATTGAAAGTTTTTTAATGTGCACGCAAGGCGTATACTGCTCTAAATCCTTCCGCTGCACCCTGGTTCCTGGTATTTCGAGAGCGTGCATCATCATTACCATCGTCACTTACTATATCTGTTTTTTGTATGTGTTAAGAAGAGTCAATTGTGTTTCCCATAAAGAGACTAATGACCAAATCTTTCGCTCAGAGGGACTTGACAAGATTGGAATATCTACATACGATTTTATTTTTCTCGCCAGCTACAGTCTGCCCAGCAGAATTTCGATGTATAAGCTTAAGACTCCTGGCGTGCAGTTACAACCAACCAATATCGCATCCAAAAAGTTAGGTCCGTCTTGTGAGAGAGCTTCCTCAAACATTGCCTGCACAACGGATCAAGTTCCGCGCTCCCGGGTTGGCGGATCATGTTCTAGTTGATAGAGCAATGCTTGTTTAGCGTTCAGCCGCCTTTCACTTGGTTCCTCGCCCCAATTTCTGGCTATATTCTTTCAGGAACCTACCTGACGCTTAGTGTGATCTAGTCTCTCTCGATGTTGAGTAAAGTAGACATACCACAATGGAGGGGGGGGCACTGCCTCGTTTTGATTTGTTATGTCCACTTTGCAGTGCATGCGAAGATCACTGTCTAAGTATCTCAAATACAGCGCCGCATATAGGACTTAAGCAGATGAACGACTCGCCTCGTCCGTCAAAGTGTTGTTTTTCTCGTGCTTCTAAAAGCGGTATCGAACAGCCCGGGAGTGACCAATGTGAAGGTAAGATTGGGGGAAGGCACGTTAGTATGCACCTACAGAACCGCAGAATTCTTTCAGGGGTGGCAAGATGCCTTGTTTTATTTACTCTAGAGAGACTGTTGTCCATTATTCTCCATCTAGTCGCCAAACGTCCCTCCCCAGCAGGAAGCCAAAGTGTCTGATTAGTTGCCATCGAATCTCCCCTTGCCTACCACCTGCGTTGCTGGGTTGTAATATCGATAGGAAGTTCTTAAGATTGTTAGGGCACATTCTCTTAGCTCATATGGCGGTGTCTGCTCGTGTGCCTGTTTTTGGCTTTCACTGATCCACGTAGTCTCCACATGCCCCACACCCCGTTTTCACACAACACCTTCTTTCACCACTGCCCTCGCTTTCGTCCTTCTTCCTCTTACCCACGAAATAACCTCCCGATTCTTACTACCTACCTTCCATATATTCTCCAAAACTCTACTCTCTACCATCAATCCAAGTGACTTGGAAAAGTCGCTTGGCGGGATTGGGCTGGGAGAAAAGCAAGCAACCTACCTATTAAGTTAGACGAGGGTTGCAAGTTCGAACCCCCAACTCGTGATAAAACCGCGCTGGCTAAATACAACAGCTTGGGTTTTCAACAACCATGGCACATCTACGGCTGAAAACTACGCCCAAGGCAGGTCCGTTGTTCTTTTTGCCACTTTTTTTGCATTGACAGCGTGAGAAGTCGACAGCATAGTCTGGATAGCTATAAACCGCGCTGTCATAAGCCAGATAGCATTGGTATAGTTGTATCATGCATTTAGGTAGGACAAAAAGAGTCTTTTGGCCTCAACTCGCAAGGCAGATAACACATGCATAAGCTAGAACGGGATTAGGCGATCGCAAAAGTAAACGACGATATCAGCAGACAGTCTACTGGATAGAAGAAAGCTGGCGTCCAAGTAACGCGGCGGGCTTGGATGCTCTAGTTCAGGTCGTACTGAGCGTGAGAACTGTTCAAGGGCCTCTTCAAGATAGTTGACGTTGAAACCGTAGATAGATGGAATGCGGGGGCATAACACTCGGTAAGGCCATAGATCAAACTCCTCTGGACATGTAACAGACTTTTGTTCCTGATTTCACAGTGTTCACATGGCGGATTTCTTGGGTTGTACAGGCTGATACACGTAGGACGCAAAAGTCAAACACCTGAATGCGCAAGATGGGCCTATTTGTAACTATGAAGAATACCATCTTCTGGTCATCTCGCGCGACGCTCAACTATGAGAATAGTTCAGCCCTATGTTCCATGTCCACCCCGATCTCCACGACTACCACGACTACCACGGCCGCCACGACTGCCACGTCCACCACGAGCGCGAACTTTACCAAGTCTATAAATTCTGCGGTGCGATGAAGACTCACCACGACCTCCTTCCGGTTGTGTTCCTTCAAGCCAGCTCTGCACGTCCCCACCAGATCCTCTTCCATGCCCAGCGTGATGATTCGGGAGTATATAGCGACCTTGATACCCCGCAACACCAGGTTGACCGCTTGATTGATGTTCACCACGACCGAAAGTTGGGAATTCAAAGTAATCTAGATGCCTGACATTCCTAGAATCACCGCCTGCTTCATGTTCACCACGACCAGCCGGAGCAGGATGAGGCTCTGCGCCATATCCTTGAGGATTGGGGAGCGGGTTGACGGATGAGTCCCGATTATGAGCCTGTCTGGAACTCGGGCCTGGGGTTGGCTGATTCAAAATCGAATAGTATGAAAAGGTGATTGGTTGCGGACAGAGAATATCTGGGGTCACAGCAGGTTGTGGTGCTGCATGTGGTATCTCCGGTCGCAAATCCACAGCACCTGGATATGGACTAAGCGGAACAACAGGAGCGCCATATTTGACCAAAGCT
The DNA here is from genome assembly GCF_010015815.1 of Dothidotthia symphoricarpi CBS 119687. Lineage (NCBI taxonomy): Eukaryota > Fungi > Ascomycota > Dothideomycetes > Pleosporales > Dothidotthiaceae > Dothidotthia > Dothidotthia symphoricarpi. The sequence continues at coordinate 1,181,330 of NW_022985012.1, forward strand.
GCTTGCAGACGTGGGAGTATCGGTGCAAGCTCACGTCTCTTTTCGCAAACCATGGCAGCAAGGTCGTCGCTGTCAAAACTGTCAGACAATTCGCTGTTTGGGCGATTTGATTGCGACTTTTGAGCCCAATCTTTGACGGTCAGGAGGATACGATGCACAGTGTCCTTGAAGTGTCGGTGGCACACATCTTGCCACAGTCGAGGAGGTCGATCCAGCCATTTCAGCATTGCATGGCGTACAGTGAGCTCGCGGATCTTCTCGTTGTATCTGTCCCACGGCCCTCTCGTCATCTCAGATCTACTGCGACCAGAAAATCCTCTTCCTGGCTCATTGAACCAAGGTTGTTCGCAGAATATCATTGCTTGGATCGAGATCAGTACCTGGAGCAACGTACTTTCTTCAGGTCTCCAAGGCTCTCCGTGCCAAGTTCCCAAGATAGACAGACATACTGTTCCGTCCACGTATAAGTTTGGGTTGATTTCTGCTGTACCACCTCCTGTTCCCTTGAAATGAACCGACGGTGGACTCTTCGGATAGTCCTGTGGGCAGAAGATATCGAACTCGAAGATACCGTTTTCGTAAGGTGTGTCGTGAGGACCAATAATGACGGCCTTCATAACATCAGGTCTATCTGTAGCGTATCTGACGAAAATTCCGCGTGGCAGACTTGTCCTCAATGTCTTAATTTCGAAGATCAAGCGTTTGAAGCGTCCATGCATAGATGTCGTCAGTTTCGTTGCTTCGAAATTGAATGCGTGTGTTGCCAAAATCAGTTCATTGGCTACTTCGGTAATCGGACTGACAACCAGTGGAGTTTTGGTGTGGCCAAAAGAGCTCGCGTTACCACTAGCAAGAAGGGTTTGTGAAAGGCCCGAGATCCGACGACAAAGCATAAGTAAATTCTGACCGTCCCCAGTTTGGAAGTCACCTTCGTCGTTTTCGGCTGCCTGGAGTATCAAAGAAGATTGCTGGCTGAAGTTGCAGATACTGTCTGCAAGAGACTGTGTAGTCTCATCGCAGACTGTTGAACTGCCAACGAAGGTGGATACAAGAAGGCTGGACTTATCCAATCGTAGCGGCTGTTCGTCGAAGACGGTGCGTTTGGCTGTTCCGTGATGCGTGCCGATTGTGTAGAGAAAGCCCAAGAGTGTGTGATACAAATCCTTCCGCTTAGTGGCATCCTCTAGGGACTCGTTTCGCAAGAGCTCGGTGCAGAAGTTGAGGACTTTGCTTTCCAAAAGCATGACGTTGACTACTTCGGACGGAGAACAGTCAAAGGCAGATCCTTCATTGAGCGAGGGCAACAAGCCCTTGAGCAAACCTAGTAGGAAGCTGTTAAAGGCGTCCTGAGTCTGTCGCGTGTTCTGTGCGTTGCGAACACTATCTGGTATGGAAAAGCTGGGCCGCTTACGACCGATCCCGAGCGACCCGTCTGGCTCAAACGAACGAGACTCATTGTCAGCATCGTGATCAGGACCTAATTCGAAGCCACAGCCCATTCCCCCTGGCATATAGCTCGAAGACATAGCATCTCCACCATGTCCTGAATTAGCCAACTTACGGTACTTGCCTTTGCTGTAGTTATAGCCTTCGTGCGCCGCCTTCGATCTTGACGTCTCTTCCAACTTGGCTGCGTTGAAGTTTTCATCGAAACCGCAAAGTAGAACGAAGATCAGGAACAATCGCCCGCCATCGCAACACCAAGATACTTTTTTTCCGCGGAAAGTGATCGATGATAGTCTTGTCGATGGGTTTGCGATGCACCCTACACAGCATAGAGTTGAGCAACCACTGCAAGTCCAAGAAGACGATAGTTTAGCCATTCCAGTTCGCCACCTGTGAAACAGATGGCTAATATTTGTCGGAGATTGAAAGGAACGCCCGCCACACTTAGAGCACGATCTCGCCCTCAGATGAGATATAAAACCGGCCAGTGTATCAAACGACACTGTTGATGGAGTGCCTTGATTAAGGATTGTGCGATCTGGAGCCGCCTGGTCTGGATTTGAGAACGACACTTTTGAGTTCATTGGTTTAACACGTGATGCAGATGGGTTCGTATGCGTCTCATTCGAGAGCGGCATCTGTGAGGATTGTCCAGATTTGGGATTTAGTGTGGACGATTGCAACCGTTCTGCTTGTGATTTACTCAAGCCACTATTTTGCATGTGCATAGCAAACTGGGGATCGGGATCGAAACCAGGTTGTTGAGAAGAAGAGGATACGCGAAGGTGTGGTTTTTCTCCCCTCAACGTAGCCATCACTTGAAGCATCCGTTGCTGGTTTTCATCATCATCGCTGCCGAGGATCGTTGGATTCATGCTGATCTGGGCCCTCGTATGTGTGCGTGTGTTTGCTGTTTCGTTGGCTCGCTGGGAGACTCGTCTGTGGAGAGCTGCGTAGAGAGTGTACAGTATCTAAGAAGATGAAGATAAGCCCCTCTTCGACCGTGTAAGGCTGTTCTGAGTGGCTGTACCTTCGCTTCAATGCGTGGCGTAGATCTTCCCGCGTGCTGGTGCAGGGCTGAGCTTCACTGCGTGTTTTGAAACGGACAGCTGGCTAAGTGTAAGAGGAGGATAGGCGTATTGCTGGCTAATAGTTCAAAGAATGTGTGAGCGAAATAAAATGAGTAGCTGGAACGTTGGCGTTGGAAGCGATAAATGCTGGTTAAGTTGGAAGTCGAGGAGTACGACAGGTACGAGAGTCTAGCACGATCACTCAATAAGGTTCGAGACTGAGACTGCTGTATTGGAGAGGCTCACAGTAGAAGGAAGGAGGGAGGAAGCCTGGGTTGCTGATTGCAGAGCGTGTCTGCATCATCGCACCTGGCTATCTACACAGGCGTTTGGTCGCCTCAGTTCTGATCGATGCTAACCGTATAGTATGATAAAATATTCTACCATAATCATGGATCACATAGCACGGTTACATGGACATCGAGAACAGTCTAGTCGACAAGATTCAACCCCAGAAGCCAATTTATTGCATCGACGAACCGAACCTCCAAATCGAAGAGTGTCTATCGAAAGCTCACGCCCCACACGCAAAGAAGGAAGATGGCGAAAAAGAGAGCAGGCACAAGGACCCCACCTTCCAAACCATCGCAGCACCCTGACTTCTACTTCGCAATGACGTCGAAGTCACCCGTCTCTTTCCGCATCACTGCCGCCTCACCTCCTACGACTTCGGCAACCGCAACCACAACAGCTTCCTTCTCACCCGCATCCTCCACAACAACTCGAACAACATCTTCATCCTCATCTTGGACCCCATAAACCACCTTATGCACCCACCCCCTTTTCCTCACCGCTCCACACACAACTGCTTCCGGCTCCGGCACACCATACAAAACTTGTTGCAGAAGCCCGACCCGCCTGCCGACTCCGCGTTCAGACTCTTCCCGACCACTCCGTACCATCTCATACGTCGTACCAACCTGCGGTTGCAAAAACCGCGGCAGCCGATCGATCCACGAATCTGCCTGTTCCTTCACAGTAGGCGTCGCTTCAACTCCCATCCCGCCCGCAGTACTACCCCTCTCGACCCGCGAACCGAAGATTGCCATCCCTCCCGGCATCGACAGCCCGCTTGTAAGCAGCGGTCGCATCGCCCCCGGATCGAACGCGCTGAACGTGCTCATCCACATCTCGGGCTGGAAGTCTGTCTCGTCGCTGTTATCGGGGGGTGAGTCGTCTTGGCAGAGGCTATCCAGGTGTAGTGTTGGCTCCCAGGTTGGCGTGCGGGATTTCGCTGCTCCGACGTCGACGACGAAGGGTTTGGTTATGGCGAGGAGGGGGCGCGCGCGGAGACGCAGATGGGTGAGTGTTCGGAACATTGTGGTGGTTGAAGGTTGGAGTTGATTCTCGGGCTTTTGATTTGGATAAGAGAATTGGAATCTGCGTTGTGAGAACAAAGTGTAGATATGAAAGGCAAGTCAGGAGAAGGACGAGAAAAAGAAGATATATATACCCATCCATCCACCCTCCACTAGGAAGAGATTTCACTACCCCCCTTGCTTTCCATGGTACGCGCAAGGCGACAGTGACAGGCTTTTCACTGATCTGCCCTTCTCTTCGTTACTTGGATTCATTGTGACTGTACGGTATCTGTCTGGTTGGTCTGTTCGACTCACTCACTCTTTTTCGACCCACCATCTACCAGCGAGTGAAAACCCACTCAATGTAATGTTAGCTCAGCAGCTTGGCGCCGAACCATGGGTGGGTTGTGAGGGTACATGGAAAATACACCATTGTTGGGTTAGCGTACCAGCGTCTCGTGTACCAGTGTACCGTCGAGCAAAGAAAAAGTACCAGCAAAACATCATAACCATAATCTTGGGTACGATGACAACACGAAAACGCAGCGTAGATGAACAATATACTATGTATTAGATCGCGACTAGAAATTACAGACTTATATGTACGGATGAACGAAAAGATACAAAACATTACTGCGATATGCGATGTGCGAATACAACGAAGAAGAAGAATCTGTGCAACGACGGGGTATCCAACTCCAACTGTGGAAAAGGAAAAGGGGGGGTCCAGACTATATCCAAAGCGGCGAAGAAGTGTACAAGAAAAAAAAGTAGATAGTACAAAAAACGGGGTAAACCAAACAAACAACATGGCAATGAGTCAAAGCCAAACCCTCGAACCCAAGGAAGACAGAACAACCACTAATCGTCCGTCCACATAGGCGGCACCCACTCCTGACCCGGGAAGCTAGTAGCGCGCATAACCGGCTCATCGTCCTCCATAGCCGGCAGCTCGAAGACAGGCCGCGACGCACTACCATGCGTCTCCCAGCCGGGCGCGCCGTTGCGACTCCCCGCCACGCTTCTCAGACTGCCGACTCTCCCGCCGCCGGAAGCGCTCTGTTCGAGTTCGCGTGCGCGGGCGCGAGCAACCTCTCGCGCTTGTCGGTCGCGCTCGGACTCGAGGCGGGCGACTTGAGCGTGGCGGGAGCGCTCCAGGCGCAGTTGCTCTTCTTGCTGGAGGAGCTGGTTGCGCAGCGAGTCGGCGCCCATGTCGGGGGAGGAGGGGAGGGGCGAGGCGGCCATGGATGCGGGTTGGGGGTGCTGCAGGATGCCGATGGAGGATTGGCGTTGGCGGGTGTGGCTGTGGCTTGCGGTGTTTGTTGAGAGGGTGGGTGGTCGGGGGCGCTCGGAATGCGGCTTGTCTGGTCCTCCGTGGGCGATGCCGATGCCGTTGTAGGATGGGGGAGGCTCATCTACGGATGGCTCCCCGTATTGCTGTGGCTGCAACGGCCACTGATGTTCCTCGGACGGTGAGGGCTGGTACTGTTGGGATCGGTGGGCAGGATGCTGCTCGGCAGGTGGAGGCGACTTTGATCCTGAGTATACAGAATGCATTGGGCTGTGCGGGACCTTGGGGGGCGGTGGTGGTGGCAGGGTATGCGCGATTGGATTTACAGGGCTTGAGATATAGGCCGTGTCGGGTGACATAGGAAGGGGGTACGCTGCAGGATGCGTCGCTTGTCCAGGGTGCATTGGCGTAGGCTGGACTAGGTGCGGACTATGCGATGATGGTAGGCCGTGTTCCGAATGAGGTGAGTGCCTGGATGGAGACATCATATATGGTTCCGGAGCACCACGAGGTAAAACTTCTCTGAACCCACCGCCTTGTTGGTAAGGCTGTTCAGTTGGTGTGTACTGAGGGGATGGTGTATGACCTTGAGAAATTACACGTGGTGAAGTCGACTGCGTGGCTCTTTCAGCATGCAGCTGTTGCTGAGTGGTGAACTGCTCCTCTATATATTGTCTCTGGCGAGCCCGCACAATCTCTTGCTCCGTGGCTCCTACGGGTACGTTCAAATTCCAAGGCTGCTCTTGAGTCCGCACTTCTGATATACTACTCATTCTTGGGTGTTGAGCCCGCTGATTAGGCGGTGGCATACCAGTCATCACGTTCGGTGGGGTATTTGAGATCGGCGACACCACTGATATCGTACTGGCATCTGAGTGTGAACGACCATAAGCAGGTGTCGGTGATTGTGCAGAGATTTGTGGAGATATCTGTTGCATGTTTGGATCCGAATATTGATGATCGTACACATCGGTTGGACGACGGCTTTGTGTGTCTTGTTGAGGATGGAACAGCGGCCACTGTGCCTGATCGCGAGGAGATATGAAGGCACCTGAAACCGCATTGTACGCTGCCGGAATTCTAGGTGTTTCATATCGCGGTTCGTCTAAACTCATATGGCGCGGAGAACCAGGTGGACCAAAGTTAGGATTCTGTGCATACACAGGCCCAGATACGCTTCGATTGTCGGGTGGTGGTTGGCGGGTAAACTCCGAACTCTGTCGAGGACGGAATTGCTGCTGTTGTTGCTGTTGCTGCTGCTGCTGTTGCTGCTGTTGCTGTTGCTGCCTTTGCGCTTGCATCCGCTCGATATGCGATGCTTCATAAGCGCCCGGTTCGACCGGTGGTGACTGCTGTCGTTGCTGCACTTGCTGATGTGCGACCTGCGAAGCTCCATATGCACTTTGTTCAGCAGGAACCTGCTGCCTCTGCTGCAATGCCTGCTGTCGAGCAACCTGCGACGCCGCATAAGCTCCCTGTTCTGTCGGTGGAGGCTTTCGTGTGTCCGGTTGATAGTATCCACCCGGAAGAGGAGGAGCATGACTTGCCTGGCGAGGTTTCTCAAACGAGAAAGGTGCAGCAGACGGTGCTGGCCGGGGAGCTTGACTGGCCTGTTGAGGAGGCTGTGCAAGTGCCGCTCGGGCTGCGTGCTCTTCCGCCAATCGCTTTGTCCTCTGGAAAGCAGAACCCTCCTCCTGACGTACGCTTGGCGGTTGCTGTTGGTATGGAGCACCAGGCCTTGGCTGCGGGTAGTGCTGTTGTAGCGACATGGTCTGGGCGGACGTAAAATGTGGACCCATCGGATGGTTTCCAGATACTGGGTTTGGAGGCACTTGAGCAGGAGGATACTGTGTACCCGCAGGTGGAGCTCTAGCTTGTTGCTGAGGCGGAGGCCACTGCCGAGATGGCTGTGGCTGTGGTTGTGGCTGTGGCTGTGGTTGCACTGGAGGTGGAGTCGAGTGTCGTTCAGGCTTCTGTACCTTCTTTTCACCCCGGCCGAAAATAGCACCCAGGGACGAAAATCTCTTCTTCTTACCCGCTTCCGGCACTCCAGATGTGGGGACTGGATGCTGTTGAGGTTGCCCAGATGGCATCGATGCTCCTGTAGGAAGTTGTTGGGTCGGCAATGGAGGTGGACCTGCATGCTTTCCTGAATCAGGGCGTGAACCTGCCGGCTGTACCCATGTAGATCCTTGGCTTATGTGACTGAACTCTGATCTTGCTCCATTGCTTAGCGCTCGATCCTGTGATAAAGAAGCGCGCGACTTTGCTTCAGGTCTTATCGAGGCCGGCTCGTGAGAAATGTTGCTAACAGCCGAATGGTAGGAAGCTTTCCGGTTCGGATCTCCCGGTGTCAGATTGCCATTCGAATTTGGTGCAGAACTGGGCGTATCAATTGCTTGTTGGGAATTGGTACGAGATTTACCGCCAAGCCCTTTAAAGACCGATGAAACCTTGGGTATGTGAGGTCGCTTGTCTTGTTGTTTCGGTACCTGATTACCCGGTTCCTTCCTAGAGTTCTGATTTCCTGGACCTCGAAACTGGGCTAGGTTTGCCTGTTGCTGCTGCTGCTGCATCATGCGCTGTTGATACTCGTACTCATTTCTTGGTGGCTGATCATGGAATCGCGAATTTTGAGTCAGAATGCCTTGCGGACCAGGCAGTCCTAGGGCCATCGCATACATACGTGGATCCCGAGGAGCGCTATCGCGAGGTTGACCGTTGTCTAATATGCGGCCATTTACAGGTAGTCTCTCGGATTGTTCCGGTCGTGCATTTACTTGAGAAGGAGGCGGAGGAGGCGAGGAGAGTGGCTCGCGAGGCGCAGGACTTTTATAAGCCATAGTGTTCATATCCCACGACTCCCTTTTTATAGGGACAGATCCTGGCGATAATTTAGGCTTGTATTTCGGCTGTTGAATTGCGTTGTTCGATTGCTGTTGGTCAAGCGACGAAGAAATATTAGAATAGACCGCGCCTGTATAAGACTGTGGAGACTGTTGACGCTGGTTCCCATTCTGTCCAGGATCCGGTAGCACACTTGCATCAATTGACGGTGCAGATCTGTTGATCTGATCCTGAGGCTTGCCGTCTTCATCATGAGATCCAGAGACGAAGCTCATCGGTCGTTCGGTGCTATACCTTGGCATGAACCCGTCTCGTGCTTCTGGAGCAATTCCAACATCAGATACCTCGGGGCCGACTGACTGTACACTCTGGATCGGGACAGGAGCTTGAGCAGTTGCTGGAACTCGGAACGGCTGTCCACGTTCATCCCGTAAATCCTTGACAACACCATTGTGGTCGGCGTAGAGGTCAAAGTCGTCGTCCTTGGGTCGTGGCGTATGCTCGTTGCTAGTGGATATGAATTCCTCTGGAATCTGAGGCGGAGCACGAGAAGGCATCATCGAGGAGTCGTGCTGCATACGATGTATTGTGGAAGGTGTGGACCTCCCAGTGGTGCTTGACGACGCTGAGATCGGAATAACATCCGAGACCATGGAAGAGATCGCTGACCGCAATGATTTCGATCTTTCGGGAACTGTCTTGTCAGATGTTGAAGTAGACTGTTGCTGCACGTGATGTGGCGATGCAGTAGGAATTTCGTGTTTTCCAAAAAATCCATTGGACATGGTCGTGTTGGGAGTGTTGGGAGTGTTGTCGTTGTTGCCCTCTCTAGGCTGATCGCGCTGAATCAGTTTTGGACCTCGATGCACAGGAGTTACAAGATCACTCTCATCTCTCAGGTCGTCTTGCTGACTAATTACCGACTCATTATCCCATGACGCAACGGACGAAGTGGATGCAGAATACTCCTCGACTGCGTGGACGACTTGTAAAGGTGTTGCGGAGACGGCTGAGACATTAGACACGGCGCGTTGCCGGGGTCGAATAAGCGGGGTCATCTCGCTTGGAGACATGTTTTCAGCCGCATCTGCCATCTGAACCTTGTCAACCTGTTTCAACACCAGACCGTGCGGACCACTTACGTCATTTTCTTTGGTCGATGAAGCCAAAGCTGGAAATTGGTTGTTATCCTCTTCCACAATCTCTGATCTCGCTTTTGGGAGTTGTAGGTCGCGGTTTGCGAACCACGCCGCGACAGACGAATCTATCTCTGCTCTCGATGCAGTACTATGGTCTTGAACCGGCTGCACACGTATCGAAACGGGTGTCATATCGTCAGTGCCGATTGATTCAGTTTCGAATGTCTGATGCTTGAGTGTGGTTGGCGTGCTAGTTCTGCTGTTATGTATCATTTCCATAGTTGGCGAGTTTGCAACCTGATTCTCTTGCGCTAGTGTTGAAGTAGGCAGCAGGGCTTCATCCGCCTTCCCAGATGTCAAGACAAGTGAGTCCTTGGTTTTTCCATGGTCTGAAACAGGCGACACATCGCCTCCACCAATAGTCTCGGTTTCGAAACTTGATCGTCTATCGTGTTCGTTGCCAGTTGGACTTTGCAGCCCATCGTCATTAGGTATGTCGTCCAGCGGCAACTTCACGGGCGGAAGTAATGGACTAATATCAGCGGGCGTGTGTGTAACCACTGGTGCTTGTAACGTAGATGTGCTTTTGGGGTGCGGAGACTGGTCTTCGTTTTCGCTGTCATTCGCATGTGAAGGTGTGAAAGAAGAGACAACTGGCGATACTTCTCCTGATTCGAGTTCAGTGACGGTCGTAGTAGGTTGGCGGTTCAACCGTGGTGGCAGGTTGTTATTCTGGTCAGTTTGTCCAACCGGCTGAGGTAAGGGCTTTCCAAACTGGCCCTTGCTACGCCGAGAAAAGTCGTCCCACAGACCCTCGACTGGAGAACTCACTATCTTCCCACCCAAGATAGGAGGCGTTGCATGACGTATAACTGACTGCAACATCCTGCTACTATTCGCCTGGTCCCCGTTATCAAACCCATCGGGAATCCTCGGCACTGGCGGAACATCACTATTTTGTTCTTGCGAAACCGAATGTGGACTCTTTGCTGGCGAAGGTAACACGCCCAGTCTTGCTTGCGGTTCAGGTGGTGGTGTTCGTGATCTAGACCTCATGTCCCAAGAGTCGGGCGCATGAAATGAGTGCGGTCTCCCTGTTCTGCCAACTCGTTCTTGCGATGGCGCACCGAAGTCGGAAGGTGTGTCATTGGGGAATACCATGCTGCTAGGTCTTGATCTTGATTTTGAACGACTCGAGCGGTGAAAAGGCGAGGAGAAACGGCGTCTTCTTTTTCCCTCCTTAGGGCTGCCCGTATCGAGTAGTGGAAGGTTGGGCTTTTCCGGTGTCGTGGTAGTCCTTATCGTGATCGTTTCAGGCTCCTCAGAGGCTTCGCGGGATGAGATGGCTGAGTCCTAAACCACGCGTCACATCAGTACTGATCTTCCTGTAGCTAGAACAAGACAGCGAGAGGGAACTGGGAGTTAAGTCGAGAATTGGTTTAGATTCATGTAGCACTATAGGAGAAGGAGAACGACACATTACATGAAATGATCAGAGACATGTCGTAAGCTCGAAGGGAGAACGCCCAAAACGCCAAAGTAGTGGTCTCATCCAACCATCGGTCGCAATCCGTCTGTCCGATCACATAGGAAAAGGTCGTAGCTGCATTCTCGTATCGTGCCGTAAAGAGATGAAAAAGGAAGAGACGGAAGAAATTATTTGTCTACCTTGTCACGCCCAAAACGACTCTTGCCTTTCGCAAACAAGCCTTTAGCGCTGGTCATTCCCTTTCCGCTCAAAACTCCAGCAGTTTGTAACAGCTTTTCTCCTTTGGCCTGCATCTGCGCCTGCATCTGGTCTCTTGCTGTCCGGCTTGAAGGACTCGTGGTCGAATTAGTGTATGTTGCAGGAGTCCGAGAATTGCTACCAGCGGGAAGTGGTGCATTCGTTGAGTCATTTTGAAGAGCGTTTTGGGGCTGACTACTCATTGACGCAGTAAGTTTCCCAAGCAGTGGGAGAGAACCCGTGTGCTTATGACGAATAGTTCCTGTGGAAACCCTCTGTATAGGTAAGGGGAGCGTCGCAAGGTCAGGATTGGCTTCAAATGCCGCCGAAACCCAGCCACCAAGTCCATGATCAACAGTAGCCCAGTGGTCACGCATCTTGTTGTACGTGGCGATGCGTTCTTGAGGTGAGTTAATTGTCGCGATCTCTCGTGCACCAAGAGGTTTATCCGTTATGGGAGATGTCGGCGACTTTGGAGTGGGATCCTGAGTGGTTGATGACTCGGTCAATCCCTTCAGCGAAGAGATGGCTGGGTTTGGCGCCCCGTGCTCCGTTTGCTGATGCGACGTCAAAGGATCCTCCTGACTTGGTTGTGTTGGATGAGAGATCTCGGCGCTCAAACGAGGTGGTAGATCGACTGCCTCGGGATCGAACTCAGAGTTGACAACATGGAGACCAGATAATCTCTTTGGCTCTTGCGTGTGGGTGTCAAGTGCCTTTGCAGGTTCCAAGGGGGGTGTCGGCGATTGGATCTCAAAATTGGCGTTTGTAACAGGATCTGGCTTTGTAGCTGTGAGGGTATGGCCGGGCCCAAAGTAAGAATCCACGAGGCCTCCTGACCATTGCTCACGCTCTTCTTCTACGGCACGCTCAACTGTGGGAGCTGTAGTCATACCCTGTTGCAGGTTCTTCGTTGGCTCTGGAACAATGCCTGGTTGGGCTGGTGCATCAGGTGTGGCTAGACTAGGAGTGCTTCCTTCCCAGCTGAAACGCTCTGCCAACTGTGGTGTAGTAATTTCCTCACGCCGAAATGATGCGAGGGTAGGTGTTGTAGGTGACTCTACAGCAAGGCTATGTTGCACGTCTCGCGATGGACTAGGAGTTACGTCGTCGTCACCTGCCCAATAGCTTTCGTACTCACTAGGCAAAATAGAGCTGGCACGGTTTGCACTCTCGCTGGCTGGCTGGAGCGAACCGCGATCGGGCTGGGCAGCCGAGGTTGTTGAAGTTCTCAGCGGGCTGAGACTGAGGACGATTTCTTTGCGCAACCGATCACTTTCCTCATCGTCAGCTGAGGGGGCAGTGCTGAGTTGAGCTATCATAGGTGGACGCTGGTCTTGTGTGAGAGGCTGATGATCGTGCTCATCCCAGGACGGCGGATATTCAGATCGTGGTGTATCCTTTGCTGGTGGAGTAGGTGGGATGCTCGACATTGCAGAACTGGATCGATCTAACTGCAGAGGCCGAGGCATATAAATGTCGCCATGAGAACGATCTTGCGGGTGGAGGTTTCGCTCATGCTGGGGCTCGGAAGAAGTATCGTCCAGTCCAACAGTTGTTCGAATAGATTGGATCACAGCGGCTCCAGCCTCTTTCAACGCTGAAATCGGATCCTCTGTTAGGGCCGGGGTTGTATTGGAGGGTTGCGCAGGCTCAGCTTCGAAGAGGCGCCGCCTGGCAGTTGTAGGTGTTAGGTCTACTTCTCCGAGCGGAGATGAAACATTGGTCTGTTCAAAGCCCAGCTCCCTTTCTTGCTCGGCATGGTCAAATGGAGTACTGACTGTTGTGGCGTAAGACTCCCATTGACCGGGCAGATGCGGACGGAATTCCTTGACGGGACTGGAGGGCTTGCTGGGGTTTGCCTTGGTCGGAGATGTCGCGCGCGAGTGGTCTTGACTCCGTTCCCACGATTGCAAGCTGTTCCTTGAATTGTTCGATTGTGTGGAGCCACGCCTCGCGTTCGAAACATCTCCGAATCTGCCAGCTAATGCCTGCACACGATTTTTGCTCGGAGACTCCGAACGATCGCGCGGCATGACGTCGCGAATTGGGGATTGGGCATTGTGCGACTCCAAAAAGGTATCTTGTGAATGTAGCGCTGCCACACCAAGCTCGGGGGCTGGTTTGACCGGGCTGCTCATCATGGCGGTTGCGATGTCTGACTCACGGGTAGCATATGCAGAAGAAGGACCACCCAACCCGCCTTCCATTGCATCGGAAGACTCTGAGCTTTCTGTCGCAATCTGAGCCGCCTCTGGGGCGGGAAACGTTGTCTGAGTCGCGACCACTGGCGATCGCGCAGGGCTGTCACTGTTAGTCGGAGTAGGGAAGTCGTTGTGCGTCAATGAGGAGCCAGAAATATTGCGCGAATGGTTTGGCATGACTTGGGTTGGCACTGCTTGGTGTTGCACATTAGGTATATACGCGGATGTTGGCCTGGAAACGGGTGTTTCTCTCTCCTCCTCGATTGCAGGTGTACTACCCTGATTACGGATCTTTGCAGCTGCTGCCGCAGAGCTTGGAACGCGACTCATTATGGGGCTGATGCCAGACGTGCTTCCAGTGTTGCTTCTGTGCATTTCAGAGTCAGCGTTTGAGATTGGGGTAGGCGGTACCGAGCGCTGGTCGTCACGGCGAGTGAAAGCTTGGTCTACGAAAGAGCGGAAACCATCGTCACTCGGGGGTGACACAACAGGGTCGCTGACAGGGGTCTGGGACGAGGAAGCGCCAGACCAGAAATCGTTGTTCCATGTCGAAATTGGTCTGAGCGGTGGCAGTTGTGTTGGCTGGGACGATTGAGGAGCGTTTGTCAGCGCCGACTGGCCATGTTGCTGGAGTGTCACATCATAATCAGGCAAGTATTCACTCTTGCGCTCGGCGACTGTTGCCAGGGGCAGCTGCAGCTTCCCGCTTTCTGCCTGAGGAGACGTTGGGCCTTCCCCTGAACGAGACGCAAGAGCATCTACATTGGGCCCCTGCGTGTCCAGTGAGGCGCGTCGGCGCTCTTCCTCGACGCGTTTGTAGATGTCCGCTGGCCTAACGAACGCTAGAGGCTTCTCAGAGCTTCCAGTGCGTGAGCGCGGGGTTGTGGCAACGGGCGAGGTCATGTGCCCTATGCTGCTTTTCCGAGGAGGAAACTGGGTGTTGGATGGGGAGCTGTACACGTCGGCGGGAATGCTTGAGATTCGTGTCTGCAGTGGAGTGGGCATGGCAGACGCATTGAAGTCGTGGCGTTGGTCAGGACTGCCGCTCGTGTCTGCTTCACCACCGCGGTACTGCCACGGATCTCCATACTGGCCCTGTGAGTTGTTCTGTGCATTGTTCTGCGCATAATTCTGCTGTGGCTGAGCAACCGATGCTGAGAAGGCGCGATGTTCCTCGCCTGTCTCGAACGAGTTTCTGCGCGCAGACTGCGGAGGGCCCTGGCGCGAGGGGTCTGTGAAGCTGCGCGACGGCTGGTCAAGGCGCTCAGCATAGTGGCGCGATGCGGGCTCGGGCTGCGGCTCTTGGTCGACGCCGTATTCGTCGTACTCGTCGTACTCGCCCCAGTCGTCGCCATCATATGCATTCTTCTTCGCCTGCACCCATTTCTGTGTCTTCATGCGGTTGACATTCGTCTTGAACGACACGGGCTGACCGGTGGAAAATGGCGAGGCAGAGCGCTCACTGGTCACATGTTAGCTTACGATTGCTGCTAAGAGATAGAATCTCAACGTACAGCGGCGACGCTGTCTCCTGGTTGAAGCGAAACGGCCCAGACATGTTTGCTGGTGGTGTCGATGGCCCAACACCCCAACGTCGGCCTTGCGAGGACTGCGCCTCCAATCTCACCAAACCCTGCAGCGCATGCGACGAAGCGTATTAGGCAGAGAAGGAGAATGCGCCGTGGGACAGCAGACCCAGTCTCGCGCGAGCTTGACGTTAGAGAATGCGGCGAGGAGAGACGAGTTGGGCCAAGGTAAACGGTAGGGCTGTGCAGGCTGGGTATTGAAGGATGCACGGCTACGTCAGCTTTCACGATGTCCGTGGGCACGATGGACGGAGCACAGCAGCAACAATGCGAGAAGTCGACAGTCGATGGACAGAAGCAGAGAGCGCGCACAGCAGCGAGGAGACGGAAATGACACTGACATGTTCGCGACGAGCAATTTCCCTGCTTATGCACCCTGCCTATCAACGTGATTTGGTGTGGCGCGACGCCATTGCCGCCAGAAGGAACCACGTTCCCGCTCTCCTGCCCCAACGCGTTTTGCACTTGACACCTCCACGTCCCCACACCACCTGAACCGACCCGTCCTTCCTATTCCGCCACGTCGACAGGAGATCCGGGCCAAGCGACGACGCACCTCTGATCAGCCCCACGGACGCGCGAGCGCCCCCCGACCCGACCCCTTCGCTGGAGCAGGCATCCAACAGGGACCGACACTCGACCACCATGGCCGTCTCGATACAGGACCGCACCGATGAGTTCCGCTCCATCCTCGCCCAGGCCCAGCGGCGACAGGCACAGGCCAAGACGGGCGCCCAGCGGCAGTCGCTCCTCACAGCCCAGGAGAAGGCGCAGGCCAATGGCAGCCCCCAACGCCAGCGCTCCGAGTTCGCGCGCAGTGCGGCAGACGTCGCGCGCGGCGTCGCGAGCACCATGCAGAAGCTGGAGCGCCTGTCGCAGCTGGCGAGGCGCAAGACGCTGTTCGACGACCGGCCTGTTGAGTTCGACGAGCTCACGTTTGTCATCAAGCAGGACATGACTGCGCTTTCTGGCCGCGTGCAGGCGCTGCAGGCCATGAACTCGAAGCAGCACCCCAAGGCTCGGCCGGGCGTCGACCAGGAGGGCGAGCACAACAGCAACGTGGTTCTGCTGCTCAAGGACAAGCTGCAGAACGTAGGCACCAATTTCAAAGATGTTTTGGAAGTGCGCACCAAGAACATGCAGGCCTCGCGCTCGCGGACAGAGCAGTTCCTCTCTTCCGCCGCCGCACAGTCACATAGCAGCCTCGACCCCGCCAGGACCGACTCCCCCCTCTACCAAACACCCCAACGAGGCCGTTCGCCTGGAGGCTTCAACCGAAACACAAACGCCGCCCAGCAGGACCTGCTCACCCTCGAGCCGTCTGGCTCGTCAGCGCTCACTCGCGGCGGGCTGCAATCTGACGCTCAACTCCTGCTCATGGAAGAAGCCCAGCCGCAAAACGCCTACATCCAAGAGCGGGGGCGCGCTATAGAATCCATCGAGTCCACAATACAGGAATTAGGAGGCATCTTCAGCCAGCTGGCACAAATGGTGTCTGAACAAGGCGAGCAGATTCAGCGCATAGACGCCAACACCGAGGATGTTGTGGACAACGTTGAAGGCGCCCAACGCGAGCTCATGAAGTACTGGAGTCGGGTTCAAGGCAACAGGATGCTTGTCGCGAAGATGTTTGGCGTTTTGATGGTTGGTATGTACAATCCAGACACTTCTCCGTCGAGCCCCACTAACAAATCGCAGTATTCCTCCTCTGGGTGCTCATCGCTGGTTAGACCCCTCATGCACTTGTTTCTCGGCGTTTGGGAAGACGGGGGTGCATGGATGCCGGACACGTCTGATGCAACGATATCTTTCACATTTGTACTGTACTTTTACTCCTTTTCACGTCCACGTATTTTCACGATCCCCGGGTACGTTGGTATCCGGCTGTCTAGTCTTTTTAATAGAGTCCGACTCCATCATCTGTTGTTGGTCCGTGTCGTCTGCTTCGGGATGGCTTGCAGCTTGACATGTAGATAGGGTTTCGACCGGCTGTGCGTAGTCTGAGTAGACAATGGACACAGACCCTTTATGATGGCTACCTGCATATCTTGGCTGCATATGTACAACTTGTGGAGTGCATCGCTTAGCTCGGGATACACAGAGGCTACACAGTGTGCTAGAGATGGTCCATCCTTTAGATAATATTCCTTCAACGAGAGGGAGGTTTTGGCAATGACAAATCGCACTTTAATCTTGTTCTATGCCCTCGGATTCCTCACATGTCTATGCAATGCTGTACTCAGACCATATGTATCTGTTGGACCTGGTGATTGTGCCAGACAAAATTTTCCTTTCACAGTACACCCCTGCTCGTCTGGTCACTGTACAACGCATCGCGTACGTACGTACATGTAGGGCAGAGGCACAGAGAATCCACTATGCGTAGCAACCGAATACAACATCATGCCATCCAAATTCCTGCTGACGACTCCAACACTGCAAGTGTGTAGTTGAATTATGCGTTGAGATGTAATCAACTGCCTGGTACTCTAGCCGTTAGTACTCGCCCATGTTTATTGGTACCCACCGTGATTCGTAGATCTTGCAGAACGGACAAACGCTAAAGCTGATAAAGTGCAGATCACAATGGTGATAGATGAGATGACGGGAGCAAGGCTATCCGCGACAAGGGAAAGGATCCTGCGATATCGCAGACCAGGCGTCAATCTCGGAAGACGTTTTATGTACAGGATCATGTCAGTGATGGCGTAAACCCCCCGGCGGGAAGTCTTGCATATGCGTGTAACCGCGGTCTGCTTCACGTCAGCCGGTCATAAAGTGGGATGGCATCGCTAGTGGCGGGAAGCCGTCTCACCGCAACAACCCAACCTTGGGATTCAAAAACTCGAGCCCCCCACGATCTCCGGATTTGCTGTCTCTGCTGATCCGCTTGATCCCGTGCTTGCTGATTCAAAACATAACCGCCCCGTACCGGACCAACGTTCAACTGACCGCCACTCCCATCTCTATATATCTCTATGCCGCAACGCTGCATCTTTTGACATCATCACATCATCACAACGCAAAAAAAGCATATGCGCGCTCCGGCGCAATGTGCGAACGTCGAAGGGACCCCGTTGCCCTCACCACCATGACCATATTTGACGATGCTGTGTACTTTGGCGAGGCGCTCGAGCTCCCCGCAAACCAGAACGAGGAGGACTTGTGGAATGAGTTGACGATACGAGCGAGAGAGGCGGGCATCGAGGACCCTTATCGCTTTTTGTTTTTGCCAACACACGACACTTCTAGCGCTGTTTCCACCTCGACCGAGGATAGCGAATTCAGAAGTTCTATATCTATTCGCTCCCAGGAAACGCACTCGACGGGCCTTACGTCAACGTCGGTGCCTTCGAGGGCGTCGAGGGACCAGTCATATTACAGCGAATCGCCGTCAGCCCAGAAAACGCCTTTTAACCTCGTACAGGCTTCAGTGTCGGCTGACAACCTAAACATCATGCAAACTGTATCATCCGTCTCGCCTGGCTTTAGACAGAGACATTCAACCTCGTCTGTTACACAGTCCAGATTCTCCAGTGTGGCGCCCCAGAAACCCTCAGTTCGGCGACATAGGACGTCAGCCCTGTTTGGCATGTTCAGAAGAGGCTCGAGGTATGTTGTGCTTATTGATGCTGTGTATCTTCGCTCATGGTTTCGATAGTACCTGCACTTCCCCATCACACCATGGGAATCATGGCAAGGCTCAAGGACCAAAGTTGGATTGCGGTCACTCGTTATCCACATATGCTCTACGTGCCCACATCCAAGAAGCAAGACGAAGCAAAGGCCAAGTAGCACCTAGTTGCTGCGGAACACTGCTGCCACGCTCCGTACTCGAGATTGTCCTGACCAAAGAAGAGGCTGACATCGCACTGAACGGTTCTCCTCAATCACCCGACATCGCGCCTTCGCGAGACTCCGGGTACAGCGAGAAAGGAATATCAACCTACGATCTGCCCGGCCTGGTAGATCGCATCTCCATCACAGGAGCACCACCAACCCCACCAGCCAGACAGTCCACCCACGAGGACCCCGAGCCCAAATGCCCCGGAGTAAACGAGGCGTACAAAGCCCTCAAAGCCCGACAGCGAGAACAATTCCAACGGATCCAAGCCTTCGAATCTAACCAACGAAAAGCACTCTCCGCCCACCACCAAACCGCCCTAAAAAACCTGACAGCAACCCACGAACTGACCAAGCGACAAAAAACAGAACAAGTACGTCTCACCCCTACTATACCCCCCCACATGTAACAAGAAAAAAACTCACACCCCTCCCCCCTACAGCACATATACGCCCTCGAAGCCCTCGAAGAGCAACAAATCCTCGCCGAGCACGACCTGCGCAAAACACAAACGCAGGAGGCGCAAAACGTCGCCACAGCCCTAAAACACATGCAAGCCTACTGCACCTCCTCCTCCACCAACCCTCCCACAAACAACACCCTTGACTTCGAACCCACCCGCCAAACCCACACCGTAACCCCCTCCGACCACGCAAAACTCGCCCGCCAACACGCCCTCCAGAAAAACCTCCCCCGCAAACACACAAGCGCCATAAACGTCCTCCGCGCCCGTCAGGAGCGCTACATGCAAGCTAAAACACAGCTCCAAGCCGCCGACACCGCCGCGTTAGATGCGGTTTTCGCACGCGAGAAGACGGCGCTGGAGGAGCGGCGGCGGAAAGATACGGCGCGCTTGGAGGCTGTGGTTGAGGCAAGGCGGAAGAGGTTGCGCCAAAGGTGGGATCTGGAGTTTGAGATTTGGCGGAGGAGGGAGGATGGGAGGGGGAGTACGGCGGCGGCGGGGGTTACGGTTACGGTTGCGATGGTGGGGAAGGTGGAGTGCGAGCAAGAGAGGGAGAGGGAGAGGGAGTGCAGACGCGATGACTGGCCGCGTATGTGTGCGCAGCATGATGAGCGGGCGCAGGCGCAGGTGCAGACCAGCTCTTTTGCGTCGTATTTGCGCGCTACGGCTTGAGTTTTGGTTGTGCGTCTTTCACTCTCTTACTTGGGATGCGTATCGGCGCTGGTCTCGCCACTCGTCACCTACTCACCGCCCCCCTCCCTAGCGGATGATGTGTTGCTGGACAAAGTCTGGTACATGTTTCCTTGTGGTCTCTGTTTTTTCTTTGCTTTTTTCTGCTTTTGTTTTCGGGTTTGTTCGGGTTCGTTGCGTTGCGTTGCGTTGCGTAATATACCCCCCTCACTGCACGGCGCGGCGCGGCACTACATCACACTACACTACACTGTATGGAAGTGTTCCAGGTTGAAGATTAGCCTCTCATTCATAGTCCTCTGGAGAAGAAATGAAGAGAAGTTGGTAAAGAGTGGTACCCAGTAGTATGAGCTCATCAATCTCTCTACTTCCTATAGAGTAAAATACCTACCATACAACAAATACCCTCGATACATACATATCGGACATAAATCTATCCTAACAACACTTTTAACCGTCGTAAAATCGTCCCATCGTAATCCATATCCGCTACAACTGCTCACGCGCATGTCCCATATTATACTGCTCAACAGGGTACAGCATCTCCATGCCCAGCCCCGCCTGTACATCCGTCGCAGGCTCCAGGCCCTCCAGTCCCATAGCGCGATCCATATCAGCGTCCTCAGCGACAAACAACTGGTCGAAGAAAGCGAGACGGGGGTCCACAGCCTTGTGTTGGGCGTCCACGGCCATACCCGCGTCAGTGAAGTACGGCGTGGGCGTCTGCGGCATACTGGGGTCGACGGACTCGAACATAGGGTCGTCGAGGCCGCCGATCCAGAACTGGCCGCCGGTAAGGGCGTCGCGCTCGCCGATGCGCTCGTCGACATCTTCGTCCGACATATTGTGCGCGGCGCGGAGGTGGCGGCGCAGATCGCGGTCCATGTAGAAGCGGTATTCGCACGTGGCGACCAAGCAGGGCACGTCTCGGCCTTTCTCGTAGCCCACGCCGGTGAGCAGAGTGAGCATCGAGGGGTCGGTTTTCTTCTTTGATTTGGCGGCTCGGCGTGCTTCCTTGCGGTTCTGCAGGCCCAGGTGGTGTGTTCGGATGTGTTGGTCGAGGGAGGACTTTACTTTGAAGGCGGCGCCGCATGCGTTTTCGCCGTGCCAGGCTAGCAGGTCGGCGTGCTTGGAGGCTTGCTGCGAGTCGGCGGTGCAGAAGTATTTCATCATTTTGTCGTGCACGGCTTGGATGTGCACGGTGAGGTTGTGCTTTCGCGTGAAGACGTTGTCGCAGTCGGGCTTTGGGCAGGGGAAGCGTGGCTGGTCTGCGGGATCGGCGTGTACGGTGTCGAAGTGCGATTTGAGCGTGCAGGGGTTCTTGAACTTTTGGCCGCACTCGGAGCATACTGGTGGATGGCTTTCGAGAGTGTGTGCCGCCAGCTCGTCGGCGGATGCAAAGGACAGCGGTTGCTTTGGGATGGTGGTGGTCTCGCCCGTCTCAGTCTGGATGGTCTCGGTTTCGGTCCCGGGGGGTATGCAGATCATGCAGAAGTGGCCAGCGTCTGGTACACCTTCTGGCTTGGGTGCGTGTGCCTTGGCTATGTGTCGGTGCAGAGCAGCTTCTTGTTGGTACCCGTGCGTACACGTCTCCCCAGTCTCTGCGTCGACAAGAGTGCAGGCATAGGGCTTCACTGCCAGATGGTCGCTCTTGACATGTGCCGTCAACGTTTTCTCGGTGCGGAAGGCGTGGTTGCATGGAGGGTAGTCGGTGCAATAGAACTTTGAGTCGTGGACGTCCTGGTGGCGCTGCAGCCGGCCGTTGGAGGTGAAGCTCTTCCCACATCCCTCCCAGGCACATGTGAAGGTTCGTGCGGCGACGGGGTTGTGGGCGTTCTTCACGTGACGCTGCAGGTGGTCTTTGCGAGGGAAGTTCTTGTCACAGCCGGGCTCGGTGCAGGCGAACGGACGTTCCTTGTTGTGGCTTCGCATGTGTGCTTCGAGTCGACATGGCCGGTTGAAACGCTGTCCGCAGCCCTCAACCTCACACACATAGTGCCACTGTCGACGAGCCTCACTGTCAGCCCTCAGCGTCCCATTGTCGGTGTAATTGACCTGGTAGTCGCCAGAATCGTCCGAAGGCCAGTCCTCTGTGGTCTCTTCTGTAACGGCTGTCAGATTGGAGACATCGACGTCATGTTGATATTGCAGCACGTACCAAAGCGAGACCTCTTCTGCGGGTCTGCAGCCGCGCTCTCCACAGCTTTGCGTTTGACGGCCATTGGGAGCAGCAGCCTGTGAAGTGGCAGATGGTGCCCGCCCGTGGATGCGGAGGTGCTCTGGTCGCCGCAACAAAAATAAAGTGGAACTCGACGCCAAGGTTACGACTATTTCTATTGGCTAGCATCACGCTTCGTCGCGAATCTTTCTTCGAGCCGGCAGAGCGCAACAGGCACCACACCGCATCTCTCCTCAGTACGCGAGACTACCAACCACCCACCTCCGCACGCGCGCATACTTCACTACCGCGACCATGTCTGACTACGACGGCGACGGCGCATTTGCAGATGATGGTGGCTACGAGTACGTGCTTGGCTTCATAGTCTGATGCCGACAGCTGCAGCGATGTGTTCGCGTAGCGTCTTTGTGTCGGCGAGGCTTCACAACAATGACTGATTGTGGGCAGTGAGCAGGCTATCGACTTCGACGAGGAGCAGGAGCCCGATATCTACGACGGCGACGACAACGCCCAAGAGCCCGACAACGTCGACCCGAACGATGACAACGTCGTAGTGTCCGGAGACGCGAGCGCCGCTGCTGCCGCCAAGAACAAACCCAAGAATACGGTCGAGAGCGAGAAGGACAGGAAGGTCGCGTCACACCTCCGCACAACCACCCCGTACATGACAAAGTACGAGAAGGCGCGTGTGCTGGGTACAAGGGCGCTACAGATCAGGTAGGCTACAGTTTTCCAGGGCACGGAATTGAGAGAACAACAAACTAATGGCGTGCAGTGGCAATGCCCCAGTCCTAATCGATGTCGAAGGCATGACAGACCCTCTCCAGATTGCTGCAAAGGAGCTGCGCGAGAAGAAGATTCCGCTGGTAGTGCGACGATATCTGCCAGACGGTTACTACGAGGATTGGACCTGCGAGGAGCTTCTGACGTAGAGTGGGTTGGACTTGGCTGCATTGGGTACGGAGTTTTTGTGGTCGTAAAATGGGGCACGTTCGGCGACCGGCGTTTTTTTGCTTCATATACCGAATCATACCCGATTTCCACGCCTATCTCGCGAGTGCGGATCTTGTTCCTACATGAAGCCATAAAATCACCGCAGGGCGGGGTAGCTTGACCAGGAGCTATCCATGCATTCTCTACCCCCCGCACTAAACATAGGACAAACGTCACTCTCATGAAACAGCTTTTCAAACTTCTCAGTGCTCCACGACCTCGATTTCCTTTTAAATCTTCGACGACAAGCTTCCTCTACCACACAACACGATCCATCATGTCTTTTGAAACCACAGGCACCATCGCTTCCTTCGGGGGCAAGGTGTTGAAGCTGAAGCACAAGTCCTCGAGCACAAACACAGACATGGAGCTCAATGTCTTCTTGCCACCACAAGCATTGAAGGACGGGGCAAAGGTCCCTGTGCTCTTTTACCTCTCCGGTCTGACATGTACTGGAAACAACTGCTCGGAGAAGGGCTTCTTCCAAAACGGCGCAGCAAAACATGGCATTGCCGTCGTGTACCCTGACACTTCACCAAGTGCGTGTTTGCCATTGATGCTGAGCACTGACTAACCATCCCACAGGAGGGCTGCAAATCGAAGGCGAGGACGAGTCTTATGATTTCGGTTCGGGCGCAGGATTCTACGTCGACGCGACCAAGGAGCCATGGAACAAGGGCTACAACATGTACTCATACATCACTAAGGAGCTTCCTGAGGCCCTGTTCTCATCATTCAAGGAGCTCGACTCGAGCAGAGTCAGCATCACAGGTCACAGCATGGGCGGCCACGGTGCCCTGACATTGGTGCGTTTTTGAAGACCCTTACAAGATGATGTCACTGACGAGTCGCGATCAGTTCCTCAAGAACCCCGGCATGTACAAGTCCGTCTCCGCCTTTGCGCCCATCGCCAACCCCATCAACTGCCCATGGGGCCAGAAAGCATTCAAGGGATACTTTGGCGAGGACCAGCAGGATAAGTGGAAGCAGCACGATGCCACAGAGCTTGTCAAGCAGTGGAAGGGTCCGCTGGAGATGCTCATCGATGTGGTGTGTACTACCTTCGACACTCCTCAATCTGAGGCTTTGTTAATAATGAATAGGGCACCGGAGACAACTTCTACAAGCAAGACCAACTTCTTCCTGAGAACTTGGTGGCGGCGGCCAAGGAAGCTGGCAACGCCGCTGGCATCAACCTTCGCATGCAGCCCGACTACGACCACAGCTACTACTTCATGGCCTCGTTTGCGGACGAACACGTCGCGTACGCGGCGAAGCACTTGGGCGTATAGTAAGTGGCATGGCTGCTAGCATACTGATTGCATACTCACTGCAGCAGAAGCAGTTCGCGTGTTAGACAAAAATTGTAGAAGAATGAGGAGGTTAAATAGGCCTGAAGAAAACTTTCAACGAGCTTGAGAGCAGGCATAGAATATGAAATTTCGACTGAGTCTCCTCCCTTGTTTATCTCGTGAATAGTATTTCTGAAAAGTGAGCCAACAAGCCAATCCTGGAGCCTCGGACCAGATTGCGAAACAAGTGCGAAGGCACGTGTCACGCGACGGATTTTGGGCTCTCCGAGCAGAGAGGTCCCCCACATCTACCGGCTGTTTTCATGCACCTCGTGCCTTTGTTTCCACACCACACACTTCACCCTGCGGAGGCCTAAATAAAAGTTTGTCCGTTCTGGCGATAGCGACACTTTTTCGAGCCGTTAAATTCATCTTCTCAGTCTATTTTCCAACGGTATTCCTTGCACACTCGCCGCGTGTCAGAGCTTGTGCCCCGCGCTGTCACTTTCACCGCCTATACCACTCCCATGATGCAGCCCTCGCTCTCTCCAATGACCCGGTAGCGTATCACATCGCTGCAATTTTATCACCACAACACCACTTTCCCTTTCTGATGGTCGGACACCTTCGCACCTGCTCCTGACCTATTCAACTTGTCCCGCATCGAGACGGCGCAAGAAATGGAGGCCCAGGTACGCATGCAATTTAGCAACGAGTTTTGAACTGCCTTTTGGTTTGAGGCTACATACTAACATGTGTCTGTTTTGCTAGGTCGAAAATGCCATCCAAATCGCCTCGAACCCTACCTCGAGCCAGCAACTGCGCGGCCAGGCTATCGACTACCTAAACCAACTACGTGCACAGGGCTCCGCATGGCAAGCGTGCCTCACACTCTTTACCCGCGACCCGCGACCTTCTGATATCATCCGCCACACGTCCCTCGATCTCGTCAACAATGCCGTCCAAGAACACCGGCTGGACGAGCAAAGCCTCGCGTACATCAAAGACACGCTCATGAGTCATATCCGCCAGTCGTACGCGCCAGGCAGCACTACTACAGATACCGGGCACATACAAAACAAGCTCATGCAGACCATCACATATCTCTTTGTCGCATTGTATCCCACACAATGGCCGTCTTTCTTCGACGAGTTCCGCGCCTTAGCCGGTGACCAGACGACCATCGGCAACGTCAACACGACCACTACAATCTTGTACCTTCGCATGCTTGGACAGGTTCATGATGAGATTGCCGATCAGCTGGTTACTAGGCCGGAGGACGAGAAGAAACGCAATACCGAGCTCAAGGATGTGATTCGACAACAAGATGCGCAGAAGATTTCGTTATCCTGGCAAGAAATCCTCGCAAAATGGAGGGAGTCGGATCTGGGAATGGTAGAGATGTGTCTGAGGACGATTGGGCGGTGGGTTAGCTGGACCGATATCAATCTCATCGTGAACCAGGCGATGATCGGTACCTTCCTTGAGATGGCTGGTCAGCAAGGCATTTCTGACCCCGAGAGCCCGGCCGGGAAGGTTCGCGACGCAGCAATCGATACATTTTCGGAGATTGTGGGCAAGAAGATGAGCCCTGGAGACAAGATTGAGTTGATTTTATTCCTGAATCTGGCGGATGTGGTTGGCCAGCTCATCACCAGCCCAGCGCTTGCCGAGTTCCACAGTCCAAACTACGACAACGACCTCGCGGAGACAGTAGCGAAGCTCGTGAACAACATCGTTTTTGACATTGTCAAGATTCTGGAAAGCGACTCGGTTGACGAGCAAACTCGGCAGCGAGCCGACGACCTCATTCGGGTCTTCACTCCGTATTTGCTGCGTTTCTTCGCCGACCAGTACGATGAAGTCTGCTCGACTGTCATTCCATCGCTCACCGACCTCCTCACGTTTCTACGAAAACTGCAAAAGAGATCTGGAGCCGTACCGCCTCAATATTCCGCCGTGCTACCGCCTGTATTGGACGCGATAATCGCAAAGATGAAGTACGACGACACAGCATCCTGGGGTGATGAGGGTGAACAAACAGACGAGGCTGAATTCCAAGACCTCCGAAGACGTCTACATGTCTTACAGCAAACTGTGACGACTATCGACGAGGCATACTACATCGAGACACTTAGCCGCGTTGTGAATGGTACCTTTAGTCGCTTGGCTCAGGGCGATCAGACACTAAACTGGCGCGATCTCGAATTGGCTCTCCATGAAATGTTTCTGTTTGGGGAGCTGGCAGTTAGAAATCAAGGTCTATTCGCAAAACGCGAACCTTCTTCAGTCGCTGCTCAGCAGCTTGTGGGTATGATGAACAACATGATTGATTCCGGTAAGTCCATGGCTTCTTTGCTCAGGTAGGCAGGTGATACTAACCAAATGTCAGGTCTAGCTAGTTACCCACATCCTGCCGTTCAGCTTCAGTACATGGAGATTTGCGTCCGTTACTACCAATTCTTTGAGCAGAACCCTCACTTGATTCCCAAAGTACTCGAGAACTTTGTACAACTTACACACAGCAACCATGTCAAGGTTCGCATACGGTCTTGGTACCTCTTCCAGCGCCTGGTGAAGCACCTACGAGCTCAACTAGGAAACGTGTCGTACAACATAATCCAAGCAGTTGGCGATTTGCTTACAATCAAAGCCGAGTTGCCAGACGCTTCTGAAGATGACATGTCTTCAGATGAAGAGGACAAGTCTGCCGATGCTCTATTTAACTCGCAACTCTACCTCTTCGAGGCCGTTGGGTGTATTGCTTCATCTAGCACAGTTTCGCCAGAGAACAAGAAGCTGTATGCACAAACTATCATGAGCCCTCTGTTTGCCGACATGGAACAAACACTGCCTCAGGCTAGGAATGGTGATGAGCGAGCTACGCTCCAAATCCATCACATCATCATGGCAGTTGGAACCCTAGCTCGAGGTTATTCAGACTGGGTTCCGTCAAACAACAACAGCTCAGTGCCCCAGAGTGAAGTGGCGGACGAGTTCATCAAAGCATCCGAAGCCATACTCGTCTCCCTCGAGTCTCTGAAATCTTCGGGCATCATTCGTCATGCAGCACGCTTTGCTTTCTCGCGTATGATAGCTGTTTTAGGACCACGATTGCTACAACAGCTGCCATCATGGATTGAAGGACTACTCTCACTGAGTTCGTCCATGGACGAGATCAGCACGTTCCTCAAAGTTCTCGGACAAATCATCTTCACCTTCAAAGCAGAAATTGCGAGCATTCTAGACACAGTCATGACGCCTGTTTTGCAACGCATCTTCACTGCATTGGCGGTAACACCTTCGGGCACAGACGACGAGATCCAGCTGACTGAACTCCGGCGCGAGTACTTGAACTTCATCACCCTCGTTCTCCAGTATGGTCTTGGGTCTGTGCTCGTCAGTAATGGTAAGGAAGGTCGAGATACTTTTCATTTCAATGCTAACATGTCGCAGCAAACCAAGCAACGTTCGATCCAGTCATCTCGTCAATCGAGTCTTTCGCTCGTGACACAAACGACTACACCACCGCGCGCCTTGCCCTCGCTGTACTCATTCGCATGATATCCGTATGGAGCGGTCCCGACAAAATTGGACCGGGCGCAAACACAACACCCACTTCCCCCGTGGCAACTCAAGCGCCGCTGCCCGGTTTCGACAACTACGTAGTTGAGCGCTTCTCCCCACTCGTCTGGTCAGTTCCTGCTTCTGCCGGCTTCAACTCAAAGGACGCACAAGCAAAACAGGTTCTGCACGAATTGGCAAACCTCCAAACCGAGATCATCAAGAAGGTTGGCGAACCATATGCAGAACACCTGAAGAACGACCTTGGCGGTATGGGCATGGGTGCCGATGGCGTGGATCAATACTTGCGCACCCTAGCTGGCGCATTCGAAGGAGTCAAGAAAGAGAAGGAGTGGAGGAGCTTCTTCGCCCAATTCGTCGAGCGCATGCTCGCTGCTAGAACATAGATGGATGGGTGGGCATGAGCAAAAAAGGCTTCGATTTTCCTTTTGCTCGATATGGGCAAGATGTCTTTTCTTTCTACCCGGTGGGGGTGGTATAATTTGCATCGTGGCGGGCGTGCAAAGGTCATGTTTTTTGAGATAATCCACCCCCTCCTATTCTTCATACTTCGCTTGAGGTTTCCTCATATAGCTGGAATGCCAAAATAACATGATTCGCGTTGTACTGATTGATCACTGACTGTGATTTGTTCTGGAGAACTTGCCCGACTTGAATGCCCATCGGCTTTATCGATATTGGATTTTGCTGAGTGCTGCACATCATATGTCGGAGTGGGTGAGTCGCCTGCCCAAAGAACAGAAAGTGCCCCGCACCACACCGCGCCGCACGCTCCATCATGGTACGCAATACACTAAATACCATGCGATACCATGCGATAGGTACCATGTCATGCAGACAGGCAGACAGACAGGCAAGTATACCCAGGGAATACGATAGGGATGCATGAGTGGCTGTAGCTCGTATTGAACAGCGGGAAGGGCTTTTCGTATTCGATATCGAAAATTCCAGACCCCCAATATCATATCACTCACGAATATATAGGTAGCTAGCTAGGTAGCGACATGTGGTTCGTTGGTGTGCTGGCCATGGCTTGCTGACAAGACAGGACAAGACAACTGCAAACCACAGAATAGCATAGCGTGGAAGGCAATGTCGGAAATGTCGGAAATGAAGACCTATGTTTCCCCAATTATAGCCGTGGTTCTGGACGGAGAGATCGACGACGTGGTTACCTTGTCTGTCTGTCTGTGTGTGTGGGCAGTGTCTAGGTAGCTAGCTAGCTGGGGACGGGAGCAGTGTCAGTTTGGTATGAGTAGTTTTGTTGTCGCCCAATGTGTGGTTGCTGGTTTGACGGTTCTAGCTCGCGGGGCGCATGGTGAGGGAGCTGGGTTATGGGCGCTGATAGGGGTATGCAATTTGCTGGTGGCTTGATATTGGCTTGGCGGGAGTCTATCGATGAATGCATCCTATCATTAATGTGAGCAGGGGTGGGTGTTTGTAGTTCTGCTTTCTGCGATGTGCGTTGACGTTCTGGGGAGCAGCTGTTAATTGTGTGCTGTTGTCTTCCGGGGGAAAGGCTTCTCGTAGATGAGACTACATGACGCGCTGCTGGACATGACGCGAAGCGCGTTTGACGAAGTATCTTTTTTTGGGACTTGGATCGTTTAAGCAGTCCCGCGGCACGGTACCTTTAACGGTATCGCGATTGATGAACCCCCCCCTGCAAGAAATCGGATCTAGCCATGACGCCACGCTGCAAGTCTTCGCGAGCACGCACGAAAAGGGAGGCCGGCTCCTCACTCGATTTGGGCACTAAGTCGCAGGGCATTATTGTCTTGCACGAGCGCGCCGCTCTCCCGCGAATCACCGGCGATCGACTCGCCCACCCTAGAGCGGGTGGTTTTAACGAAAAGCGCTGCATCTGGCTCGCGCACTCCCCTCCCCGTCAGCCGAACAGTTAGTCGAGGGCGTGCTGCTAGGTGCATGCTTGTCAGATGCGCCGCGTGGCTTTGACATGCGAATTGTTTAAACTTAAGGTCGGCTGCTCCCATGTCGGTCGCAATCTCGTCCCGGCTGTCAGAAAAAAAAGCAACATCGAATTCAACGGGGAAAACGCTCGCTGTTTTCGTTCCCTTCCGGCTTCCGATCGACATCGACCACCCTCGGACCTGGCCTCTAACTGGTCGGCACTCTTTGTCCCGCAACACGCGTTCCTGGCTTTTGCGGAGAATATTGATCCGCGGACTTGTGAGGGCTTGTCAAGGCGGCCAATCCAGTTCACGCGCTACTGCGACGACCGTTTGGGTGGAGGAATGGTTGTGCCACAAACGTGAGGCAGTGTAAATAAGAAGATTCTATTGTGCAAGGCCGCCCACCAGGAGATAAAAAAGACGGACTTGGTATTCTACGCGACGGGTGTGTCGTGAGTCGTTGGAAACCTGGCGTGGTGCCATGTCGCACCATTGGGCCAATCGATCCCTGGCCGCCGCAATGCGAAGCAAACCAGATGAGGGTGAAGAGCCCCACGGGTGTCACTGCATATATACAAGGAGCACAGCGCCCGCAAACTCCCGCGTCCGTTTGTTGCACTCGCTGCTTGTCATACTGCTATCTTGGAGCTCTCTGTTCGGTGGCGTCTCCGCACATGGTCATCGATCAGCGCTGCTGCTGCCCGTTGTGCCTGAGCAAGACACCCTAGCGTGGAAGGGATCGCCTCTGCTCCTCGACAACCGTCCACCGCCGCTGATTCCACTATTCATGCCTTCTCTACATATCGTCCATGATGCATCCAAAGCGCTGTCTGCGCCGCCCTCCAAGCGCTCCATCACAACCGATCCAAAGGTCTCGGCAACCGCCTTTACTGTCCCGTCGGCCTTTGATACGGGCATGTCGAATAATTTCTCTACTTCTTGCTCCGCCTACTTGAACCGCCTGAGACAGAACAAAGACTTCAATGACTGCCATCCGTTCTCTTTGCTCCTACAGGTGCGTTTGACGGTGTTTTGAGGGGAGTGGAATGGGGCTGTGCTTACACCATGTAGACTTCAAGTGGCTTCTTCGACGCGTCGAGATCGTTTCTACGCATAACCCAGACCTTGGACGCGACTTGTGGTGTCAATGTAAAACAATGCACGGCAACATTGGACGGTCTCGCGCGGGAATTGGTGACCGACACCGCATGCAAAACAGACTACGACAACGACAATCCTATTGTTCTGCAGGCGTACAATGGCCTTATAGCGTACGAGGCGTCCTACCAGGCCAGTTGCTTGAAGAGCGACACAGGAAACTACTGTACGTTGTGCCGACACACCATCCACACAACCAACTAATCATCCCAACACAGGTTTCGCAGACGCCGTCAGCAACACAACATCCACCACAGACTCATACCCCTACTACCTGCCCATCGGCCAGATTCTTCCCGGCGGATCGCGTCCAACCTGCAATACGTGCTTACAAGACGCCATGGCCATCTTCGCATCCTTCGCCGGCAATCACACACAGCCCATCAGCAAAACGTACACGTCCGCCGCGCAACAACTCGCGATTTCCTGCGGCAAGGATTTCGTCAGCACCACGGCTGCACCGCTGAAAGGCGCTGCTACGACTTCCACACCGGCGGCCTTGACGCCTACATTAACACTGCTTCTAATGTTTATACTCTACTTCTTCCAGTGACGGCTTGACGTTTATTTCGTCCCGTCATGTTGCGTCACGTCACGTCACATCACGGCCTTTTTAGATCTTCTTGTACATATCTTTTTGTAATCATTATCGTCATCATCATCATCATCAGCGAAGGCGTTCAGGTTGGAGTCTTTTTGCCGCATTTACTTTACCGGCCGGCGTAGGAGGCGATGTATACCCCCCGAGAGATTGGCTTTGTAATCGGAGATACGGATCGCATGGAGCGTTGCTCGTGTTGTGTCTGGGCATTTGTAGGCGTTTGGGGTGGCTTGAGTGCGTTGAAGTGCGTGCATGTACCTGCTGTAGATATTCAGGGTGGGTGGCTTGCGCAGTGATGACTGTTCGGCGATGTATGTATTGTAACGGCAGAGTAGTAGATGGAATGGAGAGACAGGGGGGAGAGACTGTTTGGCAGGATGGATGGATAGATGCCTTGGGTTGTAGATACCAGGCGAGCTTCGTGTGGAAGAAAGCATACTGTATAGGATGAATACATGCACTCTGCATCCACTATAGCGAGACATGCTAGACCGTTCTCCCTCCATCACCAAACATGCATCGTATGTTATGTCTGCATCTCACCGAAACTGATGTGCTCTTCATTCTGATGCTTCTCTTGACCTAGCAGTAGCACCATACCCATCGCATACCCACGAACATTACATCATGGCGTGTTTCTTCATTTACGCAATACATCTCTCCAGTCCGCATAACGCATGGAAGTGATAAAAAGCAGCATGTATGTCTTCGATCATAGGACCAAGATGCTTTCTAGTCCATTCCACGGAAGAGAATTCAACTACGTTGAGAATTAGCACAGACACCTCTGGCCTTCCATTGTTGTTCTCGGGATTAGATATAGGTCTAGCGAGCTTGTAGGGCAACTTGACCACCATCTCTTAATGGTTTGTTTTTGATGTCTAGGTCCATCGGTCTGATAGTACGGCGAAATGCAGATAAGCACTTAGGTATATCACTGAGGTTTGGAACAGTGGAATCGCGGTTTGTGTATTTTGTAGGTGTGAATTTGTCTTTGACCTCTTCGCTGATTTGCTCATGTACAACTTCTTAAATTGTTCAGTAAAATTACCTGGAATGCAACAGATCCTGCTGGAGCAAATTCTCAAAGACCCTGGTGGACGAGGAGATGTTGGGAGATTGATTCTGCGGCTATAGACTGGAATAGAGGGATTTGAAATGAATCAAGACGACAGATATAAGTGCGTTAATCTGGAAACTTGGAGGGTTGAGAGGTTTGTAGAATTACTCTGAGAACGATAGGGGACGCAGCTTGGGGCTTATGATAGGGAAATGGGCGTTACAGTTTTCCTTGGAGGCTGAGGGAGAAACCTAGAATAATGTCAAGGGGTATCATGGTTTATGAGAACGTACAAGAAAATACGGAAAACTTTCTTAGAAGATGAGAGTGAAATGCTAACAAAGTATTTGTTGGTCCGGAGGACATATATGATTAATCTATCCGCGGCAATCGTGAATTGCCGTCCGCTCGCGTTGTCGAAACAGAGTGTTCCACCCAAGTATACATCATCTTCATCTCGTGTGTCCCACTATTTCTGGCGATCACGGACCTTTGTCGCTTTGTGATGTCCGTTGCTTTGTTTGAAGCTAGCAGGGGTAGACACGTAGACTTTCAGGCACGCGTAGAAGGGTTGCGCCAATCTGCGAACGTTACACGTCATTGACAGATTTGATCTTCGAGTCAATCTCTTTCGTTGGTGGTCTTGTGCGAAGGATTTTGTCACGTGCGGATGATCTTGCGTGGGATTCCCCTTGACTGCTCCACCAGACCTTATCATTCCTCGTTCGGCATTTGCTCAATGATCGTCTCAGACATGATGGCGCTTTCTTTCGCATCTTCATCTTCAAGTATGATTCTAATTGAGTTTATCGACTGGAAATTTTAAAGATCGTCCATGCTTCCGCTGTGATGATCACGGTTCGGAAGTCTGCTGGTGGGACGCAACATCATCCTTTCATCTCCATCTCTTCCGTTTCTGCATGGGTCAACCTATCCCCACCAGGGCTTACGCTGCCCACCTGTTGTGACTGGCTAGGAACAAGCTTGAGTCGATCCCAAACACTTCATGCGTTTAACAGATCCGAGGCGTGCCCGTCTGCCGGCCCATGTTCCATCTGTACCTGAGACAGCCATTTTCGTTGCCGGCCTCACCATGCGTAACCCTTCTATCATCTCATCCTCTCGCACAACTCATTCCTCTCTGTATTAATTGCTTCTGGAAGCAGTCGAAAAATTATCTCTTGGTCATCCGCTTTCTTACTTTCTCTCCCACACTCTTTTCATCTCAGCGCTAGCTCGCTATCTACATTCGTTTGGCCGGTACCACTCTATATTCTCTACACACTCTCACCCTTTTTTTTTTGTATAAACGCTTCCATTCGTCAACAACACTATGACCGAAGTTATCACCCAGCAGACCCTTGGACTGTCTCAAACATCGCCACGACAAGACGTTGTCAGCGCGTTATTGGATGAGTATAGCCACTCGTTCGATGCCTACGAGCATCCTCTCATGCCGGCATCCAAGGAACTTCCGGCTCCACCACAATCGGACAGTCCAAAAGATAAGACGCCGCCAACGGTCGGCAGCCCAGCCCATCGCATGGGCATGCAGTTTCCTTTGCGAGGTAAGCAATTTATTCCGAATCTTCTTGCTAGGAAGGGCTAGTTTGAACCGTTGGCAATGTGAATCATGATACTGCACGATCGCTCGCTTAAAACAAGTCTCACCTTCATCTTCACCGCATCGTTCATTCTTAGCGAGCCGCCTATCCTAAGAAACTTTCCTTCGACCTCGCCTTTGTTTCTTTTCTTTGTTATAGTGGCAGCGGCAGCGGCAGCGATAGCGATTTCTAGCTTTACAAAATTATCCTTTGAATACATGTTTGCTAATATCAATCAGACGAACAACACGCACCCGTCTCTCCTGATGGCTCGCCTGTAAGACATCGACGCAAGAGGATTGAATCCCGCAGTTTGTCCCGTGGCGCAAAGCCGCCTTCGCTCAAACTAACCGTTAGCAACGGAGCTACTGCGAACATCCCGCCTACGCCAGCATATCCAGTGCCGACTAAGATTCTTGGGTCTTCGCCGCCCAACGACAGGAAGCCACTACCGCTACCACGAGTGCACCCCAGCAACAAGAGTAGTGTTGGGACTTCGACGATGGGATCTGTTCATTCGAGGCGAGCAGGAGAGCTGGAGCGAAACGACTCAATTCTCTCCCAACGCGAGGCGAGATCCACGGCAACTGAATCATCTGTGATTGCTCCTACAGCACCACTCGTCAAGACCAAGTCTCTAGGATCAAACGTCTCAAAGTTTGTCAATCTTGCTGAGCAGAAAAATGCGCCCCGAGGTCGACAAGGCGCTCCTCCACCAGCCACGTTTGTACCGAGAGCAACACGCACCACCTCGAACGCAGGTGGAAACGGGGCTCACGCGCAAGCCTCACGAACCAAAGAAGTATCGACCAAAGTTCAAGGAACTCAGAAAAGCGAAATCCAGGAACTCAAACAAATGCCACCCACGCCGCCCGAAGAAGACAAAGTTTCACCCTCGCCGCCGCGCAAAGCCCTGACCAACACAGGTTCTCCTTCCAACCCTCGCGCCGGCAATCTCTCTTCTCCTCTACACCAGCGTGGGAAGAGCAGCACAGGCTTCAACATCTTGAAGGTATACATCCAGCTTTCTTTCCCTGCGCCTGTCCTCAAGCGATAGCTTTGTGGATTCGAGAATGTCAGCACACCTATCCTATCCACCGTGTAAAAGTCGGACTAATTTGCTAACGATCCCACGCAGGCTCATCGACCCGCTCCGCCCGTCCCAACAGTGAGTGTCGAGGCTGTCACGCCGGAAATGTCGCCGCCCCCAACTCTGCAGCCAGAGACGCATGAGGACCAACATGCCTCTCCAGAAGAACTGCAAACACCCACCATCGTTTCACCAACTCCAACCCTCAGAACAACAACAGTCTCACCCCCCACACCCAGCCCATCCGTTTGGCCCTCCACAGCCCCAACACACTCATCCTCCACCCCCCGGCAAGCCCCGCAACCCACTCCGCAACCCCCCACAACCTACTCCCCACTCCCCTTCACGCCCCTAACCCGCCACCCCCTCCCCCTCCCAATAACGCTCATCCCGCAAATCACGCCCAACCAACTCTCCTGCTACACAGCGCACCGCCACTCCGTCTGGAGCAACAACTACTTCCAGCCCATGGGGTGCATGATCTGCCACGTCAACGATCGGGACCGCAAGTGGAGCTGCACGTGGTGCCAGTTGCGGATTTGCTGCGCGTGTAGTGAGGAGCTGAAGATGGTGCCTGGGCGGGAGTTGGGGGTTTTGCTGCGGGCGAGGGGGGTGGGTGGTACGGGGGAGGCGGAAGTGGTGCCGGGGATTGTGGTTAGTTGTGTGGATGGGGATGCGGGGGTTGGGGTGAAAGGCGATGGGGACGATGTTGGGGTGCTTGGAGAGGAGGTGGATGAGCGTAGAGGGCGTGCTCGAGCGAGAGTGGATGCGCCTTGAGTAGTGGGGATTGAGCTGTTTGAGATGGGGAATGGGAGTCTGGGGGTTTTTTTTTAGATCGGGATCGCGGTGCGAACCGGTGCACAGGGATGGGAAAGGCGTTTTTGAATTTCTCAGCAGAGTCTGACGGGGCGGCTGCTTGTTGTTACGGAACGGGGTTCATCACGTAGACGTGGTGGTCTGTTAGGATGGGATGGGAAGGAATGTGACTGAGGTAGAAGGAGATTCATCACATCCACCACCCATGTATCACAACCTAGACTGTTACAACACCGAACACGGCACAAATACACAGTTTCATATGTAGAATTTCAAAAATGCGACCACGCTTCCACGTCACGCCATCTATGCAATCAAACGCAGAATGAAACCCAAACGCACACACTATGCCTCCTTCCTGACTTTCAATCCCCACCACCACCAAACCGCCCGCCCACAAGGCATCAATCACCCACCTCACCTCGCCCCCGAAACAGACTCGATCCAACCAACTTCAGAACAAGGGAAAGAATCTATGGATATCACGATAAAGAAAAAGCAAGAAGCGAATAAACGGATTTACGAGAGGAAAAAAGGCCGGCAAAAAGAGTTGAGAGAGTTGTAAAAAGGATCTCAATCAAGCCTTCTCCTTTTCCTTCTTCTTATCCTTTTTCTCGTGATGGTGCTTCTCGTGCTTCTCGTGCTTGGTTTCCTTCTT
Organism: Dothidotthia symphoricarpi CBS 119687; assembly: GCF_010015815.1. Classification (NCBI taxonomy): domain Eukaryota; kingdom Fungi; phylum Ascomycota; class Dothideomycetes; order Pleosporales; family Dothidotthiaceae; genus Dothidotthia; species Dothidotthia symphoricarpi. The sequence continues at coordinate 1,217,886 of NW_022985012.1, forward strand.
GGCTGCGGCTTCGGCCATGAGTTGTTCAAAGGCCATGAAGTCGCCTTCTTCTTCTGGATCGCGCTCTGCCTGTGGTTTCAAGGGTCAGTGTCTGAGTACATAGTGAAGAATACAAACAACAAGGGACATACCTTCTGGAACATCTCTCCGATGATGACTAGAGCCTGCGCCCTCTCCACCCGCTTGTCTAGCTTAACCTTCTTATCGTTGAGTACAATGTCGCACACATCGCGCAACACGCTCTGGACCTCGAACTTGCTGCCCCGCCATGCTGCAGCGAGGATCTTGCCCGTGACTTTCTTCTCGTACTCGGCCTTCTTCTCGTCTGTCCACCCCTCGCCGCCTGCTTCTTCCAGCTTGGCCATTTCCTCCATAGTAAGCTGGGCGTCGATAGCGGCACTCATAGTGCTCCAAGTATCCTTGACCAGTGTTCCCTTATCCTTGATGCGCGAGAAGAATCCCGAGATGCCGAGGAACTTCTGGGACTTGAGAAACGAGGAAGCCTTCATAAGGTATGTCGTTCCAATAGCATGAAGAATCTCGATTCCGAAAGATTCCATCTTAAGGTTCTCAATCTCGAGTTGGATCTTGTCCTTGAAAGCTTTTGTGACGTCGGCGGCTTTGTCGGTTTCTGTCCAGAGGGAAATGCGCTCGATGAGTTTCTTGGAGAGGCTGGTAACGCGCTCGTCCCGGATCTTCTTACGCTCCAGTTCGTACGCTGCCAGCTCTTCCCGCTGCTCTTTGGTCAAGCCAGCCTTCTTCTTCTGCTTCTCACGCAGCTCTTTCTCTGCGTCGGTCATGCCTGCTGCCTCCATGCGTGCGTCTTCCTCCGACTTGTCCATGATAGCAGCTCGAATTGGTACGGGGCCACGGGTTTTCGGCGTCCTTGGGCCCGCGGGCGAAGCGGTCCCTGGTACGGAGGGTGGCTCTGCAGCGGTCTCCGCATACACAGGTGGTGGTGCACCATAGACTGGCGGGGCATCTGCCGTATGAGCATTTGCACGCTCTGCTTCAGCTTCAGCCTCCTTGGCTTTGGCGGCAGCACTCGGTGATTGGGCATCGGTCGGGATGTCTGTAGCAGTCGTGCCAGTCGTGCCAGTCGTTTGGCCTGCAGCACCAGAAGCTGAAGATTCGGCCTGGACTTTAGCCTGAGCGGCCTCGGCAGCCTGTTCCTCCTCCATCTCGCGCATAGAGATCTCCATGGTCTTGGTAAGGTCCTTCATCAACGAGATCTCGCCGATCCTGCGAGTGTCAGTCTTCCACATACAAGTCGCCATATCACGAGGTAGTCCTACCAGTCCATGAAAGCCTCCCCGCCAAAGATCATGGTGAAGAACTCAGACGGGTCCTCTACGACATTGTCAGCATACTGCGCTCAGATCGTGTGACCGTTTGTGCATACCGAAGCCACTACTCGGCATCGCGCCCTCTTTGCCATACTTGTCGTAGTTTGCCCGCAGTTGGTCGTCGCTGAGCACCTGGTATGCCTCGCCAATCTGTCACAACGTGAGCCCCGCAGTTCAGTCTGACACCTCCACCTCCACATGGCAAGACTCGACGTACTTCTTGAAATTTCGCGTGCGCCGTCTCATCTCCAGGGTTCTTGTCTGCGCCATCATCAGTTCCTGCGTCGTTAACAAAGGGCGACTGCGCGGCATACCTGGGTGCAGTTTAATCGCGAGCTTGCGGTAAGCCTTCTTGATTTCCAACTCGGTCGCTGTAGGCGTCACGCCCAGGGCGTCGTAGTATCCTGTTTCGACAGGCATGGTTTGCGACTACCGTGTAGAGATGTGGGGAAGCGAAGAAATATGGAGGGGGATATCTCGTGCTGGGCGCGTTGGGAGCCTTCGGAACGGAAATTTGCGGCTGTGCACGTACGCACGCAAGCCACAATTGTACGTCACCGCATTCCTGAAGGCTCCAGCAATGCGTTCAATGCTCACTTCAAAGGAAATCATATTGTGGAACTGTACTACTGTCACCTAGGCTCCACATGTGAAGAAGATAGACTTTGTCAAACGCATTCCTTCTCTACTTCCTAGATATGCTAGATAAGAGAGCTGATCTATCAAACCCAGGACCCCACCATCCGAGTCCAGGTATAACCCGTTATGGCCAGATGAATCATGTTAGAAAACCCAATATGACCTATCGCCACCCCATGCAGACGCCATGCTAGAAACCAGGATCTTTGATCATGTACCGGTATGAAATGCTTTTCGGCCCAACCAGGGACTAAATAAATCGACTCGATCCAAGTCATGGAGCGCACCATAATGCCCAAGGTCGACGGGAAAACGTACTGCAAGGCCATTCGTCTGCATCCAATTTGCTACATGCCCGTGAGGGTAGTCGTGCAGCCGATGTCTTAGACAGTGAACTTGGCCTTCGCGCGAGTGCTGCCAGAATGTGCGGCATCAGTGTGGCCAGAGAACTCGACAACGTCGTTGTCCTTGAGTTGGAGAGCCTGCTTGAAGCGCTTTCCAATTTTCTCGAGAGCAGCCTTGCCCTGCTCCGTCGTCCTGCTCTTGCCCTCGCCGTTGGCCGCACGGCCGACTGTTCGGGTCCAGAGACCGATACGGTAGAAGCCTCGCCTGACGTTCACGACAACACCCATGACCTCGTTGTCCTCCTCATCCTCGAGGTTCTCGCCGATGGCCGCCAGCATGACGTGAAGCCAGAGGGCATCGATGTTGATGGCCTTCTTGTCCTTGAACTGGAACGCCCACTTGCCACCATGCTTGTTCTGTGAGTCTTCCCACTCAGGTCGCACACCCCTCTTGAAGAGATGGTAGTCGGACTTGAGCGCCAGGTCCGATGTTGGCGTAATGTTGTTCTGCGGACATGGTTAGCCTATGTTTTCCAGGCCGCTGCCCATGGCGACATACGTAGATACCCCAGAACTCCTCAACGGAATCGAATGAGATGACTTCCTTCAGTAGCTCGGCCCAATTGTCGCCCTATGACTGTTAGTAAGTCCAGAAGTTGACACCGAAAGGCCAGAACGCACCTTGCCGCTAGGAGGCTTGGTGAACCACAACGTCCATGTGTTCATGAGAGGGTGCTTGACGTTGAAGTTCTCGGGGTCGTGGAAGACGGTGCGGACATCGCCTTCGGCTGTGGAGTCGCTGGTGGACGACTTTTCCTGTGTGCCCTCGCTTGAGTCGCCCACTGGCGAGATGGGGATTGTGTCGAGCGGGACTGGCTCCTGAGGATTCGGTGCAGTAGCGACGTCGGCCATTGTGAGTATGTGTGAAATTCGAGTGGAGAAGACGCGGGGTTACGTAGTCGAGGTAAAGTCGTGGGAGAGTGTGTGTGGTTGTGTGTGGAGGTGCGAGAGGTTGTTGGGGTGTGAGTCTGGCGTGGGGGAGGGGCTCTTCAAGTCGCGCCGGGCGATGGTGAGAGAGAGAAGGCGGGGGAGCAGTCGCGGGGCTGCTCTGTCTGGATCGACGCGGGTTGTGGAAAGGATAATGGTCTGGTGGGGTGGTCGCGAGGGGCTGTGTCTGGCGGCTTCTCTTGTCTCCAAGCGAAAAATGGAGGTGCTCTGAACGACACAGAAACGCCTTGGCAGGCACGCAGCTTAGTAAGGAAGGGGTTGTCTCACCACTGTCTCCAAAAATCTTGCGTCAGGCACGACATCACGAAGAAGGGTTGTATTCAACGCAGCTATGGTTTTGCAAGGGAATGTTCGTGCCACTGCTCTAAGTTGTAACCCCCAAGTGGAGAGCAGTCTCAGAGCAGCCTCGTCGCCGAGCAAGGCACGATTCGATGTAAGCACTTCTCGGCCCAACTACAGCCATGGGAGGGCGGAGTTGGAATTTGACATCCGTGCTATGCGATTACAAGATAAGTAGAGAGAACCGACCCAGGTTTCATGCAGAATGATTAAATTAGAACTCCCAATATACTTTCCTTGCACATAACAAAGGAATAGTTCCAATTAGGATAAATATGAACATGAAGAATAGTGTCGTCAAACTCATAGCTCGCTGTGATCAACTGCCACCTTCACCTCTGTGATTTCTTTTGGAACACTACCAAAAAGCTGGCGGAGTGATTCCTTGCCTTGGTAGTAAGCAATATCGAAGCGAGCACCGGCCATCCAGGCGACAAAGATCTGGTGAGATGTAAGCATTGTGAGATAGTTAGTTGGGTCTGAACATACCATCAAAGATGAGATAAGGAGTACAGTGAGCGCCACTGCTGTGATCATATAGATTATATCCCACTTGGCCTCGTTGTCTTCCCTCTGTTTCTTCTCGGCTTCCTCTACGCTGGCGGGTGACTTGACGTCGACAGGTGGCTTCTGCGATGGGAATATGGACTCGATGAACTGCTCAATCTACACGAGTGTTAGCGGATACTCTACATAAACGATTGTTGCTACTCACCCTCCCCAATGTGATACTGATCTGCAGAAAGTTCGGGTCATGTGGGTTGTTCTTCTTGCTAATCTTGCGAGCGTATTTCCGGAAGATTTCGCAGACCAATTGAAGGTTCTGGGATGATTCGAGCATTAACTGGCAAGCGCTGCCCTTGGTGATCTTTACAACTTTCTTGAAGAGGTTGGGGTTCTGGAAGCAGGCTTCCAGTGTAGCTATGGCCATGGATTGTGGGATAGCACAGAAGTTGAAGACACTCTGTTCCCGAAGTCCAGCAAGATAGTATAAACAGTCGTCAGCCCTCGTCAGAGCCGTGAGAATCATCTCTGAACTGCAGGCCAGGGCCTTCTCCTCGTATTCTGGCTTGAAGAGATCCTCAAAGTTGTCAACGTGCTTAGACCAGATCTCCTTGGGCCAGAATCGCCGTCCGTCATCCATATCCTCCTTGATATCACGAGTGATGTTGACTTGCTGAAGGAATTGACCCATGGATTCCATCAGTTCTGGCTTCTTCAACAACGCTGCGTTGGCCAAACCGGCTTCGACGAACAGACGTGTCAAGCCCTCGCCGACGAGACCCGCGACGTAGTGGCAGTATAGCTCGTAGTCCTTCACAGTCTGTACGCCGTGGATGTTGTGCTCGGCGTTGTTCGCGTAGTCTGCCATGCCATTGCCCATGCGCTTGGTGATGTCTTTGATGATCACCTTGTAGGCCGGCTTGATCTTCGAGAACTCTTCAATGACAACGTTGAACTCAACCAAGAGCTGCCTGTCCTTCTCATTCGCGCCGTTGTCATTGAACGTCCACCCCTCCTGATCCAGAATTTCATGGAAGTTTCGTAGAATGGGCTCCTTCTTCTCCAGCGGTAGTGTCATGTCATCCTCCACTGTGTCGAGGCCGCGCAGGACCAGGTAGAAAAGCGCAACAGGGACGAGGAGCTCGGGGTGCAGCTCCTTGATGACGGCGGCGAAACTGCGACTCGTCATGTCGAGGAAGAAGAAGCATCGCTTGAGGGACTCGCATTCCTTGGACTCATCGCGCTCGTGCACCGCGTTGTGCCAAACTTTCCTATGCGCAACGTCAGCCAAGTGCAGAGCAAACAAAGGCGCAGGCGAACTTGGAAAGATTGCACGCGTGGCTTTTCTTACCATTGAATGATGGAACGTAGCTCATTGGGGTGGGTGACATAGTAGAGTATGCTTGCAGGGCTCGGCATATTGGCAGAAGTTCAAGGAGTCGGCGGTGGAGAGACGAATGTTTGACAGCTGCGAAGACGTTGTGCAACGTATGTCAATGGCACGGCGAGAGACGTAAATGTGAGAATAGGTGAGCGCCTCGTACAATGGCGGGGTGCAGCGAGTATATGTATAGCGTGGTGGTCGAGATGGAGGTCGGCAGTAGCAACACCACACCTCCACAATTTACTATTCGCGCCCAGTCGGGTTATTACATAAGTTACAGGCTCCGGTCCCCGATAGCACCGGTAGCAACGCACGTAACTACGTTTGGCCGAGTAGGGGGGCGAGTAGCAATTGAGATCCACACGCTCGGACCCAGCAATCTCCCGCATTTCCTCCAGTTTGGCAACACCGCGCATGTCCTGACTCGACGTCACTATCATGCGTGTTTGCAAAACACGTGGGAAAATACATCTTCTCAGGTTGTGAATGTTAGAGCAGAGGCCATACTTTCACAATACCGCCATACGTTTTTATTAAGATTACCAAACAGCACGATACTAAACAGGGCTCTCACTAAACAGGACTCTCCTGATCCTCGACGCAACTTTCACTCACCGTCCCACATCTCAAATACAAAGCATCGGAACTCGCGCCGATCCAAATCCCATAATCACCACCAACAGCAGGAACCACCCAATTCTGAGACGTCGTGTCCCAGACACTCAGATCCTTCCTGGTGACTCTCAGACTCAGCGTCTGGCTCGCCCCAGGCTCCAACACGCTCGTTTTCTCAAAGTCTCGTAACTGGATGATCGGCGTATCGACAGTCTGCGCGCTGGGAAATTGCACATAGAGCTGTGCGACCGCTTTGCCGGGACGATTTCCAGTGTTGGTGACCACGACTGATACTGTATACGCGACGTCGAAGAGCGCGGGGTTGCCTCCTTGAGCGCCTCCGGATGCAGGTCCGGGTTTTTGCTCGTTTGAGTAGCCTTGAGGGTACGGATATTTGGTTGACGAAGTTGCGTCCGCTGCAGCCTTATCAGCATCACTCTTTTCGAGCCACGAGTATAGATATCGCCAGATGCGGTCGAAATTTGCTGGCCAGTAGGCCTCTGATGCTGGAGGAATGGCAGTTGAGTAGGCGGGCGTTGGGCCCTTTGCTGCACGAGTTGGTGGTGATGCGGCAAGTGGTGTGACAGCGGTGATAGTAGCACCCGAGAAGGAGAAGGTCGTGTAGCTCAGACCGTGTCCGAAAGCATATCTGGGTGTGATGTTGGCCCTGTGGAAGTGTCTGTAGTCGATGTACAGACCTTCTGTGAACGTGTCTTGCGGCTGCCCTATCTGGTATCCGATAAGGCTCACCGAGTCCGGGTAATCGTCTTCAGATTTTGGAAGTGTGTACGGGAGGTAACCAGATGGAGAGACGTCTCCAAAGAGAACGTCCATCAGAGAGTCTCCCGCCTCCTGACCCGGAAGATGGGCAAACAGAACCGCTTTGACCGAAGGCAAATTGTGCCACTCCTCCATAAGAATCGGGCCCACGGCATGTACGACCACGACCACGTTTGCGTATTTCGCAGCCACATCTCTGATTAATTTGTCTCCGTTGTGCCATAAATTGAGATTTGAGCTTGTTCGATCTCCCGGGTTGTTTTCTACTGTGATATAGTTTTCCCCTGAATCCGCACTGACAAACACAACGGCTGTGTCATTGGGGGATGGGTTCGAGCTGGAGGGGAAAGAGTCGGTGTTGAAGAACGAATAATTCGCACTACGCGCTTTGAATCCATCGATTGGAGAGTTCATATAGGGATAATTGGCACTTCCGCTCCCTGTTGATTTTCAGCGTTAATATTCGCGCGCCAGTCCAATTTCGCGAATGGAAAACTTACCCCAGCCCATACCGAGAGTCCCCTTATTGCAGCCTCTATCGGTACATGAGTTGATGCCGTCCGAGTTCTTCTCAGCGTCTGTACCGAAGACCTTCAACACTGCGCTCGAAGACAGAGGCAGGATCTCATCGTTGTTCTTCAGTAGCGTAATAGCATCGCGGGCCACCTCGCGGGCCACCGTGGCATGATCAGCCTGCACGTTCACGAACTCGTTGACGATACCTCGAGGAGAGAAGAGTGCCCCAGGGTAAAGCGGTCCTTCCGCATCTTGAGTGTTGTAGTCAAAGTTCGGACGGGGGTAATCCTGGTCTTGCCCCAACTGGAAGTATGTTGCAAGTATGCGAGTTACTGCGTCATTTAGACGATCCACAGGAAGAGATCCGTTCAACACGGATCGGGTTTGTTCATACATCCAGTATGAGAAGCCCAAAAGCGGAATCTCGTTGATGTCGCCTGGCATTGACATATCGAGTCCAGCTAATGCTGATTGGACGCCTGAAATTTGGGCAAGCCAATCCGTCACGACGAAGCCTTGGAAACCGAGCTCGTCTTTCACAATACCATTGATCAAGTAACTGTTCTGTGAGGAGGCTGTGCCATTGATCTATGCGCGTTAGACAACTACCATCTGAGATTGGACTTCCATAGAGCGTGTCTTACAGCGTTGTATGATACCATGACCGAACCAACACCGGAACGTATGCCTTCAGCGAAGGGCCACAGGTAGAGTTCATGGAGTGTTCTGTCATCCACATTGGAAGATATACCTTGTTTGACGAGACTGTACATCCGGTATGTTTCCTGCTCGTTAGCGATCAAATGTTTGATAGTCGCGATGACTCCAATACTCTGAATACCTTCGATGGTGCGAGCACCGCCAAAGGCCTGTAGGACGGGATCCGAACCAAAGCTCTCCCAATCTACAACACTCGTAAGTCATTCAAACCGAAAGTCGAGGAAATTGTCACTTACTTCTGCCGCCCCGAGGCTTTCTTCCTAAAGGACCTACTGCCGGTCCCAAATGGACGTTGACACCCTTCCCTCGAAACTCTTCGCCAATAGCAACGCCACGTCGATATATGAGGTCTTTATCCCACGTAGCGCCGGTAGTAATGCCCGCCGGAAACGCAGTGTTATGATCGGTGGCTCGAACTCCCAAAGGCCCATCCTGTAAGCATAGCTGAGGGATGCCAACTCTCAAAGCAGAACCTGTGTTGCCGACACAGCGTCCCATGAATATCCCCGTTCCTGCTGTAAGATTTGTTTTCTCGGCGAGTGTCATGTTTGAAACTAGTAAGGATGCCTTTCGATAACTCTCGCTCCAGTCCGACACCCATCCTCCATGTGGAGCTGGGGTAGCTACGGTCAGCGATGCGAAATCAATCGTCCTTCGCCAGACTCACCAGGATAATATGGTGGCGTGACATATCCTGCGGGCACAGCATCTCGTTGTTCGATCACCGCGCTCGATGCGAAAGATGAAAGGGAAAGAATGACGAATAAAAACATGGTAAAGAGAGACTGGCAAACGCAAGAAACAAGCTTGGAGAATAAGTAACCACAAGAAATGGATTGACTGGACGCTGAACTTACGGACAGCATCATTATATACCCCTTACTTTGCCACGCCTCGCGACCCTGGCTTTCCAAGGCTTTTCTGCCGTTTTCATGCTATATCTAGTGATATTACAATTGAGTAAGTATGAACAGCCAGGTGACAGAAGTGAACAACCCAAGGGGTGTCCAATAAAAAAACCAAGACTAGCTGGGGTCACGACATGGTGCCTGCCGTAATAGCGAACCGAAAACGGGCATTGCTCCTGGATGTAGTAATCCGGTTCGTCGGTCATGCGTGAGTTTTTATGTATTCAGCTACATCGGTTGCGAAGAAGCCTTTGGGGTCCACGTAAACTATAAATGCTGCTGCAAGTCGCTTCATGCTCTGTCTGGGCAAAACGATTTGTGACGATTAAGGTATATGAAGACGTCGATATGGACCGGGGTAGATGAGGCACCTGTCAAAGCAAGGATTCCTCTTTCTTTCCGCCTTTGAAGTTAGCGATATTCTCGCGACGTTCCTCTGGCCGCTAATTTACACGATTTCTAAGACTATGAGACAAATTGAAGCGGTTTTCGTGCAATTAGCAGTATATTTGCTACTATTATTGACGGATCGGAAAGACCAATGTGATTTTCCAGTATGTCCACTTCGTATTCAAAAGATTGATGGGATCTACGTATTGAATGCGTCAGTACAGTGGCAGCTTGATGGCCGAGTTGTGGTCGAGCCGAATGCATCACAAAATTTTCGCGATGGACCGCATTGTTGAAGTCCCATCCATCCTACAGATGTGCTGGGTTGCCGTATAGTAAGGCTGATTTTATCATCCGAATGTCGAGCGTTGAGGCTGCGCTGGGGCTATGCACAACGGCCCGCGACAGCAATAGAACTGGTGTTCTGTGCCGCAACGGTTATCGCCCGATTTGAGAAATCCTTCTACCAATCTTGCATCCCATCGCAACGCTCATGTTCCTTTCGTCCATAGCCTGGCCGTTTCTTGTTGCCTAGATTGGATTAGCATAAGCGACCATAATAGTCACCAGTCGGAGGTTTGAAGGTTTGGTGAGATGGTAAAGATACCGACCTACTCATCAGTGGCCGGGACCAAAACTGGGAGCGGTTCGTAGGTTCGTAGGCGGTTCGTGGGGGCGAAGCTCGTGCCCCGGAGTGCCCAGCCGAGTTGCCGTAGCGGAGAACTGGAGATCTCAACAGCCGCTGCCATGTTTGTTTTGAAACACCAACACGCCGCTCAAGCAAGGCGCCTCGCGGTCCGTCCGCAGACCACACCACGACCTCTCTTTATGCCCTCATCGCAAATTTTTCAAACTCGTTTCAGTTTAAGCTTTCGTGCTGCCAAGACCATCTTATCGATATTTCAGTTACTTCGCTGCATGCAACCGTCTGCATCTGCAGATCTAAGCCCTACACATTATTGATGACTACAGCGCTCTCCAGGAGTTCAAGAAGGGAGTGTCTCTACCCTTGTGTGCCTGCCAAGGTGATCTTTATTTGGCCCTAGGGTCTCGTTCGTCGTATCAGCGTCGATCTGGGCGGCTACCTTAGCCGCCCTCTGCTCCACAATGGTATTCTTAGACACTGCCGCAACGGGAGGCACAGGGAGCATCCTCAAACAGGCGCTTCCGTTGCAGATAGCCTATGCTTGATGTGGAGAAGAAGCGACTCCTGCCGCCGCCTCGACCGCTCAGACGGCCAGTTTTAGGCTTAACCTGCCCCCTCTGGTAGCGCTTGGAGTGATGGGCAAGTGAAGAGCCTCCTCTTCGCCTAGTTGCACATGCCCATTTGAGTAAAGCGGACACCAGTCTGGCGATTATAGAAACAACACTTGGTTTCAAAACAATTCTCCGATCGGCCCGCTAGTCTTTGTTTTGAGGCAGGTACAGACTGCGGCTCTGTCTATAAAGCTCAAGGTCATGGCCTTGATGAGAACCTCAGATACCCAGAGCCTAAGGTACGAACATCTGTTCTTTTATTCTCGTGTTTCAAAATATCTCCTACTCTTAGTTCTTACTCTCTCACATTCGCTCTACATCCTTCACTACCGTAATCTTAATACGTATCACGGTTGCTTTCATCAGTCAAATCTCCATCTGTCATCACATTCCGCTCTATCTCTAGCTCGATTGTTCTGTCACATCTCACGTCTCTTTCTTTATTGATCAACATGCCTAAAATCGAAAAGGCCTCTTCGTCGCATCGCCATTCCGTCTCTGCTTCGACCGCATCAGCAGCAGGAGGAAGCGTTCGTATCTCCTCATGGGCAACAAAAGATGATGAGACTCTCATCCAAGCTCGAGCCCAAGGTCTCAACTGGAATCAGATTGCACCGAAACACTTTCCCACCAAATCACCCAATGCCTGCCGAAAGAGGCATGAGCGGTTGATGGAAAGGCAGAATGCTGAACAATGGGATGGCGTCAAGCTAGACGTTCTGGCGCAAGCATATATGGAAGTCCGACGAGAGATGTGGAGTATACTCGCTACTCGAGTCGGAGAGAAGTGGCAGCTAGTTGAGACAAAGGTATGTCACTCACTGTATCTATTTGTCCATTATTTTGACTAACACACATCTTAGTGCATGGAGAAGGGCTTCAAGAATCTTCAGCAGGCGCACCGGTCGGCGCAAAAGAAACAGGGTATTACCTACACCGATCACTGCGGTGACAGTGGAATAGGCATTTCTGACCTCGATGAAGAATCGGAGGATATTCACGCGGACAATCCCACTGCGTCCGAAACACACTACAACCAATTCCCTGAAAGCTATCCTCAAAACCAGCAACGCGTTCCCAGCATCCAGTCTATGCTGCATCCGACCCAACATCCCTCTCGCCACATTGATCAACAACAATGAGCAACAACCTCGTCTTTTACACCCTTCGATAACTCTTTCGACCTCGTTCCCATTCAGCGTCTCCACGCTACGATCCTTACGAACCCTCATGCACCTTCGGCATTTTCTTCAATAGCGGCATTTTGTATTATCTTTTTTTCGATCACCGACCTACATAAAACAGTTTTCATTCTATTCCCCGTTTATTTCTATCTCACTATCCAGGACTGTACTTGGACTTACATATGAAGCGCTCATTTTCCTGTCATGAAGAAGCACTGACCAGACGTGGCGACGAAGCACAGTGAGGTTAGGAATGATTTAGGCATTCTTACGATCTTCAACTCGAGCGTCACGCTTTCGGTCTATGATCAAGGCGTTACATGCAACATAGCATAGCATTGATGATTTACAAATATCACACATCTTATCTCATTGTGCACTTCTTGTAAACCTGAGAAAGGCTCCAGGATTTTTGCTGTACGCGAAATCGCGATTGGCAATTGAGTTCGAACAACATTATGGTGCCTTGAGGTGTGATCAGACACAGTGCTGTGGTCTGTTTTGGCTCGGATTGAACGCTGGACTCATAGCAGATAGAAGTATGGAATACAGACCTGGAAATTCCATAGGTATAGGACAGCCTTACACGCACCAAACTTACCACTTCCCGCGCGCACATTCTCCATCCCTCCTCAATAGTCATTGTGGTTGCACGACTTGTAAACCATAGTTTCAAGCATGCACACAGCCCCCCAGTATCCTTACCCCACTCGAGTCAGCAACACCGTATCTTGGATATCGATAAAACATCTGCATCTGCCATCTATTTTGCAAACATCCAAAATAGGCACGATCGCAGCTAAACCCGTTCGGTTAGCAAGCCATTGTCCGCGCTAGAAAGCATAATGACATAACCACCAAACCGCCAAACCTCACCGCGTCTCCACTCCCCAAACACGACAACCATGGACTCGCAAGCAGAAACCTGTACATGCGCGCAATGCCTCTCCTCCGCATCCCCTACACGGACCCTCTCCCTCTTCCGAAGATAATCCCTGCGAGCGCCACCACAGCGAGCGGTGCCATTGCCGCGTTGGTGGAATTTCTATCGCCCTCGTTACCCACATCGAACAGTAGTACTTCACGATTCGCGTCATCGTTGCAGCGACGAGATGGAAATGGCAAGACGCTCCTGCTTACCGGGGCGGGCATCTCGGTGGCGTCTGGCTTAGCGGATTATCGTGGCGCGAATGGGACGTATACGCTGAACAAGACGTACAAGCCCGTGTTCTACAACGAGTTTTGCGCGAGCCATGAGGCGAGGAAGAGGTACTGGGCGAGGAGTTTCCTAGGGTGGACGAATCTGGATAAGGCGAGCCCGAATAGGGCGCATGCGGCTTGTGCGGAGTTGGGACGGATGGGTGTTGTCGGGGAGGTCATCACGCAAAGTATGCATATTCTCCCTCGAGAATGCATAATGAACAACATGCTACGAATTCAAGGCTAATAGGCATACAGATGTTGACTCCTTCCACCCAACCGCACACCCACATCTCCCCACCACCGAACTCCACGGCTACCTCCGCTCCCTCGTCTGCATAACATGTCGCAACGAATACCCCCGTCCCGCGTTCCAGAAACAGCTCGCAACCCTGAACCCCGCATGGGCCGTCTTCCTCGAAGAAATGCTCGCCTCCGGTGCCCTGGACACGGAGAATCCAGAGGAGCGGCGCAAAAGAGGTTACAAAGCCAATCCAGACGGCGACGTCGACGTACCCGATGCCCCATACACTACTTTCAGATATCCCGCGTGTCCGGTGTGCTTGAAGAAGCCGCCTAGCAAACCGGGCGGAGGGACTGTGAAGGTGCAGGTTGACAAGGATGGGGCGTGGTCACCGGATAGCGAGGGTGGTGTGTTGAAACCTGCTGTCATTATGTTTGGCGAGAGTATTCCTGCAGAGACAAAGGCTACTGCTGAGAAGGCTGTTGATGAGGCGTCGAGGATTTTGGTCATTGGGAGTAGTCTCGCGACGTATTCGGCGTGGAGATTGGTCAAGAAAGCGAAAGAGCAGAACACGCCAATTGGTATTTTGAATATAGGTGGTGTGCGGGGCGAGGAAGCGTTCTTCCCTGATGTGACAGAGCGCAACACAGGGAGGGAGGCGGTCAGGTGTTCGGAGAATGTGGAACAGCTTCTACCGCAGGTTGTTGAGATTCTAGCAGGAATGAAAAAGGGACGGTGAAGGTTTCAGCCTAGACACCCGAGCCTGTCTAGACATCAAAATACAACAAAATGGCTTTCCATCCCATCCCACAATTGCTTCATCATCTCTCCAGTCTTTTCTCTTTGATGAACCAAGCAAAGAACGAACTTCCAGCTACCAATACGATGCTGACGCCCAACGCGGCCCTTGTAGCGTCACCGTAACACTCTTTCACGATCTCTTTGAGATGAGGTTCCAGACTCTTGAAGTACGACAGGCTGGCTCGAACACGCTCAGCAATCTCCTCGGCGTCCTTGTCGCCATTGAGGGCAGATTGCAAAGACTTGCGCAATGTTTGATTGAAGGCCGTTGCGCACATGGAGATACCGAAGACGGAGCCCAGGGAGCGAAAGAGGTAGCTGCAAGCTGTAGCTACGGCTTGGTCGGTATGGGATGCGTTTGCGACTGGTGTTTAGATTAGAGGGGTACATTGGGTTTGGTTGGGATAACTTACTCAGTCCGATGAGTGTTGTAGTCACCCCGATTCCGTTTGAAAAAGAACATATACACGTACCCACGACCATGAGTGGCAAGTTCTTGGTGATGGTTCCAGCAAAGAGAAGAATCAGTGTCAGGCCTACGGTCAGATTCGAGTACGCAATCACTGTGATCCAGTAATATTTTGCTGTGCGCTTCATGTAGAAGCCGCCGAAGAGCGATCCGCTAACGCCGCAGATGATACATGGGACGAGTAAGGCTCCCGCTTGAGAGGCACGGTAGTCTCCGATGACTTGCCAATACAGTGGGATGAAGAACAAGACTGCAAGGTAGCCTCCAAAACTGAAGAAGTTGCAGAGATAGCACGCGAAGAGTGTTTTGTTGAAGATGATCCGTCCTGGCGCAAAAGGGTGGCTGGCGAAGTACTTTTCGACCAGAATGAAGATTCCAAATAATGGGGTGGTACAAAGTCCGGCGATGGTAAGCGGATTGCTCCACGACACGTTCGACCCTCGGTCTAAACCAATAAGCAGGCCAGCGATGGCGACGATGAGGATGGCGGCGCCCAGGAAGTCGATCTTGCGGACGTTGGTCTTCCAGTCTGAATGGTCTTGTTTCGGGAGATCAAGTACCAGGGCAACAGCGATGAAGGCTAGCATGCAAAGCGGCCCCTGGGCGAGAAAGGTCCACCGCCATCCAATGCTGTCAGCCAGCAAGCCCCCAAGCGGTGCCCCAGCAGCGGCACCACTCGCATACACCACATTGATGTACCCTTGCCACGTGCCTCGTTCTCTCAGGCTCAACACGTCGCTCATTAGTATGCTGGTTACGACCGTCATGCCCCCACCTCCTACGCCAGCAAATGCCCTCGCAGCTATCAGCTCGCCCATAGTTCGCGCGAGACCGCAGAACGTCGACCCGATGCCGAAGATAAGGTAGGCGAAGAGGAGACATTTCTTGCGACCGAATATGTCGCTAAGCTTGCCGTAGACGGGCTGGAACGCAGAGAGGGTGAGGAAGTAGCCGGTTGCTATCCAGGAGGTCGAGGACAGGGCGTGGAGGTCGGTGCCTATGATTCCATAGGTGGTGACGACGAGGGTTTGGTCGGCGGCTGAGAGGAAGACCTTGAAATAAACAGATTAGCTCTAGTCTGTGCTAAATAACAAGGTGGGGAGTGTCCTTACACCGATAGCAATTGCTGGGAAGATGTACTTCATACGCGCCCTGACCTCAGGCATGCCTTGGTGTTTGAAGCTATCTCCATTGCTGTCCTGTCGTTCAATGTCTCCTCCGTCGATGTTTTCTTCTGATATAATGCCATTATTTACGCTGACTGGTAGTGCGCCTCGATCCGGAGTTGTCAGAAGTGGTGATGTTTCCGAGGGCTGTGAGACGGGTGAGGTCATGGCCTTGTAGGTTGGATGTATGCAACGCTAGAATGTAGGTTCAGACGGCGCGAACTAGACTTCCTGCAAGGTCCAACTTAAGTAGCTCTTGCTATCAGCTCTCAACGGCCACCCGCAAATATGGGGCGTACGCGACATTGTAATCAAGAGCTCCTAATCGCGCTAGTGCTTATAAGTCCTTTCTTATCTCCGTAGCGTCTATCGCGAGAGTGGACGCACACCAACTTTGTCATTCACAATCACCCATGCATCTCTCCGCTCGGACAATCGTCTTTAGGTCTCGCGTCTTGAAGACAAAACTCTATCAGTCGAGATGGCGAGATGTGTCAATTGTGCAGGACGAAAGAGGTCAAAAACCAGACAAGAGAAGGGCCTTCGGGACATATCGCCCTACGCGTTACGAATCATCGACGGCAGACTTGCATCAGGATTACCATGATACACTTCTCCAAGAAACACAAGACTCTTCTTTGGAAACATCATCGAACCCGGAGCCAGAGCCAGACATAGTGCCGCAATCGAAGCTCACCCACTTCTCTCCAGAAGATGAAGCAAATGCACTCTTGAGGGGTCCACCTTCAAAGAGTGAGAAGCCGAAATACTACGCGATCATTGCTGGTCATGAACCAGGTATCTATACCGATTGGCACACTGCGAAAAAACAAGTCACTGGTTACCCTGATTCGAAGTATAAAAAATTCACGAGTATGCTAGAGGCCTTGGATAACTTCAAAGAACATCACAGGTCGCGTCTAGCCGAGACATATGAAACGACACAACCAGCGCAGTACAATCCCAGATCTAGCCAGTTCAACGGGCATACCAAAGTATCCTCGACTGTATCATTGCAATCGTCTCATATTGCACAACCCTCCGCCCAAGCACCAGGACCAGCGAAACATAACGCATCCATATCCATCTCGTCCACACCTGTTAGGCATGTGAAGCTATCTCCAGCAGCACGAGAGGAGTATGGTATTCGTGGAGGATCCCAACTAACGCTTGTTCCTGAACAGCAGAGAGTCGTCGACCTTATCCTTGAGGGTCATAATGTCTTCTATACAGGTTCTGCTGGAAGTGGCAAGTCAGCGATTCTTAAAACTTTTGTCGAGAAGTTGAAAGAGAGGGGAAAGAGTGTTCAAATCGTAGCACCGACTAATCTTGCTGCCCTACAAGTCAATGGTCAGACGACCTGGGCTTTTGCTGGATGGACACCTAGCAGTCTGAAACAACCGTTGAAGAAGTTAGCAAGGAATGCCCGTAAAGAGGAGTTTCGAACGAAGTTCAACGACACCGACGTACTAGTTATCGATGAAATAAGCATGATTGAAAATCATTTCTTCGAACGCTTGTCCGAAATAATGAAATCATCAAGAGGGTACAAGCGCGGTGGTCCTCCTTTTGGTGATGTTCAAGTTGTTGTCACTGGAGACGTCAGTTTCACAACATTGCATTGGGAACATGTTGGCTGACACGAGTAGTTTGCCCAGCTGTCACCTGTAAAGCCCTTTCAGAACTGTCTGTGCGGCGGGTCACTTGTTCCAGACACTCATTGGAAACCGACAGAGTACAAATGTGAAGACTATTATTGTGGGCAAGTCTTTTACGATATCGACAAGTGGGCTTTCCGCAGCCGGGCGTGGAAGGTAAGTGTGAAGCTTCGGGTTGGAACACGTTTTATAGCTCAAGTGCTTACGAAATCAGGAATGTAATTTCAAACACGTCAAACTCACACAGATTCACCGACAAAATGATGAGGAGTTTATTGGAATTCTACAGAGAATCCGACTTAGTACGTGGCCGCACATTCTTCGTACACCTGGAGGTATTCGCGCAGACCGATATTAGCAATACAGGGGGATGGGTTGTTTAACATGGCATGTTGGAAGGACATACAACTGACTGCAACCAGATGGCAGCATCACAGATGCCGACGCAGCTATTCTTTTAAATCACCCGTCTGAAACAGAGAAGGCTATTGAGATATTTCCAAGACGCGAGGATGTCGATCGTATAAACAACAAGAATATCGCTCAGCTTCCTTCAGAACCATACTTCTTCACAAGTGGCGACAATTATGACTTGAAGATACACCACCGAGATCAACAGAGTCTAGAAAAGTATACTAAGAGAGCTGATGACGGCACGTTGCATTTCCTTGTAAGTTGGCCGCTGTGGCCAAGAAGCCTCATACCGAAAGCCTCGTACTAAGTCCAACCCTACAGAAAGAGTATCGTTATGAGGCAAAACTTCAGTTGAAGAAAGGTCAACGAGTTGTGCTGCAACAAAATCTGGCCCCGCGCTCCGGT
Source organism: Dothidotthia symphoricarpi CBS 119687 (assembly GCF_010015815.1). NCBI lineage: Eukaryota > Fungi > Ascomycota > Dothideomycetes > Pleosporales > Dothidotthiaceae > Dothidotthia > Dothidotthia symphoricarpi. Next base: position 1,236,177 of record NW_022985012.1, read on the forward strand.
CTGGTCAACGGCGCGCAAGGCACCATCGTAGGATTCGGGCCATACCTCCCGTTACAAGATCCAAAGTCCGAGGGTAAATCCCTCACGTTACATGATCCAAACGATGAAGAAATCACAGACAGTTTTGAAAGTCAGCTCTCCCTCTCAGGCTCCCACGCACAATATCGTGAGGATCAAATCAAGATATTCGCTGCCGAGAACGGATATCCGCTATGGCCGCGGGTTAAGTTCGATAATGGCTTGGAATCACTTATAATTCCTGATTGTATGGTCACCGAATTTGGGACCAAAAAGCCGTACAGCGTGATTTCGCGAACGCAGATCCCCTTGATGGCAGGCTATGCAATTACTGTGCACAAAGCTCAGGTGCGGGCCAATCCTCTAATTCTTCATCAGCTGCTGATATTTACGATTAGGGTATGACGCTCGATCGAGTCGTCGTAGACCTTTCCAGATCATTCGAATCAAGTCAAATATACGTTGCTCGTAAGTCTGTTGTTGTGTTGTGTGGCGTAGTGTTCCTTAGGCTGATGGTGCTTTTAGTTAGTAGAGCACGTTCACTGCAGGGTCTGAAGGTTTTGGGTCTTCCGCGACATCATTTGGGCGGCGCAAATGCACAAGTCAAAGAGTTCTTCCAGGAGCATCTGAAAGACGCATAATCACAGCTGGGTACGCTTTCTGGTACATAGATACCCCGAACTCATTTCTTATGCTATCTTCGGTGTGTGGTTCCCATGAGTGTCTAGCTCAAGCTTCCAAGAAGCCTTTACGGATGACGAGCTGAGGATCTACCATAATCGGATCAACATAAACAACACTCTCCCTGGTCTGCTCGAAATGCACACTTCCAAACCGCAACAACTCTGCAAAAGTCTCCGGCTGTTGATCGCTTCCCTCGTTCTCCGGTAAGTCCATAAGAACACCGCAGTGAACCGAGTGCGTTAGTCCTTTTCCGTGCGTTATCTTCTGAAGGGAGCTCTTTGTCAACAGTCGCCAAATAGTCTCTTCGGCCTTCTTGAACTCCTCGCTTTCTGCATCAGCATCTCTTTTCGTAGTCAACACCTTGAACAGATCCTCGCCTTTGTAACCCAAAAGCTGCTCGGCAGCCCAGTCTTCCTGTCCGGCATCGAACAGTAGAACCTTTTTAGCCCAGTAGTCGACGCCGTCAAAGCCTCCATCCGGCTCCTGCAACCATGTCAGTCGGATCCAGGCCACGCACTGCCCGATGTATCCGAGAGCCGTTGCCTCGTCGACCTTGAAGTCCCACTTGAAGTTCCGGTCTTCTGCTTGGCCGAACTTGAAGTCCTGGATAAACGCGATCAAGGGGGACTGAAGTACACCCGTGAAGTCTTTCCGGCCCTTCCAGAGGTGGACGAAAAGTTCATGCCTGGATTGCGTGAGCTAAAACTTGTTGATCTAGATGTTGTTCCACTCACCATTTTTTAATGAAAATGTCGCCTTTCCTCGCCGCGATGAAGTGATTTGCAATGTACTGCTTCAACATCCAAGGTGCGCTGACAGTATACGGGCTATTGTCATCCGCAAGCTGGTCCCAGCAGACCTTGTCCAGATGTCTGAAAAGGATGTTTCCGACGTCCATCCAAATACCTCCATACGCATACAGCGCCGCGCCACGCAGGAAATCCGCACTATGAGGCCCAACATAAGGCCCGGTCATTGTTCCTTCCACAAAAGCTTCAGGTAGCTCTTCGGGCGCTATCCACTTCAAAGCGTGGTTTGGCGAGTCCGGCACAGTGTCGAGGACACGAACAGTCCATTCAGACCCTTGGAGACGCACCCAGTTGATGATGTTGCGCTGGCACCAGCTGGGCATCGACTTGACTCCTGAGTGCCAGTACGTCCAGATGTTCTTCTCCGACGTAACGGGCACATGTTCGGTGAAGGAATGGAGGATCTCAGCGTCGGTACGAGTATCTTTTGCTTCGACGTAGCGGAGCTCCGACTTGTATTTCTCTGGAATTGCGAGCTGTGAAGTGGCCATAATGGCGGTTTGACAAAATGTCAATGTCGAATTATTTGAAAAAAACAGCAACTTTGAATTCTAATTTACCCAAGCAAGTTCAAGTTGATGTTTAGTCAATAATATCGGATAATCAAACAGCTTTATATACTGTGGCCCCCCCCAAAAGTATAAGCCATTCCCCACTTAACGTACTAATCTTCAATTCGTCAGGATTGCTGATTAAGAAGGTTCTGACCAATCCGTGAGCGTCCCGGAAGGTACCCACAAGAGGCGGATGGCTTATACTTCTGGGGGGGACCACAGTACGTTGACAGCTTATGTCAGACTGGCCCTGCAGCTTAGGCATATGCATGTAAGACCTATCATATCAACAACCCATCTAGTTCTTACATAGTAATATACCACACCCGGTACAATAAAACGAGGATTGATGTATGCAAATACGTTCTTTTCGGTATGGATAGTTGAGGAAAACTTATTGTCGCGACTTTTAACAATACACAAATCGAACATCACACGTCCAAACGAACCAATCATGTTCACGATCCCAGAGCACTATAGTTATCGAATAAGCACGAACTAATGCATTATAATACCTCATTTACGTCTTATCTCTCTTACCTCAGTACACGTAACCCAACGGCACAACCCGAAATCACTCCCCCAACCTCCCCCTCGCCCCCTGCAACTGCGCCCTCGCAACCTCGACGATCTTCTTCGTTGTCTCCAAACAGCTCGTCATAACCGGGACATCAATCTGTAGCGTCGCCATCCCCTCCACAGTCTCTGACTCCCGTCTTGCCGCCTCCTCCAGTACTACAATCTCACCCTCCAGTACCTTGCAACACCTCTCAACTTCCGCAATCGTAGCTTCGTATCTCGGTATCGCGATGCGATCCCTGTGAACCTGGAGTTGCTGTGCCGTGGCGCGTCGGTGAGAGGAAACGTAGTCGAGCATTTCGGCGTCGAGAGCGTCGATTATAGTGGGGAGGTGGCTTTCGGCGGCTTCGAAGGCGTGCCATGTTGTGGCGGCTTGGTCGCGCAAAAGGACGAATTCAGGGCTGATGGGAGGGTGAGGGTTGCGAGAGTCGATTATTACGTCGAGGTGGGCGGCGCGGAATTCTACGCCAGAGTTTGATGTGCGCATTGTTTGCGTGTTTGTGGTGGGTTCAGTCATTTTGAGATTAGTACGGTTTAGACTTGTTGGGGTGAGTTGAGAGAGATCTGGAACATTGGTGTACTGGGCTTTGGGCGTGGTGCTGCGCGCTGTAGTGATAGTGAAAGCAAGAGTGAAGTTAACCTATATATTCATCATTTTCCATCTCGATACGACTACTCTCTGTAAATTTGCTAGGTGAACCTACTATCAAGACCTGAAAGGATGGACTTCGATAGCGTGAACACTCCATAGGGGTATATAATACTATTTCAAGGAACCTTTTCCTCCCAAGTTAGAACATCAATTCCAGAATACAGCCTGTGTTCTCTGTTCCTATTTCTTCACCAACGTATATATCAACAAACGACAAATCAGTTCCTGAACGACAAGCGTCGTGGACTGAAGGAATTGGAAGCGATGAAAGAGAAAGCGAAATCGAGACACTGAACACCAAAAACCGTCCTTCTCTTCTTCCACCTGGCCTTGTTGAGTAACCCAAGGGGGCCAACCTTTGCAAGCGGCTACACACAATGGTCTACTCTCAAGTCGCGAGTGTGGCATGCGATCCGGAAGCTGAAGGTGCAATTGACATGTATGAAGTAACGGTTAACAAGATGACTGTCTGTTGTTGCGGCAGTCGGCTTTTGTGAGTATGTAAAGCATTGTCGTTCAGTCTTTGCAAGCATTGTGCTTTGCAAAACGATCGACGTAGCCATGACAAGTTCCAATACGTAAGTGATTTCTTCTAGACGTTTGTGAGTGTTACTTCGAATAGACATTTGCACAGATGGGTTTAGTAACCTCATAGAGATTAAACGTCTCGTACTACACGTTAACAAGTACACTTCCTTTCATCGACACTAAGCCTGGATCATGGGATTTTGATCTCGGAAACGCTTCTATAGGCTTCACTACTCACTCATATTTTCTTTACAAACGACAACTCGATAGAGTAGAAGCGATGGACTCGATGTGAGGAACAGCATTAGGATGTGCATTCTCTGTGTTGCTGTGAAGCGTGGAGTGCGCACGTTCTCGAGCTAATGTGAATACTCATTGTCACGGCACATACGAACAGAAGTATCTAGATCCGTATGTCACATCTGCACTGCCTAGACGTGGTTTCAGTCACTTCCTGACCCACCACATGACTTTTTACTCCAGCGATGTTGCTCTCCACATGATCTGTAAGGATGTATCTTAGCTTGCAATCGCTGTTGATTCTGTGGTTGATGTTACAGACTCGCGATGTGAACGAAGCAATGTGACTGATTCAACGACACGGTTTGGTGGTAGATTTGCAGAAGCAAACACCTAGCGTTGGATGAGCTTGCATCTTCTTCTGACGTGCTCTTCCTGGACGTATTAGTATGACACTTGACCAATGCATCTTTTGCTGATGAGGTTTACACGTTACCTACCCTGACCTTCGCGATATCTCTTGGTCCACGAGAAGAAACAGCTTACTCTCTCAAGCGACCCCTGACATTTCACGATTGCAGCAACACAATGCAATCTTTATCGACCGCTCGTGCAGCCGCTCGAGGCGCGCTCTTCACAACTCCGATTTCGATTTCACGACTTGAGTCCGAGAACCGAGCATGTCCCATCTGTCACGAACAGTACATCGAACCTCCAGTAACTGAGCATGGCCATCAGACTTCTGATCGAGAATGGGCAGTTAGCGTGGACATGGTCGCCGAATGGTTTGGTCGCAAACGATGCTGTGGGCACATCATTGGACATAGATGTCTCCAGGCGCACCTTCAAGCTTCTGGGCCTTGGAGAAACAAATGTCCTTTGTGCCGAAACGTCTGGTTTCATCATTCCAACGAAGACGATAACTTGGTAGACGAACCTGGGCAAACCGGGGAAACGCGTATAGACCCGATTTCCAGCTCCCTAAGGCGCAGTCGTAGAATTGCGGACCAAACGGCAGTACGGCGAGAGACGCCCGTCACTCCAACGAGGGATCGAGCCGGAACCAACCAACACTCATACCACACATCGATTCGAAAACGATCTCGTCGCACAGCCCAATTTACGCAACAACTACTGGAGACGCTGGAGGTTGCCGTAGGAAGTGTTGAAGTAAGGGGCACCTTGGAGGAAGTTGAGAGGAAACTGGAAGCTTTGTATTGCAGTATGTGATGAACACAGAGCTAAAGAGGTTGTGAGGTGCAAGGGCTCGGTATTGCGGCTACAGTGGTGCTAGTAGTGAATTCGCGGGCGCTGCTAAGCTGATGGGCATGTGTCAGAGGAGGCGAGGATGGGCGCATCCGTCTCCAGCAGATTGTTCTTAATTTTTGTACCATGCATAGCATTCCGGGAATACATGCTGATTTTAGACGAAGTCTCAGTGAACCCTAGTATGTACTTCCAATGCATGCACTTTTTTTCACCCGCGTTTTGTCTTTTTCGCAGCTCTTTCTGCACCCTCTATAGGCTGAGGCATATTAGTTTCCTGCACGAGACTTACAGCCTCTTCTAGCAGTTGTTTCTCTCCAAGTCTTACTTCGATAGCCATGCGATGTCTTTTGGATAAACCATCGCTTTTTAACAACGCCTTATCTTCTTTTGTTGATGTGGGATACTGTGCCAGCTTGGCCATTAGAGCTTCTCTGAGTACTGTGTTCTGAAGTTCGTCACGCTTCCGTTTATCAGGGATCAACTTCGGATTCGATGTCTTGAGGGCTTTGAGGAATTGTTTTAGTCGATCCTCCAAATCAGGACAAACTTCGCGCAACTTGGCTGGCTTCGTCAAGCGTCCTTCTTCGTCCGGCTCGCCCGAGTCGCGCTCTATCAGATGGTAGCATTCTTCCTCGTCTTCACTCTGCTGTTCTTCCTGTGGCGACATGAGCTAAAATACTTGTATCTTGAATACTCAAGAAAACTCACAATTGCGTCGAGTGTGTCCACGGACAGGCTCAGAAGACGACTTATCGTCGACTGAACAAGATCCCAATGAATCTCCACTATGTCATACCTCTGATGTTCGGGTGTCACATAGCCATAGCGTCTGAGCAACTCTGACGAAGGCAGCGGCCCGTAGTAATTCAGAATCTCCGCACCAGGTTTCAGATCAGCACGAAGAGCTGTGACCTCGAGATTTTCACCATGATTGACGTGAGCCTAGAATCCCCGACTCAGTCAGCGAAAGAACCGATAGATATGACATAGGAATACATACGTTGAAATCAGCATTGGCATTGAGCATATCTGCCATCGGCACCATACCAAGCATTGTCTTACCATCTCGGTCTTCTACCCAGCCGTCCTCACCCTCGTCGTCAGACTCCTCTAGTTCATTCTCGAGGTCGAAAGCATATGCCATTATCGTGCTACCTATATGATGTGCAAGAGATAACAGCTCATCTTCGCTGAGAAGAGGTGCGCCTTTGGGGAAAAACACGGAAGGATTTTGTAAAACAACTGGAAGGATGCGAGAGCGAAGCATGTGATCGCTTTCATGCTTGCCAATTTTCTCGGTTGTCAAACAAGTACCCTCCAGTTCTTTCAGATCGGACTCAGACCAGAATATAGGCGTATCAAACGTTGTAGGAAGAACGTCGAAGTATGGTTTCCAGCGCGATGCTTCGCCTTGGAGGTGCTCATATAGCATGACTAGAATTAGTGAACCCCATGAATCTAACGGCTGGCTGTCCTCGTCCTCGTCGTTTATCTCTTCGTTGAAGACATCAGGTAGCTTTTTGGCAAGCTCTGACGTCTGTACGTTAATGATGACACTTCTGGGAATTTTGAACAGAGTACAGTCCTGTGGAATATCTTTGATGGCGACTGGAATCTAGTAAACAAGAGTTGTGATAATAGATGGCGCAGAAAAGCTTACCAATGCCTCTGCCAGCATTCTGAGATCTCAGGTCTCTGATCTCGAGCAAATCGTCTCGAAATTCACCCCCCACAGATTTGAACCATGTGAGGAAACGATCTGTGGCGGCCTGAAACTCATCCATTTGAACAATGCCGATTCTGGTGAGTGTTCCGTGGTGTCGGACAATCTCCCATGCAACCGCGTAAAATTGGTGGAACGAACAACGCGTAGCTAGCGCGCCAAGGCATGCTTTCCGTAGGCTTACTAAAACTTACATCTCGCCCCCTCCTTCCTTCGCTGTTACCTTCCCAGCCAATACGCGCTCCTACCATGAGACCTCTCTGTTCTTGCCGTTTCATTTCTGTCGTCATCAAACAATTATTGAACTTATCTCCCTGTGGCTTAAGATTCGGGTGACATCGGTCCTCAAACCCTTGCCCAAAATATCCGCATGGCTCCATCGATCCTTCCACTATCAAGAACCTATTGTACTCAAGTGTGAACGTACAACAGCTTGCCGCATGGATGTCACATTGTGGCGTATGCAGGCAAATTATACCTTCACGGTCTGCCGGTACATCTGCAGATGCGTCCGCCGATACCTATGCATGATGCTTGCATTAATGTCTTCCTGATTCAATCCTAATGAAACGTTAATGTAAAAATGACTCCTACTGACCTCCATTTCGAGGACTGGGGTTAACGTATGGCTTGCATGAAAGCGGAATGGCTTACATGGCATTATCGCGGAGTCCCACATAGACATTGATTATCAGAGACTGCAGGCGGTTAGTCAACTTCTGCACCTTTGGTGAAGGTTCAAGCAGGCCTGTTTTCTGCGCCGGCAACACTCCGTGGCGTATTTACCAAGAGGATTCTATCCAAGCATGAATGTCGATAATGTTGTACAAACACCATAAGTGGGTTACTGTGCGGGGTCAAGCTCGATGTAGGTAATGTTGAGCGAGATTATTCTTGGAAAATAAGAGATCGCAGAAGTATAAGGAAGGCTTCATGACTGCTCGAAGATAACCATCTCACCAGTCTCACACTCTTCTATCTGGGCGATATTGGAGTCCTTTTATATATATAAATCACCTTTCAGCATGAAATTCCTATCCAGCGTGGTACTTGTTGCCTTTGGTCTCTTCAACGCTGTTTGCGGTAATGGTAGGAGTCTTCAAATCCTTCGTCGTACTGTGATTCTAATAATGTCTAGCCGTTCCGTGGGAGCGTATCGATGAAGAGGATGCTGTAAGTGCTTATGTTCCTTTCATATAGCCCTTACCAATGTCGCTCATGCAGTTGCTCCTCATCCTTGATCTTCAAGTCGGCCTCTATCAACTTGCGCGCGACTGGGATGCCACTCTCTACCGCGACAACATCATGGCCCATGCTGAGTTGGGCAAGATCTTCAACTTGCCCGTCATCATGACCACTTCGGCTGACCAAGGACCCAGCAGCCCTCTCCCCAAGGAGATGCTCGAAATGTACCCTAATGCTCCTCTCATTCGTCGTCAGGGCGAGGTCAAGTAAATACTCCCCTTCTTACATACTGTACCTGGTGAAATTATGCTCCAATTTAAAGAACATGGTTGACGCCTCCACAGCGCTTGGGACAATGCCGAATTCCGTGCCGCGATACAAGCCGCTAACAAAACCCAAATCATTGTTGCGGGCATCGTGACGGATGTGTGTACTACCTTCCTCGCCCTCTCCTTGAGAGCAGAAGGATACTCCGTATTTGCCAACATCGAGGGTTCAGGCACAACCACTGCGCTCATCCGAGATACAGCTAACTCACGTATGGAGAAGGCTGGGGTGCAGCTTGTGAGTCTCTTTAGCATTGTATGCGATCTTATGCGCGACTGGCGCAACACCCCTGGTGCAAAGGAGATCTTGCCATATCTCGATAGGTTCATGCCGGTTTATGGAATGCTTGCACGCGGCCATGCGGCTGCGATTGAGAACGAGACGGTCATTCCAGGCGAGGCCGGACTTATCACCGGGGCAAACGGAACTATCATCATCTAGAGCTTCACGAATATTGGCTCGCTCAACGGCAGACAAGGGGACTGTGAGCATACCACATGTGATAGATGGTTCCTAGCTGCGAATTCTGGGGAGAGCAAGGGCAAATTGCAACGGGAAAGAATCTTTTAGGAGAGATATCTTTCAATCTAAGATAAGGACGGTATAAGAGGTAGAGCAATGCAAAACTTTCCACACGAAAGATTTCACACACTACCGTCAACTCATTAGAATCATTAAAGGCAAATAGACTAAAGGAACACCAATTTATTATCAGGAACACTCGCATCAAACCAACGGAGTACTTTCTTTCCGTTCTTTTCAGTAGTCGTTTTCGCAAACCGTCTAGTCCATTGCTAGACATCTGGGCAGGACAGCGAACACCCCTCCCAACTCACGAATACATCCACGCAAGCTATGAATCTGTCGACTGAATCGTCACCAGCATACACATACAGATAGGTATGAACCGCTAATTCGTTTGGCTAGAGTATTGGCAAACGCATGGGGACCACCTTCTGCTCTGTAGTAGCCGATGCCGAAGTAAGAAGTGGGGCGCGCCATGGCAAAACGATAAAGACAAGACGCTGCCTATCGAGGTACATACATAGGCATCTTTCATCTTGGTTCATGAGCTACTTGTGATGTATACCCATCAGTGACTTCATTCAAAAGTATACACTCCTTGACCCATCTCGGCTCACTTTGTAACAGATTATACATGGGGGTACCGAGACGACCATGCCATCCACTATGACTATACGAATAATGGGTGACCGCCGCTCAAATCCTTCGGTTGCGGTCATTTCGAAGACCGTTTCTCGTCCCCTGACAGTTCGTCTTTGTCTCCCAGCATTTCTTTCCTATCTCTTCATGAGTTCATCTCTCCACGTCTCCTCGCCAAGAAGGCCTACAGATCATCAGACAGCCATGGATAACTCTCCTTCAAAGTCTGTCGCCTGACTTCGGCCTTCTGATACCAAGTCCTTCGACACACGGGGCAGCGTACATGTCCATGCAGAATGTACCGCTCCAGGCACCGCGAGCCAAACATATGGCCGCAGTTGGGAGCTGATACCCGGATGGCTAGTTCGCAGGCGCTTAGGTCGTCGCACGTATGTGAGGCCTTTTGGGTGTGCAGGTAGTCACACATGGGCTGCTTGCAGATGGTGCAGTTTCTTGCTTCGGCGGGCTGTGCGGGTAGAGAGACAACGGCGATGCGTTCAAGCTGAGAGTTGATGAAGACGGGCAGTGTCGGTGGATTTTCGAAAGTGGAACTCATGTCGCAGGATGTATCGATCGTGATGCACTGGGAATTAGATAACAGATGAAAAAGTCAAGATGTGCGGAGTCATATTGTTTTGTCTACAGAGGCAGGTACTATGTATGAGTGCCAGCAGGCAACCACAACCACCAGTAGATCAACGCAAAACGAGAGCTGCAATGCGGCAAGAACGCAAAAGCGACTGTCATAGTTCCAAGCTACAGTCCTCTAAACACATTGCCCCAAAGGGCACATATCAATGCATTTCATCCCGAAGACAAAAGAAACGACGATCAATCTAAATCCACCTCCCGCCATACAGCACCTCCCTAATCCTCTCCAACGATCTCTCCAAATCCTCCACCTCCGCCATTGTTACCTCGTCCCCTGCGCTCAAATCTTCCTCCAGCCTCGCCAGGCCATTCAACGCCCTCTCAACATGCTCGAGGACCTCCCTCCGTCCCGTATCAGGCGGAGGAAACCACTCTGCACGACACATCGGACACGTATGGCTCCAGGGGTTTCTACCACGGATGTGCGTTTCCACACACCGCCTACCGAATACATGGGTACAAGGCCCGCGGTTGTTGATCTGAACTGCGTATTCGGGTATGTCGGGAGGAAGGAGAGGATGGACGTAGGTTTGTGGTGGGGAGGCGTAGGGAAGTTGGCAGATGGGGCAAGTGGGGTCTGGGGGAGTGAGCAGCGGGATGGTATGTGAGGACAGGAAGTGCGAGATTTGGAAGTTGGGGATGTGGTTAGGCATTTTTGGGTGCGATATCGAGAAGTAAACTTTGATGTTAGTTGGAAGATAGGTAGTTGTGGTAATTTTTGCGTTTATGCAAAACCCGGATATTGTATATCCTTTTTGATGTGTGCGCTTACTTTCAAGATGCTGGATTCTTGAGTTAGTAGTTACCTTAGGGAATTTCTGGTTAGTGAGGTATATCTAAAAGGTATTTTACGAACGCTTTCTGAGAGGTAGATCTATGTTCTCCACGGTCTGATATTATTGAAGGCGCAGGTCTGACTGAATGGACAACTTGAAGCAATGTAGGAAGAACATTATTTATAAGTGTGAAGGGGACATGGCGCGTTGACACCTCGTCAGATGTGACATGCATGCGCGTAGCAGCACGTCAGTTGTTGCTATCAATTGAGCTGCAACTTCACGAATTTCAACTATGTGGACATTTGCTGGCAAAAATACACGAAATGCAAGATAGATCAAAGGTCTTTTGGAATCTGATTCAATCTCCATTGCATGATTACATTAATGTTGTATATATATTCCATATCGCATTTCGCATTACATCGCTAAGATATTGAGCGTCTAAGCAGCAAGGTCGTTGCTGGCCAAGAAGTCTTGGATGACCTGGTAACCAGCAGTGGCATTGTAGTGGAAAGTAAGGCCGTGACCTGTTCCGGGCTGGATGTGCGACTTGAAAGCAGACGCATTGGGGAACGCGGCTACAACACCGGCGGGAATATCGGCAGCAGTGGCATTTGGAAGGGGTGCATAGCAGTTTCCGCCGCAGAACGGTACATCGTGCTCGCCAGTGACAACCAGAACTGGTCCGGTGAAGGGGCTCATCGCGGGTGCGCTGCCAATAGTGAGAAGTTCACCGACAGTGACGGGCTGCTTCGTCTGCTCGCCTGCAAGAGCAATCCCAATGTCGTACATTCCGGGGAACAGGAAAGCGTATTGGAGGTTGGTCAGGTCTGCAGAGACCATGTAGCCGGATGGGTAGTCGAGTGGCATGCCGCTCTTGTTGTAGCCAGTGATCAAATCAAGGACTTCGGTGGTTGCGACTTGGTTCCAGATCTCTTGGGTCGTAAGATCGATGCCAGCGCTTGCGAGAAGTTTCTGGAGACCAGGAACGAGGTTCATTCCCAATCCAGTACTCGTAGCCAATTGCATCACTTCCTCGTTGGAGGCGTTTCCAAGGCGCAGAGGCTGGTTGAGGCGGGCGCTGTGCAGGTTCCACCCAGCGATCACGTAGGACAGGAACTGGGAAGCCACAGAGTATCCGGTGAGGATTACGCCATCGGTGTTGTTGGGGTATAGGGCAGAAAGCCAGTAAGATTGTACAGAGCCAAAGGAGTGTCCGACGTGAACAACCTTTTCGTATGAATGTCCAATTTGGGGGATCTCGCCGTTGCGTAGCTTCGTCGTCACAGCATTGAGGGCTTCAACCTCTGCCTGAGCCTGAATCTCGTTGAACGGGTCGCCGTGGGACGAGTTGCCAACGCCCAGACGGTCAATGGCGAGTGTGCTGTAGCCCGCTGCCAGGGCATTGTTGACGTAGCTGTAATTGTAGTTGTTGTAGTCCAGATCCCAGTATCTAAAGATATCGTCAACGATTGACAAACAATTAGACTTTGCAGGACTCCTACGTCTTATCAAACCCAATACCATGGGAAAGAACCTGAACAGTGTCACTGCTACCGCTGTCCGGTGTGCAGTGCTGTGCTGAAATCTCGTAGCTGCCCTTCAGCGTTTGGTAGCCCTGAAGCAGGGTTGCGGTATAGTTCTTTCCGAATTGGTTGAATCTCGTAGCAAAAGCCCCGATATCCAGATTGCCTTCGACCGGAATCTCCGCGAATTGGCCTTGCCTGGATGCGATGTCCACTGGAATTAGGAAATTAGAGCATTGCCTCGCGGCGGCAAAGCCGGCGAGAACAAGAGGAGAGAAAGTCTTCATTGGCGCCATCTGGATCTCGATATTGAGATGAGTATAAGCGTGTGTATCGTAATGTAAACAGAGACGGATGAATTCAACATCAATGGCCAGCCTTGTTTGATATATACACTACCGCAACTGAAGCACTGACCTACAAGAGCATGCAGCTAGTTGCTCTTGTCATGAGTGATTTGAATTGAGTAATCAACTCCTTTGTTGTCATGCTGACGCCTCTGATCGTGTGCAACCAATCATAGTTTGCTAGCTAGCTCCGTGAACGCCCTTGCTGAGGCTGGAAGTAGCTGCCGAGGCCTCAAGAACGCGAAGGTTCAATAGCAGATTCGTAGTAAGTCGAAGTTCCTTGGTCCCGAGGGACGAAACGTCATATCAACATAAAACTAACTTCGATAACTCCGAACTAGCAAGACTAGTTTAGATTAGCGCTGTCTCTTTCAGGTACAGCACGTTCCCAATGCTGTGAATATGGCAAAGAATATACCGCATCAACTTCTGACGAGTACTCTTGTCATTGCAAAGGGTCCAATACCGCGTCATCCAAATGCTTTTGCTCGTTGGAGGCTTGGTAGCTCGTCGTAGATGAACTCATCGTTCATCGTCCCTAGGAATTCACCATGACGGGTGTTTGGGGACAGGGCTACGCGAGGCGACGCGTAGTTAGAACAAAGTCTCTGCTGTACTGTGACTATGCACAACAACAGTACATCTGCAGTTCGCGCAATGTGGCGCCGATTGACGTTGTTTCAATAGTCTAGGTGCCGGATGAGATCACCGGAGACCCGAGTCGTGGCGTCAGAAATGCGGAAACGAAGCTATCCGGTAGACGTCATAACGGGATCGGCCCCAGGAGTGTACCTGTGGGGAAACGATCAACCACGTTATTTTGATGGTGCGAAGACGGAGGAAACGATCGTAATAACGACAACGTTGGTGTTGATGAAAAGTGGAGAGGACAGAGAGTGCACCCCTGTGCTCATCGCCGACCCACTTTACGCACGCGGCTTTGGTTGGCTTGTACACAATTTTCATACCTGGGTGTATCTGTCGCTTCGTACTGCGTTGTATGAACCTGGGACGCGGATGACAAGTCCCCGCACACCCAAAAAGATTCTGAGCTAGTACTGTACAGTAACACCAAAAGCCGATGATGTTCTAGAGCCAGACGCAACAAACTAGGCCTCGTCTCTAAACCCTATGTAAGCTTGTGTGCCTAGACCGCTACACGGTTACGGAGGGACACTATGTTCCTTTCTCCCAGGCCACTTTGATTTCATCAATAGAACTAGACAGTAATGGTGCAAGAATAATACGAAAGCCCCTACGACCATGATGCGAGCTTCATCGCAATAATAGAATTTGATTAGAATATTGGCATGTCAAAGATCAACTTCGCTTCTTCTTGAGCATATAGTCACCACCCCTCAGCGCCTTGTAGATGCCATAGAACCCACTCAACAACCCATTGCTTTTAACGACTCTCTTCAACCACCCCTTCAACCCCTTCCCAAAATCCTCCTTTCTCCCACGGTCTTTGACCTTGTCCCATATTGTCGGCAGAGATGTTGCGTTGAACTTCCTTCTCAAGTCATCATATCTCGGCTTATCATAATCCTGCCACCACTCATCCTCTGTGTAGAAAACGCGAGAGTAGAGCCACTTCAACCCTCCGAGTTCGCGCATTTTTGCTTCCAGATCCCTGTTTGCGCGGACGTATTCGACTTCGGAAGATGGATACGGCCCCCAGACGCCTACGTTGATGTACTCGCCCTCATACACTCCGTCTTGCTTTCCCCCAACGGCGCCAGAGTAAAATTGCGCATGGCCCATAGAAGCTCGCCCATCTTTTCTCAGTGGACACAGCCATAACGGGTAGATGCCAAATGCGTGGTCGACGTATTCGACAAACGCTTCTGCGTTTCCCGCCGGAAATGCAATGTCCTGGATGATGTACCGATCTGTGTATCCAGAAGCATGCAGAGCGTGATACATGATTCTTGTGTGCATGAAGTAGTCCAAGAGGAAGCGGGTGAACCAGGTGAACGGGACCATAAAGTGCGTGTAGGCGTACCATCCCATCCAAAACGCGCCGCGATCATAACGGAAGAGGTAGTCGGTAATGGGGACAAGTTCTGTTGTGGAGGTAGCTTTGCGTGTGAGTGATTTGGCGTAGATCCAAAACCATTCGTCCCATGGGCGTGAGAAACGGCGGATCGGGATGGTGGGACAGGCATTGGTGTCTACTAGGCGACCCGCAACGATGACACCGGAGTTCTTGGAAAAGAGGACACCGTCTACGTAGTCGTTCTCCTGGGTAGCTGTTTGTTCTTGCATCTTGCTCATGGCTTCCGCGAATGATGTCGTGGGATGGTAAGTAACTTCTACCATCTGCCTCAGGGGTATCAACTGCATCTCAACCATGGTGAGCACACCGAGCGTACCGAAGCTGCCCCTCAGACCTTCGAACAGCTCTTGGTTCTCCTTCGCGGAAGCCGTAACCAGCGATCCGTCCGCAAGCACAACCTCAGCACTCAACACGGTTCGGTCGAAGAAGCCGTACTTGAAGCTGCTACTTTCGCCTGCCGTTCCAACAAACCCCCCTCCTACAGTGATGCCTGGAAATTCCATGACTACAGGGGGGAGTAGACCTGCCTTCATGGTTTCGCGAACTAGAGCATCCATGGGCACATTTGGCTCGACTAGGGCGGTTCGATTTTCATAGTCGATTGAGAGAACATGGTTGAGGGAGCTGACGTCTACAATGGCATCGCGGTCGAAGTCTGCATGTCGGGTGCTATTGGTGCTGCCGTGATAGACGCGAAATGGGGTTGTGGTGGCGTAGAAGTGCTCAACGCGGGAGCGCACTTTCTGTACAGTAGCTATGTGAGCCTCCATACTGAGCTCTTTCGAGTGCATTTCGAGCATTTCCAGTTGCAGTCAGTCGTGTTGGAGTTTGTTGCTCTTTTTGAGTAGCGCACGGTCGCTGCTGGATCGTACGAAATCTCGCGCCTTCAGTTAGCGTCTATTGTCCCACCAGACGTTGAGCTCTTCCTCCTCTTTCTGCCCTTTAGATGTCAGCAGTCAGGAACTTTAGATCAGAACCACGTGCGATGGTTCGGCATACGTCAGCGCCGCCGCTTGACAAGTGCGTTCGTTCCGGGCGTCCCGCACACGCGAAAGCTACATGCGTAACCCAAAGGAACGACCGTAAATCGTGCAGTGCATGCTTACAAAGTGGACCAGAAGTCAACCTCATGGCGAGAAGATGTATCTCTCGTTTCATCTAGGATATATCCTGTCACTAATAAACCATCTACACACATATTGCTGACTCCCATTTTGTTATGGAGACCCACAACTCAACGGTAGCCAACCTCGCAACTTGAGTTACGTATTTCAGCACCTGGAAAACAATATGGATGCGACAATTGTCCCGTCAACAAAATTACATCATGGAGTTGCTGATACACTGTTGGTGGAAGGTAGGTTGATCACCGATGTATGCGAACAAATTGTTGTTTGCTCTTGGGAGCTCACGAACGTGTCAACGGTTGTCTTGAGGACATGCTCATCCTGTATAACTCCAGGTGAAGGTCGATGAGAGCGGTTCGTGGAAATGCGGGCTATTCGACTGGACTTCCAAAGAGCTTAGATATATGTTAGGAAACACCGAGATTGTATGGATTTCAGCTGATGAACATCCAGGCCTCTTCATCATCGCCGCCAGATCATGCGAAATCGCCCTAAGTAGTCATGCTATTGGAGATGGAGCTCATTGATGCGAAATGTCACGTTGAGTTGTAGTGTATTCCAGTCAAGCCCGGCAAAGAAGATGTTGCGCGAATTAGCGTGATGAATACTAATCGGAGGTTCTCTGCTTGGACGGGAACCTCTGTTCTATAGTCAACCATCGTCTAAAATCACGACGTGCCCTACGACACAGCTGAGGAGTTCCCCTGATGGACAGAAGAGCGAACAGGGATCTGGCCACTACGGCTCAGTCCCGTCAAGTCTGCGCCGCAAGAGATTGCGATCACGACGAAGGGAGACTCTTTGCTGAAGAAGTAAGGCGGAGGAGCGACTAGTCGTTCTGGCGAAGAATCTGGAATGACTTTGAAGGCTGCGACAGTACACATGTGCTCCGCACTGTGAAGAGATTGATTAGTTGCTTGCGCCTTTGATGATGGCCCCTTGCATGATGTCTGTTTGCGTGTAAGACATAGACCGTCTTGGCGTTCAGGCTGGATTTACGGCGTTGCAATGATGACCAGGCGGGTCGTTCACGAGCGGCAGAGTACAGAAAAGCAGGTACTGTGCCGCCTATATGCCCACATAATCTTATAGGTAATTTCCGCGGTGTCGTTAGTTGCAGCGACAAAAAGGTGAAAGGTACGTCACATGAAAAAGTAAAACGCGCACAGGCCGTTGACGTAGCACAGTCCAGCCACCTCAATTCACGCCTTTCAGCACTGACACCAACCTCTCCACGCCCGATTTCGATATCACGATCTCTGCGCTTCCATCTAGACCCCGCGGTTGATTGTCGCTGCTACACATCTTCTCCCCACTTTTTGGCATATTCCACTGTTTGCATCCCACACGCGGCCACGAGTCGATCAACCCCATAGCACTGGTAGGTGCGCTGTCCTGTGACTATCTCGCCGCGTGTCTATCGCTGACGAGACTGCAAAGACACTCCAACACACGTAAACAACCAAACACACACCTGTCCGCTACCATGGCTCGCCTTAGTGGGCTCCCTTCCGAGCACCACCACGAGGGTCCTGGTGACGCACCGCGTCGCAGGCGAGGCCGTCCGGCGAAGGGCCAGACGCCAGCGGAAGACGGCGCGTCTCACAGCAAGCGCGTGCTCTCACCGACAGCAGAGTCATCGCAGACAAAACGAGTAAGACGCGTGCAAGTCGACGATGGCGAGTCGCAGATCGCCGAGGAGGTAGAAGAGTCTGCCACGCGTTCGCAGCACGGCGACACAATCCACGTCGAGAACCAGACCAGCACCACAACGACGCGTCGCAACCGCCGCCACTCGGAGCCCGCCGTCGGCGTCCAAGACGATGACGAGGATGAAGACGAGCTCGCAGGCAATGCTCTGGCGGTGATGGAGCCGTTGTCTGGCCTGACTCCCCATCTCGACCGCCTCGGCGCCACCCGCAACCGCTTCACCAACACGCGCCGCGCTCGCATGTCCATGCCTGCTCAGCTGAACGTCGAGCGCGTCGACGACCAGCAGGGCAACCGCTTCCAGTTCATGCCCATCAAGGCAGTCCTTAACGGGCGCACCCGCAGGAGCCTTCGCCGCAACCACGTGAGCGAGGAGATGAACGCAGTCGAAGCGAAGAAGCAAGAGCACAAGAAGCAGCTCCTGGCACTGCATCGCCAGCTCCGCGACCGCGACGACACTATCAAGAACCTCGAATTCAAGCTCGAGAGCCGGCGCCTGGGTAACATCGATGTCACAGAGTACGACCAGGAACTGGAGCAGCAGCTCGAGCTGGCCCGCAAAGAAATCGACGATCTGCGCGCATCGTCGCTGTACATGGGCAGCGATCGTGACCTGGCCGCTTTTGACGGGGCTGCGGATGTGTCCGATGATGATGACGACCACAACAGGCTTGAGCTGATCAATTCCGACGATCTGCACATGTCCCAGGACCTGGACCTTGTTCCCACACCCCACGGCCAGTTTGCTTCCCGTGTGATGGAGCTGTCGAACCAGGTCACGTTCGAACACCTGCCGGAAATCTCTCAACTTACCCATGACACCCTGGTCGAGGACGACGAACCTGTCGAGTCAGACAGCATCCACGACCAAGCCGTACATCGCTACGAGCGGGAGTTGCAAGGGTACACTCGCGCACTTGCTGAAGCTCAGGGCGCGTTGCGTGTTGTTACCATCGAGCTGCAGAACCTGAACTTCGTCGAACCTGGCGCCGCCAGCGACGAGATTCTCACCGAACTACGCCACAGCCTTGACTTTCTCCGTCACCACGTCGAGAAGTACTTCCCCGGAATTTGCACTGGCCTTACGGGCGCACAGATGTTGCGTAAGATTCCTGAGCTTTTCGGCGGTATCTTCTACGAGTTACACGAGAAGACCGTCCAGATTGAATCGTCGCGTAAGACTGAGGTGCTTTTGAGGAGGCAGTATGAGGGCGTTCTAGACCTCCTTGGTGAGGCTGAGGCAAAGGTGGAAGACAAAGATGCGAAGATTTACCATCTCGACAAGAGCAACGACGAGAAGAACCGGACGATTCTCGACCTTGACGAGCAGGTCACGACTCTGACAGCATTGGCCGAGGGGCAGGATGCAGGGCTAAAGGATCAGGCCGCGCAGATCCTTATCCTCGAGGATCAGGTAGTGGACAAGGACGCAAACCTAGAAAAGCTCCATCAGGCACTCGACGCTTACCGCCAAGATCTCGATACCGTTACCCTTGCGGCTACCCAGTTCGAAGAGGATCATCATGAGACTATTGCCAGAATGGAACAGGAGCATGCCCAAATTGTTCTTGAGCTCGAGAACGAGCTGACCGCTGAGCAAACAAGCCGTGAGGCTGCCGAGGAGGACGCTCAACAAAGGGCAGATTACATTGACGAACTCGAAGGCCGTATTTCGCGCATGGAATCCGATGTCGTCACCATCACCACTGAGATGGCCACACTCCGAGAGCGTCTCGAGATCGAGACCGAAGGTCGTGCCATTGCTGAGACCGAGCGCGACACGCAAATCACGATCGTATATCAACAAGCAAACACTATCGAGAACCTGAACGAGACCATCCTCGAGCTTAACGATCAGATTGCATTGCTCCGAGCTAACCTGAAGGCCGAGCAAACCCAACGCGAGAAGACAGAGGTCGACCTCGATGAGGCCAACAACAAGATCGATGACCTGAACCTCCGCCTTCACGACCTTGGTATCCAAGGGAACGAGCTCCGCTCCAAACTGTTCCAGGTTCAACAAGAGAAGGAGCAGGCCATTGCACAACTCCAAGACGAGGCTGCGGAACGCGAGGAAGTTCTAAACGAGCAGCTCGCAACCGAGACGGGACTTCGAGAAAACGCTGAGAAGGTCATCGTCAAGCTGACCAAGCAAATCACCATGCTCCAAACAGATCTTGCGAATCTAAATGTAGCATTAGCCGACATGACGAACGATCGGGATGAACTCATGCAAGACCGCGACACCCAGGTCGCTGCGCTCGCTGCTGAGCTCATAGACCTCAGAGCGAAGTATGCGGCTTTGCAAAACTCTACCAGTTCTACGATCACTACTCTAGAGGCGAACATTACGGATCTCAATCACCAAATTCAGCGCAAGGATGCAGAGATCAAGATCCTGGCGGAGCGGGTTATCGAGCAAGAACGTATCTACGTCGAGGATACTACCCTCCTCAAGGAAAACGTTGCTGTCCTCCAAGGCGATCTTGCTGCCGAACGTGCCGAGAACGAGGATCTGCGTGCCGAGAACGCCTCCCTTTCCGAGCGTCTCGCAGAGGCAGCAAGCGAATTCTTGAACGTTGTCAGCACGACCAATGACGAGAGGAAGGCTCTCGAATCTGACATCGCAGCCCACAAAGCTACCATCCTGCAGCACCAAGCCGCCGCCGTTCAACGTGCAGCCGAACATGAAGAGCTACTTATGGAACGCGCCCGCGAAATCGAACAGTTGCAGCTTCTGGGTGAGGAACATGTTGGTACCATTATCGGCCTCAACACCCAAATAGAAAGCCTCAAGGACACATTCCGCGAGCAGGTGGAGCGCACAAACGCCCACATCGATAGTCTCGTTGAGAATTCACGTCTGTTGCAAGAGAAGAATGAGCAGCTTGGCGAAGATCTCAAGAGGCAAGGCGTTGAGGCCCTCAAGGGTGTTCAGAGCTTGAAAGCACAAGGCTTCGAGACAAAAACTGTCGGCCTCAGCCTCCATCGACCCGTCACCGGCAGGATCACCAAGGCGAGCGACAAGGTCAAGATTGGCAAGAAGGTTGGCAGCAAGAAGAAGGTCTCCCGCCGCCAGTATGACTCCGGCTTTGGTATCGACCCGGACGTTGAGGAGGCGACTGATGGTGCCGAGGCGAACGGCGATGAGTTCATTGCCGCATAGACGACTGTGACCATGTTTTGACTTGGTGCAGATTGGATATGAAACGCAAGCTCGCCGACGTTTACACGTACCATCTACACTGTCATTGAACAGTTTTCACTTTTCGGATACAACTTGATTCCTTGCGGCATCCTGTCCTTGGCACGATGCCTCTTTTCTTTCTCATTTTGGATGCTAGAATGTACGCTGGTTCGGATTCTTTTCTTTGGCGCTTGTTATGTCGGTTTTGCACAACAACGCGGTATTCTTGTTTTCTTCCTTTTCTTCTTTCACGACAACGACACGACAGCTTCATCTCCGGTATGTGGTTGTTGGATGCAGTAATATCGGGTATTGTGTACCATGGTGTTTCTCGGTAGGGGCATGCTCTTGGATTGGGTTGGATTGGATGTGGATGAATGGGATCATAACACTTAGGTAGAAATTTCTATGTGCCAATTCTTAACGGACTGTCTCTGCTCTTTCCATGTTTGTGATGATCAGGCTCATCTGCGCAAATGATTAAGGAGAGTACATCTTGCGAAGCGGAGCGCAGACGAATTGATATTAGGGAAGGGAGTATAAAATCACAAATTAAGACTGACACACAACCGTCACCTCACCTCTCGATCCTCGAACTCAACAACACATTCCTCAGCGCCTGGAACTCCTCCCTCAACGCCTCCAAATCCCTCTTCAACACCTCATTATCCTCCCGCAGCTTCCGTGCCTCGTGACTGGATAAAGTCGCGGGCGCAGGCGCAAGCGTGGCTGTCGCCGCTCTCCGCCGTCCTGCGACTCGAAACCGCTTCTCGGGCGAGATATCCGCCACGTCGAAGCCAAGGTCTCCTTGCACTTCTGGCGTTGGATTTGGAATACTTATCGTGCCATCTACGCGGCTGGCAGATCTGTGGGGCAGGGGGGGTGTTGGACGAGAGTAGAGACTGCTGGGCGAGTCGAGTGGGGAGGGCGTAGCATTCGCATGTGGAGGTGTGGCTGGAGTGGGGTCTGTAGTATTATCTAGGGTTCTCGATGACGAGTCGCGCGTTGTGGGCTGGATGTGCGGAATACTCTTAGCTTTTGGATCAAGGGGTGACGATGCGTCCTGTAGGTTGTTGGGAGTCTGATGTTGTGTCTTGGTTATAGGTTTGTCTTCTTCTCTCGAGCGTGCCCGAGACGTTGGGCGAGGGTATACTGAGGTGTTTGGCGTGTTTCTTCGACATAGTGATATCTGGCGTGTCGGAGTTTTCTGTCCAGCAACCGAGATCCTCGGGTTGGTGAAGCGTTGGGGTGCTTTGTCATTATCCCGACGTGTGGACGGAGGCGTGAAGAATGCTTGATCTGAGCACTCAGAGTCAGACCCATCAGATGACTGAGAATCCACTGTTGATGGAGAGAAGCGGAGAACGCGGGCCGCAGGAGGTAAGTCTGGAGCCTGACGAATTTGTGGCCATTTACGGGTTTCTTTGATGGTTGTTGCGTTCTGACTGGAAGAACTCGTAGGGAGAGATGGACTGGAAATAGTTTCTGAAGGAGACCTAAAGGTCTCTGTCGCGATTCGTGGTCGGGGAAAAGACTTCCGCCGCGGTCGCTCTCTTGTTCGCTCAACTTGGAGTGGCGAGCCGGTTGAGACGTCGGAGGGCTTGCGTGCTACGCGTGTAGAAATGCTGTGCGGTGGACTATTGCTCGAGAAAAAGTCCCTTCCCTGTCCTATTGGATACGGACTGCGTATCCCGACTTCCTCGGTAGGCAACGCAACCCTCATGACAGTACCACACTCTTCTTCGTTTAGAGCCTTTTCGTACTCCTCTACCAGCGCAGTCATCACCGGGTGTGATTCAGGTGACATGGAAGACACTCGATTTGGAAGGACTGAAGGTGCGGACATGTCGCCAACCCACTCAACGGCAACAACCGGTCCGTTCATCAAAATCTCACGCATGAGGAGGCCGAGGACATTGAAGATCAGCACCTTTCCAACCTGTGTGCCAATCGCGAGGAGTACTTCTGATCCCTCATACACAGGTTCAGTGTCCTCCATCGCGTCGCCACCCAATAATCCCGTCTTATTCTTTCTACGTTTCGAACTCGCAATCCCATTTGAGACGACAGACAGACAAGTAGCCGGCCCAGAGACATGCTATGTCCTCAATACTTTCCCACCTCCCTCAAAATCGACAAGCCGGCACCGTCCGTCATGCCCGATGCTGACGACCCGTGATCTGTGGCCTGGTATAAACTCAGCTGCCGATAGGCCTCCCATCGCCGCCTTATGTAGCTTCTTAATAGCCCCAATCTTGACTGGCTGGAGGTGGAAGGCCTGACTTCGCTGGTAATTTGCTTCTTCGTAACGTCGTGAGCGTGGGGGTAGAAACAGTTTATAGAGTGCTAGTGTTCCGTCTTGGAACCCCAGCAAGAAACAAGTATACGATAGCCGTTCGGAGCCACCATAGGTTTGGAATACTGCACAACTGACTGGGAACCGCGCATCTGTGGGGTGAAAGTTTACCGGCGCACTACCTCCCCATCTTCTGTCTTGGAGATATATCGCAGGTGGTGAAGGCGAGGCTGACAAAAGTATGTTGCCATCGCCTGAAACACTAATCACATTTGGCGGCGACGGATGGTTTTGTGGTGCAGGCAATAGCTGGGCGGTCGGGACGGAGTACGCTTGAACGGAAGTGCTTAACGTTGTTGTGAAATAGAGCGTGCGCGAATCAGGTGAAAATAACAAAAGGCGTGGCTCGCCCTGTTCGGTTGTCAGTTTCCACGATCGCAACTTCGATGGAATAAGCACTTACGTCACCGTTCTTCAGCTTGTACTTTTTGTCTTTGCCTTTCGCCGCGTCATACAAAATCACTACGTGAGCATCGGCGACAGCGAACAAGCCACTATTGTCCTTGGACGCTCGGGCATTGACGATACTATCAGGCGTTGTGCATTCGAAGAGAGTCTTGTCGGATAGTTGCGAGCAGAAATGTATGACATTTGGTGTAGTGATGAACAAGCTCTGCTCAAGCGGCGGTGGACTATTGGGTGTCATCTTGAAAGTCGGATTACTGATAAAGTTTAGGAATGGGAGTGCGGAGCGATGGGACTGAATGATCGGCGTTGACAAGTCGATGAGTGGTGGGCAATGGATTGAAAGAAGCAGGCACTCCACATTGTCCAACGTGATAGCTAGGGAAGCAACGACAAGGGACGTATGAATGCGTTGCTATTGACGCCGCTTTCGGCTATATACGATCTAGACATTTATACAAGGAGCACACAGCGTATCGAATGGCCAGCAGTTAATATGTACATGTCGTCTGTCTCATAACTCAGTGCCAAACCTCACTTCAACTTCGCGTATTGCTTTCCCCACTTCGCAGCGATCTCTTCTTCGGTAAACTTCCTCGTCTTTCGGCGCAGCAACGCCTCTCTCTCTTCTAGTGTAAGCTTCATCTGATCGCCCATTGGTACCAGGCATTCTGCAAGAAACTTATAGTTCTTCGTCAACAAGCTAATGGTAAGAAACATGTAATCAATGTTGTAGAAAACGAGTGCGTGCTCGTCAGCATACTGCTTCTTCTGCGAGAGAAAAGCAACGGGGTGATCACGCCAATGTCGGAGTGGGTTTAGGTGGTGAGACGTGTGGTAGCCATCATTGTAGCAGTAGCGATTGCTCTGCCGAAAATGTCAGCTTTTGTGGAGCTTTATCGGATATAGAAATATTGTGAAACTTACAGCCACGTCGATGAGTGTGATGCTAGACCTGAAGTCGGAGTCTGGCTCCACCTCATCCACAAAAGCATGTTGCCCCCAGTTGCCGCTCATCAAGGCAAGACGCATGAAAGCGAGGGGTAGCACGAAAACAAACGTCGCCGCCCGCGCATTCACATATGTGAACATGGTGTATATAAAAGCGTAAGTGCCAAGCTCAAATACACCCGTCTTGAAAGCAAGCCCCTTCTTGTTGGTCCGCAAAAAGTAACGAGGGAGATCGAACCAGACTAGAACATAGAATCGGCCAACATAGCGCAGGAAATCCCAGATATCGTCTCGTTGGTAACGAATGGTCGATGACAGGTCATTCGGGCCATTGCCTTCAACGTGATGGTGTTTGACGTGATGGAAGAAGTATGAATTCCAAGTATGTCCCATCAAGGGATCGAGAACGTATGGAAAGACCGCGTCAATGAGAGCGTATTTCTTGTTCAAAACTCCGCGCATATGGATATGTTGATGCATCAGAAGTGTGTAAGGCCCCATATAATAGCCCTGCATAACCGCGTGGAGTAAACCGTGCCACCAGTGGAAGTTGTAAAACATATAGATGGCAGACGGTATGCTCGTACTAATGTAGAGCAGTAGATGGGTAATCATGATGACATCGGTCTCGACTCGCACGACTTTTTGAGCCCAACGGGTGTAAGGGTCGAGAAACCAGCTGCGAAAACGCGCATTTTTGATGTCCGGAACGTCCACAGAACTAAAGACGGAAGGCTGAAACTCATCAGACTTTGGGTTGTTGATGTTTTTCAAATAAGCAATTGTCTGTTGTTCTCGGTCTTGGGGATCTAACAAAGATTTAGCCTGACTCGTGGATCGTGCATAACAGGTATCCCAACTCGTGCAGTTGAGAACCCATCAAGGAGCAGAGTGGTGTAGTACCTTCGGGAGATGGCGTAACAAACTTAGAATGCTTGACATCTGAAGTGTCGGAGTCTTCTGAGGCTTCTGATAGCACGTTGCTCGACGCCGCGTATTCCTTCTCTAGAATTTCCAAGACCATGCGGTCTGGTCCAGTGAGTGCCGCATCGAGCGGGACAGGGAGGCGTCCCATTTGGTCACGATAGAACAATGTCTAAGCGCCGTAATAAAAATGGTACAAGAGACCGTACAACACGTATCAACGGCGACAATTCGCTGCGCAACCCGGAACAAAGGCGGTCAAAATTTCAACACCGCAAACAATCGGTACACAACAGAGCTTAAGAATGCAGTAAAGGGAACAGATGAGACGATGGAAGCTGCATGATCGAGCCACGAGGCGAGGTAGCGAGATGGAAAGGAGAAGGTCCATAGCGGTGGAAAACCCGACTAGCGCCTCATCTCCATAGGTCGAAACAGCGAAACGTGTACATCTGGCCTGCTCCACCCAATCGTGCACGCGGCCATCGCATGACAGAGCGTAAAGGCTCGAACAAAGAGAGGAGAGATGTCAGTAGAATATCACGTACGCCACGTCAGCCTCGCCTTGGCTTGGAAACACCGGGGTCGCTCAGCCCCAGACAAATGGTTCGGGTAAGCGTCTACCCATGACAGGCACAAGCTACCGGTAGCTTGTTTCCGCCTCTATCCTTCCATTGCTCTACAAAGATCGTTTTCCCCATATGATACGCACTCATGTGTACAGAAGGTCATCCAGGTCGTACCTACAAAATTATTCTTAGGTACTAAGTATGATCGGCTCCCTACCAGTTGCAAAATTTGCATTTTTCTGTAGGTGAGCATGGGGAAATCATGAGATAAGAGAGATACATGGCCTGCACCTGAGAAAGAACAAAGTCAAGGAGTGTATCAGGCAACAGATGACATTAAGACTGCGGGACAAGAATAACAAAAGTGAAAATTTACCGCTACCAGCTAGTTGTTGGGAAAGATAGGTACCAGATACTCCATTCTGGCGAAAGATGGAGAGATGTCTACCATCAAACACCACCACAAATATCCTTGTTAATGCGCGTTTCGACTGCACCCGTTCTCGGTTTTCATATACTTTCTCCATCCTATTTGAGCTTCTTTGCTTCATCTCTTATGCACTGGCACTTCATACCACCGTTCTTCTGCCACATCAAGTAACACAGAACCGTATTCAGAACCGCCATGACTATCAGTAGGAGTAGGAGCAGTACCAACAAGGTCGTCAAATTGCCAACGTGGTGAATGAAGAGATCGGCGCGAGCATAGATTGGATCCAAATTCGCGAATGTCTTTTCGATAGCCACGAAGGTCGTTTTCGCAGACTTGAGTAGGTCAACAGCGACAGTTGTGTCTGTGTCTGCGAACGTCTTCTCGATAGTCATAAGAGTCTTCTCTACAGACTTGAGTGTTTCAGCAGCAACTGTTGTATTCACTCTTGAGATTTCTAGGTAGATGGCGCCGATGATTTCAAGCATCTGGTCGACGCGCGTTTCAGTTGCTGGTGGCAGCACGACATGCTGCTCAAAGTACACCATAGTGCTTGATGATATTAGCACGGACTTGGGAGGTACCCAGTGACTCACACTCTTGTCGAGGAGCTTTCCAAGGATCTCGTAGAAGATTAAATGGCTGATAAGTGGGGAATTGTTCGAGTACTGAGAATCAGGTATGGAAGAGTGTGTGGTGAGTGGGTGGTGTTGGAGTAGCGCACTACCTGGATTTTGGGAGTTCAGCTAGCAAGGGAATTTGAAGCTGGAGATAGCAGGAGTTTTTTCGACTAATTACATTTGTGCTTGCATGCAGGGAAAACTGGGGTCCAAAACTTATCTAGGGTTAGTATCTGCATTGAGCCTCGCACTTGCATACGGTACGAATATAGACAAAGGCCATCAACAAGCAAAACGAATAGGCAACCGCCAAAACACATTCCTCTGTAGGTTCTGGTTGCATCCGACTGACAAACGATAAGCAGGCTTCCATCGTTAAGTGTGGGACCTTAGATATGGACGATTATGTGATATCCGGTTGATGTAAAAATTGTTTTATACATGTTGATACATTCAGGACGCTCAATAGGTGACTACGCCTATCTCATAGGAATCATAAATACTTAGGTGCAATGTAAGGTACATTTGGATCGACAATATACTGTATTCATGGCTGTAAAATAGGTTTGCGCAGAGTGAGATTTTGGCGAGATCAACTTACCCAATACTCCTATCAAACGTAAGTACCACTAGAGCATCTACCAAAATTTGGCTGTAGCAGTAAAGCCGCCGCTAATATCTGGGTTCTGCGTTCACATCCAGATTCTTAGGACCTGAGCCTTGTAGTTGAGGTTCTGAAGGAGGGATGAATGGATCGAGAGATCATGGTTTATTAAGACTTTAGACGGGGGTTCGAGATATCTGTTTATTGTTAATTCAAGTAAAAGACCTCGCTTGCTCGGTCTGTACAGGCTGGGACTTGAAGCACTCTTAGACAGAACGATATCTTTTAAATGAGAGGGAACCTCACGAACAGTTTCCCCGCGCTACTGATAGCCCCGCGCTAACCCCAAAGCGTGGTGTGGACCATAGACAGGCAGCCGCGCTCCATAGCTCTCCGCAACGCCGCAACACCGTCACAACTGCAACCTCACCACAGCACCACCATGGCGTCCAACGTGGAGCAGTCGCCCTTCTTTCAACAGCGGAAGACCAAGGGCGAGCCTATCGTCAAGGGTAGTGCATCCCCGCATTGTGCACACGAGCTATACTGATGCACGCAGAACCTCCCAAGTTTGACCTCGAATCATACATATCCAACTATGCTGGTATGTCCTCGAAGAAGCAGGACATGGATTGAGGGGCTGCTTATCTGGCACCAGGATTCACACGCGTCGACCGACTCCACCACATCGGCTCTCACTCACCGTACCTTGCCGTCGACGCATATCGCCTGGCCATCACGGAGGCGAAGAAGGGCAAAAATGTCGATCTCTACACGAAACTGGCAGCCGACCTAAGCAGCATCGTACCAGATGACCCTGCGGCCCTGATAGACACGGCGTGGGCGGAGAAGAAGACGCGCGAGACGCAGCTGGAGCAAAACAGGCTGGAGCACGAGTTGAAGTCGTACAAGAACAACTTGATAAAAGAGAGCATAAGGGTGTGTGTGCAGCAGACAGCCACTGCTTGCGAAGCGCCGGCTAACAAAACTCGCAGATGGGCAATGAGGACATTGGCCACTTTTTCTATGACACAGGCGATTACAGCAGCGCGCTCAAGGCATACATGAAGATGCGCGAGCACTGCACCTCGAACAAGCACCTCGCCGACATGACCCTCCGCCTTGTATATGTCAGCATCGCGCAGAAATCCTGGTTGGGCGTGCAGGCAAACCTGGCAAAGGTCGACGCCGCGCAGCTCAAGGGCGACGACAAGACCAAACTCGAGCCTATCGTGGCGGCCAGCTCAGGCCTCACGCACATGTCCATTGGAAACTTCCGCGAAGCCGCCACGCATTTTCTCGGTACCTCGCCTGCCTTTTTGACCGTTGAGCCTGCAGCAAACATCACATGGCAGAAAGAGGTCTTGACTGGCAACGACGTGGCCGTATACGGTGGGCTGTGCGCGCTCGCATCCATGGACCGTACCGATTTGCAGAACAAGGTTCTCGGCAACAACGATTTCCGCAACTTCCTCGAACTTGAGCCACACATCCGCCGCGCCATCAATCTGTTCTGTAACTCCAAGTATAGCGCCTGTCTCGAAGTGCTCGAAGGCTATCGCAACGACTACCTCCTTGACGTTTACCTCTCAAAGGTTCTTGTCACCATCTACGGTCGCATTCGAACTAAGAGCATTGTCCAGTACTTTATTCCTTTCAGCTGTGTCACGCTTGACGAAATGGCGTCCAAGTTCCCCGCGTCAGAGGACAAGAGTATTGAAGACGAGCTGGAGTCGTTGATCAACAACCGCACCTTGAACGCGCGGATAGATCTTGTAGATCGACTACTGATCTCCCCACCGACAAATCCGCGTCATAGTGTGCACGCGGAAGCTCTGGCTATGGCAGAGACATACGACCACACGCTCCGTCTAAGATTGACGCGTCTCAACATGCTGGCCGCAGGCATGGAGATCAAGCAGGAGAAAGGCTCGGCGGATAAGATGTCTTCGGACACTGGCGTCGGTATCGGTGCCAGTTTGCGGGGTCTGGGTTCGAAGATGGGTTTCACGTAGTGTGCGCGCTTCCACAAAAGGAATTCTCGACGTATGTCAACCGATTAGCATTTTCAGGCGTTAAAGAGAAACGGCGCAAGTATATAATGGGCATGAGACACAATTCTGGCGTCCAGCGGTATGAGCGAGGATCGGGATTTGGTAGGGAGGTAAAGTTGCACTCTTGTGTAGTCAGCCCACAAGATCACTGAGCAATTGGCAGGAGAGTAGATACAGTACGAACGAGATTCGTATATGTCGTTCGTACGAAGCTAGGCTGTTACTTTTTAGGGTGATGTAGTTGAAATAAAGACAGCAAGCTGAAGCCATCGAGAGAAGGCGTAACGGGGCTACTTCCTTTTCTGTCCAGCACCGGAAGAGCTGACCGCTCACCCAACGTTCTGGTTTCCTATCCGCCTCCACCTGAACTCTACCTCGACTACACCTCCTCTTCAAATGCATATAGTTTCTGAACGCACACTCTCTTTCTCTAGCTCTACTCCGCGTTGATCGCAGTAGTGGGTGACACGAGGCTGGCAAGAAGCGACTGTCCAAGTGTCACTCTGGGCATCTACGACGTCATCTGTCAACACAAAACCCAGCTAGAGATCAACATCGCTGCCGCCCTCAAAGTGGACGTACTCAGGACAAGCCGGATAACTCTAGTCGCCGATCAACATGTCTCTTGTCACGCAATGACCCGCGTCCTTTCATGCAGTCCGCCTTGTCCATGTCGTCGACGACAGGATCAGGAAGACCTCGATATAGCACGCTGCAGGACCAGGGTTGGCGAGAATGAAGCTGGAGCCTCGGATATGATAGGCGGGTGACCCGGAAACCGCAAAGAGGATTCACCCGCCTGTCGCTTCCTGCCTTGATACACGGCTTTGTGTTTGCTTTTGCGAGCCACCTCATCTACTCGCGAAACCTCTAGCACATCACGGACACTACCGTTGCAAGGTTCATAGCTTGCGGACTGAGGCGGCCGTGGGATGCCCATCGGCGCCATCGACCTTCTCGATAAGACAAGATCGTTACATCATCATGTAGGTGATACCTCTCGTTCTGAAGACCAGCACGGACACTTGCAGTACAATCCACACATGCTGTTTCAACCAGTTGATGGCGTTCAGCCTCGCATCTAGATAGCGCAAAGGCCTTCACCAAGTTGTTGTCGCAGCCCCGCCACAAAAGCCATATCCAGCACATCGGTCCAACAGATGCCTGCAGTGCTTGCCTGGTCGCTTCTGCATGTCTCATGGCCCAAGAGGGGTAGAAAGTGCCAGCACACTTTTCCCACATCGGTCCTGGTCGGTCTCTTGTCTGATTTCAACCGCATCCCGAGGTCACGGTAATGATGGTGTTGATCTGCCGGAGTGTGTTTGGACTGCGAGTCATGAGACTTCGTTCGTTTCATGGGGACGACCGGCAAGTACTCAACATGCATATGGAAGACGGGAGATCATGTGTCGGAGCACTGGCAGGGTGATTTCTGAATCGCGTTCGTGGTTTCTCTCGCTGGGGCTTGCACGGATGTGTCCTAATGCGGAAAGACTAGTCTTATCGTGGTGCTCGGGAAGATCGCTTCCAACCCATACGGCCGGTGTACCGACCCCTCAAGACTCATGGCGCTGCGGGGTCAAGCAAGGCATGCACTAATCATTGACTTGTCCGCTACCACGCGGCGACGCCGATCAAAGGTCACTGCAATGTGGATAACATCAAATGTAAATTTTCAGTCGTACGGAGTTGCTAGTTTGACCCGGAACTCGCACAAGGGATGCAGCATTATTGGGCATGGGTATGAGTCACCCCGGCTGTCGTGTGTTTCCTGGACCATTGCCATGGAGCGGAGAATCGTACACCCTGGAGGACACCGGAAGTCCGTTTGGAGTGCACCAAGTTCTTGATTTTCGCACAAAACACCTCTGCCGATCACTCATGATTGAAGCATTGGTCGCTCTGTTTGTCTGCATGTCATGGCTGCTGTTCCTCTGAACTGAATGGCCTGCCAGTTGATACTGTGCGGGAACACTATTGGAACGCCTACAGGGCCAAGCGAGAGGCCCAGAGACCACAACCCACGATATCAGAGAAGGCCCGGAACCCAGTTACCCAAATTTGAATTTCGCGGGGGTAGCCGTCATCCTTGTCTGTTCTACCTACCCCAGTCAGAGTGTTTCTAGATGTTACGGCTCATGTCTCTTTTTTCCACGAGAAAATTTCTCGTATATCGGGATCATTCAGAGACGCTGTGGACTGTTGGAGCTTGTGAAAACGGCGGAATACCTTTCCGTGCTGACAGTGGAGATTGCACTAATGTTGGTCTGCCCACGGACGCACTTTTAACGGCCCCGACATAAACGTCTTGGGGTGGCGGTTTACAAACGAAACGCCAAAATTCCACAATACTAACATCTCCTGCATAGGTATTCGATGTGACATTTCTGGTTCAATACAGGATTGAGTTTACAGGTCATGATGGGAGACTGGGGTATTCGCGAAAGCATCCTATTTGGAGATAGCCTTCCTGCTGCCGGCCCCTTTCTGTCACGTCTTCTGCATACGCGACGCAGGGTCAAAGCCTGTAGCGAGCACCCGGACTTGTCCCACCAGCCCTACGGCCTTGCAGATGCCCATTGCTCAAACTGCTGGGTCGCTCATCCGGTCGATGCTATTCGCCCGGCTTGCGGAACCGTATCTTTGTTTTCTTTGTGGACATCGATTTGCGTGGCGTGCAGACACAGGTCCACGAACACCAAATCTGATGTAAGAGGCTCTACATCGTGGTTTCACCTTCCAAGTGTTTTAACGTGGCAGTGGACCTGACGGTAATTGACCCATTCCATTCAACTCAATCTCGTTGACAATTTCTGAGATCCTTCGATACCAACCAAACCAGTGTAGCGTGGCATGTTTTCTTTCGCAAGATCATGACTATGTATGCATTAGCACGCCCGCGTGGAACGTTTTTTCTGGCAAAAGTTATCCAAGCTATCGTATCCTCGGCAATGCTTCCGAATAGTGGTACCAGCGGCCACAAAAGCAAAGCTCAATCGTCTGCGCCTAAAGTAGTCCAACGCCATGCTCTGGTGCCAGATGAATCGATATCCGACATCATGTGAAGCCGTTAGTGCTGCATCAGATAGTGTTCTTGGAACCCAAGTCCTCGATACCTCTAATAGTATTGCATAAGACGCGGGAGATACGCTACATGGTATCGTTGGGGAGCATGGACGGGTAGCACACATATGTAGCGCTGCAGACCAGCGGAACCAGGACGAAGGCTTGTGACTTGAGGCTTGCTGAGTGGTCCTAATTGAGCTCCAGCCTGCGGTTCGCGCTGCCCTAGACCCTTATCCATGACCCCGGGCCACATGGGGTTTTGGCACCACAGTAATGGTGGCAGCAATCGTACGATGGGTTGGTGCTACATAGGCTCCGAATGCGAAGTCTGCATCTCACAACCGTATCCGGCTTCGACTAGTAAGTCGTTGACGGAACATATGTTTTACCGCGCGCTTTAACAGTGCAAAACCGTTTGTGATGCTCTAGGGTTACCCGCATCCATACACTGGACGCTTTCGATGTGAATCACCAGGCCACCTTGATGGGACGGCGCGAAAAAGGCGAGATCCACTGAGCGAGGATTTACTGAAGCTTTATTGGCACATCAGGTCAAGGGCCTACCCGACGCGTAAAGCTGTAGGTGACGACCATTGTGCCCACGCCGCTCTGCAGAAGGCTCACGATGTTAGCTATGGTGCCAACAGTGACAATGCCACCATGACGTTCATCTCCATGGGCCGACCGCCTATCAGTCACAGAAAACATGACGGTGTCGCAGCAATCAACCACGAGAAGCGCGGTCAAGTTAGCATCCTCTAGTAATGCTAAGCCCTGCCAGGTTCGCTAACCAGGACTAAATTGGGCAATGGCAGGGATACGACTAAAATTGGTTCATTTGACGTCCAATGGGATGTCCAGGTTTCGCACAGCCTCTCATTCTCCAGCCACGCCTTTCTCGCGCCGTGGATAGGGCAGACCGGGCAAAGCGATATGATCACGAATCAAATGTGCGGTGGGCAGACGGCTGGCTATGCATCCCACGGCTCCCGACTTGGAGCGGTGATTTAGCGTGCACATCTTCTGCCAGATCCGCCCAGCCATTCCACATACGGCTACCCCCCTGCATGCCGTGTCTTTTGGTTCGTCGACAGCCAACAGCCCTCTCCCTTTTCGATATAGAGAGAGGTCTTAGCGCATCTCTGCGTACATGACAGGGGTCGGCCACACCGCGACTCCAGGTGCCTGTCCCACTGCGAAAGCGGTCGGAGCGCGCGATCGAAGCGGGGACGTGAGTGAAAGTGGTCGGTGCCTTTACCTTTTCTTATTTTCCTAGCGTGTACTGACCGTTTCCAAGCAGCCATGGCTCATGGTTCCGTAAACGATTCCATAGGGCGGAAGCTCATCATGCAGGGGTTTTGGGGATGCCGTCGAGTGGCTTGCGACACTGCGCGCGATGGGGGCCATCGCGAGCCTTATGTATAAACTCGACTTCGCCCCCCGAGACTCTGTCCTCCAGTTCCAGACCCGATCAGCACATACCATCCCTTCTAGACTCATCTAATCTCATCGATTGTCATACTCTTGGAATCGAGTCTCGACCACCCTTCGATTCGTCTTCCATTCTCAGCCAGCCTCAGAAGAGTGCATGTCGGAAGCAGAACACGCTGTCACTGACACAACCCAAAAAAGCTATTGATCTGCAAGAGCACCAACCAGTTCGAGTTATCGCCGACCCGTGTGACGGCTCGAAACTAAGCGGCTACATCCCAGGAATTGTAAGCTTTCCCCTGTCAAGCCGATTCATAGGAAATACTCGTCTATTTAGCTACATCGATTCGTTGGTTCGGGCCGCAATCACCACTGCTTATGCTGACTTGAACCGTGGTAACAGAGCACTGGGCAGCAGATCCAGATATATTTTCGAGATCCGCATGGTTTTGCCCGGCACACCATCATCATTCAATATGGTCAACTTCGTCCCATACCACTCCAATATGCAGCAAGATTTTGAGCTGTACTCGAATAGACAGGAGCAGCAGCCTGATTTCAATCAACCATTCCTGCCTGCATCGACATATAGCATGGAGCAAACCTTTAGTGCGCCGTTCGACAACATGGCTTCCCTGGAAGAGGTTCCCAGACATCTTAACCTCCAGTATCACTTCGATACCATGGCCCAGGAAGTTAAGGCCTTCCAGTACCAGACGCCGGCGGGATCACCACACTCCACATCACATTCCTATCATGATCTGCCCCCCGTTCTTTCAGCCTCGTCCGAATCTGGTGCCTCAGTGTCTTCTTCTACCACCGGCTCACCACCACTCCACCCACACTTTGATGAGCCTTGGGGGCTTGCACTCACAAGCAGCTTCGACTACCCAGCGATGATCGCAACGGACAAGACGTTTGTGGATCCCACTTTAATACAACCATTCACCTTCCCCTCTTACACCCCCTACCTCGAGATCCCAAGCCCCTTCCTTGAGGTCCCAGGAGAAGTCACATCTTACTTCCCCATCATGGACCAACCGCCTTCTCCAGCTCTTTCACACGTCTCGTCACAAAGCCAACAGCAAGGGTCAGCACGGTTCAAGCGAGGAAGCGTAAGCCCATATCTTCGTACTCAGCAATACCAGCCCTACCCACAGTTCAACGATCAAAGGCGAGGTTCCATTGCATCACTTCACTCGCACAACTCCAGCACAAGCCGCAAGAGCGTGAGCAGCTTTGAGGTTGATGACGAGACACGCGAGAAGGGTCGTTGCCCACTTCTAGAATGTGGACGCATCTTCAAGGACTTGAAGGCCCACATGCTTACCCACCAGAACGAGCGACCAATGAAGTGCCCGATCACAACGTGTGAGTATCACGTCAAAGGGTTTGCGCGCAAGTACGACAAGAACCGCCACACTTTGACACACTACAAGGGCACAATGGTGTGCGGGTTTTGTCCGGGCAGCGGGTCGGCGGTGGAGAAGAGCTTCAACCGTGCGGATGTGTTCAAGAGGCATCTTACTTCGGTGCACGGCGTCGAGCAGAACCCTCCCAACAGCCGCAGGAAGAGCCCATCAGGTCGCAAGGCATACACCAGCACCATGCTCGCCAACGTGTCTGGTACTTGCTCGACTTGCTCGGTGACGTTTGCCAACGCGCAGGAGTTCTACGAGCACTTGGACGACTGTGTGCTGCGCGTGGTGCAGCAGGCTGACCCTAGCGAGGCTATCAACCAGCGCCTCCTTACTTCTGTTGCCGAGGACAAGGACGTTAGCGAGACTCTGGACCGCAATGGTCTCTCCAAGAGCATCGAGTACAGCATCCCTAGCTACAACGATAACGAGGATGAGGAAGAGGAAGAGGAGATGGATAATGAGGACTACAACGATGACACATATGGCGTACGCCGGCCACGCTCTGGGAAAGGCACATCGCGCTCGGCCAAATCGAGTTGACAATCAACACACCACCGAGGTGTCAGCTCCACGCAGCACATCGGGGGTGGCAACAACAACAAGACGAACAAAACTCCAACCGGTCCTCGACCAGGCCTGACCTTCTCCAAAGGCGGCGTAGCCATCACAGGCTCAGGACGCAAGAAGCGCAAGAACTACCCCGTGTCCTGGGGGTGCCCAACCGACAAGATGAAGATGAAGAAGCGTGTGTTGTGCGTGTACGACGGGAGCCGACGCCTCTGGAAGGACGACATGATGCTCGACCAGGACTTTGAAGTCCGGATGAAGCTGCCGGACGGCAAGAGCTACGTCACGGACCTGGATGTGCAGACACTCAACCGTGCCGATGCGCTGCATGGTGCGACGATCGAGGAGAAGGGGCCGTGGGTGCCGGACAATATCATGGCTGCTGAGCGGTTCTCGTTTTGAAGTTTTGGGGTTTTGGGGACAAAAACAAACGTACACAGAGACGCGATTATGCGATTACGATTTGGTGTACTTCTATCATCAGCGCTAGGGTTTGGGGGATTTCTCGTTTGGCTTGATACCATTTGCTTTTTTTGGGAGGGGTCGAGGGTGTTTCTTGATAGGGTGGTCTCTTGAGGATGGAGATCTAATCGTGATGGAATACCATGATTCTTTACCTTGCACCACTATCCTTCTCTCTCCATCTCTCTCTCGTCTTCATATGTGCATGCTATGGCTGATGACTCAGGAATGAGCAAAGATGGCTAGCGGGCGGGCGGCCAAGCAGACAGAGTCGGATCGGTTCCATCGCTAACCTCCTCTATTGCAATACACTCTCTAGCCGGCGGCGGCGCAGGCTCCACTCGCGAGTGATGGACTCTAGCCATGCACAGCGCGCTCACCACCAGCACGCCCAGCACAGCCAGCACCCTCACCACGCCCACCACGCCCAACATGCCCGACACACGCTGCACACGCACTCGGCCAGCAGCTCGCTCGACGCGCACAACGATGCCGCCCTCTGGCCCTCGCAGCAGCCCGTGCAGCCCGCGCACGCAGCACCACTGGCGCGCGGCCGCCAGCCCCGGGACGCGCTGGCCAAGACGGTGAGCTACAATGTGTCGTCCATGGCCGAGTTCGAGACGTCGCTCAGGGATTACCTCGACAGCCCGCTGGAGCAGCCCGAGCACACCGAGGCGCAGCTGTCGTTTTGGATCGGCGCGGTCTTCTTGGTGCCCGCCCCCGCTATGGCTATGACGGGTACGGCGCAGACACAACCACCACCACCACCGCAGCAGCAGCAGCAGCAGTCGCAGGCACCGTCGTCGCAGCTTGGTCATGGCCGTGCGCTGTCGCAACACGGTCGTGCCCCGTCGCAGCATGGCCATGTCCACGCCCACGCACCCCCGGGCTACCAGCCGGCCAACGCCTACCAGTCCGTGTCAGACCCCGCCGTGACGCTGACCCTGCCCACCGCCGCCCCCAAAGACGCCACTGCCACCAGCACAACCACGACGAAGAAGCCCGGCCACCACGTCAGCCTGAGCATCACGGCGGCGCTGCAGCCCACGGCCGACCCCAAGGACAAGATGCGCAAGCAGCGCGCCATTGCCAAGTGCTGCGTCGACGCCATCCAGCGCATCGACGGCTACCGCTACAGCTTCCACAACTGCTGGAACAGCCGCGAGGACGACAGCTTCCGCTTCTCCTACTACTGCAACGACTCGCTGCTCAACAAGGACCGCGCCGCCAACGGCAAGGGCGCCAAGCTGGGCAAGCGCGCCACAAAACCCGTCTACGACTGCAAGGGCGTCCTCTCGGTCAAGTTCTCCGCCACCAAGCAGACGCTCGACGTCTTCTACAAGCACGTGCCCGTCCACAAGACGTACGAGGAGCGCGCCCCGCCCCCGCGCAAGGACTCGAGACGCCGCAAGTTCCTCGAGGAGACGGACCCTGATGCCTTGCTTAGGGCTGTGGCTCGCCCGAAGCCGCCCAGCGAAGACAGTCCAGACGCCAGCACCTCGCCCAAGCCCAAGAAGAAAAAGATCAGGCCAGACGTTGCGAGGCCGTCCAACACGTCCCTCGAGAGCGACCTGAGGGCACAGAGCCTTCGATCTCTGCTCGAGCTGATCCAGGTCGACCCGCCCGTGTCGCCAGAAGCGTCTCCTTCTGAGCCGCCCCCGCCTCTGCCTGCGCAGCAACCTCCTCTCCTAGTCGAGTCGCCTATCCAGCTTACCCAGGTCCAGGCAGCGCCGCAGCGAAGGAGACCAAGGAACAGCTGCGATATCTGCAAGGTCAAAAAGACAAAGGTAGGCTGCTTTGATATAAAATGTCGGGCATTGACACTAACTGGTGGCCCAGTGCGACGGCGCGAAGCCCACATGTCAGACCTGCGTCGACAGGAGACGGCAATGCATCTACTCGGAGTCCTCGTACGGAGACGACCGACGACCATCATCTGACGCCAACGACACGCTGCGCCAGGCCCAGGCTACGACCATCGAGCTCACCGAGCTGGAGCAGATGAAGAAAGAGCTCGAAGAAGCTAAAGCCCGGATCCAGGAACTTGAGAGGGAGAAGCAGACATCCACCACGCCTGTCCAGACGCCACGGATAGCACCGCGGCCGCAGTCTCAACCCCAGCCTCAGCCCCAGCCCTCAACTCAAGGCCAGACACAACACCGGGCTCAAAACTCGCTTTCACAGACCCAACATCACTCGCAGCAGCAGCATCGCCAACAAGCTTCGACTCAGTCACACCGCCAGCAACTTCACCAGGGCCAGCGTGCGCACAATAGCCCCCAGCAGACGGTGTATAAACTGGATAATCAGCCATCACAGCAGCAGCAGCAGCAGCAACAACAACCCCACCCCCCACAACAGCAGCTCCAAACCCCACAATTACAACTACAACAACAACTCCAATCCGCAGCCCAACAACAGCAACAACAACAACAACAACAAAAACCCCAACCCACACCACGCCCCCAACAACAACAACAACAACAACAACAGCAACAACAGCAGCAACAACAACAGCAACAACAACAACAACAGCAACACCTCCACCAAGCGCACCACTACTTCGAAACAACCCACCCAAACCACTCCCCCTACGCAGCAGCACTAACCCGCTCCCTCTCCCTCACCCAAACCCCCCAAACCACCCAAAACACCGCCATCCCGCCCCGCCAACCCCAACCAAACCAGCAGGTCCACGCGCCGAATCCAGCGCCCGCGCCGGCTGTCGATGCGTTTGCCAGGGAGGAATTCAATTGGCAGCCCGCTGCGTATTATGGGTTTGGGGGTGGGCAGGCTCAGCAGCAGCAGCAGCAGCAGCAGCAGGATCAGTGGGGGGCGGCGAGGGGGGCGGGGGGGTTTCGTTAGGTTGGTGAGGGTTTGTGGGGGGAAGGAGGAAGGTAGGGGGGGAGATGGGGAGAGGGGAGAGGGCGGTCTTTGTGTTTATTATACTATACCCCTTTTTGCGGTTTTGAGAAGTGTTTTTTTAGCTGGTTATGGATTTTTTTGGATGTGCATAACGTGCGATGATTATATGCAGTAGTCAAACTAACGCTCAGCCCGTTCGCTACGCTATCAAAGGAGGTAGGGGGGTTTGAGGACAAACAGTGGGAAAGGAGAAGATGCGCTTGGGCTCAGATAACGAGCTTGGGCGTGTGTGTGGAGCGCTTGAGTTTGTACCTACCTAGTTAGGCGCTGTGATGGAAGTGATATCTGTGTATGTCTATGTGTGTGTGTTGAGCTGCCAAATGCACTCGGCGGCAGGATATGCAAGGAGTGTGTATGCAAGGGGGTTGCAGGGGACGTGCTCTGTACGTGTATGTATGTCTGCGGCGCCAACATTCGAAGCGAACCTGTGTTGAGCCAGAGAAGTGTGGGTATCCGTTGTACATTATCCAGCATCACCGGCGGCGTTTTGAGGGAGATAAATGAATGCAACTCATAGATGAGCCATGTTGCGAATGCAGTCTACTGCCAAGGACTTATGATAAGCGCTCACTATGTGACTGTTCTTCTCTCCCATGCTAACCTTTCCGCACCATCAGCAGACACATACCTAGAGTACGTTGGCATTCACCCATCCCCATCCAACCACTCGGACCCGACCAAACACTCACCCAGATAATCCCCTCACACCGAGCTATAGCTACCCTCAAGCCACCCCCCATCAACAAACCACGCCGCCTTGGTAACATGCGCGCTCTCCCCGCCCAGCAAAAACGCAACCGACGCCGCAATCTCATACGCCTGCGGAAGTTCGCGTCTGAGTAGACAGGGGATATTATCCTTTGTTAGATAAAACTCTCCCGATGGGGAATTGAACGGTTTCTGCATCATCTGCGTGTCGAAACATCCACTATCGGCGTCATCAGCACGGACGGCGTGAAGGGGGAAAGGGGGGATAGACGTACGGGCACAGAACATTAACCCTCACCCCCCGCGGCGCCGCTTCAAAAGCAGCCACCTTCGTCAACCCGATCAGCGCATGTTTTGCAGCTACATACGCCGACGCGCCTTGACTTGCGTACTGGCTTGCCACGCTGCCGACGTTTACGATTGAGCCGCCGGGCTTGATGTGCTTGAGCTCTTCTTTCAGGCAGTGGAATGTGCCGACTACGTTGACGTGAAGGAGGTCTGCGAAATACGCTGGGTCGAGATCTGTGATGGGGAAGATTTCGCGCTGCTCTACCGCTGTGTTTTCCGTCAGTCACGGATGTGTATGTAAGATAAGATGGGAGGGGAGGTATGTACCGGCTACATTCGCACACCCATCCAGTTTCCCGAATTTGGCGACTGTCTGCTCGATCCAGGATCGCACTGCGTCTAGGTCCCGCATGTCGACCACGGTACTCCAGAATCGGTCTCGTGCATCGGGGAGATCGCGTTCTATCTCCGCGGCGGCGGTGGAGAGGTTGGAGGCGGAGGTTGCGCAGCCGGAGACGGTGGCGCCGCGCGCGAGGAGGTATTTGCAGAGTGCGAGGCCCAGGCCGCGACTTGCGCCTGTGACGGTGATGAGCTTTCCGGCGAAGGGGGTGGGGTTTGGTGCGTAGGGGGATGGGTTGTCCATTGTGGTGTGGTGGTGTGTAGCGAGGGATGGGGAAGAGGAAGAGAATGGGATGGGAATGGGAATGGGAGAGGGGGAGAGTGCGTGTCTCCAGTTCCTGTATCTGTAGTAGTGTTAGTAGTAGAGGTAATGAGAGAATCAGCAATTGGAAGCTTTTATCCTCCTCCCCTTCCTCTTGATATGCGGGGCGCTCTTGCCTTCCCATTCTTTGGCAAACGCTCACGAACTGCCATGCCATGATATGATATTATATGCAGCATCCCTACCCGCTTCACGCCCTTATCCCAGGCGCGACGCGGTAAGCAAGGCGATCATCTACGCTGCGAGCGTGCAGCTCGGGGATTATAAATGAGGTCCATGTGCTGAGATTACGCCCTGAACTTTGTTTGCTGGTTGCTGGGCCGGTATGTCGGGATGTGTCGGGATGTGCTCCCTCTGTTGTGTCCTTGCTGTAGTAGTAGAGCGCTGAGATGTTGGAGTGGCCTGAATTGCACTTGCACATGGCGATAACATCGTGTATGTAGGTGTGGATGTGGGCGTTGTGAACACCCGCGCCGCAGTGGCGGGTGATGCATTGATATTGCTATGCGGTTAGTGGGGGTTTTGCAGGATCTCGTCGTCGTCGTACATGGTTGGTAGTCTGGGTGAAGATCGACCGACGTTCAAGGATACTTGATTGTGAAGACTGAGCATGAAGATCCCCCGTCTGACATACATGAGCATCGCAGCTATATGCCCCACCCCAGTCTTGCTTACTCGCCTGACTCGAGACTGATATAAAGTCTACCGATATCCCAGGGGTGATGACTCGGTGTTGTTTGTCGTCCGCGGAGGAATGGTATGGGCGAGGCGGCGCTTGTCTTGGGTTGGAAAACCTTACTTTACTTTTTGCTTACTTACTTATCCTTGGACTGCGTGGACTGTCTTTTAGCCAGAGAGGATTGTTGGTCGGGATGGGGTTTGGTGGGATTAAGGTGCATGGATGGATGGACAGGTGCTCTGCTGTATGGAATTGATGCGGATAATCCTTGGTCTCGAGTATGCTTGTTACAGTGCTTGAGTGGGTGGCTTTGTGTGTATTCGCGCGAGTATCTGCAATGCGGAATGGCGGTTACATCGACGATTGTGAGGAGTTGGAACAGGCTCGGTGCAACTGTATATGTGCGATCTACAGACTTTACATTCGCAGATATCGCAGATATCGCAGTGTGGTTTCCTAATACTTATCTTCTATTCCCCACTTGCGCATCCAGAATTATGGTTGGCTCCGCAGAGACTGAGTGATGTGTGGATGTGCATGTTGATCTTTGGTATTGTTTTTGGGATGCTATCGAGCAAGACTCCCTCCGGCAGGCGAATAGGCCAGCGACATGGTGATCTTTCTAGCTGACAGTAACGCAGTAAATTCTTGGTGGAACGGTGATATGGGCAACTAGTCTCATATTCACGAGGACATCTATCTAGGTTCCTCCACCCATCGCCGCAGAGGTGGTTCCATTGCATCTCCTTCCCAGAATGATATAGACGCTCGTCTCAGTCATGATTGTAAACGCGACGACATACGACTTGGTCACTATGAATAGTCACTGCTACGTGAGGTTCACGACTGTCCGTCTTAGCGGCGTACATAAATCCGTTGATAGATTACACAGCACTGTCGTTTTTCAAAATCATCATCGAGGTGTTGACGCTCGGTTGCCGTAGTTGTACGATGCTAATATCGGAATTTGATGATGGTGATGCGAGCGTCTTTCTCTACTCACTTGTAGCAATATATACGTATGTCTCGCGGCGTGGTCGATGCTTGATATCAGTCTAGAATCGTTCTTGTAGGTGAATTGAAGCATTTGGAGGAAGGAAGGATAATCAGGAATACGATAACATAGTGTGATATGTATACGAAAAGGAGGTTGCTATAGAACCTGTGGGGACATGTATGTTCAGCTGGAGCAGTTTACTAGACATGAGTAGTCACTGCTACGCTCAACATCAGACAGTGTTGAACGTCTACCGAGAAGACTTGTCTCCAGGCATTGCAACTTCGATGAGAGCCTCTGCCTTGTCGAGGATGACCATTCTCAATGTTCAGTGTAAAAAGTGATTCACGTGAAGTCCCCAGTTACACAACATTACTCATCCTTCAGTGTGTATCTGTTCGTATCTGAGAACCTATATCGCCCACGAGGGCTCATGATGGGGTTATTGGGGTTGATACCAAGTTCATAAAC
Source organism: Dothidotthia symphoricarpi CBS 119687 (assembly GCF_010015815.1). Lineage (NCBI taxonomy): Eukaryota > Fungi > Ascomycota > Dothideomycetes > Pleosporales > Dothidotthiaceae > Dothidotthia > Dothidotthia symphoricarpi. The sequence goes on from NW_022985012.1 coordinate 1,279,944, forward strand.
AAAGACCGAGTTATAGTAAGGTATACATTGTTGGTATGGAGCAATGTACATGAGTCTCGCATAGCTACACGATCGACAACGTACCGCAACCCAAGCAGACGACGAACGCAAGGGGTCCATATAATCATCCCAGACTCGAGCATAAATCCAAACCACCGATACTGCAGCAACCAACCAACGTAATATGTCCGCCCAGAAAAGGCTCCCCGCTCGACAGATTCACTGTAACCATCCTTCAGAACTCCGCATCCTCCATACGCGCATCCTCCCGACCAGCTAGATGAAGCTCACCACCACGAAGCGCGCCGTTGGTATGCATGTCGCCACCGTAGATAGTGCTCTGGACCTGATGCCGCGCATCCCGACTCGCCATGCCCCGCAGATACTGACTGTACTCGGAGACGCGCTGTGATCTCATCCGCCACTCGAGCGCATGCTGTGACTGGTCGTCAGGAAGGCGGGCTTGAGCTGAGTTCCTATCTCCTCGCTGTATCTGGGTCTGCTTCTCTATCATCTGCTGTTTGCCGTCAGACCGACCAGCGTCGAATCGCATACTGCGTTTCCGCATATTTGACTGTAGGTCTGCCTTGCTTCTAGCTTTCTTGCCCATGCGAGCCCTCCTCCGCTCCGCCATCGCCTTCCGCATCCCCTCTTCTCTCTCCAGCCCCAACACAAGCCGGTACTTCTCCTCCAGCCACGCACTGATCATGCTCGGCGCCCATCCGCCAATCCACGCCAGTCCTTGCACTCCAGCGTATTCGCCCGGGTCGTACAGATCAGCCAGCAGCTCGTCCGCATCCGCCGGCGTGATGTCGTTGTTGTGCAGCTGCAGCACGATCTCCTTATGTAGATGCGCGACCCGCGACCGTCGGATTGCACTGTCGAGTGCCTTTGCACATCCGGCGCTGTTCAGCACGTCCCAGTACTGGGCGAGGCTGGCGAACAGATCGGCAATGGTGAGAACGTCCTGGTCGGGAAAGACGGGGTCGGGCGCGACGTTGAAGCCGCTGCCGAGACGGGCGTTGAGGCTCTGGTGGATGTCGAGCAGGCGTGCTAGGACGGCGTAGTACAGGTCTTCGAAGTCTTCGAGCGGGCGGAGCATCGGCGGGCTGGGTGTGCGCTGGTGCTGCTGTGCTAGAGCTGATTTTATGCGCTCGGGGTCGTTGGTGTGCTCTCTGAGCGGGCTTAGTGCGGGATATCCACCATGGAGACGGTCGTATATGGTGCGGAGGCTTGGGCTGTAGGGATCGTTGGCGGGCTTGCCGGAGATGAGACTGTGTTCTACGAGAGTGAGGAGGTAGCTGCTCAGTTCGAGGATCACGGTCTTAATGTAGTCGTCGGGGTACGCGTCGTCGGTGGATGTCTCCACAGCCGTTTGTGTGACGGCTGTGGAGAAGGGGGGCAGACGACCGGGAAGACCGGGCATTCCGGATGATGGTGAACTGCGTCGATTTACTGGGGATTGATGGTGACTCGCGCAAAGCTGCGCCCAGGGAGAAGTACAGTTGAAGCGTCTGAAGAAAAGTGCAATAGAGAAGTGAGGAGAGGCTGAGGTGCAAAGATCTGAAAAGAGGGGGCTGGGGGGAATGTTCGGTTCACGGTGAAAGTGACACTTGAGCAGGTTATTTTGCTGTGACTAGACAATAGGACTGGCGTCAGGGTCAATAGTACCAGAGACTAAGCTGGCCCGAGTGTCTGTAATGTCATTACATGGCGATGTCGATGGTTCAGCGTTGTTCTGAAAACCACGTATGATGCTCACTGGCCTTGGTAAAGATAAGTATACTCAACTTTGATGAGTCATGTCGTGTTGTAGATGAATCATACCTTTGTTATTCACTTTAGGCAGTGACCTGGAAACGCATCTTACGATTCCGGACATGACCATAGTGACTGACCTGTATCGCATCGCTTTTGTGGGGTCTGACTCTTGTGCCTCTGTAGTGGTGTGATGATTTGGTTTGTGGCGACGAACGTGGAACCTGTCCATAGCCTAGTCGATATCATCGCCGTTGGATTCTCTTCAGTGGGGAAAGACCTCGGAAGTACCGTCGTCGACTTTCTCGACCTTGCTACTCGTGACTGTGGTGAATCGACATGTTCGATAGTCGATTGATCACGTCAATAACGCCTACCTCTCAAGAGTATTACAACATCTGACGCTCACATACAGAGCGGGAAATTAGCATGAAGGGTGTTGTGGAGGTTGTGTCTGAGAAGCAAAATATTGAAAATGAATTGTCAATAGTGACACAAATGTAATGACACGTACAAGATATAAGCATACCATATAAAGCGAGAGAAGAGTGTGTTGAAGATAACCGGAGCATTGGGAGATAGGGGAGTTTGGGACGAACTGAACTGAACTGAACTGAGGGATAGATCGAACGAAACACTTTGCTGAGTGGGATTGCAGACATAGTCTACCTATATGTGTGTAGCCCGCACGTCCTAGGATCCTACAATGCTTATACCCTCGACAAGTGACACGACAGGCAGAGTGTACAAGATGGCGGTGATCAAGTCGCGCCCAACATGCGATAGCGATAGATGGAAGTACGAGGTGGATAGAAGCCATGATGCAGTCGCAACTTCCCCACACCAACACCAACACCAATCCATCTCTCATCGCAAAGTACCCTACATAGAAAACTTGCAAATCCACAACCGCACACTCACATTTCTAATTCCAATCTTCCCATCTCACCTAAAAAAAAAGCCAAGGGACAAGGAACACGCTAAACCCCAAGCCTCGGCCGGTCCCACACCCCCATCGGCCCTAGCGCTCTCACGTTATCTCTCTGTGTCCTTAGCCATCAACATCAAAACCCACATCAACACCAACCCCAGCCAGTCCATCAATGCAGATGCAGACACAACCATAAATCCCCCTTTAGCGCGCAGATCCCCCTCTTCAAAACCGACCAAGATGTCGGCCCTCCTCCCCATCTTCAAAAAAGCGTACTGGACGCTCGCAGGCGTAGGCATCCTATGGGCATCGGTGCTGATCTGCCTTACGAATTCGAGGGTGCAACGGCAGTGAGTTTTTCCATCATTTGGAGTAGTTTGTTGTGTTTCATGGAAGAGATGGATGGACAAATGGGTAAATGAAGTTCAATGCTGACGGTGTGACTGCAGCGCATTATACGCGCATAAGATCAAATCAGATTTTTTCGGCAACGTGTCGAATCCTGAGGAGTTTGGGTTTGCTAGTCAGTACCTTTTCTTATTTCCCATATCCTGTCAATATTCTGATGGGGGTATTTTATGGGATAGAAGACTAATTATTTCATGTGTTGTGCAGAGGGCCAGGTCCAACCTTTCTGGCTTGATACGTCGGATGGAGAGAAATTGTTCTGCTGGCATGTTCTGCCGCTGGATGTTTATCTACAACATGAGAGTGAGCTTGTGACGGGTGGGACGACGGGGGAGGTTGCTGAGGAGCTGAAGGGGACGGTTGGGGCGAGGTTGTTGGGTAAGGATGAGGGGGGGAGGGTTGTGGTTAATTTTCATGGGGTAGGTTTTTCTTCCAGATGGTCGTTTTCTTCTGCGTTATTTTGGCCGTGTTTTCGTGTTTGCGTTCGTTTTTCAAAGTTTCTGACAGTTTGGCGGGTTTTCTCATTTCTACTTCGAGTTATGGATGACTGACTTCTTCTAGAACGCGGGCCATATCGCTCAGGGACACCGCCCCTCGACTTACCGCTCCATCTCAGGCATCCCTCACACTCATCTGATCACCTGCGACTACCGGGGGTTTGGACTATCTACCCTCAAAAACGCCCCTCACATCCCCACCGAAACAGGAATAATAACCGACGCCATCTCCCTCCTCACCTACATCGAAACCACCCTCCAGCACCCGCAGTCCCGCACCGTCCTACTCGGCCAAAGCCTCGGCACAGCCGTAACAGCCGCGAGCGCGCTCTGGGCCGCCGACGCAACATCCTCCAGCCTCCCTCCAAGCCTCCAAGCCGCAAAATCCACCCCTCAATCCAGCCAAGGATTCGCCGGCCTCGTCCTCGTCGCACCCTTCACAGACCTAAAATCGCTCCTGCAAACCTACAAAGTCTTCGGCATCTTCCCCGTCCTACGCCCCCTACGCGGCTACCCCCGCATCGCAAACTACCTCGCAACCAAGATCGTCGACGAGTGGCCCACGCTCGCGCGCCTGAAAGCCCTACTCGCTTCTCCCGTGCACAGGATCAGACTGACGATCCTGCACGCGCGCAACGACCAGGATATTGATTTCCGCGAGTCCGAGGCGCTGTATGCGCCGCTGCAGAGTGGGATGCTGGCGGGTGAGGGGGCGAGCACGACGGAGGAGCGGAGGAGTATTCATGGGGGTGAGCGCGTGAGGAGGGGCGCTTTTGCGTATAATAAGGCGGAGAGTGCGGGCGGGGACAGGGTGGTGGAGTTGGAGGTGCTGAGGTATGGGGGGCATAATGCTGTGGTGGGGTGGTCGCAGGTTAGTCTTGCGGTTAGGCGGGCGTTTGAGAGTGTGTGATGGTGTGTATGTGATGGGGATGTGTTGTATTATCGCTGTATTTGGTATATCATGTTGAGTAGTATTTTGGTGGTGTTATCTGGCTGTCGTGTCTCGAGTCAGTACTGCGATCTCACGCGCCTCCCCCGAGTCAGCTAGTGCCTCGCGTGGAATCTCCAACGTGAATCGTCTTCGACATGACGCACTTGTCCAAACACCACGACGACCCGACAAGAAACGACCATGTCTGAGCCGCGCCGATCGACGCGAGCGCGCGCCCGCGAGGAAGCCGCCCCAATCCCCGAGACACCCACGCCCAAAGACCGACCAGCCAAAAGCGCAAAATCAACGCTGAAGCGCAAACGCTCGAGCGCCGTCGCAACACCCGCAACGCCAACAGCAGAAGCCACGCCCCACGCCCCCCAGCACACGCTGCCCCTCCGCATCACCGACGGCCAGCCGCTACCCACACTCCCCTCGCCACAACCCCTCGAACTGCCCGCCGCAGAGTGGCAGGACATCCAGCAGAGCGGGGTGCTCAGCGCGTCGCTGCAGCAGTCGCGCGCCGTGTGGGTGTCAGGCGTCAATTTCCGCACCTTCCACGAGTTCTTCACTCAGCCCAAAAAGGTCCCCGAGCGCACGGATGAGGATAAGGCGAGGCAGCAGCGCCAGAAGGAGCTGCAGAAGAACTTTCCCCAGGTTGGACCCGAGGCGCAGCTGGTGATTGAGCCGCATACGTTTAATATCAGGCTGTATGGGCCGCGCGAGGTGCCGAGGACACTGCCCAAGAAGACGCCGAGTTATGGCGCTTGGCCGAATCATAGCCAGAATACGCAGTATACGCAGCCGCATCCACATCAGCAGTCTCACCCGCATCCGCACCAGTATGGACAGCCCGCCTACCAGAAGCCGCAGCCGCAGCCGAGACCGCCCCCGCCGAAGCCCGTTGCTGTCCCGCAGACTCCGACCCCAGCGACGTCGACGCCCGCGCCCGACCCCGTCATCCACATGCTAGCCGCGCGGGCAGGGACAGACCCCGAGCTCAAAGCCGTGATGAAGATAGTCGCAGCAGGCCAGGCGACGAAAGAACAGCTGGAGTTCTTCCAGATCCACATCCAGGAGCTGACGGATATAGTGGCGGGGCAAAAGGGCGCTGCAAAATCGAAAGTCGAAGCGCCGCCTGCGAAAGTGAGCGCCGCGCCGCCACAGCAAAAGCCAGTCGCGACACCCGTGCAGGCAAAACCCGCGCCGACACACGTCGTTGCTGCGCCGCCTAGGCCTGTCCAACCTGCTCAGCACCCGCAGCAACAGCAACAGCATCAACCACAACAACCACAGAAGCCATACGCCCCACCCCTCCAACAACACCCCTATAACCCCACACCCTACACCCAACCACCGCCACAATACCACCACCCCACCCCCCAATACAACACCCCCCCACCCCCGCGCACCACCTACCGACCCTTAGTATTCTCCTTCACCGAAGGCAACCAAGACATGTTCTACCTCCCCTCGTACAGCATCTTAGAATGGCTACCCAACGGGTCGGGCGCAAAACTCTCGTTTTTGATTACGAAGATGAAGGACGATATTGCGCCACCAACGGCAATACCAACACCAACACCTACGCCAATTACTCCCACACCCACCGCCCCGTTAAATCCACCCACTACCCCCTCCCTGCCCCCCCAACAACAACCACCCTTCACACCACCCCCCCGCATAGAATCCTTCGACGACCAAACTCTCATCCCCCACATCTCCCTCTACCAGCCCGTCACCGTGCTCCTTCTAACAGACAGCTTTGATATTAAAAATGCCCTCGCGAGAGCGGTCAGGCCGCATGATGTCGTGGAGCGGTATATGGAGGAGGTCTTTCAGAGGTGTCGGAGGGCGGGGGAGACGTATTTGGCGTTTAGGCTGCCTAGGGAGGAGGGCGTGAGGGAGGTAGAGGGGGATGGGGGGGTAGGGGGGGTGCTAGGGACGGTGGGGGAAGGGGGTGTGATGGGGGGAGGGGGGGAGAAGAAGAAGGCTGGACGGCCGCGGAGGAGTGGTGGGGCTTTTTAGAGGGGGGAGGGGTAGTTCTTCACATACGAGAGATGGTGGTGGCACGTGTGAACACTCCACTCTTCTTTCTATAACTTCACCATGTGTTCTAAACGTGATTACTTCGCCACTTATCCCCTGTACCGACTCCACAGTGGCTGAGCAACCTGCTCCAATGTATCCCTGCAACTTACATACAAGGTATGCTATACGTGTATGCATGAAATGCAACATAAGACGGGACGGGATCATGCTGGTACAAGTGTGGCGGAGCGCAGGGAGTGTGGCATGTAGTGTGGGATGTGGGACGTTTGGCGTTTCGACGTCAGGGACAAGGGATCATGGGATCGGGATCAGGGACACGAGAGGGAGTGGAATAGGGGGACGAGGAGAATAGAGGGGTATGTCATTCATAAGCGAAAAGGGGATGCATAGATGGACAGATAGAGATGGATGGATGGAAGCAAGGAAGGGCAGCGAGGAGAAGGGGTGTATCTAGTGCCTCGCCTGTTAGTTACTTAGTTTATTCAAAGACCGGAGTGCTGGACGCAATAGTCATGTTGGAGATGAAGATGAAGTCATATATGTATTCATATCCATTTATACACCCAAAAGCAGCCAGCCAGTGAAGCACAACCCATGGCATCCACAAAGCCCTCCCACCCAATGCAAACGCCCCAAAAATGCGACAAAAACCCTCTATATAAAAAAATGAAACTGCACAGCAGCACAACCAAGCCCAACCACGGAACCAAGCCGAGTGCCCCAAAAAAGGAGCGTGGAGAGTAGATCACAGATCCCTCACAAAAAAGAACGTATGAGTGAGAAGAAACCATCCACCGTCGTAAATCATCAGTATCATCATCTTCTCCATCTTCATCGTCGTACTCCCATCTACCACCTCCCCGGAACCACAACCCTGGACCCCACAACCCTCGGGCGAGTAACACGCCCATTGTAAGCGCGGCGCGCAACGACGCCGTTGGAGCAGGTAGTGCCCGCTGCGACGGCCTGCCATACGATCTGGCCGTTGTTGCAGAGCCCGAATTGGGTGGTGCCGTTGCACATGATGGCGCCGTTTTCGGTGCAGGTCGTGCTGCCGCTGCTGCTGCTGCTGCTGCCGCTGGAGGCGGGGGTTGTGGGCTGCGCGGGCGTGGCGGTGCCGCTGGCGACGGGTTGTGCGGCCGAGGGGCTGGCGGTGACGGTGAGGAGGGTTGTCTTTGTCGAGGGGAGGGGCGTGCCGCTTGTGGCGACGGGTGCTGCGCTTGATACGGCGGGTGCTGCGCTGGATGCTCCGGGGGCGAAGGCACCGTTGGATGCGGAGGGGACGGCGGCCGAGTATTGGCCTGCTGCAGATGTGGGCGCGGCAGAAGCTTCGCCGGCTGCGGTAGAGGCAGCTGGGGTGTATTGGCCTGCCGCAGATGTAGGTGCGGCGGATGTAGGTGCAGCAGAAGCTTCGCCGGATGCTGCAGACGAGACCGCTGGAGTGGTTCCAGATGAAGAACCGCAGCTGCCGGTGGGAGCCTCCTGATCGTTGGTGGCGCCCTTCTCCACAACCTGTCCCGGGTCGGGGAACGCAGTAGCAAAGTTTTGAGCAGTCGTGCAGCCCTCACCGATGTTGGCAACAAGCATATCTGGGAGCGCACTGAAAGCGGTCTTGTCGCTTGCACCACCCGTAACTTCGATAGGGGCACAGTTCCTGTACAATGTTAGGCTTTTGGTCAAACGATCATGTGTGAGATACATACATGTACAGTTCAGGAGCTCCTGACATCTTGGAGAACCATGTCCAGGCAAAGGTGGCTTTACCGTTTGGAATACTGTCCGGAAGCTCGAAGTTGTACTCATTGGTTGAGCCATCAACACCAGGGCATCCGCCCTCAATTGACTTGATAACCTTGAATACGGAGTTCTCGGTGGGCTCTGTGTCCATAGTAACTGAGAGTTGGCAAGAACCACCACCGTGCACGGCGGTACCCTTGAACTTAATGGTTTGTTGCTCTCCAACTGCCATGTTGTTCATTGTAGAGACGGTAAATCCATTTTGCGACTTGCAGGGGAACTGCGAGGCGGTGATAGGACTGTTATCGATCTTGTCGACACTGTAAGGCACAGGTGAATCCATGATAATGTGTGCGTTCGTGAAAGCAAAAATAGCGGCCACTGCCACAATGATTGATCGGAAAGACATGATGAAGATGGTGATAGTGATAGTGCTGTTGGAATCGTAAAACGATAGATGCGTAAATGAATGTGGTATGAATCAGAAAGGACTAGACCAGCTAGTTTTGAAGAGAATGATGCGAATACAAAGAATGTAGAAGCTGCCGAGAGAATGTGTTGTAGGATGAAGACTTGGTAGGACAATGTGGCATTCCATTTTATATGTTGTGCGAGGCAACATGCCCACCGCCACGCTTGCTTCTGTCAGGGTTCCCGTTGACGTTCCCCTAATCAAACGGTCGGCCTGGAAGGTGACAGCCCGTACGCAAAACAATGGGCATGAGAGACGTGTATTGCCCCACAGCGGCGAGCGTCTACATCGTGAAACCGGCAGTCCGGGTTGACTGAGGCTGTGAGCCAAAGAAAGCTCAACGCAGTTGCAAGGTGGACGCAGGTACATTGTGCGTGGACGCCTCAGCGGGAAGGCCATGGCCAGCATACACTCGAGGGTACCATGTGCTAATTGTCGTCCTAAGTAGAGGTTTCGTTTGGATGGTGCATACGGTCGGTCATTGGTCCGGGGTGAAGTCGCTTAGCGGGCCGGGAGAAAGTCCGGACTCCTTGTTTCGGGACGCGTCGCATGTCCGATTCGATGACCCCTGTCATTCGTGGTCGATTGGTGGGCTGCTTGTGTTCTTTCGTGCACCGGTGCGTGTCTTTGCAGCCACGTCTTGCTCCACAGCGGTTGCTTTCAAAGCTTGGTCTTTCTTGAACCTATGCAAGGTCTGTATCTCTCTCGGGCAAACACGACTGGCTGTAGTAGAGTGTCATATTTAGGTCGTAAATTCGCTTGGGGCTAATTCTTGAATCGCGGCTGCCATTGTTGGTCCAAATTATTTTTTGAGACGCTCCAAGTCCCACCAGGACACCACGACCGCGGATCGCTGTGTCCTGTTGCCACCTTGGAACATCGAGTCCGCGGCAATGCTTTGTCCGACACTGCGCCACAACATGACACGGGACGGCGATCATGAAGGGTCCGACAGAGTAAACCTCGCTCATGTAGCATCGGGTAGTTGCATCTTTCAGCAATAGAGACGTTCTCGATCGAGTTTTCGCGGGGGTACTCCTGTTGCAAACGCAATATGACCAACTTCTTCTTCGCCACATACGTCTCCAACATAGACTTCCACATCTTTGAGTAATCTTGCTCTTTCCATGGCATCCAACATGCTACCCCCAATAGGCAGTTTCACATATTGGTTCTCGTATGTCATACTCGTCACAAAGCCGAACATATCGGGACCAAGTGTCTGTCGCTTGAGACACAAGCATGCCACTCCAGTGATAAAGACTATACTTGCTGCAATAAATAACATACCCAGCCAGGCAAAATTACAAACAAAGATGTCATGTGTTTTGCTTATGGTTGCGTTCGTTGTTGCTCCAATAAAATAAAGGTCTTCGTTGTATGTCTTGTCTTGAAAGGGAGTGTACCAGTTGGGGAAAGTGGTGTTCTTAACAGATATATTCGAAGGTAGATATGCGTCGACGTCTTTTACTGGCAAGGTGTCTGGACCAAAGGCCGAGAAGTTGGCTTGTGGTAGGTTCCCCAGGTACGCATTTGGTGCAATAGTGAGCTGATAGTATGTATTCAGCAACAGAGCCAATCGTCTAGCGAAAACATCCGGGGCCAAGGAAGAGAGGTCTACCCAACCAGCATTGTCGCCGTAGTTTGCCGTAGGAGAGACGAGCCGGAAAGAAGAGGTATTAAAGAGGAATTGCTCGGTTGGGTTGGAACCTCTAGACCAGCCAAAAGTCTTGGGGAAAGCCGTAAGTGCCAACTGTGCTATCAGGATATGATCAAAGGCCGTGACTTGTCCATCACGAAAATCTGATCGAGAAGGTCGAATCTGTACTGCAGAGCATTGGTCCATTGTACATTTTACAACAGTTTCGGTGTGCACTTGTCCCAGGGAACAGTTTGCGATACCGAGAGTGGTATTGCCCTGAAAGCCAAACCCGTAGCTTGAAGCATAGGTGATTTTGCGTTTCGGGAAGGCCCGGCCTTTCATAGTTTTGTTGACAAATCCAGTAAACGAGTTGAAGCGACCATCTCCATCGTCCCCACCATCAGTCAGTGGGAGATCAGTTTGGAGGAAGAAAGTTGCAGTCTTCCCTCCGATGGTCTTACTGTTGCCACCCCAAGGGCTGTTATCGTCCGACATGTTCTTCCAAATCTGGCCGGGCACAAGTTTTTCCAACTCAGTATAATTGAATTTGTTCGCAGGAACCCTCACAAACGGTTCGCACTCTACGTCGAGTTGAGATGTTTCCAGGGTGAAGGTTCCGTCTTGATCGAGAGGCCGTCCCATAACAGGGATACCGACCAACGAAGAATAATCCTCGGGACGCTGGAGATCAGAGGGAACGGTAATCCACCCGTCAGAGTCTGTTTTCGATGCATTTGAGGCATTCAGATATGGAATCTTGACGCTGCCCCAGTTGTCTTCTGGTCCACCCTTAACTTGAGAAGAAGCTAACAAAGCTGAAGCATACAGAGCTTCGACTTGGGTGAGTCCTCCGTCACTTTCGACGTATGTACCGCTGGTCATTGCCCAGACCGCAGAGCCTGGACCCGTTGAGAGATATCGGAGTGGAGTGTAGTACTGGGCTGTACTGGTAGACTTTTCCAGAAGACGGAGCGATGCCTGACCGCCTATTGGAGACATAGCCCAAAGAAACAGTAGGTTTGCTCCAACTAAGGTTAGTCGTCGCATCAGCAGTTGACTCTCGACCGTGCCCCACACAGACTGGCTTGCTGCCAGTAGCTCAAGAGTCTTGGGTTATGTCAGACTTTAGGTTTATACGTAGCATGGGTGATTGACTGACACTGAGTTTAGCTCCTTTCTCGGCCAAGTATCTTGCAATCATCTTCATACTACGGCCACTAATAGCGGCAAACATAATTGGGAATAATGTTGGACCCTCGTCATAGTTAGCGTAGCATACAAAACCACATACTCGATTTACTGACAAGTTGAATGGCAGATGTGACTTTGGAAGCGAACACATTTCCATCAACAGGTTCGCCGTTTAGCGTGATGACCGCTATTCCAAGGACTAGAACAGGTAAGTAGAAACAAAGAGTTGCAGCAACAAACACATACGGATAAAGTAGATGGGTAGCAAGACCAATATCACATCTCCCATACCAAGAATCCAAGAAATCCAAGTGTGTTTGCCCAACGATCTTGCTTCTTCAGGCCAACTCGGTACTCGAGTTACTGTTGTCGCCCATGTTTTCGACTTCGATCCCAATCCGGGTTGGACTATTTGATCCGACTCTTCTGCTGTCGAGCCAAGAACGTGGCGTTGAAATGGGTTCCATCGTGAACTGGTGCGGGCAGTCATGATTGCTGCTGATGTCGTCTATCACGCGGTGTAGTACAGTCACCAGGACTGATGCGAAAGATGCGGCTGATGGTTCGCAGCGAGCGAACGCTTCTCTTTTTGCAGAATGCGCATGCGGCGCAGCCATAGCGAATCCAACATCAAGCCACTAATAATACCTACCACGAGAGCGCTTATTGTGGTACATATTTACAAGGCGAGCGGTGTACACGAATCGGTTATGAGGCTTGAAACTCGAAGCGCTTGAGTGGGCCTCGACCATGTCCCGATCGAGTCGGGCCGGACTGACACGTAGCGAGCGCGTATTTCATGACGGCGCGCGAGAGCGGAGATGCCCGAATAGTACCGTCGAGGTCGCTGCAGATGCAGAGCGCAATGACTGATGACGGAGCTGGCCAGGTGGTGAGTGCCTGAAGCTCACGCGGGAACACCCCAATCGCCAAGCACGCTAAACCTGTACTGAGTTCTGCAATCAAGCATCGCAACACCTTTTCATCCTCCTCAAATTTAAACAATATCTTCCTGAGACCTCTCGTCAATAGAAATAGCATTCGACGCGCTCTCGACTGTTGAGATCAAGAATCCTTCAATGAAACGCTTCATGATCGCTTAACGCTTCCGATCTTAAAAGCGTCTCGAGTCCTCTCAGGTTCGCGCTGGCATCGTATGTCTTCACCGTTGTGCATGGGCACTGAGGAAAGGTCATCTCCTACAAAGCCATGAAGGGCAGGAAAGACAGTTTATGAACCCAAGGACTGCGCATGCGACATGTGCACGTGTCGCTCGGTGAGACATTAGGAGCTCATCGACGGACGGTTGACAAGGACCGTGACGGTTCTACACTTAATAGAACTTCATCGCACGGTATCGAAATCATACATAAAAAAGGCGAACAAAGTTCGATTTCCCAATTTCATTCTCGGTCTTGGGAGCTGCAGACATTCGCACTCGCCAAAAGTCAGTCTGACGCTACCATGGTGAGGCGCAGACATGCGACCCCCCAACCGGTCAATCGTGCGTGATGAACGACAGGCGCAGTTTTCAGCTGAGCGTAAGAACAGATACGAGGTTCGGTCGTGACAATGTGATTGACCTAGAAATGGTTGCCTGACCGGTGAGTCTCTTCGGTGTCAAATATGTCTATGTCGTTAAATCATCTGGCTTTCGCTCGTGTCGTATCTGTTCTGTAAGCCGCCGAATAAAATCTGGGCTGTTCACTACATGTCGTGCTTCTTAACCCACAAACGATCTGAACTTATCCACTGCATGGTATCGTCTGAGTAATTCTGATATACATTGCCTTGCTTTCTAGATCATCTTGAGAAGATTGAAAACCACCAGTCGAGCTCGATTCAAAGTAGTTCGATGTCATACCAGAAGATGGAAGTCGACGCGCACGCTGCGATAAAGACGGTAAGTCTACTTCTTGACTGTTGCCAGCTTATCATCCATCAAAGCACACATGTTGCACCACCTGGGATACTAAACACTGACCGATTTATGTAGACCCAAGGCACGTTGCAGGAAGCTGTACTTGTAGTTTCACTTGTCCGCACCTTGACGAGCTCATTCGGCTCTGCTGTCGATTTGTACCGAAAGTTGAAACGCAGGGGACATGATGAAGAAGATGATACGAAAGATCACTATCGCACTCAATCCCGAAGACGTCGCGATTCGGCCTTAGACCATGCATGGGATCGCCATCACCACCCGAATTTGAAGGTCGGCTCAAGAAAGGATCATTATGGTGATAGCGATGAAAAGGACCTTACCACGTCGTCGTTTTACATCCAAGCCGAGTACGATCGCGGATATCGTGAACTGGGAGAGAAGTTCGCGCGAGGCGACTGTACGTATTGCTCATACAAGTACTTGTCCAGACACTGATGTGGACAGTGATGACGCAAGTTCAACTCCAATCACAGATCATACAACTCGAACAGACTCTACTCAGCATCTACTCAGACCTAATGCTGAGCACTTACATATTGCCCTCACATACGCACCTGGCCCGTCTCGTTCAAACAACACGCTCTGCACGTGTAGCTGCGATCCAAGCACTGAAGATGCAATACCAGCGCATACATGTACATGTTCAGCCAGAAAAGCCAGAAGTACACCGACCTATGCCAGGTGCTTTCCCGTTACCAACGCACGCTCCTCGACCTCACGAGCCCTCTACAAATACTGGTAATAGGAAGCCGAAAAGGAAAGCTAGAAGCCGGAGCTCCGACTCATCAGGTTCTGCGCAGACATTGATCCCACGATCAAAGCCCAAGCCCCATCCGCACGCGAACAAACTGTTTTGCGTTTATGCCAGAGACCTTCAGGGCGACCTACAACTTCCCCTGGTGGACAACTACAAGACTGGTGGCAACAACAAATGCCCATTCTGCCACGCACATGCTTCTATACGACCCGGAAAAGCCTGGGAGGTTGTTATGAACGACAGAAAGAAGCACGATAAACACGGACGTGGTGCGCTACGGAAATTCATGGTCGGCACTCGCTTTGTGATCAAATGCCATAGAGAATGGGGCGGTTTTGCATGCGTACTGTGCGCACAGTTCAAGGAAGCGGATACGGTATGCCGAGGCGTCGAAGCGCTGGTGGAACATTTGTGGAGAGAGCATACGGGTGAGGAATTGGCGAAGGAAGAGGATATTGCAGAAGTTGACTGATATTAGATACTGTTATAGTCGTCGATGCGAGCTTCGGACACGTTACGTCCTGGGTATAGTTAATTACATAATTCAAAACATGGCAAACACCTCCACACTTCCTCCACCCTCGCCTATCTCTAGGATGCCTCGCTTGGTCTTGCTAGCAGCGCACTCATATACGCTCTTGAAGTACCATCTGTGGGCTTCCACATCTACCAAGAGCCAAGCTGAGTTCCCCTTCAGGTTCACTGATCCTTCGTAGATTTTGATATCGCCTTCGTTCACATCCTTCTTATTCCCTTTATTAATGTAGTATTCGGGACTAATGTGAACATAGCCCTGGATGATCAACGGTAGCTTGGGCACTGGGTCATTCCTGAAGGTGAAGATGCGACGTTAGTGATAGCTCAGATATATCTAATACAAACGACTACATACCAGTGTGTGACTCTGTAATTGCCACCTGGCTGATTTGTTATATAATCGCTCAGCGTGTTACTCGCTACCCTTGGCGATCCAAACGTATACAGAGCGACGGTGTAGCCTGTGTTACGTAGTTGAGCAGCAGCTAGCGCAGCAACAGCGCCGCCGCTTGAGTGTCCGGTAACCACCACTGCGTAGTCGGTGTAAGTGGTGCGTGAATCTTTAACAGCTGCTAGGACGCGGTCCCGCGCGTCGAGCCAACTGTTCCAGAAACCGTGATGCGCCGTACACCCAGAGCAGAGATCGGTGTCCGTATCATCAAAGTCGAAGTTGGTGATCCAGTTGTCGACGTCTGAGCTGCCGCGGAAAGAGACGACGATCATTTTGTTTGTGTGGTCCACTGCGACAAATCCTGTGACGTCGGTAGAGGTTTCCTGTCTGATGGTCGTTAGCCTCGTTGGTGACTGGGATACGAGATTCCCATGGAATGTAGTGGATATAGAGCGCTTACCTATTGTACTCGATTACTGTTGTAGAATCTGCAATCTGTACATACGGACAGTTTTCTGAACCGCATTCTATCTGGTCGCCTGGCGAATCGAAATTGCTTGCGCAGTATGCTGCGGAAGCATACTGTTCCATCAAATTAAACGTGTTGAGAAGACTCGCATCAATACCTGTCTCATGTCAATGCCTCATATCTATTACGATGGCAGGGATGAATAGACATACCCCTCTTCTGGCCAGCCAGAGGAGCCGCATAACTCAAAGTAGCACTAAGTGAAACGATAAGAAAGAGTGTCGAAAAATAAATCATAGTGTGAATGAATGAATGAATAATCGAAAGAAAATGAGTGACAGATAGAACCAACAAAAGCGCACCAGCGACGTTGGTGAATAAAGTGAGCTTAGCCAAACCTCATATACTCTGCTCAGAGTTCCCATCGTTTCTTCCGATGGATGGTTCCCGCGGACTGCATACACTCACACAAAACAAAGGTAAATTAAGATCTCTATATAGGACAAGCGCGTCGCAATAAGAAGCCAAGCCATGCTGCCACGCTCTGTACCTCGCCGTGACAGCGCAAATAACCAGAACGATTGGGGAGTGTTGACTTTTCGGGGCTTGCCCAGTCACAGCAATTTTGGAGTTTCATGACATGATTGGCTGTGCGCGAAAGTTATCTTGCGGGTGCCCGGCGTCTCGCGGCGCCCCACTACGTCTGGAACCGAGGAAACGAGTCCGGCAAAGCTCTGATAGCGATGGTAATAGGGCGGATTTGGTTGTGATTCGAAGCTCGTTTAGAATCAAAGGAAGATCGTGAATTGTGATGAAAAGATCATCAGTTAAGCGCACGCTAAGACTGCTAGCGTACTTGAAATGCCGGCTCGGCCTTCCCTTCACTCCTCTCTCATTCTTTTTCCACGCTCATCACTAATTCATCTCATCTGTTACCATCTCCACGATTGATAGACTGCCTCTGTGATTTCACCTGTTGGACTCTCTGTCAGTATGGTCAAAATAGATAGTATGAGGTTTGTAATGTACTATTTCATTCGTACCACGAATACGTGCTACCTACATGGTTATATGTGACAAGGTCAGAACCGTCACACGCCAGCGATCTATTACCGTGAATATGAAAAAAGACGGAGAGATAATACAAAAGGAAAGAAAGGAAGAGGACATGCATGTCCCTGAACTACACCATCACGCCAAACCCATCAGTCGATTACTGATTTCGCGCGGGCAACTTACGGCCAGACCAAGCCAAGTCCCAGAACGTGAATACTGTCCAGATCTTGAGTAAGGAATGGTAGTAGGTGAAGAGGGGGTACGCGGGGAGCAGAAAGTAGAGGAAGAAATCCACAGGGTACGCCCAGAACCACGGGATCGTCTTCACCAGCTTCGTCATCCAGATGAACGCGACTAAGCCTCCAAGCATAAAGACACGACGAGAGGACTCGGCGTACAGGTTGGTCTGAGTAAAGGCGTATACTGAGAGGCTGTCCCAAACGAGCGCCGCGTTATACATCCACGGGAAGTATGTCGTCCAAACCGTTAGAGGCCACTTCCACCAAACAGTCCGATCAACAAAGAGAGCGATCGGGTTTTGGCGGAAGGTGGTGCGACTCCAGCGCTTGCACTGATCAGGGAATTTCAGAGGAAGCTGGCCTAGAACCGTAGTCATTGTCGCTTCCTCCGAGCACTGGATCTTTACGTTCCAGCCGTTGTTGATGACCCAACGTGTTAAGAAGTTGTCATCGTCGGCGGTGACAGGGCCCCATCCAGGAAAGTGGTCGCCAAAGTGGAGAATATACTCGTGAAGAAAAGCGTCTGTAAAGCGATCATTGTTCACGATGCTGGTCCGAATAAGACTTGATCGGCCAGAAACACAGAAGACTCCTCCATCTGCAGCGTTGGTCGCGCGGATTTCGAAGTTGTGGCGAACAAGATAGAGACCACCGATGGTATTCCAGAATCCGGCTTGATACTGCTTCCATAAGCTTACGAAAAAGTTCGCTTTGGGGTCATAAGGATGAGGTAGGCGCTTTACCCACTTCCGAGTACCGACAAACCCTACCTTCTCGGAAGCAAAGGCTGGAAGCGTAGCTTCAAGGAAACGAGGATGCCATATAGCGGTGTCATCGACCATGATCAGAATATCTGTCTCGACGCCCTTGAAGCCGTGGACCACTTGTTGACGCTTATTTGAAACGCGAGCATTTAGTACTTTGATATCGGTTGTCACAGCTATAGGCCCGATACCATGCTGCTTCTGGTAAACAGTGTGACCTGCTGCGATGTCAGCCAACATGAGGGGGAGGGCGGCATTGACCTGCTCGGCGGCGGAGTCGGTATTGGTCGAAAAGATGAGGCGAGCTGGGTGGTTCATCAGAATTGAGGTCACCATCTGATCATACACTGTGTTTCCCACAGGACCCACAGTCGGCACAATGACGGTACAATCCGCTGAAGTGATCTTGAAATCAGTGGGGGCGACCGCTGGTTTGTACTGGAACCAATACCAGACATTGACCAGCGTCCGCCAGTAGCGAAAGATCATGAGAGCTCCGAACACGAACATAGCTTTATCATTGACGTGCTGAGTAACGATAGCCGTGCCCAAGAAGAAAGCTGCCGGGATGTTGTGGCAAAGGAGTCCGAGAGATCGTAGGGTGGATGGCGGATTTGGTCGACGCCGAACATCGAAGATGAGGAAGCTAGTCCAGAGGATCATGAGGCATAGTACTATGGTACCCAGGATGATGGGCCCATCCACAGTGGTCGTCGCAAACGTCTTGGAGATAAACCCAGCGTAGAAGAGCATTGAGTTGACCATGAACAGTATTACTGATGTGGCCATGTTGATTGTGGTTGTATTGCAGTTGATTATGGGATTGGTTGGTTTGCTGGAGGAATACTACGAGTGGTCATTGATAAACCCACTGAGGCCTCCATTACTGCGCTACAATGAGGAGTGAATGTGACTGTGTTCTATATCTGTGAACAGTTATGTCTGTCAATGCACAACGTGCGAAGAACTGGCAACGTGCTTCGAGATGTGACAACAATGTGGTGAACGGGAGCTGTTGCACTGGGACTGCATCGACATTGTAGTTAGTGGCAGATGCAAAAACTGAAGAAAATTGAAGTAATCTGGGAATCAAGGTATATAGATTTTGGTATATAGTTGACAGGTTTTATCGAGGAAGAAACGCAGAAACTAAATAACCTTATGATATTTATGTCGCTTCTTGTTTTGACATCACATCAAACAATGGCACAATGCCGAAAGAGGGAAACAAATATCTTCTCAAAACTCGCAATACAATTGTTCAGTGCTTGTTTCTTGTGCTGAACAGTTCTTGGGATAGATTGTGTGTGATATCCAAGATTACTCAGCTACTACATTAGAATATTTCCCTCACAAGAAACTGGTTGTAGACTTTCTAGAGGTCGATGCCTTTGTATGAATCTCTAAATGAAAGAAGCCATCATGTCGAGAAATCGTAAACCGGTATAGTACTGTTCAGGTTTATGTGCATTGTCTTTGAGCGTACCTTCTATAGAAACAGTCTACTTGTGGTGGTATCCTTTCGAAAAATCGAGTTAAACACTCGAGGACTGACACCTTGATCAACGGATGACGAAGAGACACATTTTCTAAGAGATTCGGGCCTCTCCAATGGCGCTTTCTCGTGATGGATGTTAGGGAAGAAAAGGCGCTAGGTCCAAATACGGAATAGTCGTTTTTGGCTGAGGAAGGCTACATGCACAACTTTCTCCCTGAGAGTTGGCACTTCCATCACGTCAACTCATTTCACCCTGCTCCCAAAGAACCCTCATTCTCCAGTCCTCTATGTGTCATCTCCTGGGCGAGTAAAAGGAACTGGTGCGTGACCATAGACCTGCTCCAATAGGCCAACATATCCGTTCTGCTCTCAATCTGAGTGTGGCGCCCAAGTCTCCTAAAGTTCCTCAACACGGCATAACCCTTGGTTCTGTATCTTCAACTCGACTTTTCTATCGTAACTATAGGCCAGCAACTGCGAAGCAGCCCAACACATTGTAAGGCCGCTACCTCTTGCCACGCGGGCTCAGCGCGTGCACAAGTAGGTCCCACACAAGCATGCATCTTCAATCGAATAAGGCGTCGCGAGTATTGGCGACGTCTTTGTAGGCACGTGCCTTCCAGATGATCTCCGTTGTGACCTTCACGGTCAGATGCCCAGCGACTGATGGCGGGGCACGTACGTCAGTTCATTTCATACTTCCAAATTTCCAAACACAAGACCTTTCATGCTTTCATCTCGCAATTCTCAGCATGGGTTATGCGATACTTTTTGATTTGATAAGACTGAATTCAGACGAGTTCAATTGTCCCTGCCGTTTCTGTTGTTACTCTCCGTTTCTGGCCCGTCGATTGGGCCTCTTTACATGGATCATCTTTCTAAAACTCGAGTTTCACTTCTTGCCGGCCATGGTTACGAGTACTGAAATGCTGCGAATTGTACGATACAATGTTACGATAGTCCAGAACATGTTGTGGAGCGCTGCGTACATTCGCTCTCTATATATTCTTTCTTCACTAAGCCACCACCAGGACTATACTGACCGTGGCAAGTTCCCAAACAAAATAGAGTATATATTGCATGCATTGTCTAGGGATCCCTGTTACTACTACTCTCTCGCTAAATGTCCCTTGGCTATTCGTCTCGTAACAACATTCACATGCAAAGCTGACCAACACTACTACCATAGGAGCATGCACACGGGAATTTATCAGCCGACATGTTCACACTGTCTCCTCAAGCCTTGACATCTCGCCGCAAAGGCTGGTTGCCCAACATTGACATGGTTCCCTGCCCAGACTGATTGATTTTAGATGATTTCGCAACGGAGCCAGACGTCCGCTTCCATTTTCCGTGCCACGCCTGATGAATACTGGCAATATGGTGTTGAGAAGCTAGTCACATTTACATGTTAGAGTAGGGATTTCATCTTGGTATGAGACACTGCCAACCCAGAGTCTATGATCGCGGATATGTTTATAAGGACCCACGGCATGCTCTGCATGATATTTGTACAACTCAACGATCATCATGCTGCATTTTTACCCAGCTATGCGGTCCAAGACTGTTGTTGTGTCTCTGACACTCCTTGTACATTACATCACTGCGCTCCCAGCTGGGCCCGGATATTGGCCCAACGGCACATATTCTCCCACTTCCGATTTTCAAACTGCTGCAGCCTACAGCTTGATCGACACATACGATGCGAGCAACTGGCTAAACAAGTTTGATGTTCAGGCTGTACTTGACCTCCACAACCCATCTATCACACCTAGCTAATATGAACTAGATAGCTGATCCTACACGTAAGGAGTACGAGTACATTTTCACCCTCAAATTCTAACATAATATACAGATGGCTTCGTTGAATACGTCAACGCACAACAAGCTCAACAGCTAGGTCTACTGAAGACGCAAGGAAAACAACTCTACATGGGCGTGGACTCAACCTCATTCCTGAACCCGCAAGGTCCAGGCCGCAAAAGCGTGCGTGTCCAAAGCAAAACAGCGTACAACCGCGCACTCGTCATCGCCGACTTCGCCCACGTTCCTGGAAGTGCCTGCGGGTCATGGCCAGCTTTGTATTACCCCTTTCTCCTCGAACTCTCCTCACACTGACTCCCACATAGCTGGATGGTCGGCCCCAACTGGCCCAACCAGGGTGAAATCGACATCTACGAAGGCGTGCACCAGAACACATACAACCAAGCCACCCTCCACACCTCACCAGGCTGCACCCCCACCGTCGGCGCCGGCGGCGAAACCGGCCACCGAGCCAGCAACGTCGACTGCGGCGCAGGCGGCGGCTACAACGGGTGCGGCGTGCAATCCAGCGCCGCGACCTCCTACGGCACGGCCTTCAACGCCAACGGCGGCGGCGTTTACGCCACGCTCTGGACGAGCTCCGGCATCAAGGTATGGTACTTTGCGTCTCGAAACGTGCCGGCGAATATCCGCAGCGGGAACCCGAATCCTGGCAACTGGGGCGCACCGATGGCGAGCTTCGCGGGCTGTGATTTCGACGCGAAGTTTAGGGACTTGAATATCGTGTTTGATATCTCGTTTTGTGGGGATTGGGCTGGTGGGGTCTGGGGTCAGACGGCGTGCTCTCAGATTAATCCGAGCTGTAATGCGTATGTGGCGTCGCAGCCGCAGTCGTTTGGTGATGTGAGTATCCTCCTTTGACTATTTTAAGGTGTGAGCTGATGTGAGTGTAGAGCTACTGGCTTGTCAACTCTGTGAAGGTGTACAGCGTTTGAAGCCATGTTGATGGTGGTGGTGGTATATGGATTTCGGTTTGTGTATATATTCGGCACATGTTTTTCTTTTCCTTGTACATACTCAGCATGTTCCCCTTCTCTTTGCCATTCATGTATATACCGTCCTCTGTTTCGCCACTGTTCATGTAAATACCATCTCTCTTCCACATTCCAAGCTCAAGTTTGCGTTTACGTTCAAGGTTGAAGTTGCGTAGAGCTGTGTGAATATCAGCTGAGAGTAGAGATAAATGCATAGACAACTTTCTTCGTCTAGCATCAAAATCGAGATCAAGCCAGTCAGTCAGCCAGTATACATAAGTTCCTCACATACAGCAGCGGTCATGAACTATTGAAATGTACCGAATAATATGGTCTGCCTCAGAACCGCACGGCTAGCCAGCCATACCTGAAGAGCAAGATTCCGCAAGAAGAGCAAAACGCCTATTCCATCTATCAAATATCATACAATCGCCACCAACAACGGGAAAGACTAGAACATCAATACACTCTTTCTAGAACCATCGCCTCTCCTCTAGTTTCGCCCAACACCTCCCCTTCTCGCCCTCCTCCCTCGGCCCCACATATTCCAACACCTGATCATCTGCCCCAATCCTGATATCCAAATCGAAAATATCCTTGGCGACTCTCCTCTCTTCCGTAGCGCCGAGACAGAAGCTTGCGCGCACCCTGACGCCACCGGGCCTCGCTTTCGCCACGGGGCTCAGGTAGGGTGCGATATCGTGGGCGACGCGATATGCCAGGGCTGAAGGCGAGAAACGCGTTTTGAGCGCAACAGACCAGCGGTTGAAATGCTGACGAGGCACGACTGTGGGGTTGAACTGCGGCATGTGGCCGGGGTCGACGGGGTGCTCGCGACTTGGGGACGTGGGCGGAGTGACCACGACCAGAGCGGTGGAAGAGGGTGAACGGGTATCGTGCCAGGAGCCGATGATTTCGGAGTCGCGGTATGCATTCTCGAACCATGTCAGCAGCCAGAAAGACACGACGAGTTGGCGCAGATTAGCGAAGTGGCGGAGCGGTGCGAGGAGTGGGCGCGTGATTGCAGTCTGCTGCGAGAGAATGGGACAGCCGTTGTAGCCGCATATCTTCAGCTCTTCGACTGTGGCGGCATGATGGAGAGCGATGTTTTGCAGGAGAGGGGCCCGAGATGGCCCGTCGTAGTCGGGCTCGAAGTTGTTGTGGTCTTCTGATACGGTGAAGCCGTTTCTGTAGGCTTCGAGGATAGCGTCGAGATCCTCCTCTTCCAGGTTGTACACCGTATCTGAGCTCTGCCCTGGATCAAGTTCTTTGAGTTCGCGCCCCTTGTCTCCCCACGTGTTTCCCGCGGGAAATGATACGCCAATGAGAACAATCTTTTTCAAGGGACACCAATGCAATGCTCTAAGTATCTCTCGTTTCTCGTCTCGGGGGATGCCACCTTCTAGTTTGATCTGCTGTAGCCTCCTCATATGCGGGGCAAAGTCGGCGATGAATCTCCTCCGACGAATGCGTTCTTGTCGCTGTTCGGTGGTCCTACCTTCGTCTGTGAGCGGTTCCCCATGGCCTACATAGCAGGTGTCAAGGCGAAGGTCGGTCAACACTGTAGCCAGGTGCGCAATCAATCTTTGTGCACGGCTCTGTGTCTCGACTGATGGCTTTACGTGACTGTATATCTTATCTAGAGGCCAGCCCAGGCATTGAAGCTTTGGATGCGCCTCTAGAAATGTGAGAAATGTGTCTTCCAACAGGAACACGTCATCAGGAAGTTTTGTAAGTGGCATTACGGCGTTTCGAATCTGAAAAGCGCGGAGGCTAGGAAATCTCATTCTGCTGAGAGCATTCAAGACATTCTTTGTGTTATCGAAGGAATCGTTTTCACTTCGGCGCCAAAGAATCCAGTCGAGATTCAAGCTGGTAAGTGTCGACGCCGAACATCCCAACAGCCAACGGGTAGGCTCTACAGTCGGCGAGGAAACTCTGATGTCGTCCACCTCGCTTTGATACGCATCGACGAAATCTCTGATATCAGGGAGCGTTGCCCAAATTGCGGCATCAAGTTTTGCTGCCTTAGCCTTCAGCTCTGGCCCATTCGGATGATGCCATCGTTCCGGCAACCCTTTCTCAGCAAAACGCAACGTTGTTTCAACCCAACCGCCTGCGCCATTGTGCATCTGGTAGGGCTGACCTCCTCGCGAAAGTTTGAAGTCCATGAAATCCATGCCCTTCCGCTGCGTAGTGCCTATCGCCTCCTCTCTCATGCGCCGAATACGAATTGATTCCAGTCCTGTTGCGCAAGCTGGTAGAAGAAATTGCATCGTCGAGATGGAGAAGGTACAGCTTTCCAACCACAGCTTGCGGAGAGGCATGCGTCGCGGGCGATTCTGGTCAAGGAAACCTATAATCAGTGCGCTTGTGAGCCTCCAGTGCCCATATATCAACCTCAATGTGTGCACATTGACGAGGTTCCGTATGGCCAGCCTGAGCAGAATGTGTAGACGATCATCTTGCGAAAGGTTTTCTCCGTGGAAGTAGGTTCGGGGGAGCTCGTTGAATATGTTGGGCGTGGGGAGGTGGCAGCGATGGGTGAGTGTTTGCACTTTGGCCGCGATGGTGGGATTCGTTGCCAGTATGTAGAGTTTCTGTATGATGGGGGTATCGTCGTGCTCATCTGACGCGTAGGGTCCGCGTTCCTCCCACGAGCCAACAGGACCTTCCTTCACGTGGAGTCTCCGTTCATCGACCAGGCAGACATTCTGCCAAAGTACACTGGTTGCGCAGCGATTGAGTGTCCTACACACGAGCGCGGTGCTCTTGAGCGTGGGCGTAGACAAAAACGAGACGATGAGCTGTAGCAGCTCGTTGGGCAGGTTTTCTAGCTGAAGGGGTAGTCAGCACATGTATGCAGTCGAGCCTCGCGTCGAAGATGCTGTACGCAGCGGTAGATGTGCATACCGCTGGCGGGCGACCTTCAGTCGTTTGGCTTGGAGCAGCCAAGCAGGACCTGCGCAACACGGCGAACATCTCGGTTCTTCTACCGCACACATAAAAGAGTATTTAATGAATGAGGGGAGAAGTTAGCTACATAAGGCTGATAGCTCTGAGCCTTCGACGCGTTGTGAGCTCCAGCATTAACGATCGCTGATCAGGCGTTACACATGACGCAATGCCCCGCAATAATCGTCCTACCTAGCCGTCGCCTTCACATATCACACACCCCGCCAGCGCGTTTGGGAAAGTCGTTGTTCGCCGTTGATATCGTGGTTTGGGAAGAATCATCTCTAGTCACATCCCCTACAACAACCAGAAGACACCAAAGTATGCGTATCCGGGTGCGCTGTAGCACTCCCTTGACGACTGGATTGGCATCTACACCAACTCCTACACCTCTCCTACGTCTTCCTCGACTGCCTCATCTTGGATCCTTTTGCCCCTCATCTTGAACATGCCAACACTCGGCTTCACATCCTTAAACCCAAATTTTGGATATAGTTTCTGCCCTGCTGGGTCCGCGACCAAGCTCACATACGCAAGCGGTGCGTTCTCGTCGACATAATCCATCAGCGTCTGCATGATGCGCCCCCCTAGTCCCTTACGCTGGTGTTGTGGGAGCACAGCGACATCGCAGACCTGAAGAAATAACGCTCCATCGCCCAATAGACGCCCCATCGCGACCGCCGTTTGCTCCGGTCCCGGGGTTGTGTCGTTAAGCATATGTTTGCGTTCGTAGGCTAGGAAGCAAGCAAACGAGTTGGCGAGGGACTTTGCAATGGGTTCGAGTGGGGGAGGCGTGAGACCTGCGAGTTTTCGTATGTCGTGATATACCTGGGGTGTCGGCAGGCCTTCGAGAATGACATATCCCGAGTCGCTCATTGTGATTGAAGAATAACAGGTGAGGTTCTAGGTTTTGAGGATTAACCCTCTCGACTGAGATATCGACAAATGAGTCACACTAGCATACTGTGTAAGGCCTCCCCGGAATTACTCTGGATCGGGTTAAGGACAGCGGAGAAACCTCAACCCCACATGCTCGCTCCTCATGCTAAACCACATCCTGACGTATTTCTCTCTTTCTTCCATGGCTTTGTTCGATGCACCAAGTGTACCTACCTCTGTGCTATTAAGCTCATAGCCGGTTTCGTCACATGCACTGTCACGCGACAGATCGCACATTATACCGCTGACCTTTGACGACATCACCAGCCATATCAGCGTATGATATTCTGTCATGAAGCCTCGTATATGCCAAAATCTGAGACAGGAAGCCACGATGCCGCCTCCCGCACCTGCCTGACCAGATCTACCCCAACATTACACCAGATCGCTGAGCAGATCCCCCGCCTCTTTTCCCTGTCATCTCAGGCCTTCCCCCCTCTCATTAGTTATCTCTTTCGCCTCGCTGATTTGCTATTTCTTTTTACGACTTGTTGTCTCCGTGAAATGAGCGGCCCACTACATACCCAGGCGGCCGTCGAGTCTGAAGACATGGAGCAACAAATCTCCTTGCACTATCATGTACTCAAAACCGCTCTTGCTATATTCACCGCTCCATATCGCCGCGCCTTCAGACTGTACACCTGGAGACCACTCAAGGAGATACGAGCTGCAAAAGGAGACAGCAAGGTGCTGATACCGCTGATCAAAGATTGGAAGGAGGACAAGTATGGTGAACTTCAATCTGTTCAAGTTGCGGTAAGTAAGATAGTTTCTTCATCATGCCCTTTTCTTCATGCTCTATGCTTTCCTGCCACAATATACTGGGACGACAGTTGAAACTCACAAATTGCAGGCAACCTTCTGCGGCGGCGCCAACCTCTCAATATTGTCCTACGCCAGTACTTCGGACTCGATATGGATCGCAGACGCGTTGTGGTTCAGCTCGCTCATATGCAGCATATGGGCTATTGTGACGACTATCCAAACGAAGTCCATCCTAGACGACCTGCCCGCACGTGAGGAGTTGAACTTTTCTCTTCCCGAGTATGAAGTACAGCGTGTACAACGGACGATCTTGCGATACACAAAGACGCCTGGTATCAACCACTGGATTATGGTGTTTGTGTGGCAGTTCCCGTCCATGACTATGGCGTATGCATGGTGTACCTTTCTCGGCGGACTTACGGTGTATATGTGCACACCTTTCATTCAAAATTTGCCGTGGCAGGATCGACACAAGGTATGAATAACGAATTGATGATACACAACTAAGCTAACAGCGGTGATAGGTTGCGATTGCCTACCTGGTTGTGGGATTCATCGGGCTTGTCACCTACGTCCTCTCCACGGCTTTCGTCTACGTAGGAGAGAAGGACTTCGAGCGTTCTGTCGCCAGCTCTCATATTAGCACATGCATTACCGCGAACGAGCTCGAGGCTGGCATACAACTCAGCGGTGCTGGAAACTCGACCAACAAGACTAATAACGCTAGTGTCGAAGAGACGTTTGAGAACGCACGTGCGGAGGCGTTCATCGGGTATGAACACGAGGAGCGAGCCAAGAAGAAACCAGAGAGAGCAGAGAAAGCATTAAGGAGACAGTTGTTGTATTAGAAACTAGTTTAGTAGCTATGAAAGATTCCCTACCAAGACCGGGCGATCTCTCACTTCAAATGCTATCAGGGGTATATCTACATGGAAAGAAACAATCCACACAACTCACACGACTTCATCCAAACCACCATGCACCACCACACATCCCTCCCCTCCAACCCCCTACGGAGCCAATATACTCCTCACAATACACAAAATCCCATTCTCTGGACAAATCTTGCTGCGATTAAGTTGTTTATCCACGGGCCCCGTCGGCCCACTCCCAAACTTCGCCTGCCCAAACAGCTTAACCTGCCTCTTGTCACTCGTCGGATACTCCATATCACCCCAATGCCCACGGAACCCCAGCCACGCAACCGGCGCCTCTCCACCAAACGCCTCAAACGCACTCGTCCCCGCATCGTACTTGTAAAACCATGCCGCGAGCAGCGGATCCCACATCACGCCGCGGTCCGTGTAGTCCTGCAATACGCCACCCGGCAAGTTCAGGTTCGGGATTACATGCGAGTGGATGCCGGGGATGGCGTAGTTTGCGTGCGAGCCGCTGGCGACGTAGACGACAGGGCGGAGGCCGATTTTCTCCACGGCGGCGTACGTGAAGGCTTCGCCGTTGGCGTGTTGCGAGTACCAGATTGCGGTGGGCAGGCCATTGGTGAAGCGGACCATGGTGTGTTCCCAGTCGCCTACGTGGTTGCCTTGGGGGTGGTTAGTAGGGAATAGTGGGTGAATGTGTGGGAAGGGGACCACGCACCGAAATTCAAAGCCTTCCATCCTAGCACTTCGCCGCCGTAGTTGTAGGCGTAGAAGTACATGTAAAACGCATCGACGACGCCATTCCCCTTGTCGTTCACGATGACGGAAGCAGTTATGGCGTTGTTTGTTTTCCCTGATGCGTCGGGCTTGGTGCCTTTTATCCAGCTGGGGTTCTTCGTGACGTCGTCGTTGGAAGTTAGATAGGCGTCTGCGCTGACCTGGTCTAGGTTCGAGAGGGTGAGGGGATTTGAGGGACCTGGGACTGCGGCGAAGTTTACGCGTGGGGTTGTGTTGTTGAGGAAGAGTTGGAAGTCGGTGGGAAGGTATGGGTCGGTGGAGTGGAGGAAGAGGATTGGCGCTGGGGGTTGTGTGAGTTGAAGTTCTTGGTATGGAAGGGAGTGCGAGGATAAACTTCTCCTCGATAACGAGAGTACTAACCATATTTCATCACGTAGTCTGGGACATCACTTGGAGCCTGTCTATCGTGGAGATTTGTAGGCGCGCAGATCACACTTGCGACGAGCGCGATCACGGCGAGAGCAAGCTGAGGGAACATATTGCTACCAGTTGAAAGCGAAGTTGAGTCGATTGCAGAACGAAACCGGTGTCGAGATTGATCTTCTCCAAATCTTATATACAAACGCCCACATGCGTCTTTCACTTTCAATTCCCCCGTTCCAATATCGCAGCACTCCTACTACCAACTGTTGATTGTCTACAGCAGACGATCTTGCTTTCGGACATATGCGCAGAAGACAATGCAAACCTATCATGCAACCCTACCCTGACACGTTCCCACTCGCCCATCACCCTATGAGTATTTGATTCGCTTCTCAACGTTCCCTGCACCACATCCGACGCAGCTGCCACACTTCTCGGCACACCCTCTCTGCGCATGTCATTGCTGCGAGCAATGAATGGAGCGAGATTGATGGAGGCCCAGGGGAGCCTGTCAGGCGGGAGTGGCACGAATGGATGTGGCGTTAGCGCGATGAGGCTGCAGGGATGTGGCGCCATGTGATTCGGTGGGGACGAGATCGGCGTGCATAGGGGTTCAAACGGGGAGGCCGATTCGGGAAATGCTGTGTGCGGCAGGATTTTGCGGAGCTCGCGATAGAAATGGGTTTCTCTTGTCGCGTGTAGGTGATGGGTATCAGGCCGTAGTAATCGGCTCCACCAAAAGTGGTTTCTGCTTCTTGACAACAGGCTCCTCTTGCTCGTAGACCTCATCTATACGCACACCAGGAAACTCTGTGCGCAAACGTGCAGCCATATATCGGATCCCCCACTCTTCCGCTTGCTTGTGTCCTACGCAAGCCACCGTTACACCTAATGTCCTCGCAGCTTCTAACCCAAGTGCACGCGGCTGTCCAGTGAGGTACAGCACATGTCTGCCTGGCGCGTCGTCGTCTGGTGCTGCCCAGCCCGCCTGCTGGGTCATGTCCACCACACGACGTACCTCCTCTTCGTTGAACGCATTCATGATCGCTACGACGCGTATCTCGTCTGACAGTCCGTCATGTACGTGCTCTAGATCCCCAAACTCCTGCTGAACATGCTGCAGCAGCAGTTCTCGAGGCGTGTGTATTTGCCCGAGGATTCCAATCTTCCTTTCCGGATCCCCTTTGTACCCTTGAATGCAGAGGCTCTCGCCAACGTTCATTCCAAGTCGCTCCGCCAACGGCAGGTTCCAGCCTGTGGTAAGAACTTCGTCGAAGGAAGTGTGACTCGAGAGAACGAGCGTGCCTCGGCGCACATTACGCCGGTCGAGCGTGAAGGGTCTGTGAAGGAAGCATAGCGTCCGCGGTTGACGAGTACTGTTTGCTGGAATCGACAATGTCGAAACTTCACTCAATTCGGCCGGCGGGTAGCCTATGAGTGAGTATACGCCGGGTGTCGGAGTAACGCTCAGCACAATGTGCTCGACGACGGCGGTTCCTGGATCGTAGCGAGGGTTGCGCGGGACGTGGTAGAGGCGCGGTACATCATTCTCCTTGTGTGGTAAGACAGACGTGACGAGCTGAGTCACAAGAGCGTGGGTAGGTTTCTTCTGTTTCTGGAAACCCATTATGGATGTTATTAGCTTCAGCATTCGCAGCTGATGGATATGATCAAAAGGAATATTCGCTTTTGAGTTCGAAGACGTCATCGAGGCTCTTGCACGTTGGTTCGATCTGAGAGGACCCAGCACTGTCGTCGCGCAACATCATCGCGTACAGAAGATCTCTGCTAAGACGTAGAGCAGTCATCTTTGAATATCGTTCGTGTGACGCGAACAGATTGTGGCTCGAAGATCGTTCAGAAAGATGCAGCTTGATCGACTTAGTCAGCTGTCGAACCTTGTCTTAAACACAACCACGCCCTAGGATCTTCAATTGAATACTTTAGGTTATCAAGCAGCAGGGCCTTCCATAGCGAAGATAAGGGCTGTACTTTAGATGACCCTAGCGAATGCGCTGACTAAGTCTGCGTTTTCCCGAGGTTTCTTCGCCTTTCCTTCGACCTTTCTGTTATCTAGTCATTCTTCCTTCAAGGTCAAAATCTCTACACTCTCACCCCTTCATCGTTCCTTTTTCTTTACCACAATGGCTGTAGCAGGTCCAATGCCAAGCATTGTAGGCGCTCTGTCGTGCCAGAAGGACTCTTATCTCCAAGCCCTCGAGACCGAAGTTGTTTCCTGCAATGAGTATACTCCGCCAAAAACACCCCAACAAAGCGGTAAATCAAAAACCAAGAAATCTACAGACCCAGAAAAGGGTCTTTCGGACATAGCATCCAAGACATGGCTTATTGAATTCGCGGATTCTGTCATCTTTCCTGAAGGTGGAGGACAGCCAACAGATCATGGATTCATCACTGCTCTGGATAACGAATCGAATGAACCAATACCAGTCACAAACATTCAACGCCATGGCCTCCGCTGCGTGCATTTCTCTCCCAAACCACTCGAGCCAGGAACGCCAGTCCGCCAAACCATCAACTTCACACGCAGATGGGATCACATGCAGCAACACACGGGTCAGCATCTCCTCTCGGCTATCATGGATGGCATGGATCTTCCAACCTTAGGTTGGAGCATGGGAGTCGCCGGGGAGATGAACTATGTGGAGTTGCCTCGGAAGCCCACTGACGACGAACTTCAAAGCATCCAATCGAAATGCAACGAGATGATTCGCGAGAACCTGCCCATCACAGTAGAAACCCCCGAGGGCAAAGGCTCATCGAGCTTACCAGAAGACTACGATAAGGAAAAAGGCGTAGTACGCTTCATCAAGATCGGAGACATGGACTACAACGCGTGCTGCGGCACTCATCTGAAGCAAACAAGTCACGTCGCTCTCATCCTCTTGCACCATACGCAGTCCATTCGAGGCACGAACTGCCGCCTCTTCTTCACAGCAGGTGACCGCGCTATCAAGCTCGCTGCTGAGTCCATCAACGGCCTGCGTACCATCGCTGTCTCACTTTCATCGAGTGCTACGCCTGCAGATGTAGCTTCCAACGTCAATCGACTCACTGATCAAGTCTCCGACGCGCGCAGGAAAGAGAAGAAGATGCTTGCTGAAATTGCGAAATTCGAGTCGGAGCGATTAACAACGTATTTGGAAACTCACGATAGTGCGTTTTCATACCGAGCAACGGATGGTCTGGATTTCATAAACTCGGTTGTGTCTGAAATCAGAGAAGTTGCGAAGGAACGTGTCGTGGTGTTGTGCTCAGGCGAAGTGAAGACATCAGGCTCGATTGTGATCTTTGGTAAACCAGAACTGGTAGAGCGCATGGCAGTCAAGGTAAAGGAGGTTGTGAGTACAGCGAAAGGCGGGGGCAAAGGAGAGAAGTGGCAGGGCAAGGTTACGGAGTGGAAGAAAGGCGAGGTGGAACAATTGAAGAAGGCTGTAGAAGAGGCGTAACGGACATAGGTTTTGCTCGCTCTGGTGGTTGGTCCAATGTTGATGTGGCTGTGCTAGCCATAGATGAACATCACCAGTGAGAATGCAGCTCGGCTATGCCAGCCGCCTCATGAAGCTGGCAACTTGGAAACGCTCGTGGGGGCGAAGCTATTGTGGCAGTGCAACCGGTGAGGGCAGCAAGGGTAGAAAATCACGTGTTATGTGGTGTATCTCTAGTTGCACGTCCGCCTTCCTTGTCTCTTTTGCCGTCTTCTCATAACCTGCTATCGTGCCTATATCTACATATCATCAAAGCCGTCCTACGATCGTCACAGAGTTGATTCAAGTTCTTGTTGGCTGTTGCTACAAGATTGCCGAGGCTAAGTCTTCTCCGGGTTCGCTCTACAAGTTAACATTAATTACTGCGGTATTCAACTGAAGTATAAGCCATATTCCTCCTTTTGATACATTTGAAGGCTTACTGCATATCTAGTATTAATAGCTTTAGTAATCTAATATATAATTAGACAACATTTAACTCCTACGTTAGCAGCCTGCAAGGCCTAAAACTAGTGCTAGGATTACTATAAAACTTACCCCTACTTACCTATCTAGTTTTCCTGTCTACAGGACGTCTGTAGCCCTTACTATTACTATATAAAATTATTATTTTC
Source organism: Dothidotthia symphoricarpi CBS 119687 (assembly GCF_010015815.1). Lineage (NCBI taxonomy): Eukaryota > Fungi > Ascomycota > Dothideomycetes > Pleosporales > Dothidotthiaceae > Dothidotthia > Dothidotthia symphoricarpi. The sequence goes on from NW_022985012.1 coordinate 1,312,838, forward strand.
TATCTATACTACCTATGTAGTAGTGTTTTACTTATCTATATTGCCCTATAGTCTATAGTTTTACTACTCTAAGTATATTTTCTTCTTTTTTTATTAAATCTTATATAGTAATACCTATAAGCAGGATCTATAAGTTTATTATAGTTTACCTAAGGCGTTCTCTTTCTATAATATAGCCTAGTTTCTCTCTTATAGTTAGTTAAGAGTTGTCTATAATCTTCTGTAATAGCTATAAGGTTTATAAAAAAATTATAGTATTCTATACTAATTACCTTAGGGCCCTATATTAGCTATATATAGTATACGCCCTAGTAAAACTCTTCTATTCTATTATAACCTACTCTTAATACGCTTATAGAATTTATATATAAGGTATAACTATTAGTTATATCCTTCTTTACTTACTGCTATAGAAGGACTAACTCTATAATAGGCTTAAATAGTATCTCTTTAGTATATATTAGCCTATAATCTATCTCTTTAGCCTACTTTTACTTATAAACTTACTTAATTATACTTTTATAGTTCTATAAAGTCTATATATAAGGAAGATTTCTTTTAGGACCTTTTTATAACTATATTTACTACCTTTAAGTAGCCTATAATTCCTCCTTTTTCTAACCTACTAAATAAGGACTACTATAACCTAGGTCCTTTATAGTCTACCTATACCTATTATAGTACTTTTTACTAGCTTACTAAATGTAAACTTTCTTCTTCTAGTAGCTAGCTAGAATTTACGCTTTATTATATTAATAGCTAAGTATAGCTTTTAGAATTTACTTTACTACTATTCTACCTTTATTAGCTACTATATTCTACTACTCCTAAGGCCTACTACTTTTATAAAGAGCTCTATATATATAATATAGTATTTATATTTATATTACTTAACTATATATAGACTAATTATAGAGCTAATAGCCTAGGTATCTAGGTATTTTAAATCTATAAGGCTCTTTACTACTAAAGTAGCCTATTATAGAAGCTTAATAAAATATTACTTTAGTATACCTAGCTATATTTCTATAATTTATAGTATACTACTATAATATGCTACTAACGTAATTTCTATCTATAATTATATATCTTATAGTAGTTAATAGCTATACTTTATAAGATTAATAACCTATATATTAATATATATAATATAGCTTATAAAAGGCTCTAGTAAGTAGGTATAAATACCTATATTATTTTAACTAGTAGTTTTACCTTAGCTATAAAAATAGGTACAGACTACTACTATAAGAATATACCTACTAGTAATAAAGTTAGCTTAATTCTTCTAAATACTATAGTAGCTAAAACAGTTTACTCTATTATTTTTACAGCCTATAACTTAGGCGTACTATATTATATTAATATAGCTTATTTATCTTATATACTATTATACTACGTCTTAATATTTCTATATAGTAATTATAGATAGAAACTAGGTATAAAGCTCTATAATATAGATAGGTCTTATATATAAGATTTACTTATATAGTAGATTTACTTTTAGTACTATTTATATACCTATTTTAAATATACTTTATAGCCTTTTCTTTACTATTAGCTATTTTAGCAGTTCCTAGTTAATATCTAGGTAATATATAACTAGGCCTATTTAGCCTAGGTTTACTATAACTAGTTAACTCTCTATACTAACCTATATAGTAGTATTATAGATACTATTATATAAGATAATAGCTCTAACGTCCCTATTAGGTACTATATTATTCTACCTTTATTATATTTAGGTAGTTTATACTTTATAAGTTAGTATTACTAGGATTTAATAGTAATTATCTATTATTATAGCTATCTAACCTTATTTATTACCTTTACTATAAGTTCTTATTAGCCTAAGGTTAACTATAAACTTTATAATAGAAAGATAGGTTTAAACTAGCCTAATTTAGTCTACTATACCTTTTACCTAAAGGTATAAAAGTTACTTAGAGATGTAAAATATAGTTATTTTAGTATATACTTAAGTTATATATATACTATTAAGTACTAGAAATAGAGTTTACTTTATATATACCTTTTACTCTTCTTACTCTTTTCTAACTATAAGGCGTTTACAGATTTAGATACTATTAATATAGCTATTTATATAGAGATACTTCTTACTAAGAATAATTCTAATAGAGTACTTACTATTACTATTTACTACTTTATACTTTATAGACCTTATAGTAAGTTTAACCTCTATACGCCCTATATAGTTATATAGCCTAGTAGTCTATAACTATAGTATTTAAAGAATTTTCTAAAGTATTACTATTCTACTATAGTTATCTATAAGGATAGTTACCCTAAATATTAGTACTATAATAATAGTTAGATCTTACTAGTTAAGTGCTATAACTATATTATATACCTAGATAACTAGTAGGTAGTTCTATATTACCTATAGTTCCTTTACAAATACTAGGCTTATATTAATATTAAGGTTTATAGGATAATATATGCTATTAAGTATATCTATAAGTATATTTATAAGGGCACTAATTAGGCTATATTAAATATTTCTAATAATAATAAGGTATAATAGTACTTAAATAGGTAGTATATTAGTCTATCTAAAGCTACTTAGCAGCTTTTTAAGTTCTTAGTATATAAGAAGTATCCTTTTATTATAGCTCTTGTAGTTTACTTACCTAACTAGTAAACTATTATATTTCTAGCTAATATAATACCTGTAGATCTTACTTTATACCTTAAATAATCTATAACTACTTTAACTACTTTCTTTTAGTATAATATAGATTCTTCTATAGGCTATTACCTATTATATTAAAATTATTTAGGTTCCTTTATATAAAACCTACCTTATAAGATATAGACTTTATATAAGTATAGAGTTATAATTAGCTGTATATATTTCTATAGTCTATTATAAGGTAAACGCTATTATATACAGCTACTTCTAATAGTTATACAGGGTCTAATAAGCTTTAAGAACCTATAAACTATTAATAGTATTAAGTATTTAATATTTTAGGCTATAGCTATTACCTATAGGCTTTTACTAAATAATAGTAACTAGATTACTTACTTCTATAAGGCTACTCTTTTTACTATAGGTAGCGCCTTATAGTCCTTTTTTATTTCTATACTCTTAAATAGTCTTATTATAGACCTGCTTACTATTTAGACTACTTTCTATAATAATCTTTATAATAACTTATAGGTACCTACAGTAGCTCTACTTATATCTTCTACAGTTAATATATACCTTAATTATAATCTATACCTAATTAATACTCTTCTTACTAAGTCTAGTAAGTATCTTTTAAACTTCTTTCTACTAACTTATAAGTATAACTAAAGAATATAGGTTAGAAATTAGTTAATTACTACTAAGCTTACCTATAATATAGATATAGAAAATACTACTTTTTAGGATATATATATAGATCTTAATACTAACTAGCTTACAGTCTTTAATATAGTTATTATAGCTATTACTATAGCTCTGTAAACTGTATATTTCTTTATATAGGGTCCTATAGGCACTGTAACGGGCTAGGCCTAGTAGAACTTTAGTAAGTAAAGCCTTAGAGCTTAGCAGGCCTAACTGCTAATACCTACACTACTGCCTATACTTTAGAAACTCTTAGCACGCTACTAGAAGAACTATAAGTAGAAGAAAACTAGTACTATAAATTCTTAGTAAATTTATCTAATTTATACTAGTAACTACCCTTAGAGTTAGCCCCTTATATTTAAATTTACTTATAAAAAACACCCCTAGGTATTAGAAGTACCTTAGGAACTACTAGTAGTATATCTATTAAAAAAGATACTATAGTTACTAAGCTAAAAGTAGAAGCTTTATAGCTAGTAAAGATAGGCTTTATATAAGAAGTAATTAAAATATACCTATAAACTATAGTAGAATAGAACCTAGATAAATAAGAAGTTCTACTAAAACTTTAGCTAGTTTCCTAGAGTTTCTAAGAAAATAAATAATAGATAATAAGGTTTATAAATACACTAATCTTAATAGCTAGCCTATTATTAGTAGTAGCTAGGAAATAACTAATTAAAGAATCTAATAAAGAGTTCTCCTTAAAAGAACTACGTAACGCGCTATAGATACTAACCTAGAAGATTAACCTCCTTAAAAATAATACGCTACTAGTACCTACTTCTTCTAAACAAAGAGTTTAATAATTAGAGAAAGAGGTACGTAGACTAAGAGTAGTTCTAGAACTAACCTTTTCTATAGTAACTACTAGGACCTATATAAAAAACTTTAAGATACTAGTTCCTAATTACTTTAATAGTAACTAGAAGGACTATTAGAGGTTCTAAACCTAGATAAACTATAAGCTAGAATATAATATTAAAGAACTAGAATTAGGCCTTAAGTATATCTTTAACTAATTAAAGGGGCCTACAGCTAGTATTAC